>NC_087255.1:23107200-23852200 GCF_037042905.1 Lytechinus pictus | reverse complement strand
TTGTAAATCACAGTATATATTTTCAATGGGAAAATGTTCTTCATATTTTTTTTTCTTTTGCTTGTCAAAGTTTACGTGGATGAAACTACCTTCAATTTTTTGTAAAAACCTTTTTTTTTTGCTTGTCAAATATTCCTCGGGGAAAATGAAAAAAGTGGAATATAATTACTATGAAAGAGTAAAGGGCATAGATCTATTTTTTGTTTTTTTGAATTAGATCTGTTGTATATTACTTTAACCTAGCATGGTGTCTATCTATATGAATGTAAAAGAATCATGTATCTGTTTCTGAGATATTTTTGTTAAAATGTGAATTGCGAATAAAACTCATTAAAAAAAAAAAAAATGTGCCCCCCCCCCTTTTTTTGAAAATCCTGGATCCGTCTCTGCCATAATGCAGCATTTCAGTTCTGTATTCTTATATATTTGATCAGACATAGGTCTGTAATCATGATTCGGTTGCTCTTTATAGCTACCGGTACTATGAAATAAAAAGTGTCATTTAGCCAAACTGTATTTTCTCCCACAAAATGCTCGCTTTTATATTTCTTCAACTTCTACATGTAAACCATGGTATTTTTTTTATTATTTAGGATTTCCGATTCACTGACAAAGATAATGGTTGTGCCAGACTTCTGTTACCAGTCCCAGGTGATGGTTTTGGTGTTGTGAATGATGGTGGCATGCCACAATACCATGGACGCACACCCATGGTAACAGCCAAAACGTGCATCAAGGCTTGCAGTAAGTACTCTTTTACCAGCTTTGAATATTCACCGACAGAATATTGGATTTGCTTCCAATCCTAGTTATTAAATATTTAGCCTTAAAGATTTAATTTCAAATCATTTTGCTCCAAATTCTAATACGCAAAGTTTAAATATAAGTCCAACGTTCGGCTGATCACCGCCCACAGCCCCTCTGGATTCGATTTGAATCCTTGAAATTTCAAAGTGTCTCCATTATCACATCGAAATAATTATATTCATAAAAGCTATAATGCACTGCTTTTCTTTTACGTCTTTGCACATGACTTTCTCGTTTCTCTCTTGTAATAGAACATCAACTATATCTGTAATTTCTTCAACCTGTGATTCATTTTATATAATTACATGCTTTAAATCTTATTGAGTGCAAATATCATTGAATGATACATGTATTCCAATGTTGTCATGATTGCGATATATTGTTCGTACTCTTCAAAGGTCAAGTCCGCCCAAACAACAGAAAAATCAAAGAATAAGAACAAAGAAAATTTGAGAAAAATCGGACAAATAATGAGAAAGTTACGAGCATTTGAATATTGCAATCACTAATGCTATGGAGATCCTCCCACTGGCGACGCGACAAGGATGTGTGATGTCACACGTGAACAACTTTCCCTTTAATGGACTATAAAATACCCCCAAAATGTCTCTTTTTGCTTTTTCTTATACTGATGCAAACTCTTTATCCATGATGTATTCTTTAAAAATCTGTATTACATGCCCTCCTCTAGAAAGAGTATATGATCTACCGATAGATGTGATAAAAGAGGCAGTTTAAGTAAAATATATACTATAGTAATGGGGAGAGTTGTTCTCAAGTGACATCACACATCTTTGTCGCATTGCCAATGTGAGGATCTCTATAGCATTAGTGATCGCAATATTCAAATGCCCATAACATTCTCATCATTTGTCCGATTTTTCTCAAACTTTCGTTGATCTGTTTCTTTGATTTTTCTGTTTTCACACAAGCTATCTTGTTCCAAAGGTTTCATTCTCCTTTAAGGATTGATTAGAATATATAAAAAAAGGAAATCAACCAAACATACCACTGACAATTCCATCGAAATGGGATTTAAAGTAAGAAAGTATTGCAATCTTAATATTTCGCTAGATTTCATAATTCATACTTGCACACCGATAAGATGATGATGTCACACATGCACTAATTCTTTTTTTATTTTATTACAATTTATGAAATATTCAAAATTTTCTGACCTTGGGTATTAAAAAGGCCAACGATTGAGTCGTAATAAGTTCCAAGAAACTAATAATGAGTATGTTACATGTTAAGGGTCTAGTCAAACTATATTTTTCTGAAACATTTTTTTATATTTTATACTCGATGTGATGTTGGTGATTTTTTTAGTGATATATTTTGTTTCTGTCCATCTTTATATTTATTCAAACTAACTTGTTCCAGGGTTGGATTTGACCTTTGAATATTTATTTATCCATCTTTTCTTTAATTATAATAAAATTATCTATGCAACTAAATTATCTTGATGTTCATAAGCCTTTATGATAACTGTGTTCTTTCTATTTTTTATATTAATATACTTTGAAGTATTTCATTTCATATTTATGTATGTTTGCTATATATTAACAAATCTATTTCCAATGTACATAATATGTGTTCCATTTTGTATTTAATCAATTGGGGTGAATACATGTGTGTGACTTTGATCTGGATATCTTATTTGCATGGTCAGTGAATGACGTCTAGTATTGAAAGAAAAAAAATACAGTAATTTAATAAACAAGCTTGTTTATGATACAGGCTTTATAATTTGGAATCCTGATATGTGTAAAGCACTATTCAGAATTTGAAGCCGCGCTATATAATCACAATAAAACAACACATTGCCAGGTTATGAATCAGGAGGGGCGACTCAACTGGGGGCAGTATTTTATCAAGTGATTTAAGAACAGAGAGGGGAAGAAGAAAGAGAAGGGGACAATGGAATTTCAAAAGTCTCCAAGACCACGGTATAAGAGTAATAAGGAAAAAGAATTAAAGCGAAAATTGTAAAATATGATGTACTTCTCTGAATATTACATGTATCTTAATATCAATCTCAAAATTCTAATCTAATTTTTAAAGGTAAAAATAAGTATCGCTAACTCCTGACTTTTTATTACGCCTCATATGTTGCGCCCCTTCATTTTTTTTTTTTTTGGGGGGGGGTCATTACGCCACTTTCTTAGCTTCAAGCTCCAAACGCTAAAAGCGATGGCGCGATAAAGCTGCATTTAGTCATAACGGTATAATGTTATATTGTCATTTTTTTTACCTTGACAGATGCTGGAATCCGTCTTGTATCATCTAACTTATCTCTTCTTCTAACCGTGTTCGTCGTTCTCCACATATTCCTCTCCAAACTCTTCTAATTCAATCAAACCTTTAACTTTCACCATCATAACTTATCTTTCATTCGTGAGTATGCATTATGTTCTATATAATTTCGATATAATGATGTATGTTGTCTTTGTAATTGTTAAACACTGATGACGACGATTATCTACATAAATTGCATGGCACAGGCTTTTACTATTTCAGAATATTCCGTTTACAGGGCTACGGATGTTGTTAAGGCTATAAGGTCTTATTGACTAAAATATTCTGATATTTCTTTAGTAATTATCCATTACAGATAGGTGGGGATTATTCTACTCATAATGGCAAAGTTGCCATAAGTCTTTTAAGACGGTCCGCTGGGCCCCTTTGGAAGAAATTGGTATTGGTGGCAACTTCATTTTGGAGTTCCACTTCCACAAAACCTTGTTTTTCATCAATATTGACGTAGTGTCCACAGTCGTTACTGTTAATGCCAAAGTTAGTAAGATTCCAGTATTTCATTTTTTTTGCGACGAGGTCCGATAAAAAAAAGTATTCAGAAATGTTCATTATAGAATCGTGTATGATCGGTGTCCATCAGCTATATATGTCTTGACTTTAGTATGTCTTTCTGCACCCTTAAATTACACCACTTCTGATGTTTGTATCACAATTCGTGTTAAGCACAGTGTTTATTTAATCATCCATTAATCATCTATAAAACTATCATCACACTGTTTTATTTTCCCTCAAAGATTTTTGTATTGTCTGCATGTCCCGTTTCTTTCAAACTGAAATCAACGCTTTCACCATCTCACCATCTCTCCTTTATTTCAATTTATACACTTGTACTTGAGCCCCCCCCCCCAAAAAAAAAAAAAAAATATAAAAAAAGGGGAAAGCAAAGCAAATCAAAAAGAAGATGAAATATGATATCATTTGTTTGAACCACAACATTAATTTTTGTTTCAAAAGTTTTTCTAGCTTGCTTCGTTCACTCACAATTTTCGACATAGAGCTATTTTCATTGTGATTTGACGGGAATTTTCAATAGATTTGTAGAATCCGTCCCTGTTGAGGTTGCGGAAACTCGCTAATATGTCAACATGAAAAGATATATATTATTTCGCTATGCCAACATGTAACATTTTATAAATCGCCTCGATCATTCTCTCACCATGTCGATAAAGTAACGCTACTGGCGTAAATCCTTGCGTCAAACCTATTGTTCAGGGGGATGGAACAATCACCCGCCCCTAAAGAATAGGTGTGACATTGACGCAAGGATTTACGCCAGTGAGTAACGCTGTATGACGTCGATGTGGCAAGATCAAATATTTCGCCATCACGTCAAATATTTCAGCTCTAAATTCAAATCCACAAGGTTGTATCTTCATCCAAAATTTGGCTCTATATTCACAACCGATTTGGCTTTACTTTATGTTAAACCCGTGAAATTTAGACTGACTCGTGTTTCCCTCCGAGCTCATCTTCATTTTTTTCTAATTCTTTTCTTTTTTCTGTTTTTATTTGTTACAGCAACTCCATCTTCGCCAACGGTAGGAGACGGAGGTGGATCCGCTACAAGCCTAAAACCTCTTTTATCATTGACCTTTTGCCTGGTGACAATAGCCTCAATTCTCTTTATTTCGCGCTAAAATCTCGAGAAAGAGAACTTCAGGCAATTTTCAAATTTATTAGATTTTTCACTTTATCACTTTCAAATTAACTTCATCACTTTCAAATTAAAGGATGATTTAGTAATATACAATAAATTGTGGTAAATAACGAAAATGATTTAGATGATTTTTTTTAAAGGAATGTGTAAGCATATGTTTTTTTTCTTATATTTGACAACATATTTCCTTTTGTTATTTTGTATTTCAGTAATTGCGAAATCATTTTATCCACGCTTTTAAAATCAGCTTATGCTGCAAGGTCTAAAATCGAATAATGTAATTTCCATATTAGTTTTTTTTCCGTTGGGCGAAATCAATTTTGTTAACGTTTGAGAACGTCTAACGACAATTGTGCCAAATATTATTTGGTACAATTCATATTTTGTGTTGGTACAATTCATATTTTGTGTAGTTTCCATTTTGTAATGAGCCCAAGACAGTTGGACCGAATGGGATTAGCCGAATCGGATATTACGCGAATTGGTGTTTTGGCTGAGTGTAAATTATAAACAAATTGCTTTGTACAAATTTAATTTAAGCGGCGTGGAACTCATTGTAACTTTTACCCAGACCTAGTGGTGTCTAGATTCCGAATCTTAACATGACAAAGGCGAACTTAAAATATTGATATTTCTTGTATAGCACTCGTTCATTTGTGTGTAATTTCAATACATATTTATTGATCAAATGATTATTTGTGAATTTAGTTGCTGTTGTTGTTTTTCTGCAATCTTTGTAAATCAAGATACTTTATAGTTTATACTTCTTTTAATTGACTTGTTATAGATTTGTACGTGACATGCATGAGGCTGATGAGTATGAGTATAATTATGCTTTAAATTGTTTATAACCATACCAATCACGGAATTGGATACTTGAAGTTATAAATTGTCTTTGTTCATGTTCGTTATATTTCTGTGTTTTCATGAAAACAGGCACAACGCTCGTCCTTTTTTTTTTTGGGGGGGGGGGTAATGTGGCACAGACCCAAAGTGACATTTTCAGAGGAAGGGAAGAAAGCGATGAAAATATTATGAAGAAAAGTCAACTTGACAGTTATGAATAAGTCCCTCCCCTCACCCCTTGGCGTCAGATATAATTTATAGAGGGGCGCAGTTTGTAGTGTTGTACCGGGAGCCGATTTTTACATGTCATAATATTCAGATGTCTATTTATGCTTCTCGAAACAGCAACTGTAAAAAAAATGCACCATTAAACTAATGTCGAAACCTTATGTAGGTGTAAAAATAAACGAGCAGAAATATGGATTAAAATAATGGACTACCCAAATCCTTTACTAATCACTGGATATTTTGGCATATACCTCCTGTGCCTTCTTTTGTGTCTGAAATTTACACAGGTTCATCCGGGTCTATTAAATGATATTGACCACTTGGCACTTCACGGAGGTGCCTTAATTTGCAAACCAGCATTCTGGTTCATAACTGCATCGCACATTTTTCTAATAAATCATCAGGAAAATGTACAGCGGGTATGAAAAGAGTGACTATAGTTATTGTTATGACAACGATGGTAACAATGATCATAATGATAATAATAATGATTATTGTCATGAAACAAGATCAATGAATTATAACGTAACAATTTGATGATGACAAGGCGTCCACTACTATAATAATAACAAGAATCACAGGAATGATAATGATAATAATCACAATAATTATGATGGTAATAATGATCACCCCCAAAACAAAAAGTAACATAACACATAAGGATTGAAATGAAATCATATATAGGCCACTCTTTTTATTCAGAAAATAAGCGCAATTCAGACGATCAGAATACTCCAAATCTATTGATTGCATTCATTGTAATACAGTTATTAAACATTTGGACTGCCTAGCTTGTGTGTGACCATGATTCATCAGAATGACGAAAAAATTATATTACGAACTGTTAACTTGTATTGATTTTCTTTCGATGACTCTGATAAAACAGTGCATTATGGTCAATTAAACAAAGTAAAAGAAGTGCAGTGTGATTTTTGCTGACAATATTCTTTTGTTTTCTTCACGATTGAAAGAATATTAAAAAGTAATTGGGCAACAAAATTAAATGAGGCGATAGCTAAGAGTGATTGCATGAAAAGCATTGTGAAATCACAAAGAATCAATGGATTACGAGTAATTTCATTTTAGATGTACAATATATATCATGTATATAAAATAAAGAGATTAATCGTAGAACTTTATTCACTCTTGAGAATCTGTTTATAATTTAGAGTGACTTTATGACATTAAATCTATATCTGTCAAATTGTTCTTATTGTCTTTTGTGTACACATGAAGTGGGTTTTTTTTTAAATATAAATATGGGACCAGACGAAATGCGTGTTTTAATGGAAAAAAAATTGTTTTTCTCATACGAAGTTTTCAAACCAAACCAATTAAACTGACATTACTCTATTTATTGATGAATATGTGGTATTAATATCTTAAACATGTTAAATATTGATGACTGGGTGAATCTATATGACTGATGAATATTTGGAATTTTCTAAAGATTGATGAATACGTAAAATTATTCACATATAAATATATTTTTAATTATCTTCAACCATGATCGGAATATTAATCAGAGGAAACAAATATCTAAATATTTTTAAGTGTAATGCAAATTAGTTAAACAAAGTACAAAGCGGAATGAAACAATTTTGTAGTTTCATTTTACATGGGTTTAATAATAAAGGTTTGTCGTTTGTTATCTACATGTTCATGTTTCTATGTTGTTAATAAAGACGGGACGTGTCACTTTGTAAAGGGGCTGTCATCGCTGATCGTTTCAGATAGCTGTGTCGACATACCTTAGGCAAGCCGTTTCTCATTTTCTTTTTAAATATAATTTGATTTTATTTCCACATTTCAATAACAAAGGTAAATACAAGTATAACCATTTTATTCTAATTAACAAAACAATTATTTTGTTAACAACACAAAATGATTTTGGGGTATAAAGAATTCGATTCCTCGGTATACTGTGTTGTTAAAGAAAGTCTTTTAAGAAAAGGGATTTAATTAGAAAAAAAAAGTCTTGTCATACGAATGTCAGCATATACACTAGCTACACAGTAAAATTGCTGTTTGAAATTTTATACAGCGATTTTTACTACATGGACCTTTCAGTACAATGGTTCATTTACTGAGAATTACATATTCAAAAATAAAACTTTGTTGTTTAAACCACTCTTGTAAGGTTCATATATTAAACAGCGTTGTATAAAAATAAATAAACAACTTTTTTACTGTGTAAAACACCAATACGTGATTGTCCCTAATTTACATGTATTCTTTTTTTTCTTATTACTAACGGAAAACGATTTAATTGACGATTCCAGCGGGATCTGGTCACACTTTTTGCTTTAATAGTTTTATCCCGACTTTTTTAAGTATGTGGTATGAGAAAGAGAGGTTACGAATTTGTCAATTAGAGTGAAACAAAAAATGTACACTCTAAATTCCAAGGATTTAAAATAAGTCCAGATCGGCTGTGAATAGTGACCAGTCGAATATTGGATTAAGATTTAAACCTTGTTGATTTAAGTATAAATCTTAAAGATTTGAATTCAAATCTTTTAAGAGTTAAAATTTAATTCTTAAGATTTAAATAAATTCAAAATTTGGCTGGTCACTATTCACAGCCGATCTGGATTTATTTTAAATCCTTGGAATTTACAGTGTACATTTTTTGTTTCACTCTAATCTGTCGATCTGGATTGATTTTCAATCCTTGGAATTTAGAGTGTATATTCCTTACAACATACCTGGCTGATAGAACTCCATCGAGTTTTAGTAATGTACAACTCGATGACGAACAGATTCTTGCTTTTTAATATATGTATTTTAATTTTGCATTAGACAATAAATGATATACGTTTTCACACAAAGTACTGAAGGGACTCTTTTGTGGTATATTTTGTTTTTGTATCTTGGTTTGTTTTACTCAAGTTTTACCAAATATGGAAAAAATAAGACATTAAGCTTTGTATAAGAATTTAAAGAAAAAAAATTTCAAACGGTTCAGACATTTTTCAAGTTGTATCAAAATTTAAAGAAGTTAATGAAACCATTATCTCAAAATCTTATATATTTTATCAAGTGAATATCAAAGTTCAAAGTTTATTTCCACATTTTCATAAAAACATAAAAACAATTTGAAATATAAGCATATCAAATGATATCAAAGGATAACAAAAACAAACAGAGTACACAAAATACATTATACAACTGTGGGTCAAAAACTTAAAAGATTGACCCCATTCTTAGTGAATTAAAGTGGGAGAAAATACAGTTATATATATATATATAAGATATGAATAAGTAATATAGAGAAAAACATTTTTAAAATTCAAGAAACAAACTAGAACAAGTCAATATATGAATAAATTGAATTTGAATAGTTCTTTAGGAGGTGGGCTTTAAGTTTGTATCTATATATATATTAAGTGATTTGCATTGTTTAAGTCAATGGGGTATATATTATTCCAAAGTATGGGACCTTTGTATTTAATTATTGTACGTGACAGAGAAGTACGACCATAATAGACCCGAGTATCATAATTTATTTATAATATTGTATGAGTGAGTGTAAAGATTTAAGGTAAATATATTTTTAGTGATGTTGTTAAAATAGGAAGGATATTTAGACTTAAGAAAATGGGTTTAGTATGTAAAAGAAACTGATAATTTGTTATAATTCTTACCACTCTTTTCTGTAGTTTTAAGTATATTTATTGCACAATCCCCAAATTGTACAATAGTTTGAATGTGGTATAATAAGAGTATTATAAGTGTTAATAAAATGTTTTTAGGTATATATTCCTTAAGTCTATAACTCCTACATTTTTTTTAAATACTGTGAAGAATGTGAATAACATTACTCTTCCATTTCATGTCTTCGTCTAGATATATTCCAAGGAATTTAATTGTTTAAGATCGTAATATTATTCACGTCTCGACTCCCAAAAATCATTAAGGTTTTTTTTAAGGAATTAGATAGAGTATATTGTTTCCTATTCGAAAGAATGGTAAACAAAAATACAGTGGGAATTGGAGAATTCACTCTAAAAAAGAAATTATGTTTAAACATGGCAATTAATTTTGTCAATAATCTTCTTCCCTCATACTTTTTAGAAGATAAACAAAAAAAAGTTATCATTTGTTTTTTTCAATCGCCATTCTTCATTCTATTAATCATTTCTTTAATCATAAGTTATCACATTTTCAACATCTGCCTACATTTTGGAGGAAAGAGTTTTCTAGATTTTCTTCTCCAAACGATATTTCCAAATGTTGAACAGAATGCGATTAAGCATTGGTATGCCCATAGAAATTTTCCTTTTACAATGCTTTTCCAACGACATTTTTATAAATCATCAATAAAACATATAATTCGGAATATAATAGTGATACAGAATAGTAATAATAATAATAAACATTAATTTGTATAGCGCAGCTTTTATATGGATATATTCAGCTACGCTTGTTCAGAGCTCTTTTTACTTATGTCTACACAGCATATTTTCTTAACTAAAGAGATATCTTTTTCATTTTGATTTGAAGAGAGTAAGGATGGAGAGGTTCTTATATCAATTGGCAGGCTTTTCCATAGTTTGGGGGCAGCAAGTGCAAATGCACGATCACCAAGTGTGACTCTTGTTTTGTGAAATGGGATCTGAAACAATAATTTATCTAAGGAACTTCGCAGGCTTCGACTGTACATGTGATTGGGTTTTAAGTTTGAGTAATTCTGTAATGTAATGTGGGGCTTGACCGATGAATGATTTAACAGAATTTTGAATGAAATTCTATGACGTACAGGCAACCAGTGGAGTTCTCTCAGAAGAGGTGTAGTGGAACTGAACTTTGGGACATAGGAATCCCAATATTTAGGAATCATAAATCATGTATTATTTATTATTTTTCACAGCTGGTATGGGAGCGGTATTGAACGTTTATCCTCATTACTCATTTTAAACTCTGTTGGATCGATATGTGTGAGTTTCCCCAAGAAGGGAATCTGTTGTTTTTAATGAATAGGGTCAAAATTGATAAAAAATATTTTAGTCTCGACACCAATTTTTCTTGAGATTAATCTCATGGCGCATTGCACGAAACATAGAATAAATTTAAGTCATTTTAGTTTTAAGAAATCAATCTTCAGTGTGGCAATCGATTGCAAATTTGCGCTTGATTGTTGGCCTATGACTTGCAACATTCATTCGCTTTAGTTGCAATTGATGCATTATATGTAAATTTACACTACAGATTTGCTATTGATTGCAAATAAGTTTCTTGCAAACACCCCCTTAGAATATAGACACAAACACTATAAAGATGATTTTTCCAGGATAAGTTATTGTCAATAAATTTATTTGGCACAGTCAATGTTGACGTCATCCATGTTTTATCACCAGGAAGTAATTGTATCGAATATTGTTTGGTGATAGTTTATGAGCCCATACCAAGAAATGCACTGGTTTCAATTCTGTGTCCTTTACATTTTTCGGTCCCGATGTGAATGGACAGTGTCAACAACGAACAAAATGAATGATAAAAGACTTAGAAGATTAACTAAAACAATTTATACAAAAATGTATAAATAACAAGGGACCAAGAGTGACCATTGTGGTACACCACAAATTTGTATCGAGTATTGTTTAGTGATAGTTTATGAGCCAGAAATGTACCGATTTCAATTCTGTGCTTTTTACACTGCCCGGTCCCGATGAGAATGGAATATAGTCGGCAGCGAACAGAATATATGATAATACTTTAGATTTTTGAAAAAAGTTTATCAAAAAGAAAAAATAAAAAGGGAGAAACGAGTGACAACTGTGGTACACCACTAGTGATAGATCTGCTTCTTCTCCTTCATCTTCTTTTTCTCACGATTTCCTCCCTCCTTTTCTCATGTTTGTCTTACTCTTCTTCTTTTTCCCTTTCTTTTCTTCTTCTTCACTTCCTCTTCTTCTTCCATTTCTCTTCTTCTTCCCTTTCTCTTCCTCCTCTTCTTCCCTTTCTTTTCCTCTTCCCTTTCTCTTTCTCTTCTTCTTCCCTTCCTCATCTTCTTCTCTACCATTTCTCTTCTTAACTTTGTCTTTATATTCTTCTTTCCTTTATCTTTCTCTTTCCTTTCTCTTCTTCTTCCCCTTTTCTGTTTTTTCTCCCCTTTCTCCTCTTCTTCCCTTTCTCTTCTTCTTCCCTTTCTCTTCTTCTTCCCCTTCTACTTCTCTTCCCTTTCTATTCTTCTTCCCTTTCTTCTTTTTCTCTTCTATTTCTCCTCTTCTTCCATTTCTCTTTCTCTTATTCTTTTTCTCTTTTTCCCTTTCTCTTCTCCCCTTTCCTTCTTCCCTTTCTCCTCTTCTCCCATTTCTCTTCCTCTTCCCCTTCATCTTCTTCTTCCCTTTCACATTCTCTTCATCCCTTCTTCTTGTTCTCTTCCTCTTCTTCCCTTTCTCTTCCCCTTCCTCTCCGATTTCTCTTCTTCTTCCCTTTCTCTTCTTCTCCCCTTTCTCTTTCTCTTCTTCTTACCATTCTCTTCGTCGTCTCCCCTTGCTCTTTCTCTTCCCTTTTTTCATCCCTTTCTCTTTCTCTTCCCTTTCTCTTCTTCTTCCCTTTTATGTTTTTTCATCCCTTTCTCTTTCTCTTCTTCTTCCCTTTTATGTTTTTTCATCCCTTTCTCTTTCTATTCTTCTTCCCATTCCCTTCGTCGTCTCCCCTTTCTCTTTCTCTTCCTCTTCCCTTTCTCTTCCCTTTTAAGTTTTTTCATCCCTTTCTCTTTCTCTTCCTCTTCCCTTTTATGTTTTTTCATCCCTTTCTCTTTCTCTTTCTCTTCCCTTTCTCTTCTTCTTCCCTTTTATGTTTTTTCATCCCTTTCTCTTTCTCTTCCCTTTCTCTTCTTCTTCCCTTTTATGTTTATCATCCCTTTCTCTTTCTATTCTTCTTCCCATTCTCTTTGTCTTCTCCCCTTTCTTTCTCTTCTTCTTCCCTTTCTCTTCATGTTCTTCTTCTCTTTCTCTTTCTATTCTACTTCACACACAATGCACACAAACCATAGATTACAAAATATTTACAAAACATCAAAAGTTATGAAAACCATACAATTAAAAGTAAACACTCTTGTATTTCCAACCCCAAAAAAGGTTAAGTATGCCTCTACAGAATTAGAGATTCTGAAAGTATACATAAACAATCCCAACCACATATTATATGAATGTCAGAAAGGTATACATACCGCTAAAAGTCAGAAATAACTTGACTGGAAGGTAATGACTAAATATTTGAAGAGAAAGGGATAAATATTTTCCTATACAGAATTAGAGATTCTGAAAGAATACACAAACAATCTCAACCACATGTTATCATATGAATATCAGAAATATAATTGATATCGATAATGTAAGTCAGAATAAGTTAATTTAACTTGACTGAAAGGTAATTACTAAATATTTGAAGAGAAACGGATAAATATTTTTCTTAAAAAGTCAGTGTTCCATGAAGAAATTCCTTGATACTCTACCAGGACCCTGCAACATAGAGCTTAGTGATTGATTGTAGGGTAGAATTTTTACTAGTGATCAATCACAATAATCAATGCAAGCAATTTTTCAAAAATCAGCTTAATGATCAATTGCTAAGCCTATTAAAGTTCATGTTACAGGGCTGAGATTGAGAATACATATACTAATATGTACATTAAATATTTGTATTTTTCAGTTCAGGTATGGCCGATAATTTTGTATCTTCAACCAGCAAGGTAATTACTTCTGTATTTCAGTAAGACATTGCCTATTAAATGTAATTGACCAACATAACAATACCGCACAAGGATGCAAACAAGGGCTTAAATAAATGAAATTCAAAAACCCCAACCCAAAGAAATACTTCACCTTTATATTCTAATTCATAGGTTTAATTATCAATTTTTCTGTAATTTTCATTGATTGATATTTCATTTCAGTTTATTCTAAAATTTTATAAATTTTAGACTTAATGACCACCCATATACAATATAGATTTTGTCAATAAATCTGAATTAATAAATAATGACAGAAATCTACTGGTTAAACTGACGTTTGATTGTCTTTTTCACATTATGCATCAACAATGTGAATGATTGTGTGATTTGATTGCTTCAACCCAATAATATCTGAATGCAATAATATTGCTCAATGTCGATAAAGATTGCGTCTGATACAGACTAAATGTATATTTCACATCAATGTTTCAATCCATCAGTAGTACACAGAATCAATCATCTTTTCTATATAATATGCATTTCATTCTCTTTCAGAGTCATAGACCCCTATTCTGAAGTCGGGTTTAACTTAGACCATGGTCTAACCCTGTGCTAAAATTATGGGAAGCCAACAGTTTAAAATATTGTTTACATTGTATGTTTCTTATGTTTACTGTGCTCGTTCCTAATGCTTAAATGGTAAAGACAACTATCTAATTTATCCTTTCCAGACAGTTAAGAATGATTCGAGAGTCAAATGAGCTAGTAAATTAAACCTCTCCTGTTAGAGATTTATGTCACAATTGGCTCGCCATAGTTAAACCACAACTTTAGACCAGAGTTTGAATTAAACCTGACTTCAGAATAGGGCCAAAAAAGTTATTGATAAATATGTGGTATTCATTGTACACCAAAGATATATATATATATATGATGCTAATACATGTGCGTATAATCAGCTCCTGTGCTGTATAATGTAAAATAGAATCTTTCAACAGCAATACACTCAAAATATAGCACAAAATAATGAACTATGCAGTTTGCATAGTACATAGTACAAATGTTGCTAAATGACTTTCACATACTTCATGGGATACATTTTATTTTCTCATTACATCAAGTGTAAATCCACATCCAGTTTTGGTGCTAGGTTAGGCAATCTCATTCACACTATCAATGTAGATGTAGACAATTACACCGACACCACACTTGAAATGGTGCTGGTGCTAGGACTGATGTCACAAGGTGTTACGCTATCACTTTGGTAAACCAATATTCAGGTGTTCCAGCTGGGTGAGACAGACTGATGCACACATTTGAAACTGACTCTAACATTTACACTAACACCAACAACAATTAGAAATCATTAGTGGTGTCAAAACCATATCACTATTCAATCAAAAGCTATGCTTATATACTTTAGAGGGCATATGACCCAGCAGCCTTGAATAGCCCCACCTCAAGTCCTCAACTACTCATATCTGACCAGGGGGGTGTTTCTCAAAGATTTAAGTATGACTTAGAGTCACACTTAAATGCCTAGTTGCGTGCATTAAAAAAGGCATGACCACATTGGTCAGATCATGCCAAGAGGACGTGCACTACTGCGTATTGATCAATTAGATTGCGCGTTGTATTTCAGGTATGCATCGGCATTTAAGTGCGATTTAAGTCATACTTAAATCTTTGTGAAACACCCCCCAGGTTTATTATCCACAATGCAACATTCTAAGCAGTGTAGTCTTGAAATACAGTCCCACAACTCCCACTTGAAAGATAACACACTGGTTTTAAGTTGATATATTCATATTGCAATTCTTATGTTACCATGTGGCAAAACGGGTACCTTTCCTCTCAAAAACAGTATTGTTTTAATACCACAGTGAAATTATACATGTAGGCTAATTTATTTTCTGTATTAATTGTTATAATCTCTCATGTATATTTCTAGCTAGACTAGCTATTTACAAGACACAGTCAATGAGAGACTTCACACAGTGTTCGTTAGTTCGCTTCCCGTTTAAATCAAGATTACAACCATGATAGGTTCGAAATGAAAGAAACAAATAATTTACAACAGAGTCTACTTTACACAAGGTATGTCGCCTCTCTCACAGAAGGGCAATATCTATAGTGGTACCTGCAAAAGCACAAACAGAAAAGAAAATATTGAGTAATGATTAATTGTCTAAAAAATCTTTAGAACACAGCACAGAGGGATGTACAATATGGAAACTTTTTACCATAAGCACTGATGATGAATTCTAGTCAGTTGATCTGAATGTTAAAAGAAACTCTTTCCAGAGAGTGTGAAAGGTTGTTGTTCATAATACACCTAATAGTAATAACCAGTGTTTGCTTTAAATGTTTGAAATAGTGAAAATGATAAGAACTTGACACAATTCTGCTGAGAGACATATGCACTACACACAAATATTGATGCATGAGACTGTATACATATTTCTGACCTGAACCTTGCAGCTGTTTATATCACAATCTAAATGTGAGGGGATATAAAGAGCAAACCTTCTGGGGGGCACTTTTCTGTGATGATCTCCCTAAATACAATGATCAAAGAATTTAAAAGCTCACAATAATTTCTTTCATCTGTCCCAACAACGAGAATACCACTTTAAAGGAGAAATATATTGATTATGAATATGGCCTTATTATATATTAGTGGAAAGGTCATGATGTGGGGATTATCGTTTGGTCATTCAAAAATAACGAAAGTAATACATAAGGTGGAAATCGCCAATTAAAAAGCACTAAAATGCCTCTCCGAAATACGCCTCCCATCGGTCTTTGAATTGACTCGAATTTGATGACGTGTATGAGTGTACAAGAGACGTGATTGGCTCTCCCACGTCAAGCTCCACTTGCATGCAAAACCTGTTGCGAGGGAACGTTTTCTCCACACTGTCACTGAATACTTCGATCACGAAATGAAAGAAAACCCAGAAGTTTATCTAGATTTTGGATTTTCAAATTGATGATTGATGATCTAGTGACGTGGATGGAGGTAAATTAGGGGAATTACGTCTATGATGATGAGTCGGACAATTCAAATTATGCTTGCTCGCCTTGGCTAAGAGAGTAGATGCACGTGTTGCACAGCTCTCAATCGGCATTTTGGATGGTTTGTTTACAATCACATACGAGCTACGCATGTTGGGGATGATCTTTTACATCTAATTTTAATTTACCTCAACTTTAATTTTGCTTCAAAAAAGGTTTTATCGTAATTTAAAAATAGTACGAGGTGTTACTATATTCTTATATAGATAAATAATTCCCTGAGTTTCGTAATTTTGTCAAAATAATGAGGTAGAAATTATATCTAACAGAACGAGTGACAATTTATCCCAGCCACGGCCACGTGAAGTTTATCGTCGGTGAATATCGTCTGCTGCTATTCGTTGAGTTGATTTGCCTTCAGATTCGGATATATTCACTTGTTTGTAAGTACAGTTATATAATTATTTTCCTTCTTTAGAGCCTTGACAGAGGGAAGAGACTCTGTATGGCTGGTCAGGCTGGAATTTTCATGGATTTATTTTGGCCCGCGGTAGGCCTACGTGCAGCTAGCACTAGCAGCTGCATGAGTTGGTAGCGAATCGGCCGGCATGCAAGTTGAATTATCCGACTCATCATCATAGACGTAATTTCCCTAATTTACCTCCTTCCACGTCACTAGAGCTAGAAACTTCATCATCATTCTCTTCATCTTCAAAATCATCAATTTGAAAATCCAAAATCTAGATAAACTTCTGGGTTTTCTTTCATTTCGTGATCGAAGTATTCAGTGACAGTGTGGAGGAAACGTACCCTCGCAACAGGTTTTGCATGCAAGTGGAGCTTGACGTGGGAGAGCCAATCACGTCTCTCGTACACTTATACACGTCATCAAAAAACCCAATTTCGCGGACGTAATTGAGCGTGTTTGAAGCATTCAGAGAGAGAACTTTAAACCATCAATTAAGTGAGTTTCATCGGTCTCCATGATAAATGATGTACATCATCGTGTTCTTCTTATTTCCCCTTTAATTTGATATATAATTCTTCATTTTTATGATTTTCAATATATTTCTACTTTAAGAACCAGGTCCAATATTCTTTTTTTTAATACATTTATTTTGAGGTGAGTAGAAATAAATTCTAGCGTCCGTAACACAAAGCTTGGCAATGATTCTACGATTGATTCCATTGACTACAATGTACAATCAATCGTGAAATTCAAGCCTACGATTAATCGCTAACCGTTGGGTTACGGGACCCTGGTCATGAGTAACTTACAGCTTTCTTTAGAGCTTGTTCCAGATCCTGGATGAGGTCTTCGGTGTCCTCTAGTCCGACAGAAAGTCTGATTAGACTGTTGTCTATACCAAGTACTTTACGCTGTTCAGGGGGCACAGAGGCATGGGTCATGACTCCACTATAAAAAACAAGGTCAAAGATGAAAAGGTTTAAAACGTCAGAGGTCAATTAGCAAAGTTAATCCTACTGGAAGTTTGATCATATTGTTGTTGATACCAAGTACCTTACGCTGTTCAGGGGGCACAGAGGCATGGGTCATAACCTCACTTAAACAAGGTCAAAGATGAAAATGTTTAAAAATTCAGAGGTCAAACTAATCCTACTGATCAGACAGTTGCCAATAAAAGATAGTGAATCAACAAATTGCTAAAACTGTGATTTGATTTAATTTTTTTTTTTTTGGAAATTAGTTTTTAATCATATTAAGGATTTTGGTAAATAACAAGTCGGAATTTGCCTGAATACTGATAATATAGGACTTTGAAGCATCCGGTCTGGAATGATATATCTCTGATGAATTCGAAGGTGGAAACAACCATATTCAAGTTGGGGTTCTAAGACTTGGCTGATGGAGCGGCATGCATTATGCATGCAATTAAAAAGCAACTCACCTTCTAAAAATAACACGTCTTTTTCCATGTCTTTTCCACATACCATGTAATTATCATCTTGTTAATACTAACTTCATTTCTTATTCATTGAAGCGCTTTACTGAAATTACCTTTTTGATCATCAACTAATCATCAATTCATCACATATTGAAACAGAATACTTTAATATAAACTATTACTTCAGACCATGGAATTGCAAGTATTCATCATTGCCTACTATCTATCGTTCTCATGAAAATAATGACAACGTTAGCCTTGCAATCAATGTTCGGCATCACTATAATCTATTCAATCAAATACACTCATCGAATGCTTACATCTTCTACTCTGAATTAAATCATACTTATGCAGTCTAATTTTAGTTCTGATATTCTTCCGTGGCAAGAGATCAATGTGGCTGCAGTTACACAAGAGTTAAAAATATAATAAAAAGGAGCAGATCAAAGGAGTTTAGATGATAAAGAGAGAGAATGTACGGGGATAGAACAAGGAGTACTTACGGTAGTTCAGCAAGTGACTCATATCCCCCAAGACTCTCTGCCAGCGTGAAGACCTTGATGCTCTGGAGGAATGTCTTTGAGTTCTCAAGGTCACCCTGGAGATAGAAGGTCACCATGCCTCCGAAGCCCTTCATTTGCTTCTTGAAGATATCATGCTGAGGGTGGCTTGGAAGACCTTTATCATGGAAGAAACAGTCAAGATTTAAGAATGATAACAACAAAACAAATTAGAACAAGCTGAAAAGTTTTTTTTTAAAGCTTCTGGGTGATCCCATAAAGTAATTTCCTTTGTGTACATCTGACAATTTTTACTTCACTTATGGTGGACTACTCAAACAATGATAATGTGAGATCTTGACGCCTTTTCATATGAAGCAGAAAACATAGACATCACTGTTTGTGCTTCACTTAATGAACTACTCAAACCATGATAATTTGAGAGACAACTCATTTCAGAAAAGTCTGGTATATAGTTCAACTACACTACTACTACTACTACTACTACTACTACTACTACTACTGCTACTACTACTACTACTACTACTACTACTACTACTACTACTACTACTACTACTACTACTACTACTACTACTTCTACTAGTACTACTACTACTACAGGGGTGTGAGTGGTCACAAATAAAAAGCTCTGAAAAAAGCTGAAGAGTGTTGAAAAAGTCTGAAATAGACAGAGCTCCCATACTTTTTGTACAGAGGAAGGCCAAAAATAAGCTGAAATTAAGCTGAAAATCAAAACAAACAAATCTGAAATCAGATAAAAATCTGAACTCTCACACCCCTGCTACTACTACTACCACCACCACCATCACCACCACCACCACCACTACTACTACCGTACTTCTCATTTCTACTACCTATATTATACCAACCATCAATGATGATGCTTGAAAGCTACTAACCTGGATAGATGACTTTACGGACCCTTGGATTGCTCTCCAGGTATGTAGCAACGGCTAGACCATTCTTATAATGCTGCCTCATTCTGATGTGAAGGGTCTTCAACCCTCTGTTCACCAAGAAACAGTCAAAAGGTGACGGACAGCTCCCGGCAGCTGCAAAGTCAAATGCAAAACACTCCACTTCAGGCCATTTAATTTCAAAACTTTGAGAGCAAGGTCACTTTTAAATAGAGCACATTTCTATAAAACACTACTGTACACCCACAAATGGGAAAATTTACGAAGGGCACATCAAATCTCCAATGTGAGGGGCTTTCAAGAGGGAACTATCCACTGCCATGGCCTTTGATTAATTTTAGCCCTGCAACTGCAAATATTCTTTTTGCAGTATCACAAAATGCCAGAGAATTTATTTGGCTGAAAAACAACACTTACATTTACTGGATTAGCCGTATAATTCATGTCAAAATTTGGGAAATAATTTTAATAAAATAGGGCCCCATTGCACAAAAAAAATGAAATGCATGTATCACAATATCAAGCATTAGTATTTCAAACACGATTTCTGATTGGCTTATAATCATGTAAACAAAAGACAAGGGGGACTGCGGCACTGCGCAGACTTGGGGGAACTTGCCATACTTACCGTAGAGCTGAAAGTGAAGTTTCTTGTGAAGTTCATCATCATTGCACGCAACTAGACCCATCACTACATCGGAATGTCCATTCATGTACTTAGTTGCTGAATACATTACAATATCAGCTCCAAGATCAAGTCCTCTCTGAAGAGAAAGAAATTTGATTAAATCTATTTGAATTCTTGAACAGTCCTAAATGTAATTAATTCAAATTCTATTCCTTCGTATTCTATTTTTTTTTTCTACTACAGTTGCATTTCTTATCAAATTATATATACAACTTTCACTCTTGGATACAATCCTCCACTTAAGAGATTAAATTCATTCAATCCTTCTCCATTTCTGTTTTCAATTACTCTAATTAATTACATTTCATTATACTTTTCTGTGGAATAAGCTTTCTCACCGGCCAAAAATATGTGGGTTGTCTGATCGGGGTATATCAGAACAAATTTCTTGATCAGAGAATATCTTATATTCTTGGTCTTCAAGTCAGTATGAAAGCATTTATCAATTGCTTCTGTTTTTAACTCACCTGGAAATAAGGTGAACTGAAGGTGTTGTCTGCTACAAGGATGACGCCAGGTTGACTGTGAGCGATAGCGCTGACTGCTGCGATATCAACAAGCTTCAAGGTAGGGTTTGTTGGTGTCTCCACCCATACAAGCTATACATAAAACAAAGCAACCGGTTATTGGTTTACACTAGAGCTCCAAGATGGCGCTGACTGCTGCGACATCAACAAGCTTCAAAGAGGGGTTGGTTGGCTCATTGATACATGGTGCATCAAAGCTCAGGAATATTTTTGTGTCCAAAGTAAACTAACTAAACAATGTGTTTAAAAAGGGAGCGAACCGACCAACACTGTACGGTTTCTCGCTGTGTGTTGTAGATAGCCAGTCATAAAATGTAGATACACTTCAGAGAATAAATTTGCCTATAGATGTTTTCTTGAGGTGGGGGGGGAATAACAACTATATGTAGAAGAACTGATAAGAACGTACTAGTTCTACTACATGTCTTTGGCAACATAATTACTGCAAAATGAATGTAATGATTAGTGAATTAGCATATTATTATTCAAGTAACCTATAGTACAATATACTGCTCCGAATGTGCATACATTGTCAGCAGCCATGCCATGATACGTTGACCTGGGTAATGATATTTCTGTAAAGTGCTTAAAGACATTGTTGCGATGTACATTAAGCGCTATATAAAAGTGGAATATAGTTATTATTATTAATATGATTGGTTATGATCCTGGACAGATTTGAGAAGTTATGGATTTGAGGTGGTGCTATACAGACTTCTGGTTCGTTTTTGCTTTAAAGAGTTCTGCACATACCTTGGTGTTTTCTTGCATGGCCTCTGCCACCTTCTCAGGGTAGCGGGCATCCACGAAGGTGGCCTGGACGCCAAAGTTAGAGAGGACCTTCTGGAAGTAGCGGTTCGTTCCCCCGTAGATGTCATCCATAGCAATGAGATGATCCCCAGTTTTCAACAGGTGACAGATTGCCATGGTGGCACCCAGACCAGAGCTGAAAGCAAGAGCTGCAGGGAATAGGGGAACAAAGGATGGGGATACTGATTAACAAAATTCAATGAGTTCTTCAACTTCTTCGATAGATTGGGCCAAGAAATGTGTATCTGTACAGAACCTGTGAGAAATGTTGCAGTAATTGTGTCATTTGTCTTGAAGATCTCTATGAAAATTCACTCCAAACTTGGGAGTCGAGCAGAACAAAATGGCCGACATGCACATACAAATGATTTCCAAACATTACTGGCTGATAAATGAAGGCAAGAAAATTGATAAATCTTGCATGGTAATATTCCATGGTCCCATAGAGTACCGAAATGTGACGTAGTCAATTTTCCATTTTGCATTTCATCATTTTGATACCATATTTTAGTAGAACATGATGAAATACCCCCACAACCCTAAGTTGATGGGAATCTGTCCATATGACCTCATGCATTCTATAATTAGCCCCATTGATGTCAATGTATTATTGGCCAGGGTCCCCGGGGGGGCCACTTACATTGATGAGTGGATACCATGCGCGACCAGAAAAACACGTAAAAAGGATGTCTTTTTCAAGATAGGGCACGTTACGTACGTAACGTGATAAGGGTGTCAAAAACACAAAAATAATGCAAAAAGGGTATCTATTTCGCTAGGAAAGCTACGTGTTTAGGGTCAAATTTGCGGGGATGATAAAACAAAATTAAAATGTTTTATAAAGGATGTCCTTTTTGCCCCAACACTACGTGTTTAGAGTCCGATTAGCGCGAGGTGTGGAAGCTGGGGCCGTACTAAACCAAATGGTGTGTAAACTAAAGGTAAAACCGACGACCGACGGAACAAACAATAAAATATCACTGTACTTGTTTAGGGGTTCATTTCAGGGAATACTTGCCAAGAGTATTGTTTTGTTTCCAATACTTGTTAAGGGTAGGGTTTCAGACGCCAATACTTGTTAAGGGGTGCATTTTCAGAATATGGAAAATACGTGTTTAGGGTGCTTTTCGAGACCACATGGTCGCGCATGGTATCCACTCGTCAATGGAAGTGGCCCCCCCCCCCCCCCCCCCGGGCCAGGGTCATGCTTTTGTCCACAGTGTCCACATATTTTCCCTTACAGACTCAACTACCACCCTTGTTATATATATATTTTTTTAATAGATGGCCTGATATTTGTTCTGATAGCAATGAAGCCAAGGACTATCAGGCATAAAGATTCTAGACTATCTTTCAAATGTGAACATGGATTAATAAATGCCTACGGTACTGTCTTTAATAGGCCGTGTTCAATCTCCAGTCTTTACCATAGAACAGTTTCCAAAGATGCAGTTAAAAGTACAGTTGCATTCAAGATATTTTTGTCATTCTTAAAAAAATATGTCTTAAAAATGCAAACATGGGCGGCTGCTGTATAAAACTTTTGCCATAAAAAAACTCTGGCAAACAAAATTATGTCAGAGTTTTTCTTCAATGCAACAGGCCCACAAAATGCTAAAAGGGAGTACTTTGAATGTCTTTTCTGCAGAATCCAAACAATTCAAAATTGTATTGAACAAAACAGAGATCTCAAGCATGATCATATGATGGACTTTTTTTCCATTCAGATATACACTGTGTACACTTGAAGTCATATACATATATGACATGGGTCATATTCCCTAAACCCATTGGTATGGATTGAAATCAGGGTGACTTCACACTGATAAAACATTTAAAATTAAAATGCTTTCTTGCTCAAATATGTAGTAGGGCTTTCATCTGATTCATATTTACAATCAAGTTCAAAATTTGTCATCTTTAAAGGACAAGTCCACCCCAACAAAAACTTGATTTGAATAAATAGAGAAAAATCCAACAAGCATAACGCTAAAAAATTCATCAAAATCGGATGTAAAATAAGAAAGTTATGACATTTTAAAGTTTCGCTTCATTTCACAAAACAGTTATATGCACATCTCGGTCCGTATGCAAATGAGGGAACTGATGACATCACTCACTCACTATTTCTTTTGTATTTTATTATATGAAATATTTGGATTTTCTCGTCATTGTCATGTGAAATGAAGTTTCATTCCTCCCTGAACACGTGGAATTCCATTATTTTAACATTTTGTGGTTCAGGCAAGGAGGTCCTAATTGTCAAATTCGTAAAAATTGAAATATTGTATAATTCAAACAATGAAAAACAAAAGAAATAGTGAGTGAGTGACATCATCAACTCTCTCATTTGGATGTAACTGACTCGTTCATATAACTATTTTGTGAAAAATGAGCGAAACTTTGAAATGTCATAACTTTCTTATTTTACATCCGATTTTGATGAAATTTTCAGCATTGTGCTTGTCTGATTTTTCTCTATTGATTCAAATCAACATTTTTCTGAGGTGGACTTGACCTTTAAATCGTGTGGATTCTAATTTTTTTATCACATACAATCACAAAATACATATACAGGATGGTGACAATTATTGGGTAAAAAAGTGTCCCCTCTGTAATACTTTGTTTGTGTAGACACTTTTAATACCTTAACTAAAATTCTATCATCATTATCAATATTTTTATTCATACAATATGCACATAATTTTCACAACTACATACAAGTAGTAGCTTTATTAAAGATATTAAAATGCCAGCTGTGGTAACAATTTCAAAACGATTTTATACAGAATCCAATAAAATGACCACCAAACTGTTGCATGAAAAAAAAAATATGTGCCAAAAGGATTCTGGAAGATATTGTGCAATTACTGATAAATTAGCAAATTAAGCATGGGATTCTAGCAAACTGTCGGGTCTTTTTCCAAGCAATAATAATACACTGTCCCACATGTGCTTTTCTGTGTTGGTGATCTACAGCGTGATCGTTTTTCAGCTTAGATTTCATGATTTCATAAAGTTCAGTTAACGTTACTGTATCAGATCTAGATCCAGAATGATATAGTGACAATTGATCTTGGTTTTAAGAGATTTCCTTGTGAAATCAGTGTTTACTGCCACTACTTTCATTCATCTTTAAAGGAGAATGAAACCCTTGAAACCAGCTGAATCCATATCAAAGAGAAAAATCAAAGAAACATATTGTTGAAAGTTTGAGGAAGATTGAATGAATTATAAGAAAGTTATGAGCATTTGAATGTCGAGATCACTAATGCTATGGAGATCCTCCCATTGGCAATGCGACCAAGATCTACGATG
Organism: Lytechinus pictus; assembly: GCF_037042905.1. Lineage (NCBI taxonomy): Eukaryota > Metazoa > Echinodermata > Echinoidea > Temnopleuroida > Toxopneustidae > Lytechinus > Lytechinus pictus. Next base: position 23,826,953 of record NC_087255.1, on the reverse strand, counting down.
TCACAGATGAACAACTCTCCCCTTTTGGACACTGAAAATATACCCCAAAACATCTCTTTTTGCTCATTCTAATCATGTGACAAACGATTCATCAATGATATAATGTTGTGAAACCTCTGTACTTGTCCTCTCATAAAGAGAACACCTCACCTTGTGATAGACTCTATAAAAGTGAGAATATAAGTGAAATAAGTACTAAAGTAATGAGGGAGTTGTACGTGTGTGACATCACAGATCTTGGTCGCATTGCCAATGGGAGGATCTACATGGCATTAATGATCTCGACATTCAAATGCTCATAACTTTCTTATTATTCATTCAATCTTCCTCAAACTTTCAGCAATATGTTTCTTTGATTTTTCTCTTTGATATGGATTCAGCTGGTTTCAAGGGTTTCATTCTCCTTTAATAAGAAAATAAACTGAACGCACCATGTTTAGCCCCTTCAATGGCTGCCACACATGTCTCCAGGACTGTCCTTGTTGGGTTTCCTCCTCTTGAGTATTCATAACCCTGAAAGAAAAATCATTCAATATTAGTGAACTTGATAAAAACAATAGTGTCGTGTCATCAATACTATAAATGGCAGCTGTGGTAAGATCACAGAATGAGTTCAAACAGAATACAAATATATTACCAAGTAATATTTGTATAGTTGTTCTTTTTTATCCCCATGATTGGAGCTGTGCAACAGGGGTCTTTAAGGGGGACTATTTTTCCTGCCCCTGTCCATACCAGTGTCTTGGCTCAGTTGTTACAGCATCTGTCTCACAACCAGGTAGTCAGGAGTAAGCCCAGGAGTTCAAGTCCTGGCCGTGTCAGACCAAAAGACGTTAAAAGATGGGAGTTGCTGCTACCCTGTTTGGTGTTCCACAATTAAAGGGATAGAGAAACGTTGATCTCGCGTTGCTCAATGGCTGCCAGGCCCACGATTGATTGGGCAAAATGAATTTTTGAAGGATATCTAGACTATTTCTGATTTCTGTTTTGAACAATAAAATATGGATTTTCATTTTCATTGACAGGAACTATTTTGCTAATTTCATGAGTTATGTGTATACAAGTATATTTGCCGAACGAAAACATCTCTCAGATGGTTCAGGTCAAGCAAAACCAAATCTCAAAAGGCCACTTAACTTGACAGATCCTTCACCTGAAATGACTTGCATATTAGATCTTCAAAGCATTCTAACTAAACAATCACACCATCATGTACATGTATGTAAAACATGTGACAGGCAAGTTCAGGTTTACAAGAATCAATTACCACTGGTAGATCCTTCACCTGAAATGACTTGCATATTAATATTAGATATTTAATGCATACTAAACTATCACACCTTGCACACAGATAAGAACTACAGTAACAAGTAGGTCCTACATATACGACTTCTGCATCATAATATATAGTGGCTGTCCAAATGCAAAATCATTGTTTGTTGGATAGATCTTGAGATCTACTGCAAACAAAAAAGTGGGCTTGTCAATTGTCAATAAAGCAATCCATAAAAAAATGTCATCTCAGGAGGGTTAATATTGTCAAATAGATAGATAAGTTGAAGTTCATTTCCTCTCAAATTTTCATAAAGATAATCCATGAATTGAATGTGTAATTGAGTATGCAACTCAAACTTCAAGCCTCAAATACTTTAATAAAATCATGCATGAGAAAATATTACAATTAAGACTGGGTTGGAGTGGTTGGCTGGTTGTTTGGTAATACAAATTATGACCATTAGCATGTTGATAATCAATCACTGTTATTGATGGTGTTGTAAATTGTACCTTTTTACACATAAATCCTCATGTAACAATATTTATTACTTAGCTGAGTTGCATACATATTGTTGAATGCTGATAGCATTGTTGATGCTGTTCTTTAAACTTGATGTTTAAATCATCACGTAAACATTTGGTGAAATACTTTTACATGTACTTTGCTGGACTTTCATTGATGTTTGTCAACCAGATCATTTCAAAAGCTGTTCTATAATGAGGGTAATGTTTCATAAAGCAATTTTACAAGCCATGTACAACTTTATGTATGACTGGTGATATGTTCTTGGGGCTGAATCAGATTCTAAATTAATCAAAATGATTGCCAGGCCAGGATATTCCCCAGGGAGTGGAGATGGGGGCACTTTATGTTTGGAACAGTAATAGATCCAATGACCAGGGTAATAATAATTACATATTAAAGCAAAGGACAAAGGATGAAATGCTATAATGGTTCCCAATCCCAACATCCAATTGAAGGGCGTTACTGAGCTTTCTCGTCATTCTATTTCTTATGTAAGAATTGAACAATAGGTTTCACTTCAAGGTGACTTCTGATATGCTTTTCACACTGCATTTCCTTAACCCCATACTATCCTTAACCCCGGACTATCCTTAACCCCATACTATCTTTTTTTCGATTCACACTGTCTTTCTTAACCCCATACTATCTGCTCAGCCGGGGATAATGCATTAACCCTGGACTATCCCTCAGCTCATGAATATTGATGATTTTACCATACAGAGCGTGATTAACGTGCAATTCGACTTCCGTGATTGGCTAAATGCTTAGCCCTATTTATTCGTTTTCACACTGCATTCTCTTAGCACCGCAATCGTGGTGCTAGCACCACAAGCCGGCTAACCCTTTTTTGCAGGGCCAGATAGTACCGTACTATTTACCGTGCTAGCCCACTTTGCTAAAACGTAGTGTGAAAACAAAGAGGGCTAAGCTTAACCCCGGGAAATTGGTGGGGCTAAGACCCCCCTTAGCCCCACCAATTTCCCGGGGTTAAGGAAAAAAAGTGCAGTGTGAAAAGCATATTAATGTCACAATTGATAATAGATGTAGAGAAAATGTTTATCAGCCGTTGGGAAGGGAAGTGAAAGTGAATATAGAACAGGTGATTTTATTGAGAAAAATATACAAAGGTACATGTAACATCATCACAATTACTGATCTTGTATAGGCCTACAGTACATGTAGCAAAAAACAATGAGCCTAGCTAGCCAAAAGTACAGTCAACTTTGATAGATTATTTTGAGGAAAGCTCTTCTGAGGGGATATTCTTTCCTTTGTTCATACAGTACTTTACTAGTACTAGGCTAACTCTATCATGATATAACATATTTATGAATTCTGGCAGGTCTAAATGTGCGGCTTCCATGCAACCTTAAAGGTCAAGTCCACCCCAGAAAAATGCTGATTGATTAAAAAGAGAAAAATCAAACTAGCATAATGCTGAAAATTTCATCAATATTTGATGTAAAGTAAGAAGGTTATGACATTTTAAAGTTTCGCTTATTTTTCACAAAACAGCGATATGCACAATTCATTGACATGCAAATGAGACAGTCGATGATGTCCTTCACTCACTATTTCTTTTGTTTTTTATTGTTTGAATTATACATTTCATTTTTTTACATAATCAACAATAAGAACAAACTTGACTGAACCATATAGTATTACACAACTTTAATTCCACATGTTCAGGGAGGAATTAAACATTGTTTCACTTGACAATGAGGAGAAAATTTGAATAGAAATAGTGAGTGGATGACATCATCAGTCTCCTCATTTGCATACTGACCAGGATACATGTGCATATAACTGTTTTGTGAAATTAAGCAAAACTATAAAATGTCATAACTTTCTTATTTTACATCCGATTTTGATGAAATTTTCAGTGTTATACTTGTTGGATTTTTCTCTTTTTATTCAAATCAACATTTTGTTGGGGTGGACTTGTCCTTTAAATTAATCATTCAGATCTGCTGGTAATTAACAAGATCTAATACATGATACATGTAATACACCTACAAGTATAATCTCAAACAAATTGTACAGTTATTCAGTTCATGTAGTTATGGGTAGTTATGAATTTGGTACCCGGTACATGTACATGTATGTGCAGTGTAGTGGTGTAGGAAATTATATTAACATTTATCATGAAGTCTCTGTTCAAAAAAATCTTTGAAACACTTCTTGCAATGAAAAAAGAAAAACTTACTACACTGAAAATTTCTTAGCTCAATTTCAAAATAGAACATATGGGGATATAGTGTTGAGTGAGTATACATGTAGGCATCATGAAACAAGAAACCAAAGTCTGCATTGTCAAGCTAGTGAGCCATGCTTCCACTCGATCGATAGAAGGTAGCCAATAGCAGAGCAGCTATGGGGAGACACCTCTTATTGACCCACCACACAATGGCCCATAATGTATGCGTGAATGCCATTGCATCATACAGGCAGGCCCTGTACAGAGGCCCCTTCAAAGTAAAATTTGGTTTCCATATCTCCAATTTCTCACTAAACTGGGATTTCTTGACTGTAAATTACTCTATTTACTTTGACTTCTCATTCTTTGATCTAAGTTCCTACTTTAAGATTTCTGTTCAAGAATGTATTCAGTTTTGCTTCCATGGTAATGGTTTTATAGGTAATAAACGAACAAAGACATGAACCAAGCTTGGGATTGCCACAAATGGAGAAATATTTGTTTAATTATTGTTGTACAGTACACAATAATGTAACCTTACTCACATGGCATTACTGTGCTCTATGTACAGTGATTGAAGTTTTCTTATTGTGTGAACTTTGTGATACTACTACTAGTAGACATATTATATATGTAGGCTAGAGTCTAGCCCCCTACAAGGCTACATGAAGATAGCCCCATAGGACCTGTATGCCTGTGTAGGTCTACATATCATGACTTGCAATTTACAGCAGGCCATACCATACTACAATACATGTAGGCCTACATGTACATATGAATGAAAGGAGATAGTAACTTTAGGAATAAGTTAGCAGGGACCACAGAACTGGGGGGGGGGGGCTGAGGGGCTTCAGTGCCCCCCCCCCCCCCACTTTTTTTCAAAAATCATGAACAAAAATGTAGAAATGACCATCTGATTGTAAGTTTTTGCATGGTCAGCCCCCCCCCCCCACTTTCAACTGTTCTGTGGCCCCTGATTAGCTTGTGAAACCAAAAAAATCAAGGAATTAACGAAAGTTTGAGAAAAATTGAAAAAATGATTAGAAAAGCTATGAGCATCTGAATGTTGAGATCACCAATAATGTGGAAATGTATATTTCCCATTGGCAATGTGACCAACATGAGTGATGTCACACACATGTACTTTTACTTATTCACATTCATCTATCAGTAGATCAGGAATGTTTTTCATAGGACAAGTTGTACAGGTTTCATAAATATATCAAGGACAAAGAGTCTGTACTGTCATTATACTTTATTTATCTGTATGTTATGTTCGGGGACTAGCCTTGATAGGCCTTTGGCCTTTGCTGGTCCCCTGCATCCGGTACATGTATGTTGTGCTTTCATTTGTTGTAATTGTTATCTCTAAAATTGTATTTTGCTTTTTTTATCCCTTGCCTCTTTATAATATTTTTAAATATTGTTTTATCATGTTAAATGTATGATTTTATCTTGGATGCAAATAAAAGGCCATATCGGCCAATCAATCAATCCAAAAAAAAAAATTAGAATGAGCAAAAATACAGGTTTTGTGGTATATTTTCAGTGTCAAAGGGAAGGGCTGTACTTGTGTGACATCACAAATTTTTGTCGCATTGCCAATGAAATACATGTAGGAGAATCTCCATTATAACTTATTTAAAGGTCAAGTCCACCCCAGAAAAATGTTAATTTGAATAAACAGAGAAAAATCAAACTAGCATAACCCTGAAAATTTCATCAAAATCGGATGTAAAATAAGAAAGTTATGACATTTTTAAAGTTTCGCTTATTTTTCATAAAACAGTGATATGCACATCTCAGTGACATGCAAATGAGACAGTCGATGATGTCCATCACTCAAGATTTCTTTTGTTTTTTATTGTTTGAATTATACAATATTTCATTTTTTACAGATTTTACAATAAAGACCAACTTGACTGTACCATATTTTATTTAACAAGCTAATTCCACAATCCACATGTTCAGGGAGGAATTAATCATTGTTTCACTTGACAATGAGGAGAAAATTCGAATATTTCATTTAATGTAGGCCTATGTCAATACTATAAACGTTAGCAAAAGTTACAACTTACATTTCATCATTTCACTTTGTTGGCTGTTGGCTAACGTTAGGTTGACTAAGTTTGTCTAATCATTTTGGTCAGTTATTTCAATACTAAGAAAATAGCCTAACTATTAAATTTGTTGAAAAAAGGGGAAGAAGAAGCGAAAACATCTTACTCCTGGCATTACACCGGGTGCCTCTTGCTTGAAAGTTGTAGAAAGTGAGATCAGCGGCACTACGGCGTTGGACGCCCATTGCTCGGGGTCCTGGCCGGCGTGGATCGCATCTGTACCAAAATGAGGAAACGGGGTGTAATCCGGCTCGGGAAAGGCACCATTTTTCTCGTCATTTACATCATTTCTTTGCCGTTTGGTTGCCATGGTTGGTTGACTGACAAAGTTGGCTTGCTCTTAGAAAGTTAGATGAAATGTCAAGGTTTATTCTTGGCTCACGATTCCAGGATTTCCACGAAAACTTCAACGTCCGCTATGCTTCGTCTCCGTGAGTGGGATTGAGAAAGATCGATGACAACATTAACACTGTTATGTTTATAAGCTAAAGAGGGAGGCAGACGAGTTTCACGTGATTGTTTTTTTCGTCTTCTCCTTCTTTTTTTTGTAATAAAAAGCACTCGTGAACAACATGATTTTTTTTGGTTTTCCAGAACACTGTAGACATTCGGCCATGTACAAGGTGTTATACTCTAAATCTATTTTGATTCAAAATCCACCATATGAACATCTGTATCATCACAGAGACAAGTCGAAATAATATGGATACAGAATTAATCTTATTTGTGATTTTTAAGAAATAAATAGGGGCCATTTAGAAATCATATCCGACTCCAATATCTTTAAGCGCATAGGGACATACTATGCTATGTGTGGTGCTTTATACAAGAATTGAGCATTATTATTATTATTATATTTGAAGACAAACCATCTTCGCATCAGGATCAGAGTATACAGGACTATAAAACAAACAGTATGAATATTAAAACGATAAATTACCATGACACACTATCAGTGGCGTAATGAGACTAAAATATTGAGGGGCCCAGTTATGGCGTATCAGGCAAATTTGTTTTAAAGTTGCTAGCGGGCAAAAAGTTCGAATTTTTTATTACAAAATTTAATTTTGTGATAGATGTTGACGTAATAGTCGAAGACAAAGTATCACATTCACCGTTCTCTCCCCCCCCCCTTTTTTTTTCCCTTTTTTTTCTTGGTCGTGACAAATTTGAGGGGCAAACAATCCCAAGTCCCTCACCCATTCTTACGCCAGTGCACTTTGTAAAGGTTGGCGACCCCGGTCTTATTAAACATCATCATTTAATAAGTTTGCATATTGGGGGATGGAGATCGCATTTCATGCTTGGATGGTGACATTGACTATCATTGCATCAAACCTCGTTTTCTTTTAAAGATTTCTTAGTCACAATTGCAGAAAATGAAAGTGCATCGATTTCGATAGGGTCATTAGTCAGGCTCGCAGGGCGATAGCCTTTCCTGGGGAGAAAAAAAGGTGTTTCTCTGTCAATGACGTCGATTGTATATTGCAGATACTACTAATATTTATTTACAAACTGTTTTGTTTTGTTAAGAACAAAACAAACCATTTGATATTGAGTTTATTTGTTCAGGATGAACTTCATATGATTTGTTTATTTTTTTTTCAAAATCGTTTTTTTTTTTGGGAGGGGGTTGTTTTGAGGGTTTAGTTTATTTTGAAACCAATTGATTCATAGTTTAGATTTTAATGTACATATTTTTTGTTCGTTAGTTTTTTTTTTCAATTCTTTTGGGTTCTATATTTAGATATGTATATAAGCAAATATTTAATTTGTGCTATTGATTATGTGAATATTACTGATTCAAATATATCATTATAAATTGTATAGGGCCGTTGTGAAAAGTAGTTTTGAAACTGACAATGCCAATGTATGAATAAAACTACAAGTAAATAAAGAAATAAATAAATATAGAAATAAATAAGAAAAAACTCACTCAATATCGGAAATAAAGAGCATGGGTGTCGATTGGTGTTGTGAATCTATTGTTCAAGGGGGATGATTCTTTTGTTTTACCCCCCCCCCCCCCAACTTGAACAGCTTGACGTCACGGATCGAAACCAGTGGTATAGAGATTTGTAAGTATTACTGGTACTAGTATAGCAGTAGTATATCGAAATATAATATCATTATAATATTATATATAATGAAACTAGAAAAGCGCGGATCCAGGCCACACGAAAAAGATGTGAACATTTTAGAAATGGCACTATTATTCAAAAAAAAAAGAGCCCCCTTGATGGCGTCAATTGACTGTATGATTGTTCTTAAAATTAAACCCAAAAGAATCGATGATGAATTTGCAATGATAATAAAATCAACAATAAGTGTTTTGATATTTTCTTATCGAAAATATGCGAGTATTTTTATTAAATTTTTGACAGCTCTCAGTAAGCTGTTTTTGCTTTTTATATTTCTTTATATTCATCATCACTTATATTGAATTTTGCATTTGAGCCAACGCCGCACACACTCTACTATCGGCAAAGTTCCTTTATTCTTTTTTATTATACTTTCTAATACTTTTAGAGAGAGTGAGTTCAAGGTCCGATGTTTACCCCCGGGTGTTTATCACTCTTAAAAGTTGTTTGTTGTGACAAACCTAACAAAGCATGAAAAGTCTAACGTAAATTCATGTCTGTGACAATGTATTTTTGTCGTTTTTCTCGATCATGCGGGCTGGAAGTACCAAAAAAAAAAGAAATACCAATAATTTTAATTGCAAAAGTCATTATTGAGTGGTTATAATGTTACATGGACCATGGACGAGTATTACTTGCTAAACAAATCCCACGTTTTCACATATTACATGCTTGACTGAAAAAGAGTCATCTGTCACGAATCATAATGACAAGAGCAGACCTTTATCTACGTCTTACAAGGAACATAATGACTTAACCACATCTATTATGTCTATCCTCATTAGTCATTGATTTTCATTTCATATGGAAACTTTAAAGGGTCAGCTCCTGGACTAATCGTAATCATGTCGATTAGTATGTCGACAGGGCGAGAAAGGTTTTCTTGCCAAGAGGGTATTTCTGTCAACATGGCGAGATACGTTATCTTGCCAAGCAAAAGAAAAAAAAAAGAATTGAGGGGGCCAGACGTCGCGCACATAGGGACAAATTTCGAAAAAGCTGCGTTAGAGCGAAGCGAGTTAGCAAACTTTTTTATATATAGAAATATAATCCGGGAATCTAATTTTGTGACGAATTTTGACGTGATTTTAATAATAACGTAATATTTCACCCCTTTCTCTTTTCATTCTTTTCCTTTTCCCCTTTTTAATCTTGGTTGTGATTTTTGGGGGGAGGAGGGGCTCCACGGCCCTCAATCACCACCATCTGTACGCCAGTGTTGACAAGTCAACTTTGTTATAGAACAAGTTTTAAGTCGCCATCAAAACATTTTTTATCTAAGTCTATCGGAAAGATGGCGTATTTCGCCATACATGTCGACATCATAAAGCTATTTAGACTAGGCCCCAATTGACATGGCAAAAACAAATATCTTACCATTTCGACAAAATAGGACCTTTAGGTTAACAGGGAAAGATGAATATATCTTATTCTCTTCAAGACAGGATGCTATTCTAAAGCTTCCGTAGATATGGGTGCTCATGGATAAAATTCGATTAAAAAAAACCGGGGAACTAGATATCGGAGTGATTTCATTTCACAACTTTGAATGAGGGGGCGCTTTGATGCTCGATTTCATGTTTATAGTGGAACGGATTTTGAAGAAAACCAGAGAATTGGAAAATGTATAAAATAACGAGTTGTTCTTGGGGAAGGCATCAATATCGATTCCATCTCACCAAGATAGTCGAGAAGAGCAGTAAGTTCACAACCACTGTTTATACAGAAACAACATTTCGAGGCTTCAAAGTCAATTCTACTCCAATAGATAGAGAAACGGTGAGTTTTACGGTTTGGAATATTATTATTAAACAAGAAATGTACAGATTTTGGTGAATTTGCAAGGTATCAAAAAAACTTTTTTAAGGAGGATATAATTCACAAGTATGAAGTAACGCTAAAACATGTATGTATATAGAGTCTCTAGACAATATTTTATAAAGGCGATTGTTGTGCCCGCTTCGTTTTGCTCAGTTTTCCTTCATGTATTTCATTGCAATTCATATTTATTTTTCCGATACTGTATTCGTTTTATCATGATAGAGTCAATCAACATGGGTCATCATAGAATTATTTCATCAATACAGATTTTTGTTCCCTCTTCAGTCTTTTTTATGATTTTTGAATCAACAACACAGATAAGAAATAAAAATGCATTGAATTGCAGACTAAATATTATAAATACCCTTTTTGATAAATGTCTTTGAGAATTCTATGTTTTGCGAGAGAATAATGATTTGTTTATGAACAAAGCTAAATTTCAAAACAACCTGAACTTTTAGAATTAAATTTTATGTGTAGTTACCCAGGCCAGAGGTAAATGAAACTATCTTAATAATTCATTGTTATTGTAATTCACCGTATAAAGTAAAAACAAATGCAAACCTTAGTGTGCCAGTAATGAGTTACATATATATATATTTTCCCTTTAAACCAGACAGAACATCTCAAAATGGCGTCCAAAATCACCATCATTGCTCTGCTCGTGGTCGTTGCTGTCGTCGCCACATCAGCTTTCGATTTCAATGACTTCGAGAAGAGGCAAGCTGAAATGGAATTGGATGATGCCGTGGATCTCGTCAGTCAACACATGACTGATAAACGAGGAAGGAGGTTTTCAGGTAAATATCATTTGATTGAATAAAGCATGGACCTATTTTAGTACATGTAGAAAGTCCATGATCTAAGTTACTTTTTCATGCACTGTTAAAAATAATATTCAAACAACGCTGTTTACTATGTGAATCGCACAGTATAGTTGTTTAAACATTATAAACAAGTGCTTAAAATATTAAACAACAAAGCTCCAATTCAAATATTCACTTATAAATGATTTAAGCATGGTTGTTTAAGATTTTATACACTTGTTTAAACTTTTAAAGAACTACTGTACGATTCACATTGTAAACAGCGATGTTTAAATTATTTTAACAGTGTGTACTGCAGTAAAAATGCTATTTAAAATTTAATACAACGCTGGTATAGTAGTTGTTTAACAAGTTAAACAAACATGCTTAATTCATCGAGAATTTAGTATTAAAAATAAAACTTTGTTGTTTAAGATTTTATACACCTGTTTAAACTGTTTAAACAACTACTGTAAGGTTCATAGTAAACTGCGTTGTGTGAAAAATTTAAACTGTGTTTTGACCGTATATTTTTTTTTTCTAATTCAGACAAGTACTATTATGCAACATGTGCCGCATATTCTCCGTTATAAAATGTTTATTAAGACCAAACTATGAATTGTTGGTTAAAATAATGTTTTGCTTGCTTAGTCAATGACCTATTCACAATATCATTTGTTAGAGTGCAAGTGCAGAAGAACACAAATCAAGACAACCATTAGAAAAATCGACAGCGCTTTTGGTCGTTTTGTTGTCTCAAGTTGTTATTATCCTACATATTTTTTTTTAACTTGTTCATAATTATTTTCAATAAATTGCGTAAATAATTATTTACTAGAGTCATTTTCTTTTGCTTAGCTATTATGCAGCTGGTCGTATTCTTTTCAGTTTTTATTTTTGATGTAACTTAAAAATGACCATATGATTGTGATTTTTTTTGCATGGTCAGCCCCCCCCCCCTCCCCCCCCCCACCTTGAAAAAGTTCCGCGGCCCCTGTCTAATGAAAGTTTATTGAACTTGTCTTCTTTCTTTATCATTTTTTTAGTATGCACCCATCCACATGGGTTCACATGCTGGTGTGACAAGAAATTTGAAGGTTCGGACAAATACTACCGCGTCTGTGATTTCGCCGCGGGAGGACCAATCAATGGACGATAGAGTCGAGACAAGCGATTTGAAAAAGGGGAATGTCTTGAAGTTTAAAGCTAAACTGAATTTATCCGCCCATTACCGATATTAATTCATGCATGACTCCATAAATAATTCTTTGTAGCTCGTGATTGTTTTGACGGTTAATTTATAGTAAAACCTGGCTAATAATCATTTATAATTTTGAATAGTTTTGCAAAAAGTTTTTTTTTTCTGTGTTGCAGTAATTGTAGGTTATTATCCGAGTCGTAGTAATATTTTTAATCAGCATGGTTTTTATGTTTGTTATGTCAAAGATTGTCATGGTTTTATCGTATTGCCTTTTGGAGTTGCCTTTTTTCAAAGTTTAAGATAACTTGATTAATTCAATTATGTGCCTGATAATTTATCCACTTACTTTATTTGTTTGCATTACCCGAGTATAAATTCCATTAAGAATTATTGTGAAATACTTTTCTCAAATGATGGTGATGATGATTACTGTGATATCGTAAATTATCTTGAAATGTGGACACCTGTTAAATAAAGTTTACCTTAAGCATTTCAGTTGTTCCAAAATATCTGCCTATATGATCATATTTATTAATTCAGTCAAACGTTTTTGAAAATTCTTGAGAATACTGTATGTTATTACTCAGCGTGCATACTAGTAGTGAGTGAAATGAAAAAAAAATAGAAGATTGTGATTCGAGGGGGAAGGGAGACATGGACATACGAGGGGGAAAGAGGGGGAGGAGAAAGGGGGATGACGGAGCGGTTTATTTTCATTTGGTCCAATGCCAATTCGCCCAATTGCCAACTCGTCTGTACTATCACTTGGTCTACCTTCATTTCGTCCAATATCCGCATGGTCTATTTGCCATTTCGTCCATTCACCATTTCGTGTAATGACCAGTTGGTCCCATAGCTATTTAGTCATACCATTTGGTCTAATTGGACTAAGTGTTAATTGGGCAAAATGAATGAAAATAAACGAATATTAGACCAACTGGTTATGAGACGAAATGGTCAGACCGAACTGGTGATTAGACGAAGTGATTATTAGACCAAATGTTTATTTGACCAACTGCTTGTTACACGAAATGTTGATGGACGGAATTGCATTAGACTAAATGAAGGTAGACCATGTGGTGAGTGGACGGGTTGGCAGTAGACGAATTGGCAATTTACCGATGGAGCATTGTGCGGAGAGAGAGAGTGTGCAGGGTGCACACATGCTGAGGGAAGGGGAAAAGAGCTGCAGGAGGTTTTGCCCCTGGTGATGAGGTGTCCATGCCACTGATCATGAACATTGAGAATGCAATCCACATGATTTATAATATTCAGACTATGGCGTTCTTATATGAATAGCGACACTCTCCTGATTGTATGAATAAGGCCTTTAAGAACAACGTCCATTTTGATATATGAATAAAAGACTGCCAAGGAGACATTCTCTTTTTTTTTTATTTGTTATAGAAAGAGAGAAAATAAGATATCGATTCATGATATTTCTGTTTTCAAAAGTGGAAAAGAGACGAAGGCCCCTATACCATGACTTATCTCGGGCTGTATTGAAAGTAAAACCTATAGGCCTACTTTAACTTCAATACTATTATGTCAAGTGTGTCGCCATACTGAAAGTGCAGAGGCGGTCGACCTCCCCAGTAAGATTTTCAAAGTGAAAAATAACAGAAAAAAGGAAGAATAAGTGGGGGAAAGGGACTACATGTATAGAGAAGAAGATATAGGTATGGGTGAGTGCCGGACATCGTGAGGCCTATCACCCCTGTCATACCTGTAGTTTAATTGAGGGGGCGGGGGATATGTCGTTTTGCCGCCCCCTATATCAAACTACACTGTCATCGCCCCTGCTCTTTTGTTCCCGTTAATGGTGCAAAGTTAATCATTAATGATAAACAGATCAATCAAAAACTTGTACTGTTTTTTTTTAACTAAGTCAATCGCGTATCTGGTCTGGGTTATATAGGGCACATGATTATTTTTTTTCATATTTAAATTCTTACATTTGCATATATTTGCACAGTATATGAGTATATGAATATCATGGACCTATCCACGGAGGATTATCTATTGTTACGGGGGTGCTGTGACAATGTTCAACACCCCCAGTAACAATATAGACTAATCCTCCGTGGATAGGTCCCCGATGAATATTGGTTAAACAACTTATATGAACTTAAGATTTAAAGATTTTTTTAAATTAGACAGCAACGAATGAAATATTCAATTTTCACTCAATTATACTGTAAAGGATAATTATGTAGCCTATATATATACAAATCAATATTAGACTGAAATTTCTTTCCCTTTCCAGTATTTTCCGTCAAGAACTTTTTTTGTGATGATCGCCATACAAGTTGTAAAATATTGTTAGCGCACGTGTCTTCTGCACTGTATATAGAACGCTGTTTAAAAATTTAAGCCCGTCACTTTAAAAAAATTTGTTTAAACTTTTTAACAAGGTGCCTCTTTCAAACAACTTCGTTAGAAGTTTAAAAAGTGGCGGGCTTAAACAACGTGCTTAACATTTTAAACAGCGTTTTTACAGTGTACTGCAGGCCTACGGCATGCATTCCGTATAGATTGAAAGTCAACCTGATATTGGACCAATAAAGAATTGGATCGAAAGTTTCAGTCGAATATTGAATTTTAAATCAATTAGATTGAAAACTTCAATCCAACTTTGGATTGGCAAAGTCTAATCTATAAGGAATTTCGAGAGTGCAGTCTTTCACTTCTGCAATGGTCAGTATTTGGTTACTTTCTCGAATTGACACCAATCTCAATTGTTTTCAATGATTTATTTAGCTTTCTGACTAGCCCATGCACATTAGAGTCTCCGAACTAACTTTTATTGATTTTATACTCTAAATTATCATGCAATAATTCTTGTAAATATTGTGATTTTCTTGATTTTTTTCAATAAAAACAGAATTAAAAAAAAATGCATCACGTATTCATTTTGTCATGATAAATAAACTGCAAAAACTCCGGTGTTGATTTACCACCAGCCCGAAATCTACATGTATATATGTCCACACCAGAGAAGTGTTAAACAACACCAGTTTGGTTTTGGTCTAACACCAGATAGGTGTTTATACAACAACAATTAGTATATCAAAACAGCATCGGTTTGATTCCAAACTGGTGGGTTTTTTTTTATACAAATAATATTAATTGCAAAAGTCATTATTGAGTGGGTATTTACATGGACCATGGACGAGTATTACTTGCTAAACAAATCCCACGTTTTCACATATTACATGCTTGACTGAAAAAGAGTCATCTGTCACAAATCATAATGACAAGAGTAGACCTTTATCTACGTCTTACAAGGAACATAATGACTTAACCACATCTATTATGTTTATCCTCATTAGTCATCGATTTTCATTTGATATGGAAACTTTAAAGGGTCAGCTCCTGGACTAATCGTAATCATGTCGATTAGTATGTCGACAGGGCGAGAAACGTTTTCTTGCCAAGAGGATATTTCTGTCATACGTTATCTTGCCAAGCAAAAAGAAAAAAAAATTGAGGGGGCCAGACGTCGCGCACATAGGGACAAATTTCGAAAAAGCTGTGTTAGAGCGAAGCGAGTTAGCAAACTTTTTTATATAGAGAGATCTAACCAGGGAATCTAATTTTGTGACGAATTCTGACGTGATTTTAATAATAACGTAATATTTTACCCCTTCCTCTTTTCATTCTTTTCTCTTTCTCCCTTTTTTTATCTTGGTTGTGAATTTTTTGGGGAGGAGGGGATCCAAGGCCCTCAATCACCGCCATCTGTACGCCAGTGTTGCTAAGTCAACTTTGTTTAGAACAAGACAGTTATAAGTCGCCATTAAAACATTTTTTTAAAGTCTATCGGCAAGATAGCGTATTTCGCCATACATGTCGACATCCATGTCCGACGTCATAAAGCTATTTAGACTAGGAATTGACATGACAAAAAAAATATATCACCATTTCGACAAAATAGGATCTTTAAGTTAACAGGGTAAGATGAATATCTCTTATTTTCTTTAAGACATGATGATTCTAAAGCTTCCGTTCATATGGGTGCTCATGGATAAAATTCGATTTAAAAAAACCGGGGAACTAGATATCGGAGTGATTTTATTTCACAATTTTGAATGAGGGGCGCTTTGATGCTCGATTTCATGTTTATAGTGGAACGGATTTTGAAGAAAACCAGAGAATGGGAAAATGTATAAATAACGAGTTGTTCTTGGGGAAGGCATCAATATCGATTCCATCTCACCAAGATATTCGAGAAGATCAGTATAGTTCACAACCGCTGTTTATACAGAAACAACATTTCAAGGCTTCAAAGTCAATTCTATACTCCAATAGATAGAGAAACGGTGAGTTTCACGGTTTGGAATATTATTATTAAACAAGAAATGTACAGATTTTTGTGAATTTGCAAGGTATCAACAAACAGTTTTTTTTTAAGGAGGATATAATTCACAAGTATGAAGTAACGCTAAAACATGTAGGTATAATGAATGGTTTTGTTCAACCTGTTTTTTACCATCTTTCTGTGAATCTTTATTTGACGACTACAATAATACTATTGTAAACTGTGAGAAAGAAATTCGGGTACCCGAAAACATTCCAGAGCCAAATTTACAACAACAAAACTCGAAGGATGCAAGTTTACTTTATCAAGATTTGAAAACATATTTGCTGTAAAAGGTCTTCACTTTGTACATCTAAATGTGAGTTCTATTCTACCAAAAATTTCAGAACTTCGAATTATATTTAAGAGAAAGAATCTTGCAGTCATTGCTTTTACAGAAACATTATGGCTAAATGACTCGGTGAATGATGAAGATATCAATATAGATGGATACAAAGTAATACGCAATGATAGATTATCAGGCTCTGGGGGTGGTGTATGTTTTTATGTCAGAAATGATATTGCATTCAATATCATAGATGTTTTAAGTACAGGTGATTCTGAATCACTGTGGATTAATTTGCTTCTACCAAGATCAAAACCAATTATTGCTGGCGTCATTTATAGGCCTCCGAAAAGCAATCAATTTATTGAGAAGATGTCAAGTATTCTCCATACATTAAAGAAAGATGATAAAATTATACTTTTAGGTGATATGAATGTTTGTCTTTTTCAGAAATCTCCATTGGCTAAAAAATATACTGACTTATTGAGTCTTCATGGATTTAGCCAACTGATCAAAGATGCAACCCGTGTCACACACACACGTTCTTCTTTGTTGGACCATGTTATCTGTAATAACGAACAAAAAATAAGTCAAAGTGGTGTTATTGATCTTGGTATAAGTGACCATTCTTTTACTTTCTGTACAAGAAAGAAAATTATTTGCTGGCTATATAGGTGTTCACAGAACCACTGATATTAGATCGTTGAAAAAATATAGCGAAGAATCTTTCAATCTTAAACTGTCTGCCGTTGATTGGTCAGATTTAACCCAATGCACTGACGTAAATAAGGCTTGGTCAGTTTTTCAAAATACTTTTATTTCAACGTTGAATATGATAGCGCCTCAAAAAAACGGATTAGAATTAAACAGAGATCAAAACACTGGATGACTAAAGATATTATTTCTCTTATTCGAGAAAGAAATGTGGCGTATAAAAAAATGAAGAAAAATCTAAGCGATGAGGATTATGACACGCTTTCCAAAAGATACAAGAAATTCAGAAATATTGTTCAAAGAGAGGTGAAAAAGGCCAAATTAGAATACCTACAAAATAAAATAGAAGAAAATAAAAATGATTCTAAAAGACTTTGTTAGAATCTAAAAAGTTTGGGATTAAAAAAGAAAAATGGAAAGGACCAAGAATTAGTCGTTTCAATTGACGGAGAATTATGTCATGATAAGATAACTATTTCCAATGAATTCAATTCCTATTTTACAAATGTCGCAGCTACGTTGGTAGATAAACTTCCATCTTGCAAAGACATTTTCATTGCAGACAGTGATAACATTCGTGAATTTTATGAGAAAAAAAAGTATAGCCAAGATAAATTTGAATTATTACCTGTTAGTGATCAATTCATTTTTAATGAGTTGCGTAAATTAAATGTATCAAAAAGCACTGGGTTAGATTTTTGATCCCTGCTAAATTTCTAAAAGAAGGAGCAAAGAGTTTGTACAAATCATTAAATTTCTTGATAAATCTATCTATCTTTACTAGCACTTTCCCAGAGGATATGAAAATTGCAAAAGTAACTCATATTCATAAGAAGAAAGATAAAACTGCTGTTGAAAACTATAGACCTATCAGTGTTTTAAGCATAGTATCCAAAATTCTAGAAAAGGCGGTATGTGTTCAGATCGAAAAATATTTTAAAGAAAATGATATGATTTACGAATATCAGTCTGGTTTTCGACATGACTATTCGACTGAGACATGCCTTATTCACTTGACTGATTATCTGAGAACTAATATTTCTAAGGGACAATTCGTTGGGATGGTACTCCTAGATCTTCAAAAAGCATTTGATACAGTTAATCATGGCATCTTATTGAAAAAATTACAAATAATGGGTTTTAACCAGGCTACTGTAGCATGGTTCAAATCCTACTTGTCGAATCGACATCAAGTACTAGTGGCTATTCGCGATATTCGTTCCAAAATTATGCCTATAACGTGTGGAGTTCCACAGGGAAGTATTTTAGGCCCAATTCTATTTTCAACTTATATCAATGACATGTCTATTTGTATAAAAGCTGACTGTAAATTATTATTGTATGCAGATGATAGCGTACTACTTTGTTCAAATTCCAACCCAAAATTTGTGGAGGAAAAACTTAGCGAACAGCTGTCTATATACATGTGTCGATTGGATGACTGATAATAGATTATCGTTACACTTAGGCAAAACCGAGAGCATTCTGTTTTGTTCTAAAAGTAATTATGAAACTTCATTTGAATTTGAAGTATCATACAATAATAAAATAATTCAGAGGAAAGAATCTGTAAAGTATTTAGGCATTGAGTTGACTAGCTCCCTTTCATTTTCATCTTTAGTAGAATCAATCGTGAAAAAGGCGAATGCCCGTTTGAAATTTCTGTACAGGTATCAAAGTTGTATGGATAAAAAAGCAAGGCGTATTCTCTGTTTTGCTATTATTCAGAGTTTATTTGACTATGCTAACCCTGCTTGGTTTAGTGGCATAAGCGAACTCGATAAAAAGAAGTTGAAAATTATACAGAAAAAAATGGTTAGATTCATTAACTGTTCTGGTCCCAGAACCCATGTTGGCTACACCGAACTCTCTGGAGCAGGTTTTCTTGAAGTCAACAAAAGATCAATACAGCTTATTTTGCACCACGTGCATAAAATCTATCACAATAGATCGAATCATTACATTGGATCAAACTTTAATCTATACCGAATTACATAACTATAATACAAGAAACAGCCATTTCAACTTTTGCTTACCAGAAAGGGTAGGTAGTATTGGTAACTCCTTTTATTACAATGCTATAAAACATTGGAATTCCCTTCCCAATGATATAAAGGAAATAGGAAACTTTTTGCATTTTAAGAGGAAATTGAAAGAATATCTTTCACTTGAGAGTCAAAGAGAAGATGCAAATGATATGTTATACGGTTGATTTAGCCTGAATACTGACCACGTTCTTTTCTCTTCTCTACCAGGTATTATCATGTATTTTACATAGTTTGATTGAAGCTTTGATATGTCCTTTCTTCTATTCTTTCTATTTCTGTTATCTCTTCCTTCTATTCTCCTCTTCGTGTTGTTATTGTTGTCGCCGTTTTTGCTGTTGTTCTTCTCCTTATTATTTTTCTTCCTCATCCTTTTCTTCCGTCTCCTCCTCCTCCTCCTCTTTCTTCTTCTATTCCTCCTCCTTCTTCTCCTTCTTTTCTTCTTCTTCTTCGTTATATTCTTATATATATTATCTATATATCTTATTTATTGGTAATAGTAAATTCTGATTTTTTTTTCTTCATCTTTTTAATATGTAAATAGTATAATTTTACCATTTTATTATCTTAATTCTATATGTCGAGGATCGACCCCACTGGAAATAAGCTTTCGAGCTTTCGTGGGTCATCCTGTACAAGCCTGTTGTTTTAATGCTACTGTATATATGTTATGGGGACTTGCGAAATAAAATCAATCAATCAATCAATCAATCAATATAGTGTCTCTAGACAATATTTTATGAAGGCGATTGGTGCCCGCTTCGTTTTGCTCAGTTTCCTTCATGTATTTCATTGCAATTCATATTTATTTTTCCGATACTGTATTCGTTTTATCATGATAGAGTCAATCAACATGGGTCATCATAGAAGTATTTCATCAATACAGATTTTGTTTTCCTCTTCAGTCTTTTTTTATCATTTTTGAATCAACAACACAGATAAGAAATAAAAATGGATTGAATTGCAGACTAAATATTATAAATACCCTTTTTGATATATGTCTTTGAGAACTCTATATTTTGCGAGAGAATAATGATTTGTTTATGAACAAAGCTAAATTTCAAAACAACCTGTACTTTTAGAATTAAATTCTTTGAGTATTTACCCAGGCCAGAGGTAAATGAAACTATAATGATAATTCATTGTTATTGTAATTCACCGGATAAAGTAAAAACAAATGCAAACCTTAGTGTGCCAGTAATGAGTTACATATATATATTTTTTTCTCTTTAAACCAGACAGAACATCTCAAAATGGCATCCAAAATCATCATCATTGCTCTGTTCGTGGTCGTCGCTGTCGTCGCCACATCAGCTTTCGATTTCAATGACTTCGAGAAGAGGCAAGCTGAAATGGAATTGGATGATGCCGTGGATCTCGTCAGTCAACACATGACTGATAAACGAGGAAGGAGGTTTTCAGGTAAATAATTATAATTTGATTGAATAAAGCATGGACCTATTTAGTAAGTCCATGATCTAAGTTACTCTTTCATACACTGCAGTATAAACGTTGTTTAAATTTAATACAACGCCGATATAGTATAGTTGTTTAGCAAGTTAACCAACCATGCCTAATTCATTGAGAATTGATTATGAAAAAAGTAAAACTTTGTTGTTTAAGATTTTATACACTTGTTTAAACTGTTTAAACAACTACTGTAAGGTTCATAGTAAACTGCGTTGTGTGAAAAAAATAAAATGCGTTTTGACTATATATTATTTTTTTTTTAATTCAGACTATTATGGATTATGCCGCGTGTGCCGCATCCACTCCTTATTTTTAGACCAAACTATGAACTGTTGGTTAAAATAATGTTTTATACTTGCTTAGCCAATGACCTATTCACAAAATCATTTGTTAGAGTGCAGAAGAACAAAAATCAAGACAACCATTAGAAAAATCGACAGCGCTTTTGGTCGTTTTGTTGTCTCAAGTTGTTATTATCCTACATATTTTTTTTTAACTTGTTCATAATCATTTTCAATAAATTGCGTAAATAATGATTTACTAGTGTCATTTTCTTTTGCTTAGCTATTATGCAGCTGGTCGTATTCTTTTCAGTTTTTATTTTTGATGTAACTTAAAAATGACCATATGATTGTGATTTTTTTGCATGGTCAGCCCCCCCCCCCCCCCCCCCCACCGTGAAAAAGTTCCGCGGCCCCTGTCTAATGAAAGTTTATTGAATTTGTCTTCTTTCTTTATCATGTTTATAGTATGCACCCATCCACGTGGGTTCACATGCTGGTGTGACAAGAAATTTAAAGGTTCGGACAAATACTACCGCGTCTGTGATTTCGCCGCGGGAGGACCAATCAATGGACGATAGAGTCGAGACAAGCGATTTGAAAAAGGGGAATGTCTTCAAGTTTAAAGCTAAACTGAATTTATCCGCCCATTACCGATATTAATTCATGCATGACTCCATAAATAATTATTTGTAGCTCGTGATTTTGTTTTGGCGGTTAATTTAGAGTAAAACTTGGCTAATAATCATTTATAATTTTGAATAGTTTTGCAAAAAGTTTACTTTTTCCGTGTTGCAGTAATCGTAGTATATTGTAGTAATATTTTTAATCAGCATGGTTTTTATGTTTGTTATGTCAAAGATTGTCATGGTTTTATCGTATTGCCTTTTGGAGTTGCCTTTTTTAAAAGTTTAAGATAACTTGATTAATTCAATTATGTGCCTGATAATTTATCCACTTACTTTATTTGTTTGCATTACCCGAGTATAAATTCCATTAAGAATTATTGTGAAATACTTTTCTCAAATGATGATGATGATGATTACTGTGATATCGTAAATTATCTTGAAAGGTGGACACCTGTTAAATAAAGTTTACCTTAAGCATTTAAGTTGTTCCAAAATATCTGCCTATATGATGATATTTATTAATTCAGTCAAACGTTTTTGAAAATTCTTGAGAATACTGTATGTTATTACTCAGCGTGCATACTAGTAGTGAGTGAAACGGAAAAAAATATAGAAGATTGTGATTTGAGGGGAGGGGAGACAGGGACATACGAGGGGGAAAGAGGGGGGAGGAGAAAGGGGGATGACGGAGCGGTTTATTTTCATTTGGTCCAATGCCAATTCGCCCAATTGCCAACTCGTCTATACTATCACTTGGTCTACCTTCATTTCGTCCAATATCCGCATGGTCTATTTGCCATTTCGTCCATTCACCATTTCGTCTAATGACCAGTTGGTCCAATAGCCATTTAGTCCATATACCATTTGGTCTAATTCGACAAAGTGTTAGTTGGGCAAAATGAATGAAAATAAAATGAATATTAGACCAACTGCATGGTTATGAGGCGAAATTGTCATAGACGAACTGATGATTATCATTAGACGAAGTGATGATTGGACCAAATGGTTATTGGACCAACCGCTTGTTATGCGAAATGTTGATGGACGGAATGGCATAAGACTAACTAGAGGTAGACCATGTGGTGAGTGGACGGGTTGGCAGTAGACGAATTGGCAATTTACCGATGGAGCATTGTGCGGAGAGCAGTGGCGTAGCTACGGGGGGGCATGGGGGGGCACGTGCCCCCCCTGAGATTTGGTGTGCCCCCCCAGGTGCCCCCCCTGAAAAAAATTGGCAGAGCAAAAAAAAAAGGGAGAAAGAAGAAAAGAAAAAAAAAAAAAAAAAGAAAGACAGAAGAAAAAAAAAGAAGAAGAAAATAAGAGGAGGAAGACGAGTGAATGAAATAATGTAAGGGGAAGACTTGCAAAAATAAAAAAATTAAAAAAATAAATTTGCTTGCGCTTCGCGCCAGAATTGCCTGTTCGATGAGATTCATATCTTGCTCAATAGGCTGATATGGAGCAAGTTTTGAAGTCTATATACAAAACATATTTTAGCTCGGACATCGAGCTTTCATTATTTTTTTTTTCATTTACAAATTTAAGTGCTCTGTAAAATGTTTGTTTTTATGGTCTACATATCAGCATTTTAAGCTCACGCTGCGTGGTCACATTGTTTGATTTTCCAAGTTCATATTGTCTAGGTGTATTCCATAATGTTCCATTAAACAAATGTATTCAGAATGCCCAGATTCTAGGTCTAAATCTAAAACATGCGCGATAGCCTGCATGTTCTTTATTTAAAATGTACTTAAATTATCCAGTTTCACATCAAAATATCAATAATTGTCTGCTCACGCTTCATGATCGCATTATTAATGATACCCAATTAACTATATCCTATTTATGATTTACAAAATATGAATAGAGTGTCCCGCTTTTAGGTCTGAAATCTCAATTTTCTACCTCTCGCGCTTCGCGCTCGCATCAATTGTTTAGTTACATACCTATCCCATTTATTAATACAAAAAGTGCTTAGAATTACCATTTTTAGGTCGGAATGTCAAAAAAATTTGCTCGCGCTTCGCGCTCGCATTATTGAAATATATACCGTCTTCGTGGGTAACTGTAAGCAGTCCTTAACAGGTTCATTTTCGATAATGCTAGAACAGTTAATAAAAATTTCTGCTCGCGCTTGGCGTTCGCAGTAACCATCTAGTTACATACGAATCTTGTTCAGGATCACACATAACATTGCCCAGAATATTAAATTTTCAGGACAAAATACATGAAAGTTAAAAAAAAAATCGCTCGCGCTTCGCGCTCGCACTTTTTATAAGTCTTATGAGATTATTTCATGTTAATGTTGTTTTATAAGAATAAAACTAAGAAGTGACTGATCGGGGAAAATATAGGTGAAGATAATTTCGGGCACCGTCCCCTATTGGCGAAAGTCGGATCCGCCCTTGTGACACATGATACACACATACCGAAAAAATGGTGCCCCCCCTGAAAAAGCAAGGACCCCCCAGTGCCCCCCCAGGAATAAAATCCTAGCTACGCCACTGGCGGAGAGGGAGTGTGGGTGCACACAGAGAGAAGGGAGAGAGAGCTGAGGGGGTTTTGCCCCTGGTGATAAGGTGTCCCAGGCATGCCACTGATCATGGACATTGAGAATGCAATCCACACGATTTATAATATTCAGACTATGGCGTTTTTATGAACAGCGACACTCTCCTGATTGTATGAATAAAGGCCTTTACGAATAATGTCCATTTTAATGATTATTTATGAATAACAGACTGCCAAGGAGACATCCGCTTTGTTTTTAAATGTTATAGAAAGAGAGAAAATAATATATCAATTCATGATATTTCTGTTTTCAAAAGGGGAAAAGAGATGTAGGCCTATAGGCCTACTTTAACTTCAATACTATTATGTCAAGTCTATTTTAGTGTGTCGCCATACTGGGAGTGCAGAGGCGACCTCCCCAGAAAGGTTTTCAAAGTGAAATATCAAAGAAAAAAAGGAAGAATAAGTGGGAAAAGGGGAACTACATGTACAGAGAAGAAGATATAGGTATGGGCGAGTGCGCATACATTCGTAATTCCGAAGCGTCGTTATTCCGAAGGTTCGGATATTCCGAAGGTTCGTTATTCCGAAGGTTCGCATTTCCGAAGGTTCGTAATTCCGAAGGTTCGTTAGTCCGAAAACGAAATGAGGTTCGTAATTCCGAAGGTACGTTAGTCCGAAAACGAAGTGAGGTTCGTAATTCCATGGACCTATGAAGAGATGGACGATTAACGCGAGCAATTCTTTGGTCCAATGATAGTCACCGTCGCCTGGTTATGCGCATCTTAATGAGAACATACAGGTGTTGTAACAATAGCAATTACCATGACTACCAAGACGTATCTGATCACCCAAAGACGGAACAGTTTCCCGGTCTTGATTTTTGTTGGCTGATACCCTGTTTCAGCATGTGCTTTTCAGTCAACATGCTTCATATTTGGAGCAGCAAACTTGAAAAGCAGACGATCTTTATGATATAAAATATGATATTATTCGATCCGCTAACTACCGCTCACACATAAGGACCTCAATAACATTGAGAGATACACGATCTATAAATGTTATGTACCGCGTTTATCTGGAATATTATGGAGAAACTTGGGAAAATTAAATTTTAAATGGTAAACAATCAATCACAATATTGCCTCTATATTACAATATGAAGACATTTCCCCAAATAAAACACATGGAACTAAGATTACCAAAGGTAAAAAAGAACTGCACATCGATTTTCCATGATTTAAGTGATTTGTTGTCTATTGCGCATATAATTTGTGAAATATAAATGTCCAGTCACGAACTGCTTCCGTCCCTTCTCACGGTGACGATCATGGGACCAAAGAAGACTAGTATGACGAGAATGTTATTCAGAGGACAATTACAGTCATCTGTAAGTGAATTCATTAAGTAAGCGATGAATGTCCATCTCTTCATAGGTCCATGGTAATTCCGAAGGTTCGTTAATCCGAAAACGAAATGAGGTTCGTAATTCCGAAGGTTCGTTAGTCCGAAAACTAATGATTAACGAACCTTATTTCCTTTTCGGATTAACGAACCTTCGGAACAACGAACCTTATTTCGTTTTCGGATTGACGAACCTTCGGAACATCAAACCTTATTTCGTTTTCGGATTATCGAACCTTCGAATAACGCCACAAATGTTCGGATTAACGAACCTTTTTACGTTTTCGGATTAACGAAGATCGAAGTATAGGCAATTTACGTGTATCGGAATTACGAACTGTCGGAATAAAGAACCTTCGGAATTACGAAGTGTAACCGGGTGAGTGCCGGACATCGTGCATGAGGCCTATATCACCCCTGTAGTTTAATTGAGGGGGCGGGGGATATGTCGTTTTGCCGCCCCCTATATCAAACTATACTCATCGCCCCTGCTCATTTGTTTCCCTTAATGGTGCCAAATTAATCATTAATGATAACAGATCAATCAGAAACTTGTACTTTTTTTTAACTAAGTCAATCGCGTATCTGGTCTGGGTTATAATTTATATAGGGCACATCATCATTTTTTTTTCATATTTGAATTCTTACATTTGCATTATATTTGCACAGTATATAAATATTGGTTAAACAACTTATATGAACTTAAGATTTAAAGAGTTTTTGAAAATTAGACAGCAACGAATGAAATATTCAATTTTCACTCAATTATATATATGTAAAGGATAATTATGTAGCCTATATACAAATCAATATTAGACTGAAATTTCTTTCTCTTTCCAGTATTTTCCGTCAAGACCTTTTTTGTGATGATCGCCATTCAAGTTGTAAAATATTGTTAGCGCACGTGTATTCTGCACTGTAAAACGCTGTCTAAAAAATTTAAGCCCGTCACTTTAACAAATTTTGTTTAAACTTTTAAACAAGGTGTTTAATCTCTTTCAAACAACTTGGTAAGAAGTTTAAAAAGTGGCGGGCTTAAAGGACAAGTCCACCCCAACCATTAGTTGATTTGAATAAAAAGAGAAAAATCCAACAAGCATAACACTGAAAATTTCATCAAAATCGGATGTAAAATAAGAAAGTTATAGCATTTTAACTTTTCGCTTAATTTCACAAAACAGTTATATGCACATCCTGGTTGGTACGCAAATGAGAAGACTGATGACATCATCCACTCACTATTTCTTTTGTATTTCATTATATGAAATATGAAATATTCTAATTTTCTCCTCATTGTCAAGTGAAACAGATTAATTCCTCCCTGAACACGTAGAATTAGCATTGTTTTGATACTATATGGTTCAGTCAAGGTGGTCCTCATTGTCAAATCTGTAAAAAAAAAGAAATATTGAATAATTCAAACAATAAAAACAAAAGAAATAGTGAGTGATGGACATCATCCACTGTCTCATTTGCATGTCACTGAGATGTGCATATACTAGTAACTGTTTTGTGAAAAATAAGCGAAACTTTAAAATGTCATAACTTTCTTATTTTACATCCGATTTTGATGAAATTTTTAGCGTTTTGCTTGTTTGATTTTTCTCTATTCATTCAAATCATAATTTTTCTGAGGTGGACTTGACCTTTAAACAACGTGCTTAAAATGTTAAACAGCGTTACAGTGTACTGTATATGCATTCCGTAGATTGAAAGTCAACCTGATATTGGACCAATCCAAAATTGGATCGAAAGTTTCAAAATATTAAATTATAAATCAATTAGATTGAAAACTTCAATCCAACTTTGGATTGGCAAAGTCTAATCTATAAGGAATTTCGAGAGCCAGTCTTTCACTTCTGCAATGGTTAGTGTTTAGTATTACTTTCTCGAATTTACACCAATCTCAATTGTTTTCAATGATTTAGCTTCATGACTAGCCCATGCACACTAGAGTCTCCGAACTAACTTTTATTGATTTTATACTCTAAATAATCGTGCAATACTTCTTGTAAATATTGTGATTTTCTTGATTTTTTCAATAAAAACAGAATTAAAAATAATGCATCACGTTTTCATTTTGTCATGATAAATAAACAACAACAATTAGTATATCAAAACAGCATCGGTTTGATTCCAAACTGGTGTTTTTTTTATACAAATAATATTAATTGCAAAAGTCATTATTGAGTGGGTATTTACATGGACCATGGACGAGTATTACTAGCTAAACAAATCCCACGTTTTCACATATTACATGCTTGACTGGAATAGAGTCATCTGTCACAAATCATAATGACAAGAGCAGACCTCTATCTACGTCTTACAAGGAACATAATGACTTAACCACATCTATTATGTCTATCCTCATTAGTCATCGATTTTCATTTGATATGGAAACTTTAAAGGGTCAGCTCCTGGACTAATCGTAATCATGTCGATTAGTATGTCGACAGGGCGAGAAAAGTTTTCTTGCCAAGAGGATATTTCTGTCAACATGGCGAGATACGTTATCTTGCCAAGCAAAAAAAAAAAGAAAGAATTGAGGGGGCCAGACGTCGCGCACATCTGGACAAATTTCGAAAAAGCTGCGTTAGAGCGAAGCGAGTAAGCAAACTTTTTATATATAGAGATCTAATCAGGGAATCTAATTTTGTGACGAATTCTGACGTGATTTTAATAATAACGTTATATTTTACCCCTTCCTCTTTTCATTCTTTTCTCTTTCTCCCTTTTTTTATCTTGGTTGTGAAATTTTTGGGGAGGAGGGGATCCACGGCCCTCAGTCACCGCCATCTGTACGCCAGTGTTGCCAAGTCAACTTTGTTTTGAACAAGACAGTTATAAGTCGCCATTAAAACATTTTTTTAAGTCTATCGGCAAGAAAGCGTATTTCGCCATACATGCCGACATCATAAAGCTATTTAGATTAGGAATTGGCATGACAAAAAAAATATCTCACCATTTCGACAAAAAAGGATCTTTAAGTTAACAGGGCAAGATGAATATCTCTTATTTTCTTCAAGACATGATGATTCTAAAGCTTCCGTAGATATGGCTGCTCATGGATAAAATTCGATTTAAAAAACCCGGGGAACTAGATATCGGAGTGATTTCATTTCCCAATTTTGAATGAGGGGGCGCTTTGATGCTCGATTTCATGTTTATAGTGGAACGGATTTTGAAGAAAACCAGAGAATGGGAAAATGTATAAATAACGAGTTGTTCTTGGGGAAGGCATCAATATCGATTCCATCTCACCAAGATATTCGAGAAGAGCAGTAAGTTCACAACCGCTGTTTATACAGAAACAACATTTTGAGGCTTCAAAGTCAATTCTACCTCCATAGATAGAGAAACGGTGAGTTTTACGGTTTGGAATATTATTATTAAACAAGAAATGTCACAATTTTGGTGAAAATAGCAAGGTATCAAAAAAAAAAATTTGGGAGGATATAATTCACAAGTATGAAGTAACGCTAAAACATGTAGGTCTATAGAGTCTCTAGACAATATTTTATGAAGGCGATATTGTGCCCGCTTCGTTTTGCACAGTTTTCCTTCATGTATTTCATTGCAATTCATATTTAATTTTCCGATACTGTATTCGTTTTATCATGATAGAGTCAATCAACATGGGTCATCATAGAATTATTTCATCAATACAGATTTTTTTTTCCTCTTCAGTCTTTTTTTATGATTTTTGAATCAACAACACAGATAAGAAATAAAAATGCATTGAATTGCAGACTAAATATTGTTAATACCCTTTTTGATATATGTCTTTGAGAACTCTATATTTTGCGAGAGAATAATGATTTTTTTTATGAACAAAGCTAAATTTCAAAACAACCTGAACTTTTAGAATTAAATTTTATGTGTAGTTACCCATAGGCCAGAGGTAAATGAAACTATCTTGATAATTCATTGTTATTGTAATTCATCGTATAAAGTTAAAACAAATGCAAACCTTAGTGTGTCAGTAATGCGTTACATGTATATATATTTTTTCTCTGTAAACTAAACAGAACATCTCAAAATGGCATCCAAAATCATCATCATTGCTCTGCTCGTGGTCGTCGCTGTCGTCGCCACATCAGCTTTCGATTTCAATGACTTCGAGAAGAGGCAAGCTGAAATGGAATTGGATGATGCCGTGGATCTCGTCAGTCAACACATGACTGATAAACGAGGAAGGAGGTTTTCAGGTAAATTTCATTTGATTGAATAAAGCATGGACCTATTTAGTAAGTCCATGATCTAAGTTACTCTTTCATACACTGCAGTATAAACGTTGTTTAAATTTAATACAACGCCGATATAGTATAGTTGTTTAGCAAGTTAACCAACCATGCCTAATTCATTGAGAATTGATTATGAAAAAAGTAAAACTTTGTTGTTTAAGATTTTATACACTTGTTTAAACTGTTTAAACAACTACTGTAAGGTTCATAGTAAACTGCGTTGTGTGAAAAAAAATAAAATGCGTTTTGACTATATATTATTTTTTTTTAAATTCAGACTATTATGGATTATGCCGCGTGTGCCGCATCCACTCCTTATTTTTAGACCAAACTATGAACTGTTGGTTAAAATAATGTTTTATACTTGCTTAGCCAATGACCTATTCACAAAAATCATTTGTTAGAGTGCAGAAGAACAAAAATCAAGACAACCATTACAAAAATCGACAGCGCTTTTGGTCGTTTTGTTGTCTCAAGTTGTTATTATCCTACATATTTTTTTTTAACTTGTTCATAATTATTTTCAATAAATTGCGTAAATAATGATTTACTAGTGTCATTTTCTTTTGCTTAGCTATTATGCAGCTGGTCGTATTCTTTTCAGTTTTGATTTTTGATGTAACTTAAAAATGACCATATGATTGTGATTTTTTTTGCATGGTCAGCCCCCCCCCCCCCCCCCCCACCGTGAAAAAGTTCCGCGGCCCCTGTCTAATGAAAGTTTATTGAATTTGTCTTCTTTCTTTATCATGTTTATAGTATGCACCCATCCACGTGGGTTCACATGCTGGTGTGACAAGAAATTTAAAGGTTCGGACAAATACTACCGCGTCTGTGATTTCGCCGCGGGAGGACCAATCAATGGACGATAGAGTCGAGACAACCGATTTGAAAAAGGGGAATGTCTTCAAGTTTAAAGCTAAACTGAATTTATCCGCCCATTACCGATATTAATTCATGCATGACTCCATAAATAATTCTTTGTAGCTCGTGATTGTTTTGGCGGTTAATTTAGAGTAAAACCTGGCTAATAATCATTTATAATTTTGAATAATTTTGCAAAAAGGTTTTTTTTCTGTGTTGCAGTAATTGTAGGTTATTATCGTAGTAATATTTTTAATCAGCATGGTTTTTATGTTTGTTATGTCAAAGATTGTCATGGTTTTATCGTATTGCCTTTTGGAGTTGCCTTTTTTTTAAGTTTAAGATAACTTGATTAATTCAATTATGTGTCTGATAATTTATCCACTTACTTTATATGTTTGCATTACCCGAGTATAAATTCCATTAAGAATTATCGTGAAATACTTTTCTCAAATGATGATGATGATGATTACTGTGATATCGTAAATTATCTTGAAATGTGGACACCTGTTAAATAAAGTTTACCTTAAGCATTTAAGTTGTTCCAAAATATCTGCCTATATGATGATATTTATTAATTCAGTCAAACGTTTTTGAAAATTCTTGAGAATACTGTATGTTATTACTCAGCGTGCATACTAGTAGTGAGTGAAATGGAAAAAAATATAGAAGATTGTGATTTGAGGGGAGGGGAGACAGGGACATACGAGGGGGAAAGAGGGGGAGGAGAAAGGGGGATGACGGAGCGGTTTATTTTCATTTGGTCCCATGCCAATTCGCCCAATTGCCAACTCGTCTATACTATCACTTGGTCTACCTTCGTTTCGTCCAATATCCGCATGGTATATTTGCCATTTCGTCCATTCACCATTTCGTGTAATGACCAGTTGGTCCCATAGCTATTTAGTCATACCATTTGGTCTAATTGGACTAAGTGTTAATTGGGCAAAATGAATGAAAATAAACGAATATTAGACCAACTGGTTATGAGACGAAATGGTCAGACCGAACTGGTGATTAGACGAAGTGATGATTAGACCAAATGGTTTTTTGACCAACTGCTTGTTACACGAAATGTTGATGGACGGAATTGCATTAGACTAAATGAAGGTATATAGACCATGCGGTGAGTGGACGGGTTGGCAGTAGACGAATTGGCAATTTACCGATGGAGCATTGTGCGGAGAGAGAGAGTGTGCAGGGTGCACACATGCTGAGGGAAGGGGAAAAGAGCTGCAGGAGGTTTTGCCCCTGGTGATGAGGTGTCCATGCCACTGATCATGAACATTGAGAATGCAATCCACATGATTTATAATATTCAGACTATGGCGTTCTTATATGAATAGCGACACTCTCCTGATTGTATGAATAAGGCCTTTAAGAACAACGTCCATTTTGATATATGAATAAAAGACTGCCAAGGAGACATTCTCTTTTTTTTTTATTTGTTATATATAGAAAGAGAGAAAATAAGATATCGATTCATGATATTTCTGTTTTCAAAAGTGGAAAAGAGACGAAGGCCCCTATCGGGCTGTATTGAAAGTAAAACCTATAGGCCTACTTTAACTTCAATACTATTATGTCAAGTGTGTCGCCATACTGAAAGTGCAGAGGCGGTCGACCTCCCCAGTAAGATTTTCAAAGTGAAAAATAACAGAAAAAAGGAAGAATAAGTGGGGGAAAGGGACTACATGTATAGAGAAGAAGATATAGGTATGGGTGAGTGCCGGACATCGTGAGGCCTATCACCCCTGTCATACCTGTAGTTTAATTGAGGGGGCGGGGGATATGTCGTTTTGCCGCCCCCTATATCAAACTACACTGTCATCGCCCCTGCTCTTTTGTTCCCGTTAATGGTGCAAAGTTAATCATTAATGATAAACAGATCAATCAAAAACTTGTACTGTTTTTTTTTAACTAAGTCAATCGCGTATCTGGTCTGGGTTATATAGGGCACATGATTATTTTTTTTTTCATATTTAAATTCTTACATTTGCATATATTTGCACAGTATATGAGTATATGAATATCATGGACCTATCCACGGAGGATTATCTATTTTTATTGGGGGTGCTGTGACAATGTTCAACACCCCCAGTAACAATATAGACTAATCCTCCGTGGATAGGTCACCGATGAATATTGGTTAAACAACTTATATGAACTTAAGATTTAAAGATTTTTTGAAATTAGACAGCAACGAATGAAATATTCAATTTTCACTCAATTATACTGTAAAGGATAATTATGTAGCCTATATATATACAAATCAATATTAGACTGAAATTTCTTTCCCTTTCCAGTATTTTCCGTCAAGAACTTTTTTTGTGATGATCGCCATACAAGTTGTAAAATATTGTTAGCGCACGTGTCTTCTGCACTGTATATAGAACGCTGTTTAAAAATTTAAGCCCGTCACTTTAAAAAAATTTGTTTAAACTTTTTAACAAGGTGCCTCTTTCAAACAACTTGGTTAGAAGTTTAAAAAGTGGCGGGCTTAAACAACGTGCTTAACATTTTAAACAGCGTTTTTACAGTGTACTGCAGGCCTACGGCATGCATTCCGTATAGATTGAAAGTCAACCTGATATTGGACCAATAAAAAATTGGATCGAAAGTTTCAGTCGAATATTGAATTTTAAATCAATTAGATTGAAAACTTCAATCCAACTTTGGATTGGCAAAGTCTAATCTATAAGGAATTTCGAGAGTGCAGTCTTTCACTTCTGCAATGGTCAGTATTTGGTTACTTTCTCGAATTGACACCAATCTCAATTGTTTTCAATGATTTAGCTTTCTGACTAGCCCATGCACATTAGAGTCTCCGAACTAACTTTTATTGATTTTATACTCTAAATTATCGTGCAATAATTCTTGTAAATATTGTGATTTTCTTGATTTTTTCAATAAAAACAGAATGAAAAAAAAAGCATCACGTATTTATTTTGTCATGATAAATAAACTGCAAAAACTCCGGTGTTGATTTACCACCAGCCCGAAATCCACACCAGATAAGTGTTAAACAACACCAGTTTGGTTTTGGTCTAACACCAGATAGGTGTTTATACAACAGCAATTAGTATATCAAAACAGCATCGGTTTGATTCCAAACTGGTGGGTTTTTTTTTATAAAAATAATATTAATTGCAAAAGTCATTATTGAGTGGGTATTTACATGGACCATGGACGAGTATTACTTGCTAAACAAATCCCACGTTTTCACATATTACATGCTTGACTGGAAAAGAGTCATCTGTCACAAATCATAATGACAAGAGCAGACCTCTAACTACGTCTTACAAGGAACATAATGACTTAACCACATCTATTATGTCTATCCTCGTTAGTCATCGATTTTCATTTGATATGGAAACTTTAAAGGGTCAGCTCCTGGACTAATCGTAATCATGTCGATTAGTATGTCGACAGGGCGAGAAACGTTTTCTTGCCAAGAGGATATTTCTGTCATACGTTATCTTGCCAAGCAAAAAGAAAAAAAAATTGAGGGGGCCAGACGTCGCGCACATAGGGACAAATTTCGAAAAAGCTGCGTTAGAGCGAAGCGAGTTAGCAAACTTTTTTATATAGAGAGATCTAACCAGGGAATCTAATTTTGTGACGAATTCTGACGTGATTTTAATAATAACGTAATATTTTACCCCTTCCTCTTTTCATTCTTTTCTCTTTCTCCCTTTTTTTATCTTGGTTGTGAATTTTTTGGGGAGGAGGGGATCCAAGGCCCTCAATCACCGCCATCTGTACGCCAGTGTTGCTAAGTCAACTTTGTTTAGAACAAGACAGTTATAAGTCGCCATTAAAACATTTTTTTTAAGTCTATCGGCAAGATAGCGTATTTCGCCATACATGTCGACATCCATGTCCGACGTCATAAAGCTATTTAGATTAGGAATTGACATGACAAAAAAAATATATCACCATTTCGACAAAATAGGACCTTTAAGTTAACAGGGTAAGATGAATATCTCTTATTTTCTTTAAGACATGATGATTCTAAAGCTTCCGTACATATGGGTGCTCATGGATAAAATTCGATTTAAAAAAACCGGGGAACTAGATATCGGAGTGATTTTATTTCACAATTTTGAATGAGGGGGCGCTTTGATGCTCGATTTCATGTTTATAGTGGAACGGATTTTGAAGAAAACCAGAGAATGGGAAAATGTATAAATAACGAGTTGTTTTGGGGGAAGGCATCAATATCGATTCCATCTCACCAAGATATTCGAGAAGAGCAGTATAGTTCACAACCGCTGTTTATACAGAAACAACATTTCGAGGCTTCAAAGTCAATTCTATACTCCAATAGAGAAACGGTGAGTTTCACGGTTTGGAATATTATTATTAAACAAGAAATGTACAGATTTTTGTGAATTTGCAAGGTATCAACAAACAGTTTTTTTTAAGGATGATATAATTCACAAGTATGAAGTAACGCTAAAACATATAATGAATGGTTTTGTTCAACCTGTTTTTTACCATCTTTCTGTGAATCTTTATTTGACGACTACAATAATACTATTGTAAACTGTGAGAAAGAAATTCGGGTACCCGAAAACATTCCAGAGCCAAATTTACAACAACAAAACTCGAAGGATTCAAGTTTACTTTATCAAGATTTTGAAAACATATTTGCTGTAAAAGGTCTTCACTTTGTACATCTAAATGTGAGTTCTATTCTACCAAAAATTTCAGAACTTCGAATTCTATTTAAAGGAGAATGAAACTCTTGGAGCAAGTTAGCTTTTGTGAAAGCAGAAAAATCAAAGAAACATATTGTTGAAAGTTTGAGGAAGATTGAATGAATAATACGAAAGTTATGAGCATTTGAATATTGAGATCACTAATGCCATGTTGTTCCTCCCATTGGCAATGCGACCAAGATCTGTGATGTCACACACGTACAACTCCCTCATTACTTTAGTACTTATTTCACTTAGATTCTCACTTTTATAGAGTCTATCACAAGGTGAGGTGTTCTCTTTATGAGAGGACAAGTACAGAGGTTTCACAACATTATATCATTGATGAATCGTTTGTCATATGATAGGAATGAGCAAAAAGAGATGTTTTGGGGTATATTTTCAGTGTCCAAAAGGGGAGAGTTGTTCATCTGTGACATCATAGATCTTGGTCGCATTGCCAATGGGAGGATCTCCATAGCATTAGTGATCTCGACATTCAAATGCTCATAACTCTTTTATTGCTAGTCCTATTTTACTCAAACTTTTGTTGATCTTATTCTTTGATTTTTCTGCTTTCACAAAAGCTAACTTGCTCCAAGAGTTTCATTCTCCTTTAAGAGAAAGAATCTTGCAGTCATTGCTTTTACAGAAACATTATGGCTAAATGACTCGGTGAATGATGAAGATATCAATATAGATGGATACAAAGTAATACGCAATGATAGATTATCAGGCTCTGGGGGTGGTGTATGTTTTTATGTCAGAAATGATATTGCATTCAATATCATAGATGTTTTAAGTACAGGTGATTCTGAATCACTGTGGATTAATTTGCTTCTACCAAGATCAAAACCAATTATTGCTGGCGTCATTTATAGGCCTCCGAAAAGCAATCAATTTATTGAGAAGATGTCAAGTATTCTCGATACATTAAAGAAAGATGATGAAATTATACTTTTAGGTGATATGAATGTTTGTCTTTTTCAGAAATCTCCATTGGCTAAAAAAATATACTGACTTATTGAGTCTTCATGGATTTAGCCAACTGATCAAAGATGCAACCCGTGTCACACACACACGTTCTTCTTTGTTGGACCATGTTATATGTAATAACGAACAAAAAATAAGTCAAAGTGGTGTTATTGATCTTGGTATAAGTGACAATTCTTTTACTTTCTGTACAAGAAAGAAAATTATTTGCTGGCTATATAGGTGTTCACAGAACCACTGATATTAGATCGTTGAAAAAATATAGCGAAGAATCTTTCAATATTAAACTGTCTGCCGTTGATTGGTCAGATTTAACCCAATGCACTGACGTAAATAAGGCTTGGTCAGTTTTTCAAAATACTTTTATTTCAACGTTGAATATGATAGCGCCTCAAAAAAAACGGATTAGAATTAAACAGAGATCAGAAAACTGGATGACTAAAGATATTATTTCTCTTATTCGAGAAAGAAATGTGGCGTATAAAAAAATGAAGAAAAATCTAAGCGATGAGGATTATGACACGCTTTCCAAAAGATACAAGAAATTAAGAAATATTGTTCAAAGAGAGGTGAAAAAGGCCAAATTAGAATACCTACAAAATAAAATAGAAGAAAATAAAAATGATTCTAAAAGACTTTGTTAGAATCTAAAAAGTTTGGGATTAAAAAAGAAAAATGGAAAGGACCAAGAATTAGTCGTTTCAATTGACGGAGAATTATGTCATGATAAGATAACTATTTCCAATGAATTCAATTCCTATTTTACAAATGTCGCAGCTACGTTGGTAGATAAACTTCCATCTTGCAAAGACATTTTCATTGCAGACAGTGATAACATTCGTGAATTTTATGAGAAAAAAAAGTATAAGCCAAGATAAATTTGAATTATTACCTGTTAGTGATCAATTCATTTTTAATGAGTTGCGTAAATTAAATGTATCAAAAAGCACTGGGTTAGATTTTTGATCCCTGCTAAATTTCTAAAAGAAGGAGCAAAGAGTTTGTACAAACCATTACATTTCTTGATAAATCTATCTATCTTTACTAGCACTTTCCCAGAGGATATGAAAATTGCAAAAGTAACTCATATTCATAAGAAGAAAGATAAAACTGCTGTTGAAAACTATAGACCTATCAGTGTTTTAAGCATAGTATCCAAAATTCTAGAAAAGGCGGTATGTATTCAGATCGAAAAATATTTTAAAGAAAATGATATGATTTACGAATATCAGTCTGGTTTTCGACATGACTATTCGACTGAGACATGCCTTATTCACTTGACTGATTATCTGAGAACTAATATTTCTAAGGGACAATTCGTTGGGATGGTACTCCTAGATCTTCAAAAAGCATTTGATACAGTTAATCGTGGCATCTTATTGAAAAAATTACAAATAATGGGTTTTAACCAGGCTACTGTAGCATGGTTCAAATCCTACTTGTCGAATCGACATCAAGTATACTAATGGCTATTCGCGATATTCGTTCCAAAATTATGCCTATAACGTGTGGAGTTCCACAGGGAAGTATTTTAGGCCCAATTCTATTTTCAACTTATATCAATGACATGTCTATTTGTATAAAAGCTGACTGTAAATTATTATTGTATGCAGATGATAGCGTACTACTTTGTTCAAATTCCAACCCAAAATTTGTGGAGGAAAAACTTAGCGAACAGCTGTCTACATGTGTCGATTGGATGACTGATAATAGATAATCGTTACACTTAGGCAAAACCGAGAGCATTCTGTTTTGTTCTAAAAGTAATTATAAAACTTCATTTGAATTTGAAGTATCATACAATAATAAAATAATTCAGAGGAAAGAATCTGTAAAGTATTTAGGCATTGAGTTGACTAGCTCCCTTTCATTTTCATCTTTAGTAGAATCAATCGTGAAAAAGGCGAATGCCCGTTTGAAATTTCTGTACAGGTATCAAAGTTGTATGGATAAAAAAGCAAGGCGTATTCTCTGTTTTGCTATCATTCAGAGTTTATTTGGCTATGCTAACCGTGCTTGGTTTAGTGGCATAAGCGAACTCGATAAAAAGAAGTTGAAAATTATACAGAATAAAATGGTTAGATTCATTAACTGTTCTGGTCCCAGAACCCATGTTGGCTACACCGAACTCTCTGGAGCAGGTTTTCTTGAAGTCAACAAAAGATCAATACAGCTTATTTTGCACCACGTGCATAAAATCTATCACAATAGATCGAATCATTACATTGGATCAAACTTTAATCTATACCGAATTACATAACTATAATACAAGAAACAGCCATTTCAACTTTTGCTTACCAGAAAGGGTAGGTAGTATTGGTAACTCCTTTTATTACAATGCTATAAAACATTGGAATTCCCTTCCCAATGATATAAAGGAAATAGGAAACTTTTTGCATTTTAAGAGGAAATTGAAAGAATATCTTTCACTTGAGAGTCAAAGAGAAGATGCAAATGATATGTTATACCATGGACCTATGAAAGCTGGACATTCATCGGTTAGTTAATGAATTCACTAACATCTGACTGTCATTGTCATGTGAATAACATTCTCTTCATATTTATCTCCTGTGATACCATCATGGTCGCCGTCAATTAAACCATGAGTTACAGAAGCTTTCGGTGATTAGACATTTAACATTAGACAAACTGTATGCGCAGAAGGTAATAAATTACCTAAATTCTCGGAAATTAATGTGCAGTTCTGGTTTACAAATGGTTATCTTAGTTCCATGGTTTTTATTTGGAAAAATGTATGAATATTTCAAGATAGAGGCTGAAATGAAATTGATTGATTGTAATTTATAATCACATTTTAAAGATTTCCTCATAATATTCCAGAGAAACATGGTGGGTTTCTTGTAGGGGTCGTCCCCCTCTCGTTGTTAGAAAAGTCATTATGAGTGTGCAGAAGCGTGCAAATCGATAATAATAAATTTGATATCACAAAAATCGTCTGCTTCTCAATTTGCTGTTCCAAATCTGAAACATCTTAATTGAAAAGTATAATCTGCTACAAGACATCAGCCAACAAACGGCAAAAAGAGCAAAACATTCCTTTGTGAAGATCAGATTCGCCTTGGTAGTCGCTATTGTCAAAGCACCTGTATGTTATCATTAATATGCACATAATCAGGAGACGGCGACTATGATTGCATCAAAAGAATGCTCGCGTTAATCGTCCATTTCTTATAGGTCCATGGTTATACGGTTGATTTAGCCTGAATACTGACCACGTTTTTTTTCTCTTCTCTACCAGGTATTATTATGTATTTTACATAGTTTGATTGAAGCTTTGATATGTCCTTTCTTCTATTCTTTCTATTTCTTTTATCTCTTCCTTCTATTCTCCTCTTCGTGTTGTTATTGTTGTCGCCGTTTTTGCTGTTGTTCTTCTCCTTATTATTTTTCTTCCTCATCCTTTTCTTCCGTCTCCTCCTCCTCCTCCTCTTTCTTCTTCTATTCCTCCTCCTTCTTCTCCTTCTTTTCTTCTTCTTCTTCGTTATATTCTTATATATATTATCTATATATCTTATTTATTGATAATAGTAAATTCTGATTTTTTTTTCTTCATTTTTTTAATATGTAAATAGTATAATTTTACCATTTTATTATCTTAATTCTATATGTCGAGGACCCCACTGGAAATAAGCTTTCGAGCTTTCGTGGGTCATCCTGTACAAGCCTGTTGTTTTAATGCTACTGTATATATGTTATGGTGACTTGCGAAATAAAATCAATCAATCAATCAATCAATATAGAGTCTCTAGACAATATTTTATGAAGGCGATTGGTGCCCGCTTCGTTTTGCTCAGTTTCCTTCATGTATTTCATTGCAATTCATATTTATTTTTCCGATACTGTATTCGTTTTATCATGATAGAGTCAATCAACATGGGTCATCATAGAAGTATTTCATCAATACAGATTTTGTTTTCCTCTTCAGTCTTTTTTTATCATTTTTGAATCAACAACACAGATAAGAAATAAAAATGGATTGAATTGCAGACTAAATATTATAAATACCCTTTTTGATATATGTCTTTGAGAACTCTATATTTTGCGAGAGAATAATAATGATTTGTTTATGAACAAAGCTAAATTTCAAAACAACCTGTACTTTTGGAATTAAATTCTTTGAGTATTTACCCAGGCCAGAGGTAAATGAAACTATAATGATAATTCATTGTTATTGTAATTCACCGTATAAAGTAAAAACAAATGCAAACCTTAGTGTGCCAGTAATGAGTTACATATATATATTTTTTTCTCTTTAAACCAGACAGAACATCTCAAAATGGCATCCAAAATCATCATCATTGCTCTGTTCGTGGTCGTCGCTGTCGTCGCCACATCAGCATTCGATTTCAATGACTTCGAGAAGAGGCAAGCTGAAATGGAATTGGATGATGCCGTGGATCTCGTCAGTCAACACATGACTGATAAACGAGGAAGGAGGTTTTCAGGTAAATAATTATAATTTGATTGAATAAAGCATGGACCTATTTAGTAAGTCCATGATCTAAGTTACTCTTTCATACACTGCAGTATAAACGTTGTTTAAATTTAATACAACGCCGATATAGTATAGTTGTTTAGCAAGTTAACCAACCATGCCTAATTCATTGAGAATTGATTATGAAAAAAGTAAAACTTTGTTGTTTAAGATTTTATACACTTGTTTAAACTGTTTAAACAACTACTGTAAGGTTCATAGTAAACTGCGTTGTGTGAAAAAAATAAAATGCGTTTTGACTATATATTATTATTTTTTTAATTCAGACTATTATGGATTATGCCGCGTGTGCCGCATCCACTCCTTATTTTTAGACCAAACTATGAACTGTTGGTTAAAATAATGTTTTATACTTGCTTAGCCAATGACCTATTCACAAAATAATTTGTTAGAGTGCAGAAGAACAAAAATCAAGACAACCATTAGAAAAATCGACAGCGCTTTTGGTCGTTTTGTTGTCTCAAGTTGTTATTATCCTACATATTTTTTTTTAACTTGTTCATAATTATTTTCAATAAATTGCGTAAATAATGATTTACTAGTGTCATTTTCTTTTGCTTAGCTATTATCCAGCTGGTCGTATTCTTTTCAGTTTTGATTTTTGATGTAACTTAAAAATGACCATATGATTGTGATTTGTTTGCATGGTCAGTCCCCCCACCCCCCCCCCCCCCCCACCTTGCAAAAGTTCCGCGGCCCCTGTCTAATGAAAGTTTATTGAATTTGTCTTCTTTCTTTATCATGTTTATAGTATGCACCCATCCACATGGGTTCACATGCTGGTGTGACAAGAAATTTGAAGGTTCGGACAAATACTACCGCGTCTGTGATTTCGCCGCGGGAGGACCAATCAATGGACGATAGAGTCGAGACAAGCGATTTGAAAAAGGGGAATGTCTTCAAGTTTAAAGCTAAACTGAATTTATCCGCCCATTACCGATATTAATTCATGCATGACTCCATAAATAATTCTTTGTAGCTCGTGATTGTTTTGACGGTTAATTTAGAGTAAAACCTGGCTAATAATCATTTATAATTTTGAAT
The DNA here is from genome assembly GCF_037042905.1 of Lytechinus pictus. Taxonomy (NCBI): domain Eukaryota; kingdom Metazoa; phylum Echinodermata; class Echinoidea; order Temnopleuroida; family Toxopneustidae; genus Lytechinus; species Lytechinus pictus. The sequence continues at coordinate 23,784,802 of NC_087255.1, read as the reverse complement.
AGTTTTACAAAAGTTTTTTTTTCTGTGTTGCAGTAATTGTAGGTTATTATCCGAGTCGTAGTAATATTTTTAATCAGCATGGTTTTTATGTTTGTTATGTCAAAGATTGTCATGGTTTTATCGTATTGCCTTTTGGAGTTGCCTTTTTTAAAAGTTTAAGATAACTTGATCAATTCAATTATGTGCCTGATAATTTATCCACTTACTTTATTTGTTTGCATTACCCGAGTATAAATTCCATTAAGAATTATCGTGAAATACTTTTCTCAAATGATGATGATGATGATTACTGTGATATCGTAAATTATCTTGAAATGTGGACACCTGTTAAATAAAGTTTACCTTAAGCATTTAAGTTGTTCCAAAATATCTGCCTATATGATGATATTTATCAATTCAGTCAAACGTTTTTGAAAATTCTTGAGAATACTGTATGTTATTACTCAGCGTGCATACTAGTAGTGAGTGAAATGGAAAAAATAGAAGATTGTGATTTGAGGGGAGGGGAGACAGGGACATACGAGGGGGAAAGAGGGGGGAGGAGAAAGGGGGATGACGGAGCGGTTTATTTTCATTTGGTCCCATGCCGATTCGCCCAATTGCCAACTCGTCTATACTATCACTTGGTCTACCTTCGTTTCGTCCAATATCCGCATGGTCTATTTGCCATTTCGTCCACTCACCATTTCGTGTAATGACCAGTTGGTCCCATAGCTATTTAGTCATACCATTTGGTCTAATTGGACTAAGTGTTAATTGGGCAAAATGAATGAAAATAAACGAATATTAGACCAACTGGTTATGAGACGAAATGGTCAGACCGAACTGGTGATTAGACGAAGTGATGATTAGACCAAATGGTTATTTGACCAACTGCTTGTTACACGAAATGTTGATGGACGGAATTGCATTAGACTAAATGAAGGTAGACCATGTGGTGAGTGGACGGGTTGGCAGTAGACGAATTGGCAATTTACCGATGGAGCATTGTGCGGAGAGAGAGAGTGTGCAGGGTGCACACATGCTGAGGGAAGGGGAAAAGAGCTGCAGGAGGTTTTGCCCCTGGTGATGAGGTGTCCATGCCACTGATCATGAACATTGAGAATGCAATCCACATGATTTATAATATTCAGACTATGGCGTTCTTATATGAATAGCGACACTCTCCTGATTGTATGAATAAGGCCTTTAAGAACAACGTCCATTTTGATATATGAATAAAAGACTGCCAAGGAGACATTCTCTTTTTTTTTTATTTGTTATAGAAAGAGAGAAAATAAGATATCGATTCATGATATTTCTGTTTTCAAAAGTGGAAAAGAGACGAAGGCCCCTATATCATGACTTATCTCGGGTTGTATTGAAAGTAAAACCTATAGGCCTACTTTAACTTCAATACTATTATGTCAAGTGTGTCGCCATACTGAAAGTGCAGAGGCGGTCGACCTCCCCAGTAAGATTTTCAAAGTGAAAAATAACAGAAAAAAGGAAGAATAAGTGGGGGAAAGGGACTACATGTATAGAGAAGAAGATATAGGTATGGGTGAGTGCCGGACATCGTGAGGCCTATCACCCCTGTCATACCTGTAGTTTAATTGAGGGGGCGGGGGATATGTCGTTTTGCCGCCCCCTATATCAAACTACACTGTCATCGCCCCTGCTCTTTTGTTCCCGTTAATGGTGCAAAGTTAATCATTAATGATAAACAGATCAATCAAAAACTTGTACTGTTTTTTTTTAACTAAGTCAATCGCGTATCTGGTCTGGGTTATATAGGGCACATGATTATTTTTTTTCATATTTAAATTCTTACATTTGCATATATTTGCACAGTATATGAGTTTATGAATATCATGGACCTATCCACGGAGGATTATCTATTGTTACTGGGGGTGCTGTGACAATGTTTAACACCCCCAGTAACAATATAGACTAATCCTCCGTGGATAGGTCCCCGATGAATATTGGTTAAACAACTTATATGAACTTAAGATTTAAAGATTTTTTGAAATTAGACAGCAACGAATGAAATATTCAATTTTCACTCAATTATACTGTAAAGGATAATTATGTAGCCTATATATATACAAATCAATATTAGACTGAAATTTCTTTCCCTTTCCAGTATTTTCCGTCAAGAACTTTTTTTGTGATGATCGCCATACAAGTTGTAAAATATTGTTAGCGCACGTGTCTTCTGCACTGTATATAGAACGCTGTTTAAAAATTTAAGCCCGTCACTTTAAAAAAATTTGTTTAAACTTTTTAACAAGGTGCCTCTTTCAAACAACTTGGTTAGAAGTTTAAAAAGTGGCGGGCTTAAACAACGTGCTTAACATTTTAAACAGCGTTTTTACAGTGTACTGCAGGCCTACGGCATGCATTCCGTATAGATTGAAAGTCAACCTGATATTGGACCAATAAAAAATTGGATCGAAAGTTTCAGTCGAATATTGAATTTTAAATCAATTAGATTGAAAACTTCAATCCAACTTTGGATTGGCAAAGTCTAATCTATAAGGAATTTCGAGAGTGCAGTCTTTCACTTCTGCAATGGTCAGTATTTGGTTACTTTCTCGAATTGACACCAATCTCAATTGTTTTCAATGATTTAGCTTTCTGACTAGCCCATGCACATTAGAGTCTCCGAACTAACTTTTATTGATTTTATACTCTAAATTATCGTGCAATAATTCTTGTTAATATTGTGATTTTCTTGATTTTTTCAATAAAAACAGAATTAAAAAAAAACGTATCACGTTTTCATTTTGTCATGATAAATAAACTGCAAAAACTCCGGTGTTGATTTACCACCAGCCCGAAATCTACATGTATATATGTCCACACCAGAGAAGTGTTAAACAACACCAGTTTGGTTTTGGTCTAACACCAGATAGGTGTTTATACAACAGCAATTAGTATATCAAAACAGCATCGGTTTGATTCCAAACTGGTGTTTTTTTTATACAAATAATATTAATTGCAAAAGTCATTATTGAGTGGGTATTTACATGGACCATGGACGAGTAATACTTGCTAAACAAATCCCACGTTTTCACATATTACATGCTTGACTGGAAAAGAGTCATCTGTCACAAATCATAATGACAAGATCAGACCTCTATCTACGTCTTACAAGGAACATAATGACTTAACCACATCTATTATGTCTATCCTCATTAGTCATCGATTTTCATTTGATATGGAAACTTTAAAGGGTCAGCTACTGGACTAATCGTAATCATGTCGATTAGTATGTCGACAGGGCGAGAAAAGTTTTCTTGCCAAGAGGATATTTCTGTCGACATGGCGAGATACGTTATCTTGCCAAGCGAAAAGAAAAAAAAAGAATTGAGGGGGCCAGACGTCGCGCACATAGGGACAAATTTCGAAAAAGCTGCGTTAGAGCGAAGCGAGTTAGCAAACTTTGTATATAGAGATCTAATCAGGGAATCTAATTTTGTGACGAATTCTGACGTGATTTTAATAATAACGTAATATTTTACCCCTTCCTCTTTTCATTCTTTTCTCTTTCTCCCTTTTTTTTTAATCTTGGTTGTGAATTTTTTGGGGAGGAGGGGATCCACGGCCCTCAATCACCGCCATCTGTCCGCCAGTGTTGACAAGTCAACTTTGTTTAGAACAAGACTAAGTCGCCATTAAAACATTTTTTTAAGTCTATCGGCAAGATAGCGTATTTCGCCATACATGTCGACATCATAAAGCTATTTAGACTAGGAATTGACATGACAAAAAAATATCTCACCATTTCGATAAAATAGGATCTTTAAGTTAACAGGGCAAGATGAATATCTCTTATTTTCTTTAAGACATGATGATTCTAAAGCTTCCGTAGATATGGGTGCTCATGGATAAAATTTGATTTAAAAAACCGGGGAACTAGATATCGGAGTGATTTTATTTCACAATTTTGAATGAGGGGGCGCTTTGATGCTCGATTTCATGTTTATAGTGGAACGGATTTTGAAGAAAACTAGAGAATGGGAAAATGTATAAATAACGAGTTGTTCTTGGGGAAGGCATCAATATCGATTCCATCTCACCAAGATATTCGAGAAGAGCAGTATAGTTCACAACCGCTGTTTATACAGAAACAACATTTCGAGGCTTCAAAGTCAATTCTATACTCCAATAGATAGAGAAACGGTGAGTTTCACGGTTTGGAATATTATTATTAAACAAGAAATGTACAGATTTTGGTGAATTTGCAAGGTATCAACAAAAAGTTTTTTTAAGGAGGATATAATTCACAAGTATGAAGTAACGCTAAAACATGTAGGTATAATGAATGATTTTGTTCAACCTGTTTTTTACCATCTTTCTGTGAATCTTTATTTGATGACTACAATAATACTATTGTAAACTGTGAGAAAGAAATTCGGGTACCCGAAAACATTCCATAGCCCAATTTACAACAAAAAAACTCGAAGGATTCAAGTTTACTTTATCAAGATTTTGAAAACATATTTGCTGTAAAAGGTCTTCACTTTGTACATCTAAATGTAAGATCTATTCTACCAAAAATTTCAGAACTTCGAATTCTATTTAAGATAAAGAATCTTGCAGTCATTGCTTTCACAAAAACATGGCTAAATGACTCGGTGAATGGATACAAAGTAATACGCAATAATAGATTATCAGGCTCTGGGGGTGGTGTATGTTTTTATGTCAGAAATGATATTGCATTCAATATCATAGATGTTTTAAGTACAGGTGATTCTGAATCACTGTGGATTAATTTGCTTCTACCAAGATCAAAACCAATTATTGCTGGCGTCATTTATAGGCCTCCGAAAAGCAATCGATTATTTATTGAGAAGATGTCAAGTATTCTCGATACATGAAAGAAAGATGATGAAATTATACTTTTAGGTGATATGAATGTTTGTCTTTTTCAGAAATCTCCACTGGCTAAAAATATACTGATTTATTGAGTCTTCATGGATTTAGCCAATTGATCAAAGATGCAACCCGTGTTACACACACATGTTCTTCTTTATTGGATCATGTTATTTGTCATAACGAACAAAAAATATGTCAAAGTGGTGTTATTGATCTTGGTATAAGTGACCATTCTTTTACTTTCTGTACACGAAAGAAAATTAGGCTGGCTATAGGTGTTCACAGAACCACTGATATTAGATCGTTGAAAAAATATAGCGAAGAATCTTTCAATCTTAAACTGTCTGCCGTTGATTGGTCAGATTTAACCCAATGCACTGACGTAAATAAGGCTTGGTCAGTTTTTCAAAATACTTTTATTTCAACGTTGATTATGATAGCGCCTCAAAAACGGATTAGAATTAAACAGAGATCAGAAAACTGGATGACTAAAGATAGTATTTCTCTTATTCGAGAAAGAAATGTGGCGTATAAAAAAATGAAGAAAAATCTAAACGATGAGGATTATGACACGCTTTCCAAAAGATACAAGAAATTAAGAAATATGGTTCAAAGAGAGGTGAAAAAGGCCAAATTAGAATACCTACAAAATAAAATAGAAGAAAATAAAAATGATTCTAAAAGACTTTGGCAGAATCTAAAAATTTTGGGATTAAAATAGAAAGGACCAAGAATTAGTCGTTTCAATTGACGGAGAATTATGCCATGATAAGATAACTATTTCCAATGAATTCAATTCCTATTTTACAAATGTCGCAGCTACGTTGGTAGATAAACTTCCATCTTGCAAAGACATTTTCATTGCAGACAGTGAGAACATTCGTTAATTTTATGAAAAAAAAGGTATAAGCCAAGATAAATTTGAATTATTACCTGTTAGTGATCAATTCATTTTTAATGAGTTGCGTAAATTAAATGTATCAAAAAGCACTGGGTTAGATTTGATCCCTGCTAAATTTCTAAAAGAAGGAGCAAAGAGTTTGTACAAACCATTAAATTTCTTGATAAATTTATTTATCTTTACTAGCACTTTCCCAGAGGATATGAAAATTGCAAAAGTAACTCCAATTCATAAGAAGAAAGATAAAACTGCTGTTGAAAACTATAGACCTATCAGTGTTTTAAGCATAGTATCCAAAATTCTAGAAAAGGCGGTATGTGTTCAGATCGAAAAATATTTTATAGAAAATGATATGATTTACGAATATCAGTCTGGTTTTCGACATGACTATTCGACTGAGACATGCCTTATTCACTTGACTGATTATCTGAGAACTAATATTTCTGGGACAATTCGTTGGGATGGTACTCCTAGATCTTCAAAAAGCATTTGATACAGTTAATCATGGCATCTTATTGAAAAAATTACAAATAATGGGTTTTAACCAGGCTACTGTAGCATGGTTCAAATCATACTTGTCGAATCGACATCAAGTAGTGGCTATTCGCGATATTCGTTCCAAAATTATGCCTATAACGTGTGGAGTTCCACAGGGAAGTATTTTAGGCCCAATTCTATTTTCAACTTATATCAATGACATGTCTATTTGTATAAAAGCTGACTGTAAATTATAATTGTATGCAGATGATGGCGTATACTACGTTGTTCAAATTCCAACCCAAAATTTGTTGAGAAAAAACTTAGCGAACAGCTGTCTACATGTGTCGATTGGATGACTGATGATAGATTATCGTTACACTTAGGCAAAACCGAGAGCATTGTGTTTTGTTCTAAAAGTAATTATAAAACTTCATTTGAATTTGAAGTATCATACAATAATAAGATAATTCAGAGGAAAGAATCTGTAAAGTATTTAGGCATTGAGTTGACTAGCTCCCTTTCATTTTCATCTTTAGTAGAATCAATCGTGAAAAATGCGAATACCCGTTTGAAATTTCTGTACAGGTATCAAAGTTGTATTGATCAAAAAGCAAGGCGTATTCTCTGTTTTGCTCTTATTCAGAGTTTATTTTACTATGCTAACCCTGCTTGGTTTAGTGGCATAAGCGAACTCGATAAAAAGAAGTTGAAAATTATACAGAATAAAATGGTTAGATTCATTAACTGTTCTGGTCCCAGAACCCATGTTGGCTACACCGAACTCTCTGGAGATCAATATACAGCTTATTTTGCACCACGTGCGTAAAATCTATCACAATAGATCGAATCATTACATTGGATCAAACTTTGTATACCGAATTACATAGCTATAATACAAGAAACAGCCATTTCAACTTTTGCTTACCAGAAAGGGTAGGTAGTATTGGTAACTCCTTTTATTATTAATGCTATAAAACATTGGAATTCCCTTCCCAATGATATAAAGGAAATAGGAAACTTTTTGCATTTTAAGAGGAAATTGAAAGAATATCTTTCACTTGAGAGTCAAAGAGAAGATGCAAATGATATGTTATACGGTTGATTTAGCCTGAATACTGACCACGTTCTTTTCTCTTCTCTACCAGGTATTATTATTTATTTTACATAGTTTGATTGAAGCTTTGATATGTCCTTTCTTCTATTATTTCTATTTCTTTTATCTCTTCCTTCTATTCTCCTTTTCGTGTTGTTATTGTTGTCGCCGATTTTGCTGTTGTTCTTCTCCTAATTATTTTTCTTCCTCATCCTTTTCTTCCGTCTCCTTCTCCTCCTCCTCCCCTTTCTTCTTCTATTCCTCCTCCTTTTCCTCCTTCTTTTCTTCTTCTTCTTCGTTATATTCTTGTATATATTATCTATATATCTTATTTATTGGTAATAGTAAAAAAAAATCTTCATTTTTTAAATATGTAAATAGTATAATTTTACCATTTTATTATCTTAATTCTGTATGTCGAGGACCCCACTGGAAATAAGCTTTCGAGCTTTCGTGGGTCATCCTGTGCAAGCCTGTTGTTTTAATGCTACTATATATATGTTATGGTGACTTGCGAAATAAAATCAATCAATCAATCAATCAATATAGAGTCTCTAGACAATATTTTATGAAGGCGATTGTTGTGCCCGCTTCGTTTTGCTCAGCTTTCCTTCATGTATTTCATTGCAATTCATATTTATTTTTCCGATACTGTATTCGTTTTATCATGATAGAGTCAATCAACATGGGTCATCACAGAATTATTTCATCAATACAGATTTTTTTTTCCTCTTCAGTCTTTTTTTATGATTTATGAATCAACAACACAGTAAGAAATAAAAATGCATTGAATTGCAGACTAAATATTATAAATACCCTTTTTGATGTATGTCTTTGAGAACTCTATGTTTTGCGAGAGAATAATTATTTTTTTTTATGAACAAAGCTAAATTTCAAAACAACCTGAACTTTTAGAATCAAATTCTTTGAGTATTTACCCAGGCCAGAGGTAAATGAAACTACATGTATAATGATAATTCATTGTTATTGTAATTCACCATATAAAGTAAAAACAAATGCAAACCTTAGTGTGCCTTTAATGAGTTACATATATATATATTTTCTCTTTAAACCAGACAGAAGATCTCAAAATGGCATCCAAAATCATCATCATTGCTCTGTTCGTGGTCGTCGCTGTCGTCGCCACATCAGCTTTCGATTTCAATGACTTCGAGAAGAGGCAAGCTGAAATCGAATTGGATGATGCCGTGGATCTCGTCAGTCAACACATGACTGATAAACGAGGAAGGAGGTTTTCAGGTAAATATCATTTGATTGAATAAAGCATGGACCTATATATTTAGTAAGTCCATGATCTAAGTGCAAGTGCAGAAGAACAAAAATCCTGATTCCCTAAAAATTGCAAAGGTAAATCCTGTGTTTAAAAAAGACAATCCGCATGAAATAACAAATTACAGGCCTATTTCTATTCTTCCCAGCATTTCCAAAATATTAGAGAAGATTATTTACAATAGACTTTATAAGTTTCTAGATACTTTTCATTTTCTAAATTCTAACCAATATGGATTCGGAAAGGACATTCGACTGATCAGGCGTTAATACAAATATACGATAACATTACAAATGCAATGGCAAAAAAAGAACATATAATAGGCGTATTCATGGACTTAAGCAAAGCCTTTGACACTCTTGACCACCAGATATGACTTTAAAAAAATTTGGAATTCGCGGAATTACACTATCTTGGTTTAAGAGTTATTTGTTCAATAGAAAGCAATATGTAATTCACAATAATATTCCTTCTGATTTTCAGTTAATACAATGCGGAGTTCCACAAGGATCAATCCTAGGCCCCTTGCTTTTTTTAATATATATCAATGATTTGACTTCTGTAACACCTTTATTATCATATGTATTATTTGCAGATGACACCAACATTTTTTGTTCACATAATAGCTTAGAAACTTTAGTAGATATAATTAACCGTGAATTACCAAAACTATCTTTGTGGTTTAAGTGTAATATAAGCTTTCACTCAATATAGATAAAACAAACTTTATATATTTCAAGCATACACACTCACATGATAACGAATTTCCTTACAATATAAACATATACAATATTCCTCTCAAAAGGAAAAGAGAAACAGTTTTTAGGTGTCACAATAGATGAAAATTTAAATTGGAATGAACATGTACGTTGTATAACTACTAGTATTTCTAGAAACGTTGGTATACTTTACAAAATGAAAAACATAATTCCACATACAACTCTTGTCATACTCTACAATTCATTAATATTGCCTTATATATCATATTGCAACATAGTTTGGGCAACATGTGCAAAAACTAAAATTAATACAATATACTTATTACAGAAAAAAGCAATTCGAATATGTACTGATTCCCAATATTTATCACACACAAATCCATTATTCCATAAACTAAAGACTCTAACAGTATTTGACATAAATACTCTTCAAAGTTTACTACTTATGTTAAAGTACGTAAATAACATGCTCCCACCTTCATTCCACAATTTTTATACTCTGAATGCATCTATTCATTCTTACCCTTCCCGTAACTCTTCAAATTTCCATTTAATCAACCCTAAATTGCTTATTGCGCAGAGATCCATAAGACACCATGGTCCAGATTTGTGGAACTCTCTACCAGAGCCTGTAAAACAATCTTCGTCTCTTCACTCATTTAAGGCAAACGTTAAATCTATGTTATTATCAGAATAATTGAAGTAAAATTTCTGTGTCGTATCCTTTTTATCGTGACTTTATTCCTCCTTCGATTTAGTCATTACCAATATCTTCATCATGACCACCATCATCTCCATGGCCTTCATCATCATCATCATCATCATCAACAACAACATCATATCACCGTCACCCTCAGCTTTATCATCTTCATCTTCATACTATAATATTGCATGAATTCATGTTTCGTATTTGAAAATATATGCCCATTCTGCTTTATAAATGTATTAATTAATTCAATCAGTATAAGTTTGGGATTGTCATTTTTTTCAAGCAATCTGCTTATGATGACAATCCTTCTCCTGCAAATTGTGAATATCATACAGTTAATCATTTTTGTCTGGAATTACCTTTTTAATACTCTTTATTTATGATTCATGCCAAAAATGCTAGCATATTATGTTTATTATGTTATGAAAAATGTATTATACGAATGTTATGGATGCAGAAGAAAACAATAAATCAAATCAAATCAAATCAAAGACAACCATTATAAAAATCGACAGCGCTTTTGGTCGTTTTGTTGTCTCAAGTTGTTATTATCCTACATATTTTTTTTTAACTTGTTCATAATTATTTTCAATAAATTGCGTAAATAATGATTTACTAGTGTCATTTTCTTTTGCTTAGCTATTATGCAGCTGGTCGTATTCTTTTCAGTTTTGATTTTTGATGTAACTTAAAAATGACCATATGATTGTGATTTTGTTTGCATGGTCAGCCCCCCCCCCCCCACCTTGAAAAAGTTCCGTGGCCCCTGTCTAATGAAAGTTTATTGAATTTGTCTTCTTTCTTTATCATGTTTATAGTATGCACCCATCCACATGGGTTCACATGCTGGTGTGACAAGAAATTTGAAGGTTCGGACAAATACTACCGCGTCTGTGATTTCGCCGCGGGAGGACCAATCAATGGACGATAGAGTCGAGACAAGCGATTTGAAAAAGGGGAATGTCTTCAAGTTTAAAGCTAAACTGAATTTATCCGCCCATTACCGATATTAATTCATGCATGACTCCATAAATAGTTCTTTGTAGCTCGTGTTTGTTTTGGCGGTTAATTTAGAGTAAAACCTGGCTAATAATCATTTATAATTTTGAATAGTTTTGCAAAAAGTTTTTTTTCTGTGTTGCAGTAATTGTAGGTTATTATCGTAGTAATATTTTTAATCAGCATGGTTTTTATGTTTGTTATGTCAAAGATTGCCATGGTTTTATCGTATTGCCTTTTGGAGTTGCCTTTTTTCAAAGTTTAAGATAACTTGATTAATTCAATTATGTGCCTGATAATTTATCCACTTACTTTATTTGTTTGCATTACCCGAGTATAAATTCCATTAAGAATTATTGTGAAATACTTTTCTCAAATGATGATGATTACTGTGATATCGTAAATTATCTTGAAATGTGGACACCTGTTAAATAAAGTTTACCTTAAGCATTTAAGTTGTTCCAAAATATCTGCCTATATGATCATATTTATTAATTCAGTCAAACGTTTTTGAAAATTCTTGAGAATACTGTATGTTATTACTCAGCGTGCATATAGTAGTGAGTGAAACGGAAAAAAATAGAAGATTGTGATTTGAGGGGGAGGGGAGACAGGGACATACGAGGGGGAAAGAGGGGGAGGAGAAAGGGGGGTGACGGAGCGGTTTATTTTCATTTGGTCCAATGCCAATTCGCCCAATTGCCAACTCGTCTATATATCACTTGGTCTACCTTCATTTCGTCCAATATCCGCATGGTCTATTTGCCATTTCGTCCACTCACCATTTCGTCTAATGACCAGTTGGTCCCATAGCTATTTAGTCATATACCATTTGGTCTAATTGGACCAATGCAGTGTTAATTGGGCAAAATGAATGAAAATAAAAACGAATAATAGACCAACTGCTTATGAGACGAAATGGTCAGACCGAACTGGTGATTAGACGAAGTGATGATTGGACCAAATGGTTATTGGACCAACTGCTTGTTACACGAAATGTTGATGGACGGAATGGCATTAGACTAAATGAAGGTAGAACATGATTGTGGTGAGTGGACGGGTATACGTTGGCAGTAGACGAATTGGCAATTTACCGATGGAGCATTGTGCGGAGAGGGAGTGTGGGTGCACACAGAGAGAAGGGAGAGAGAGCTGAGGGGGTTTTGCCCCTGGAGATGAGGTGTCCATGCCACTGATCATGGACATTGAGAATGCAATCCACACGATTTATAATATTCAGACTATATGGCGTTCTTATAATAGCGACACTCTCCTGATTGTATGAATAAGGCCTTTAAGAACAACGTCCATTTTAATATATGAATAAAAGACTGCCAAGGAGACATTCGCTTTGTTTTTAAATGTTATAGAAAGAGAGAAAATAAGATATCAATTCATGATATTTCTGTTTTCAAAAGGGGAAAAGAGATGTGGGCCTATCATGACTTATCTCGGGTTGTATTGGAAAGTAAAACATGGACCCCGTCTTACAAAGAGTTACGATTGATCCGATCAACCTCAAGTATATGGAAATCCATCAATGTCATAATTCTGTCTTTAGGTAATTTGCACAATGTCGTTTGAATACAAAGAGAAGCATGAATTGTCAAGAAAACAGTGAATGTATGAATATACATTATATCTAGAAAATATTTTGAACAAGCATGTATTTTAAATGTTGATGTTGCTGGCCTTCCATAGTTGCGATTGATTGGATTAATCACAACTCTTTGTGGCCCCAGATAATAGGCCTACTTTAACTTCAATACTATTATGTCAAGTGTGTCGCTATACTGGGAGTGCATGCAGAGGCGACCTCCCCAGTAAGATTTTCAAAGTGAAAAATCAAAGAAAAAAGGAAGAATAAGTGGGGGAAAGGGACTACATGTATAGAGAAGAAGATAGGTATGGGTGGGTGCCGGACATCGTGAGGCCTATCACCCCTGTCATATACATGGAGGGGGTGGGGGATATGTCGTTTTGCCGCCACCTATATCAAACTATATATACGGTCATCGCCCCTGCTCATTTGTTTCCCGTTAATGGTGCCAAATTAATCATTAATGATAAACAGATCAATCAGAAACACTAGCGTACCTACGGGGGGGGGGCAGACTGCCCCCCTGACGAGTCACAACCCATGCAAGGGACATATCCTTGCCCCCCCCCTTTTTTTTTTTTGCTTGTCAAATTTTTTTCTGGTACGAAATCCTTTATTTGTGGTTGAAGACCTTTTTCTTTTCTTATTTTGCTTGTCAAATATTTTGGCGGACGAGATCCTTCATTTGTGGTTGAAGACCTTTTTTTTTTTTGCTTGTCAAATTTTTTGGCGGACGAATTTGCCCCCCTGCATTGTGGAAAGTCCTAGGTACGCCACTGATCAGAAACGTTTACTTTTTTTAAAACTAAGTCAATCGCGTATCTGGTCTGGGTTATAGGGCACATCATTATTTTTTTCATATTTGAATTCTTACATTTGCATATATTTGCACAGTATATGAGTATATAAATATTGGTTAAATAACTATATATCTGAACATGAGATTTAAAGAGTTTTTGAAAATTTAGCGACGAATGAGATATTCAATTTTCACTCAATTATATACTGTAGAGGATAATAGATATGTAGAATACAAATCAATATTATACAGACTGAATTTTCTTTCTCTTTTTGTGATAAGTTGTAAAATATTGTTAAAAAGGGTATTTTGTAAATTAATTGATTAGGATTATTAGTTTGATTGAAACACCTATTTAGTAAATTTTTAGCGCATGTGTATTCTGCACTGTAAAAACGCTGTTTAAAATTTTAAGCCCATCACTTTAAAAACTTTTGTTTAAACTTGTAAACAAGTTGTTTAAATCTCTTTCAAACAACTTGGTCAAGTTAAAACAATAGTCAAAAGTGGCGGGCTTAAACAACGGGCTTAAAAGTTTCAAACAGCGTTGTATAGGCCTACGGCATGCATTCCATAGATTGAGTCAACCTGATATTGCCAATCCGAAATTGGATCGAAAGTTCAAGTTCAATCGAATATTGAATTCTAAATTCATTAGATTTAAAACTTCAATCCAACTTGATTAACTACTAATCTATAAGGAATTTCGAGAGTGCAGTCTATAAGTTCTACAATGGTTATTAATGTTTAGTATTGCTTCCCGAATTTACACCAATCTCCTGATTGTTTTCAACACCAGTGTGGTTTTGGTCTAACGCCAATTAGTATATTAATACTACATCGGTTTAATTCCAAACTGGTGTTGTTTCAATACTCTCTGGTGTTAACATAATCGATTCCGGGCTGGTGTTAAATCAACACCGGAGTTTTTGCAGTGTAAATTAGAATTAGTAATATTACACCACTATATAATTGCAAACGAATGTGAAAAGTTTCAGCTGTTTTCTTCTTCTTTTTTTAAAGACATGTGAAAAACCGAAAACTCTGGAAAACCCTCCATTGCAGGGTGTTTCTGCATACATGACCTTTGCGAATAACCCAGTTAAGAACTAGTCAACACTCTCCCCCCCCCCCCCCCCTTTGTTTTGTTATTGTATAAAATAAGTTCTATTATGAAAAGATTTGAGTATATTGTTCTTGGGTTCTTGCATGGGTGGCAGAACCGTCTTTTCACTTTCTACAAGAATCTAGAAACTCCTCCTTTTTTCAAGACTGGTATCATTTCTTTGTCTCACAAAGGCCTATACGAATCGTCATTTGGCATACAGATATCAAGCGTCTGTATATATACGCTGCACGGGAGTTGTGTATGCATTCTTATTGGCAATCAGTTGGCAATCACTCAGAAGCAGGCGCGCGCGAGCTCGTGTACCGTGCATATGCTTCATTTGTCGTCACGTCGACTGCTACTGCCACTGATACGGGCTTTTGTCAGAAAAGAGCAGTGACAATCTTTCCCTTTCTCTCAGTCCAATCCAGCGAAGAACTGCTGATCTGTGCCCATTTTATCACTTCATAATTTTACATTCGTTGCTTTTAATAATTTTCACAATGGATTCAGTTCACGATGATGTAAAAGAATACTACGGAAAGACGATTCAGACGTCTTGCGATCTGCGGACGGATACTTGTCAGCTCGGGGCAAGTTCGGCGAAGGACAAGCTCAGCGTTCGGCAGGCCATCGCCTCTGTACACGATGATATTCTCGCGACGTAAGTTATATCTTTTTGGGTAAGAGTTCCATATGCACCCCCCACTAAAATTGAAAATAAAAACATGGTCATGGAGAAGGTTCAGAATAATATATCTAGCCCTAATATCGAACATACCGGTATATGATGGGGAAGTGGAAATACATACCAAAATATGGCTTTATTCCGTCAAATTTCGACTCTTCGAGCGAGATCTTGTGGCTTTTGTGCATGTAATTGTCCATAGACATCGGTTTATTTAGTCAGTAAAGGGTCTGCGAGTCAAGACTAGTCGAAATATCGGCTGATAATCGTAAAAATACCCTTTCCGGTATCAGCGCTTCTCGCTAGCATAGCGGGAAAGGTCTTGACTGCAGATCAATCGAGGTGAGTTCGAGTCCCAACTAAGGTAAGCAACAGTAAAAAAATGATAGAAAAATCTGAAGTGAACGAACCGGAAATCTCAACAACCTTTTGTTATTTTTGGTGGGGGGCGCATATGGAACTCTTTCCTCTTTTTGACTTTGTTTTGTAGTAATCTTTATTATTCAGCCATTATCCTGGTTTAAGTCACCACTCCATTCACTGCCGTTTATTTCGTCAGCGGCGGTGACTTCTTTCCTCTCCCATTGAATTTCTTCACAACGAGCGCACACACACGACACGAGAAGAGAGGTGACTAATTTCAGCAACAACAACAACAACTAATTTCAGGATAAGGCCATTATTCAATATTCATTCAAATGAAATTCGGTATTATCCTGGTTTAAGTCACCCCTCCATTCACTGCCGTTCATTTTGTCAGCGGCGGTGACTTCTTTCCTCTCTCGTTGACTTTGTACACAAAGAGCGCGCACACACTGACACACACGAGAAGAGAGGTGCCTTATTTCAAGATAATGCCTAAAATTCATACATACATGATCAAGAAAATTTAAAACAAAATGATAATTGCAGCTGTTTTTATTACGCAAATCAAATTACACTGTAATAAACTTAGCAGACAAATTTTCTCAAAAAACAGAGACATAATCTGAAATCATGCAAAAATAACATTTCTACAAGTATATATGCAGCTAAACTTAAGCAAATATAAAAAAACATCATGTAATAGCTACGCAAACTGAAAGAATGAATGCATATTGAGCATTCTCCCGCCCCATGAGTCCCCCTCCCCCCTATCAGTATCAGACCCTGAAGCTGAACAAACTAACACACCAACACCCACAAACAGAAATAGACAGAAAAAAAACACAATACACATATTAAAGGAGAGAACAAAAAGCAAACAAAAGACAGGAACAATTAACAAAAAAAAAACAAAAAAAACATCTGTTTTTAAATATCACGCTATATCTGGGCCCCGTCTTACAAAGAGCTACGGTTGATCCGATCAATCGTAATTCTATGGAAATCCAGTATTGTCATAATATTTTCTACCAGAGTGAAGAAATTAAAAAAACGTCCTTTGTAAACAAAAAGAAGCACAATAAATTTTCAAGAAAACCGTGGATGCATGAATACATCATCTAGTTAAAAATATTTTGAACAAACTTGCATTTTTAGATGTTGACAATCCTGGTTTGGCATAGTTGTGATTGTGGTTGTTATATATAACCCTTGGCTTACCTTTAGTCATAGTTGACTTGAATATCAACATACTGTTGACTGCAAAATGCATGGGCAAACATGTTCTTGATTAGACAGGAATAACCATCGAATAACCACTTCACGAATAGCGATGTTGTTACGGGAATGCTCAATGCTCTCAGTTGGGTGACATGTTTCGCACAAAATTTAAAACCGTATTCTACACACAGTGCGTGGAGTAGCACACTCAAAATGTGTGAAGATCGCTTCCTGAAGAAAGGTTGTGTCCTTACTTACCATAAACAAGTTTAATTAGGCAGGGCGATCTTGAAAACTATGTCGTGATGTGATTTTCCAAACCGGTTTGGAAGATCACTTCCAAGACCACTTTGACCGTTCTCATTACATCATCTTCAATCTCTAAATAATGACAAAGTTCAGTTAATTGCCAAGTTATATTTGAATTTTTAAAAATGGTATTACAGTTGGGATGTATAATAAAATGTCATCAATCATTGACAGAAGGTGATGCATAAATAATGTTTATGAATTTTATTATATTTTCTGACTATTCTAGAAAAAAAGAAAATTATTGATATCAAATTAAAAATTCTGGTCAGACCGAACTGGTGATTAGACGAAGTGATGATTGGACCAAATGGTTATTGGACCAACTGCTTGTTACACGAAATGTTGATGGACTACTAATCTATAAGGAATTTCGAGAGTGCAGTCTATAAGTTCTACAATGGTTATTAATGTTTAGTATTGCTTCACGAATTTACACCAATCTCCTGATTGTTTTCAACACGAGTTTGGTTTTGATCTAACACCAGATAGGTGTTTATTACACCAATTAGTATAGTAATACAGCATCGGTTTAATTCCAAACTGGTGTTGTTTCAATACTCTCTGGTGTTGACATAATATATTCCGGACTTGTTAAATCAACACCGGAGTTTTTGCAGTGTAAATTAGAATTAGTAATATTACACCACTATATAATTGCAAACGAATGTGAAAAGTTTCAGCTGTTTTCTTCTTCTTCTTTTTTTTTAAAGACATGTGAAAAACCGAACACTCTGGAAAACCCTCCATTGCAGGGTGTTTCTGCATACATGACCTTTTGCGAATAGCTCAATTAAGAACTAGTCAACACTCTCCTCCCCCCCCCTTGTTTTGTTATTGTATAAAATAAGTTCTATTATGAAAAGATTTGAGTTGTTCTTGGGTTGCAGAACCGTCTTTTCACTTTCTACAAGAATCTAGAAACTCCCCCTTTTTTCAAGACTGGTATCATTTCTTTGTCTCACAAAGGCCTATACGAATCGTCATTTGGCATACAGATATCAAGCGTCTGTATATATACGCTGCACGGGAGTTGTGTATGCATTCTTATTGGCAATCAGTTGGCAATCACTCAGAAGCAGGCGCGCGCGAGCTCGTGTACCGTGCATATGCTTCATTTGTCGTCACGTCGACTGCTACTGCCACTGATACGGGCTTTTGTCAGAAAAGAGCAGTGACATTCTTTCCCTTTCTCTCAGTCCAATCCAGCGAAGAACTGCTGATCTGTGCCCATTTTATCACTTCATAATTTTACATTCGTTGCTTTTAATAATTTTCACAATGGATTCAGTTCACGATGATGTAAAAGAATACTACGGAAAGACGATTCAGACGTCTTGCGATCTGCGGACGGATACTTGTCAGCTCGGGGCAAGTTCGGCGAAGGACAAGCTCAGCGTTCGGCAGGCCATCGCCTCTGTACACGATGATATTCTCGCGACGTAAGTTATATCTTTTTGGGTAAGAGTTCCATATGCACCCCCCACTAAAATTGAAAATAAAAACATGGTCATGGAGAAGGTTCAGAATAATATATCTAGCCCTATATAGTAAACTAACTATATGGATGTTAACCTAAATAAAGTAAGCTGGATTACCGAGAACCATATACTCACCTTAATCCTGGGTCAGTCCGTCTTAATCTTACAAAGGATGAAGACTTCGATGACTTGTAAGTATATAGAGCTTGTTGTAGAACTTGTAAGTAGACTTGTCGTAGAACCTGATGACTCGTGTGAACTTGAGGGACGTATACGTAGTAGACTGTAGTACTGTACTGATCGAGAGCTGAACATGAGAATGCGTCTGACCTTGGGATCCTGATTCTGCGTACGTATGGAGGGTTTCTGGGGGGCATGGTCGCACGCACGGCCGCGCGTATTGTAGCACTTCGCGCGGGCGACCAAGTTCCCCATATTCCCCCCAACCGTAAAAATAAAGGGGAGATTGATTATTAACTGTACTTTCCTAATCACTCATACAGATATAAAGATAGGTCTGAGGAGTGGACAAAAAAGTAACAATAAACCGGTACATGTAGCACCAGGAATAAAACACTCGTCCTAGACCCCTGAAAGGAACTATTTACTTCCCAGTATCTCGGAAATATCACGAAAACATATACTAAGGAAATTTAGGTTTCTTTCCCTATACTCGTGGGCGTTAAACAGACCCTCAAAAAACTTTATTGAACATATACATATATATGTATACATGTCTTTAGGTTACGAGCTACTAAGCATGTAGTTCATGCGGTGATCAGGATATGCCTGTCTATTTAAAAGGACTATTTACACACAAAAAAATATGGATGGCCCCAAATCTCAATCCCCAAACTTTGGAGGGTGATAACTAAGTAATAAGCCTTGATTGGCCAGCAGACTTTAAAACTAAATTGAAGACCATATCGCCTGGATATTATTAAAGGAAATTTATAATTTTACCTGTGACGTCATTCGGCACAATGGTTGAAATAACTAAAAAACTTTGTGTGACACAACTTGGCACAATATTGTCTTTGAAAACCAAACCTATATCCACTGGATATTATGTAAAGAAATTTATAAACTCACTTGTGACGTATTTTGGCACCACGGTTGGAATAAATATAATATCACCTGGATATATAACTTTACGTGCGACACAATTTGGCACAATATTTCAAAAAACTAAACCAATGTCCCTTGGGCTTTATGGAATATAAGAGTCCGCAACCTTTACCAGTCCCTGAAGACTAAGGAGGGTCCGAAAGATGACAGCCAACAGACACTTTCCACTTGGGAATGTAAAATCTGGTCTAGTTCGGCCCGGTACGTTGGGAAAACTTCTCAGTCCTTCTCCGCCACGATACAGAATAGAAACGTTCTCCGGAGAGAGAAAATACTGCATCGCAGAAGAGAAGAACCTAAGACCCCTCAATTACATGGATAGGCCACCACTGGGAGTTGACAGAAAAGTCAAAGCCCAGTTCGCTTACGCCTACAACCAAGGGGCTTTGAAGTAGGGCAACCAAACGCTGCCACTGATCTTCGGTGTACTGCGAGGCCTGTTTAGGGTGTATCCCTACTGCTAATCTCCAGCTCCCGTCCCTCTTGTTGTATGGGGGGCTGTGAGCCAGCACCCGGGAAAGAAAGCCGGGGTCCATAAAGAACTCTGGGTCACAGAAGTTCAGGACCCCTCCGACTATCTCTACCGGGTGCTTTGTCACCACGCTCTTCCCCTTTCTCTTACTGTACCAACCACACCTGTCTGGGTGAAAATGGCTATCAAACCCTAGCAGAGGCGGGGGATGGGAGCTCGGAGCAGGGGCGGGGGCATCCATTAAAAAGAAATCTTCTCGGTTGAGGTAATTCAAGAGACCCCTCCCTCTCCCCTTACTATGGAAAGTACCGGGCGTGCCGGGTGTTATGGGACCCTTGCGGACCCTTGCAAACCCTCTCCCCCTCCCCATTCGTTTGGATGGCTTAACGCCCTTCATCATGACAGAGGCAGGACCGGGAGTTTCCTTTAGGGAATTGGGGGAATCCCTGGACCCTGCCCTTAACCGACTCCGTAATCGACGCAACTTACGGAGCCACGTACGTTTTTGTCTACTGCCAGGGGGCGGGATTGGGCCCATCCGTGCATCTATTTCTGCTTGCCAGGCAGCCTCTGGAGGGATAGCCTCTGGGGGGGTAGAGGGGGACCGGGTGTCCATTTCCACCTCGAAGGTTGACTCGGCGTGGAGTTCTAGCTCATCCATCTGAAAAGAGAAAAGGAAATGGGTTACCCACAGCTACAAAAAGGACAAAAATACTTGTCAATAGACATTCCTTCCGCATGGGTAACACCAACACATGCACCATGGAACCACTCATCGCACCCATCACATTGAATCATGAACGATCCATCGTCGGGGGTTCTACAGTAGCAATACCTTTCCTTCCTCCAGTCAGGGCCTGAGGGCTTGGCCTCGTCAAGGCACCTTTTGAGCTGGTCATGGTTTACAGTCAGGGCCTTGTTCCGATAGATCACCCGGTATACATAAGGGGTATATCGCTTCACGATAATAGCCGGACCCTTCCAGGGAGATTGCAGCTTCTTGCATTTTCCCTTGGGGGTCGCCTTGGCGAGAAGGTATACTCGGTCCCCTTCTTTAAATTGCCGCAAGTAGACCTTTATGTCGTAATCCCGCTTCAACCGTCGCTGTGTATTCCGGAGGGTGGCTCTCGCAGCATCGTGCGCCTCTCGGATGCTCTGGGATAACTGAGATGAATATTCATCCAGAGGTCGGTCAGAGACGGATGGGGGAAGTGGAAAAATCAGCTCCGCTGGTTGATTAGTTTCACGCCCCAGCATCAATTGATTGGGCGTGAATCCCGTACTACGGTGGATCGTGGAACGAATCGCTCCAGCGATCTGGGCGAGGTTGTGGTCCCAATGAGTCTGGGACTTCCCAATGTAGCACCTTACCGCATCCATTAAGGTTCGGTTGAAACGTTCAACCTGGCCGTTTGCGGAAGGTCGGTACGGGGTAGTCCTAGCCTTATGTATATGGAGCAGTTTACAGATGTTCGTGAATAACCTGCTCTCAAAATTTCTGCCCTGATCAGTAAAAATCTGGAATGGATAGCCAAAGCGGCAAAAGAACTCGCTAATGGCTGCCTGAGCGGTTACTTCCGCTGTCTGAGAGGGCAGTGGGACACACTCAACCCACTTGGTGAACTGGTCCACCATCATCAAGATGTACACGTTACCTCGTGAGGTTTTGGGTAAAGGACCCATGAAATCGAGGTGTACACGTTCCATCGGGGCCCCCGCATGATAAGTTATCATGGGGTGTTTCCCATACCTCACGGCTTTCTTATTTTTATTACAGACGGCACATCTCCGAATATACTCTTGGATGTCGCCCGACATACCATACCAGTAGTATTTGGACCGAAGTTTACCTTTAGTACGGTTCACACCAGCATGAGCTGCTGAAGGAGGATCATGATTTAGCTTGATCACTTCAGTACGCAAAGACTTGGGCACTACAAGTAGGAGATTGTCATCGCCTTTACGCCAAATGACACCATCCTTAAGCACAAACAGCTCTCGGTTGACCCATAGGAACTTTCCAGCGGGGTCCCACAGAAGAACAGTTCCCTCGTCTGGTTCCTCTTTATCGAGCAGCCATTTGCGCAAGGGGGTCAGTTGACCATCAGCCTCTTGTTCTTTCCGAAGAAAGTCCATTGAGGTGAGGTCGATACCAGACCCGGCATCATGGGTTACCCCGTTGACCCTAAAAGAGAATGGACCGTCGATTGGACCAATATCCAGGTGAGTGATAAAGAGGTCCTCCGATTCTCCGGGGTCAAGGGTAACTTCCGAAACTTTACTCCTTTGTGCCAATTGGATCACATTGTCCACAGCATCAGTGAAGTGTGCCCAGTCTGTGTGGGCCTTCAGGCAGTATGCACAACCACCACAGGGCAAACTCTTGGGGTCAATACCCAGACGGTAGTTCTCACATGTAAAGACGCCGTCGGGTATACGAGACAATGCATCGGCATTCTGATGTTTCTTGCCAGGGCGGTGTTCAACTGCCATATCATATTGGCCCAGTTCTTCGAGCCACCGGGCAAGCTGCCCTTGAGGCTCCCTAAAGTTCATTAACCATGTCAGACTCCCATGGTCCGTGCGAACTGTAAAAGGCTTTCCGAGGAGGTAATGCCTATACTGGCGGGTAAACCGTACCACTGCCAACAGCTCACGCCTGGTTACACAATAGCGTCGTTGTTCAGGGGTCAGGGAAAAACTGCCATATGCAATAGTTCGCTCTTGCCCCTGTTGGACTTGGGTTAAAACAGCCCCAATAGCTGTGCCAGACGCATCGGTATCCAGAATGAACGGATCCGCGGAGTTGGGTAGTGCGAGGATAGGGGCGGTGGTCATGAGCCTCTTGACTTCCTCAAAAGCCACTTGATGCTGGTCCTCCCAGCGGAAGTCATTGTTCCCAGTGAGGCCATAGAGTGGCCCTACAACCTGGGCATAGTCTTTAAGGAAGACACGGTGATAATTTACAAGTCCGAGGAGCCGTTCCACCTCCTTTGTGGACTTAGGGGTGGGCCAGTCCACTACGGCTTGAACATGCTCTTCCTTAAGGTGGAGACCATTCCCATCAACCTCTCTACCAAGAAACTCTACCCGACGTTGGAAGAAGGAACATTTCTTTGGCTTCAACTTAAGCTTAAAGTCCCTAAATCGTTCCAACACCTGTCTGATGTTAGTGACGTGATCAGAGAAAGAGGTGCCGAGCACTACAACATCATCCAAGAAGGCTAAAGCGATATCCCAGTTCAATCCCCTGAGGATGAGATTCATTGCTCGAGAGAACGTGGCTGGGGCATTACATAAGCCGAAGCCCATGCGAACAAACTCGTATAAACCATACTTGGTGATAAATGCTGTCTTTTCACGGTCTTCCGGCCTGAGATTGACTTGCCAATAGGCAGAATTTGCATCTAGTTTGGAGAACCATGAATTCTCTGCTAAGGTATCCAAACACTCTTCGATGCAAGGAAGCGGGTAGACATCTTTCTTCGTAACGTTGTTAAGTTTACGATAGTCTATACACCAACGGACGCTACCGTCCCGTTTTCGGATTAAGACAGGGGCGGACGCCCATTCCGACATCGAAGGTTGGATCACCCCGGCGGACAGCATTTTGTTAAGACATGCTCGCTCCTCCTGAACAAAGTTCATGGGGGTACGCCTCATCTTTTGCTTGATGGGCGTAGCTTCGCCTGTGTCGATTGAATGGGTAATGGCTGTGAAATTACCCAAGTCGAATTCATCCCGGGCAAAGACACCCTCAAATTCTAGCAACAAGCCCTTTAATATTCCTTGCTGTTCAGGAATTAAGTGTTCCGAAGATCGTTTCCAAAGATCTTCCAAATGGGTGGGGATTTTGGCATCCCCAGTCAAGTCACCCTGGCTGACACTTGGAATAGGATTGTCAAAGTCGGGGGGTTCTCTAGAACCTACGCGAGAAGCCTGTCCAAGGTGTTGACCTTTATCCCAATGGATGGAAACATCAGTAGCATTCACAGCATATAACTGTATAGAGCTACTCCCAGAATGCAATGTGCGGGGAACCAATCCTATAAGGGCAACATCCGGCTCTACCATAAATTGGTCAAACGTGCAAGAAGAATCAAGTTCGCATTGTACTCGTTTGACTGACATTGGGGGGATGGTCACAGAATTTGAAACGAAAACCTGAGAGGTATCAGTGTCTTCACCACAAGTCATTGCAATGCACTCGCCCTGAAAGATTAACAAGGAATCCGGTATATTGATGAATGCACTGTGCTTCTTGAGGAGATCAGCTCCAAGCAGCATATCATCGTCTATCGGGGCAACAAAGACGCATTCACTAAACGTCTGGCCACCTAGAGTCATATCAACCGGTCCTACAATCATTCCAGTCATACTCATATTTCTTCCAGCTGTATTTAGGACGACTGACCTAATAACTGGAGGAGCGGGGCGTAGTGCATGGTAGATTTTGTCAGACATTATAGTCACCTCTGCAGCAGTATCGATTACGGCACGCATCAATTGGTCACCGACCAATATAGTTATGCTATAAGTAGATGATGACTTTATCCGGCAGACTACAACGTCCGAGGCCTGTTCGAGGTCCTTCAGGATCCAGCTATCTAATTGCGGATTCTCTTCAGGGGGTGGCCAGGGGGGTACCAACCAGGGGCTGGGCTCCAATGGAGGCCTAGGCGTATCAATCACCTGGCTGATGGGGGGTGGAGAGGAGAGTTCCTTGACACTCGGAACTTTCCCTGACCCTTCAGTGATACCAATACCGTCCTGACCGCCATCTCTCAGTTCGGATTCTTTAACAATCAAATCAGGAGAGGGAACACCCAGTTCCTTACTTCCTCTGGGAAGAGAGTCTTCGCTATCCAACGACCTGTTAGCCTCAAGTACTACCAAGGATATATCTGTTTCTTGCTCCTCTTGAGAGAGCGAATCCTGTAAAAGTACTTTGGCATTTTCGGAATCCAAATTAGAATTGGGGTCCGCTTTTAGTGGGATCGGGGTCGGACCTCCTCCTCCGATCCCGAATCGTTTCCCAAAATCTTCACAGACAAAGGAAACGCTCGGTCGGGGGCCTCGTTCTGGACACTCGTTCTTGAAGTGTCCAGACTTTCCACAGTGGAAGCAGGCACCAATACGACCCGGTGACATATTCCCTCGGGCAGGAGATGCTCTGCCTCTACCACGAGGAGAAACTACTAACTTTTTTACACTCTCAGCTAGGCTTTGAACAGTAGCCGGCAAAGACCCAAGTGCTTCCAATTGCTTTAGTGCAGAGTCCATTTTCCCTTCTAAAGCGGAAACCCTTCGCTCTAAAACGGTATACGCTGGGGAAGTAGGGGGCGCACTCACCTGCCTTGCGGTTGGTTCAAGGGGGGCCTTTTCAGACAAGGAGACATGTTTAACCTCCCTGCGCGGTTTCCCATAAATAGCTCGGTGGGAGTGTTGATACCATTTAACAAGATCAACAGCCTCTTCCACGGTCTTAGGTCCGGAATTGAGTGCATGTTGCCCAGCTTCCTTATCTGCGGAGCCCTGGCAGAAACGCATCACTACCTGCTGCTGCACATATGCCTCGGGCAAATTAGGAAAAGCCTGAGAGGCTAAGGTAAGCAACCGAGCAGCCCACTTGGTGACATTCTCGTCAGGGGTCTGTCTTGCATAAGAGAAATTCATTTGCGATACCTCAGGCATTTCTTTAAGTGTGAACCTCTTTTCCATCCTATTCACCATAATGTTATATGGCATATCGGGCTCTCGCTCAAGAAGCGTGGCTAAATAGGAGCTAGCCTCCCCATCTAACGTCCAACATAAGTAATTACGCGATTGTTTGGCGTCCCACCCATTCTCACTGGCGAATAATTTAAACTTCGCAATGAAGGCTTGCCAGCTGCCCGTACCGTTAAAGGTTATGGACTTTGGCACCGAAACCAGTCGGGGTCTGTCCCCTTCCCCTGTACTGGTACTTAAGGATCTTCGTACCGGTGGTGGGTTGTGGGACTCGAAATCATGCTCTTGGGATTGGGGGGCCTGCGTTTCAGGGGCACGGTTGATGGCAAATAGTGATTGCAAAACACGCGAGGATAAATCAACTGCTACGTCTTCATTTGACTGTCTTGCATCCCGCCTATTGTGGTCTTGTGTTCTACGGGGGGATGATGACCTACGAGGGCCATGGTCAGGCGAGTGGGAACGGTTAGAGTTTGACCTATGCCAATCATCACGACCTCTACACGGACTGTGATTACCCCTATAATATCGTGGGGGAGAATCATAACGGTCATTTCGATATCGGCGAGGGGAATAGCGATACCTGTTCCTATAGTAGTCATATCGATCCCTACTGCGATCATAACGATCTCTACTCCGATCATAACGATCCCTACTATGATCATATCGATCCCGCCTGTGACCTCTAGGTGACCCTTGTCGGCGCCCACCATAATCTCGAAAAGGAGAATCATATCGACTATCCCGGCGGTTTGTACGTGGTGATCCACGGCGGCTGTTGTGGCGACCAGATGTGGGTGACCGAGATATAGGTGACCCGTGGCTACCCCTTGGTGGGTTAGCATGATCCCTAGATGACCTAGGACTGGCCTGGTCACTTG
Organism: Lytechinus pictus; assembly: GCF_037042905.1. Taxonomy (NCBI): domain Eukaryota; kingdom Metazoa; phylum Echinodermata; class Echinoidea; order Temnopleuroida; family Toxopneustidae; genus Lytechinus; species Lytechinus pictus. The sequence continues at coordinate 23,757,967 of NC_087255.1, read as the reverse complement.
AGGGTGACTTCATAGGGGAAGAAAGCCCATCATCCTCACCTTCCCTCGGTGGGGGTGTGCGTTTTCGCGGCGAAGAGAAAACCACATGCTTCCGTGAGGGCGAATTGCCTCTAGCTACCTTATCTCTGCGTGAGCTGGCAGCCCCTGACTCTCCACTCTCTCTCCCCATTACTATTTTAAGATGTCCTGGCAACGAATCTTGAGGATAGGATTCAAAAGGGTAGGGAGAGGGGGATTGGATTGGTTGCTCATCGCCCACCTGTGCTGCTACATCACCTGCCACAGCAGGGCCTACTATCACTCTTTCCTCAATAGAATCGGTAGAATTTGTGCCAGATTCTAAAACAGCATAAGGGGCAAAATCAAAATACCCTGCAATCTCAGAGGCATTACGTATGTGCGGAATATCTAAGAAAGTTTCCATCGTAATATCATTAGCCTCTCGGAGGACCAATATTCGCTCGGCCAAAGTACTACCAATTCCTGGGACCTTCAATAGCTCCTCTGGCTCACAACAATTAATTTGAATCTTGGACATGATTCGATGAAGGGTGACTAAATTTTGAAAGTTCTATCTTACGCTAACAAGCACCTAAGTACTGAGTAAAGCTCCTTCGAAAATCAGAATTATCACTGATCAGTGATCACCACCAAATAGGATTGATCACTTTCAATCATCAATCTTACCAGAGAGCTAAACAACAACAACTAAAAACTAAGTTTGTTTGGAAAACCTAATTATTAAAATTTATCAAAGGTTTAAAGCTCTGATATGGCCAATATGAGGCCTATATTATTTAAGTACAAATGTGTAAATATACCGAAAATAAAACACTAGCCTCTACTCCGATGCTGAGCTAACCAGGTGCACCCAGCACCTATATGTGTACTAAGTGGAAAATGCCTCCACTGCTGACACAAAAGTTTAAATTATCTTCGGGCGTATATATATATACTTTGCTTATCCCTTATCTATAAGCTTTGTATACTGAAAACACCCTTCAGATAATTAAAAACTAAAAATGACCTTGCTTGTCGATGACCAAAGAAAATGACCAAATACTGATATAAACTAAGAATACCGAAATAAATTACAAGCACCCTATGCTCTTATAATTAGATGGAAGTTCTAAAATATTATATTTCAAAGTCAAATTTGTTTGGAATAATTCTTTCCTATATAAACTCGAATTACAGATACAAAACTTTCTATCTCAGAACCGAATGAAAATTTTATTTTCTTCTTTATTCAAAGCAAAATTTATATAAGTATTTTTTTGTTTTCAAAGCAAAATTGACATAAGTATTTCTTTTCTCGAATAAATTCAATAGAAATAACAAGAAGTTCTAGTATTAACTAAGTTAAGTACAGATTTCTGTCCTAAAGAACTCCAAAGTATAAACCTCCAAACGATCCAGCAAAATCCTTACTCCAGATCAGCTTAAACAATCCACAAAGGCCCTATTAATAATATCGTTGTACTTTTAATTGACAGCAGGTGCGACTTTGCAACAAACTACCGGTGGCCAGAGATTGTTATAACGGTCAAAATATATAATCTTTAACTCCAATAAACTATTAAGTTTTTTTCTCTAAATAAATTCCCCACGGGTGTACGGAGGTCTGAATAGATTAAGTACGAGAGAGTTTTTGGAACTACACTAACGCAAGTAGCGTCGGATTATAATGAGACGGACCGTATTATAAAAATACAAAGTCAAAAGTTAACTTTCAGTCCTAAAATAATATTAGCACAATAATTGTCCAAAATACGAGCGTCACCAATGTACGTGACGGGAATCAATGAGTATATTCACTAAATCCGAAGACAAGTTAGGCCAATATAATATAATTGGTCGAGTCCCCAGACTTATGTTCAAGCTCCAAAAAATACTCTAAGTATTCACCAACTGCCTAAGTAATTAATTAATATATATACCATCCACTAAAATTTGTAGCTTAATGCCACTCTAAATATAAGCATTGGTGGCTTGCAACGGCATATAAAGTATATCAATCACTCCTTATTTTTATTTATTTATTTATTTATTTATTTATTCATTATTTTTTTTTTTTTTTTTTTTTTTTTTTTTTTGGAGATGATATCTTAATACCGAAATGAAATCAAATTGATCATTAAATAAAGTCCACAAGAGAAACCCGACGTACTAAAGTCGTATGAGGGTAACTCCGTTTTAGCCAGATAACACTAGGATAATTTCATACAAAAAAGTCACGGTATAATTCAGACTTCACGCACCTATAAAACGGCAATAGTAATAACCTCCCTATATGCAAAACGGCAATCTAAACGGCGCCGAATAAATCCGTAAAACGGCAACCTAACTGGCGCCAAAAAATGATTACTGCAAGACGGGAAAATCTGTATAAGAAATGGTCAAAATTCGTTTTCACTCGTAATATCAATACACGACCTCACGAATCAAGAACGGCATATACAGAATCATCATAACTCAACTACTCAACGTACGTAGATTCCTCGTCGTCTGCTACAGCTAAAGGGGGGAAAGTCAGGTTAAGCAATACGATCTTTCACCAATCACGCAATCATTAAATCACCAATAGCCAAATTCAACAATAAATATATATCTCAGTTACGTACAGTTCCTAAATTTAATTATCCTACATCAAAATTCAAATCCTAATTTAATTAAATCCTAACAGGGAAAGGGGGAACATACAAAATCATCACCAGAACCACACCCCAAGCAACTCTCAGGCAAGGCATACATTCAGCCCTAACACACAATAGAATGCGGGGAGCGGCGAACAATAGAAAACGTTTAACGCTATTTGCATAAATGGCGTGCCCTACGTGGCGTCCTGCCACACCCAAAATTTAAACCGGGTTAAGGGGATAGTGTAAGGGTTTAAAACCTACGCAAAAACGCTGAGAATAAGCCCTAAAACACTGCTATTATTTGTTTAAGATAACTATAATACAGATCTATATCGCTGTAGGACGGCGGATTGAATCAAAAGTTTAAACAATTTATAAAGAGTGCGATTTACTTTGCCGCCCTACGGTACACTTTTCCCTACTTTTAAGCACTTAAAACGATGTCTAGCCAATTTAGTTTTCTGCGCCGCTTGTTTTACTGCATTTACAAAACTAGCGCAGAGTCGTGTTCATACGCAGCGCCAATATATAGTAAACTAACTATATGGATGTTAACCTAAATAAAGTAAGCTGGATTACCGAGAACCATATACTCACCTTAATCCTGGGTCAGTCCGTCTTAATCTTACAAAGGATGAAGACTTCGATGACTTGTAAGTATATAGAGCTTGTCGTAGAACTTGTAAGTAGACTTGTCGTAGAACCTGATGACTCGTGTGAACTTGAGGGACGTATACGTAGTAGACTGTAGTACTGTACTGATCGAGAGCTGAACGTGAGAATGCGTCTGACCTTGGGATCCTGATTCTGCGTACGTATGGAGGGTTTCTGGGGGGCATGGTCGCACGCACGGCCGCGCGTATTGTAGCACTTCGCGCGGGCGACCAAGTTCCCCATACCTAATATCGAACATACCGGTATATGATGGGGAAGTGGAAATACATACCAAAATATGGCTTTATTCCGTCAAATTTCGACTCTTCGAGCGAGATCTTGTGGCTTTTGTGCATGTAATTGTCCATAGACATCGGTTTATTTAGTCAGTAAAGGGTCTGCGAGTCAAGACTAGTCGAAATATCGGCTGATAATCGTAAAAATACCCTTTCCGGTATCAGCGCTTCTCGCTAGCATAGCGGGAAAGGTCTTGACTGCAGATCAATCGAGGTGAGTTCGAGTCCCAACTAAGGTAAGCAACAGTAAAAAAATGATAGAAAAATCTGAAGTGAACGAACCGGAAATCTCAACAACCTTTTGTTATTTTTGGTGGGGGGCGCATATGGAACTCTTTCCTCTTTTTGACTTTGTTTTGTAGTAATCTTTATTATTCAGCCATTATCCTGGTTTAAGTCACCACTCCATTCACTGCCGTTTATTTCGTCAGCGGCGGTGACTTCTTTCCTCTCCCATTGAATTTCTTCACAACGAGCGCACACACACGACACAAGAAGAGAGGTGACTAATTTCAGCAACAACAACAACAACTAATTTCAGGATAAGGCCATTATTCAATATTCATTCAAATGAAATTCGGTATTATCCTGGTTTAAGTCACCCCTCCATTCACTGCCGTTCATTTTGTCAGCGGCGGTGACTTCTTTCCTCTCTCGTTGACTTTGTACACAAAGAGCGCGCACACACTGACACACACGAGAAGAGAGGTGCCTTATTTCAAGATAATGCCTAAAATTCATACATACATGATCAAGAAAATTTAAAACAAAATGATAATTGCAGCTGTTTTTATTACGCAAATCAAATTACACTGTAATAAACTTAGCAGACAAATTTTCTCAAAAAACAGAGACATAATCTGAAATCATGCAAAAATAACATTTCTACAAGTATATATGCAGCTAAACTTAAGCAAATATAAAAAAACATCATGTAATAGCTACGCAAACTGAAAGAATGAATGCATATTGAGCATTCTCCCGCCCCATGAGTCCCCCTCCCCCCTATCAGTATCAGACCCTGAAGCTGAACAAACTAACACACCAACACCCACAAACAGAAATAGACAGAAAAAAAACACAATACACATATTAAAGGAGAGAACAAAAAGCAAACAAAAGACAGGAACAATTAACAAAAAAAAAACAAAAAAAACATCTGTTTTTAAAGGAGAATGAAACCCTTGAAACCAGCTGAATCCATATCAAAGAGAAAAATCAAAGAAACATATTGTTGAAAGTTTTAGAAAGATTGAATGAATAATAAGAAAGTTATGAGCATTTGAATATTGAGATCACTAATGCCATGTAGATCCTCCTATTGGCAATGCGACCAAGATCTGTGATGTCACACACGTACAACTCCCTCATTACTTTAGTACTTATTTCACTTATATTCTCACTTTTATGGAGTCTATCACAAGGTGAGGTGTTCTCTTTATGAGAGGACAAGTACAGAGGTTTCACAACATTATATCATTGATGAATCGTTTGTCATATGATTAGAATGAGCAAAAAGAGATGTTTTGGGGTATATTTTCAGTGTCCAAAAGGGGAGAGTTGTTCATCTGTGACATAATAGATCTTGGTCGCATTGCCAATGGGAGGATCTCCATAGCATTAGTGATCTCGACATTCAAATGCTCATAACTCTTCTATTGCTAGTCCTATTTAACTCAAACTTTTGTTGATCTTATTCTTTGATTTTTCTGCTTTCACAAAAGCTAACTTGCTCCAAGAGTTTCATTCTCCTTTAAATATCACGCTATATCTGGGCCCCGTCTTACAAAGAGCTACGGTTGATCCGATCAATCGTAATTCTATGGAAATCCAGTATTGTCATAATATTTTCTACCAGAGTGAAGAAATTAAAAAAACGTCCTTTGTAAACAAAAAGAAGCACAATAAATTTTCAAGAAAACCGTGGATGCATGAATACATCATCTAGTTAAAAATATTTTGAACAAACTTGCATTTTTAGATGTTGACAATCCTGGTTTGGCATAGTTGTGATTGTGGTTGTTATATATAACCCTTGGCTTACCTTTAGTCATAGTTGACTTGAATATCAACATACTGTTGACTGCAAAATGCATGGGCAAACATGTTCTTGATTAGACAGGAATAACCATCGAATAACCACTTCACGAATAGCGATGTTGTTACGGGAATGCTCAATGCTCTCAGTTGGGTGACATGTTTCGCACAAAATTTAAAACCGTATTCTACACACAGTGCGTGGAGTAGCACACTCAAAATGTGTGAAGATCGCTTCCTGAAGAAAGGTTGTGTCCTTACTTACCATAAACAAGTTTAATTAGGCAGGGCGATCTTGAAAACTATGTCGTGATGTGATTTTCCAAACCGGTTTGGAAGATCACTTCCAAGACCACTTTGACCGTTCTCATTACATCATCTTCAATCTCTAAATAATGACAAAGTTCAGTTAATTGCCAAGTTATATTTGAATTTTTAAAAATGGTATTACAGTTGGGATGTATAATAAAATGTCATCAATCATTGACAGAAGGTGATGCATAAATAATGTTTATGAATTTTATTATATTTTCTGACTATTCTAGAAAAAAAGAAAATTATTGATATCAAATTAAAAATTCTGGTCAGACCGAACTGGTGATTAGACGAAGTGATGATTGGACCAAATGGTTATTGGACCAACTGCTTGTTACACGAAATGTTGATGGACTACTAATCTATAAGGAATTTCGAGAGTGCAGTCTATAAGTTCTACAATGGTTATTAATGTTTAGTATTGCTTCACGAATTTACACCAATCTCCTGATTGTTTTCAACACGAGTTTGGTTTTGATCTAACACCAGATAGGTGTTTATTACACCAATTAGTATAGTAATACAGCATCGGTTTAATTCCAAACTGGTGTTGTTTCAATACTCTCTGGTGTTGACATAATATATTCCGGACTTGTTAAATCAACACCGGAGTTTTTGCAGTGTAAATTAGAATTAGTAATATTACACCACTATATAATTGCAAACGAATGTGAAAAGTTTCAGCTGTTTTCTTCTTCTTCTTTTTTTTTAAAGACATGTGAAAAACCGAACACTCTGGAAAACCCTCCATTGCAGGGTGTTTCTGCATACATGACCTTTTGCGAATAGCTCAATTAAGAACTAGTCAACACTCTCCTCCCCCCCCCCTTGTTTTGTTATTGTATAAAATAAGTTCTATTATGAAAAGATTTGAGTTGTTCTTGGGTTGCAGAACCGTCTTTTCACTTTCTACAAGAATCTAGAAACTCCCCCTTTTTTCAAGACTGGTATCATTTCTTTGTCTCACAAAGGCCTATACGAATCGTCATTTGGCATACAGATATCAAGCGTCTGTATATATACGCTGCACGGGAGTTGTGTATGCATTCTTATTGGCAATACAAACTTGCATTTTTAGATGTTGACAATCCTGGTTTGGCATAGTTGTGATTGTGGTTGTTATATATAACCCTTGGCTTACCTTTAGTCATAGTTGACTTGAATATCAACATACTGTTGACTGCAAAATGCATGGGCAAACATGTTCTTGATTAGACAGGAATAACCATCGAATAACCACTTCACGAATAGCGATGTTGTTACGGGAATGCTCAATGCTCTCAGTTGGGTGACATGTTTCGCACAAAATTTAAAACCGTATTCTACACACAGTGCGTGGAGTAGCACACTCAAAATGTGTGAAGATCGCTTCCTGAAGAAAGGTTGTGTCCTTACTTACCATAAACAAGTTTAATTAGGCAGGGCAATCTTGAAAACTATGTCGTGATGTGATTTTCCAAACCGGTTTGGAAGATCACTTCCAAGACCACTTTGACCGTTCTCATTACATCATCTTCAATCTCTAAATAATGACAAAGTTCAGTTAATTGCCAAGTTATATTTGAATTTTTAAAAATGGTATTACAGTTGGGATGTATAATAAAATGTCATCAATCATTGACAGAAGGTGATGCATAAATAATGTTTATGAATTTTACTATATTTTCTGACTATTCTAGAAAAAAAGAAAATTATTGGTATCAAATTAAAAATTCTGAACAGACATTTTAAAAATAGTATAGTATACTATCTTTGTTTTGATGGGGAATAGATGCAAAGCCCTAGATCATGCATCAGATGAATTAGGCCAAGATGCAGAGTGGTAGTAGGAATAGGATTACAAAAAAAAGAGTGTGGATATCTGGGTCAATTTCTGTTTGATAAAGAATATCGGTAGGAAGTAGATGAAATCAGATATAGATGGACCTTTGCAGGATAGTGGATAAAAAGAAAAGAATGAAGAGAATGAAAAAGACAGGTAATAGGCCCCAGGTAATAGGTTTAGTCCTGAATCGTCCTTTTGTATTTTGAAATAATTGAGTCTCTGTTTCCAAATTATTTCAGTCTCAATTTCTGACTCTGTCTCTTTCTGTAGAAAGATACAGAAAAGACAGTAAATGTATGAATGAATTTAAATTAATTTTAATGATGTATCACTTGTTCTCATGTTGATTTTCTGCTTTGTCTTCATCTTCAGGTACTATGGATGCGGTCTGTGTATTCCTAGCTTGATAGAGGATGCGAGGGTCGTTGACCTCGGTAGTGGCACAGGGCGTGATTGTTACGCAATCAGCAAGCTAGTTGGACCCAAAGGTTTTGTTGTAGGCATTGACATGACAGATGAGCAGGTAATATCCCTCTTTCACTTCGAAATAGACATTTTATGAAGATATTGGCATCTCATTCCTTTCACCCTGATGGTAGAGGAATCCATTTGTAGTTGAAACAAAGTACCCCATTTTATTTTATAATAAAGTCAATGATAGAACTATATTTTGTTTGTATATTTTATGGCAGATCTCTAACCACTTGATCTTTGTGACCTAATGATTAAACTTCCTTTTTTGCTTTCTTTTCCATGATGATCTTCACTTTGAAGCTTGAGCTTGCCAGAAAGTACCTGACATATCACCAGGAGAAGTTTGGCTACCCGGCACCCAACGTTGAGTACAGAAAAGGCTTCATTGAGAACCTGAAGGATGCTCAAGTAGAGGATAACCAGTATGATATAGTTGTGTAAGTATCATCTCACCTCCACAGTTGTATCATGGTCCACTTTGGCAATGATTTGTGTGAAAGGAGATTGAACAGAATGGTGGTAGATTGGAAGAAATTGTATAAGGAATAAGATTATTTTGACTCTTTAAAATTGAGATCACTAAGGCTATATCGATCTCAAATTGGCAAGTGCATACATCGGCAGTCAGGTAAGCCAGATTGAGCTGACAGGTATACACTTGGACACTGCTGCAGTATGAACTACATGTATATAGAGGCACACAACTTGACTAGGTCTTACATTGGTCACCTTTCACTCCTTATATTCAGAAAAAATATGTGTATATATATTGATAGAACCTGTGCCAAAAATAATGATAACTTTAAGATTTGATTTTAAAAATGCTTATATGGATTTCTAAATGTATCTCATTATCACTTTCATTGCATTGTCTAATATATTAGTTCAAAGTTGACAGCACATCAGGCTGCACAGGAAATGGTATAATTTTTCATTACATCGTCACCTTTGTATTAAATGTGTGATTGCTAGCATGTAGGAGTTTTTTAAAAATGTGAAAATGACTCTGACAGACGATTCTGTACCTCAAGTGATGTAAGCAGAATTGGCCCTGAGAAATCATTTCTCACTATCAACAATAACCCCAAAATCCTGGATATAGCACATGGCATGAATTTGCCGTTCACTTTGTGCTCTGAACTAGAAATTTTACTTCTTGTTCAGTGAACTGTGACCCAACAACTTCTGATTTACTTGTGCTGTAGCTAGCACTAGTCTGACCACATCTGAATCTTAACTGCGTTTTTAATCTCTAATTACATTTTGAGGAGGAATCAGTCTAAACCTTCTGGCTGTATACTATTCTTACATTCAAGCTACCGGAAAGGAAGTTACTAGGTCACACAAGTAAACATGGTGAGATTATACATCCGGGACCTTTTGGTTATTTTTTATCATAGCGAGAATTGATCAAATGCTCCCATGGAAAATAATTTTCCCTATTTTGCCATTTTTAATAGATCAAACTGTGTGATAAACCTGTCACCTGACAAGCCATCCGTGATCCGTGAAGCTTACCGCGTCCTGAAGGAGGGGGGCGAGTTCTACTTCTCGGATATCTACGTCCAACAGGACATTCCAGAGCACATCAGAAAACACAAAGTACTGTGGGGTGAGTACTATCCTCAATGCCAAAGTCAGGATGCTGACGTGGACATGATTTTTTTTTTAAATCTTTATAAATCAGGGATTTAAAATAGAATTAAACTCTGTGTTGACACGATTTTAACCAGACATGACAAAATGAAAATAAGGTTCAATTCAATTTTATTCAACCAAAGCATTAAAAACACATTGACATCTATAGAATACAGTATATATTGTACAACGCCTACTTAGCTTGTTGTACGCGAGCAAATGGGAGGCTGAATGTCAAACATTTTACCGTTGCACAAAAGACGTACCATCCAAAATGTACCGTCCAAAATGTACCGTTGCACGGCTTTAGGAGGTGACGTCACAATATGATTTAATTCATTGCGCTCGGTAAAAATGAACAATACGCGTATAAACCAGCTGGCTAAATGCGCAAGGCTGCCCAGGGTCATGTGCGCTTGTGGGATTTTGCTTTCTGCTTTCGGTATTTTTGCACCCTTTTCATAGATTACTATAGGGATAAACTCTTTGTTTTTTCATATTTTCGCTAAATTCCTAGGCGTTGTACAACACAAATAGCGAATATTCTTATTCGTGCAATGGTGCGAGATTTCGCATTCGGTGAAAGAAAGAAACAGAGAATAGAACAGAAATAGAGCATCTTTCTTTCACCTCATGCGAAATCTCGCACCATCGCACTCATGCCTATTTGCTATTTGTATAATATTATACAACTCCCAAGAATGCTCTGTAATCTGATTGGTCCAAATCGGATCACATGATATTCAGCGAATTGCACTATTGCATCCAATATGCACTATCCTGCACCCTGACGTCATACCAAAAGTACTATCCTGCACTCTGATGTCAGAGTACAGGATAGTGCGAGGTCTGTAATTATCTAGAATTATCTAGAATTTAGATCAAAATATAGCATTCGGGCCAACTCAGTAAAATGGGGGAGGTAGGTTGTATAAAACAAACAATGCACGCATTCATGTGCATAGAGGACCTAATTATACAACTCCCAAGAATGTTCTGTAATCTGATTGGTCCAAATCGGATCACATGATATTCAGCGAATTGCACTATTGCATCCAATATGCACTATCCTGCACCCTGACGTCATACCAAAAGTACTATCCTGCACTCTGATGTCAGAGTACAGGATAGTGCGAGGTCTGTAATTATCTAGAATTATCTAGAATTTAGATCAAAATATAGCATTCGGGCCAACTCAGTAAAATGGGGGAGGTAGGTTGTATAAAACAAACAATGCACGCATTCATGTGCATAGAGGACCTAATTATACAACTCCCAAGAATGCTCTGTAATCTGATTGTTCCAAATCGCATCACATGATATTCAGCGAATTGCACTATTGCATCCAATATGCACTATCCTGCACCCTGACGTCATACCAAAAGTACTATCCTGCACTCTGACGTCAGATTGCAGGATAGTACGAGTTCTGGAATTATCTAGAATTGAGATCAAATATATCATTCGGGGCAACTCAGTAACATGGGTGAGGGGGAGGGGTTGTATAAAACAAACAATACACGCATTCTTGTGCATAGAGGACCTAAATGAACTCTGTGCTCGACTCGCCAAATGGATATACCGCACTCGGACCTGCGGACCTCGGTGCGGTATAGCCATTGGCTCTTCTCGCACATCGTTCATTATTTGGCCCTGCATGCACGCGTTTACGTTCATTATTTGTATAATATCTAACACGTTGCTTGGCAGGTACATGTAGCATCCAGAAAGGAAAATGACTCTTGTAAGCAGCCGACCATACAATGTATCATAAAATATTACCTAATACAATATAAAACAAAACAAGCTTGGGGGAAGTGTTAATGAAACAAAGTAAAGACAAATTAAAGGTTAAAAACTGAATATGCTGATCTGAATGATGCAAGGCAGGCTAATAATTGTTCTAGGGCATAAAAATTATAAAATCTAGTAATGAATTGGAAAGTGGCAGACACATTTAGGGGATAGGCATCAAAATTACACTTAATTTGGGGTTGCATGCAATGTTCAATTCAGCCATATTTGTCTGTTCATGTGTAAGGGACCCATGCTACTGTATGATCTTCCCAGAAATTTCATGGCATTTAATTATGACCTCAGGTCACACTGAACTATTTGTGAATCAACACCCCAGGCTCAGTAGCACAAAACTGAGCAATGATCATAAAACAAGTTTTTATAATAATAATAATGATAATAAAGGATTTGTATAGCGCACATATCCACCTTGCAAGGTGCTCAAGTCGCTCCTATATTACCCCAGCTAAGCTAGTGTACTGATTCTGGTTATATACAGTGCGTATCAAAAAAAAATTACACTAACAAAAAATCCTGTAAAATTATACATTTGTAATATCCTGAAGATTTTTCCACATTTTAACATTGGTACAGATCCATTTAAGCAAATGTCGAAAAATATTTCCGCTTGAGTGAGCACCACTTACTCTCGAAAAGTTAGTGAAAAATGATTTGAGCAGAACTTTGAAATAGTTATGTGAATAAAAGTAGACCTTAGTCATGAAGAACTCGTGGAATTTAGTGAGTAAAATTGATTTGAAGATATCTTTTACCTTTTTTAACTTGTTTCCTAGCCCAAAACGCTTCGAAGAGTACATGTACAATGAGTCCCACCCCACTCCCCCACACACCGAGGCCATCGTGGCGATATTTGCTTTACACTGAGCTGTGATTTACATGAAATTGCTTAGGTTTGATTTTCATTTTGTTAATCATTGTCAAGCTTTGGGAAAAGTGTGGAGAAACAAGTATTAAATGAAAAATTAAATGTAAACCCACTCTAAATGACCAAAAAAAATGCTAGAGATGTCTGATATAAACTTTTGTTCAGATTCAATTATGTCCTCAGATCCAGCTTGCACAAAAAGGGTAAAGGTTGTGCTTACTAAGTGTTAAAATTTTAATTTGGGTGGCAAAATTGTTACAAAATGCTTGAATGTATCCGTTTTATTTCAATTGACTAAAAGTGCAAGGGAAATGTATGAGAAATGTTTCGCAGGGTAAGTTTTATTTCGCCCTTTCCCCTTGACACAGTGTGAAAACAAGCATTTCTGCGCAAACCGATTTCTGCGAGCTTTACAAAAAGGAACAGTGCTCACTCAAGTGTAACATTCTGTCAAAAAGTTTACTTTCATAAGATTGATGAGACCCAAACCCAAAAATATATGTGAAAAACTTACCCACATGTTGCTTATTTTTTAATTCCCAGGGCTTTTGCAAAGTGTAAACTTTTTTTTGATACGTACTGTAGAAGGAATTACTTCCTGCCGGTACCCATTTATGATTGATTCCATTGACCACAATGTACAGAACAAAATCATAAAAATAAAGATTATGATTTAAATCGTTAAGCTTTGTGTAACTTTCCCCTGGTCATTCCCCCATGTAGTTTGGTTTTAAATTGCATGACATTTTCCAATTAGATTTGAAGTGATATGCACCTCAATGCATTTCCTTTCCTTTTTTTAGGTGAATGTCTGGCTGGTGCCCTCTGTTGGACAGATTTAGAGAAGTACGCCAAGGATATCGGGTTCACCAAACCTCGTATCGTCAATGCAAGGAAAGTGAATGTTGAGGATAAGAAGCTGTTGGAAGTTACAGGTAAAGAATCTTTGGCCCGAATTCACAAAGATTGTTTTGGAAAACATCAGTTGAATCCGTGGTTTATGCAGATTTCCTGAATAAATTACGCTTATTTACCATGTATATTTTAAAAAAAATATCCAATGCCGATGTGCGCTTCTGTCACAGTGCGCTAAATTGGTACCTGTTGCCATGGTTAAGTATGCTACTTTATTCATGAGTCCACTGTTTTGAATTAATGAGTCCACTCTTCATTACAGAGGACTTGTGCATAAAATAGCGTACTTAACCATGGCAACAGGCGTCAATTTGGCACACTAACAAAAGCATGCATCAGCATTGGACATTTTTTTATTATTCACGGCATTCAAGTGTATTTATACAGGAAATTTGCATAAACCATGGGTTCAACCGATGGTGAATCCGGGCCCTTTTCTTTTGTTTTCTCGAGCCAATGTTTTATGAAATGAATTCATTATTGATGAACTAGTACATTCATACGACTGAAGGTGCAAGTCTGCATTCACTTTTAGAGATGGTTGCAACGATATTGAATTATTGTGAATTTGAAATTTATCATCATTTAAGATTCGCCAACCCTGTAACATCTCAAAAGGGTGAATTTGCAGATTGGTCTATACCCGCTTTGTCGACTTTCCATTTGATCCCATCCCACGTGGTCTAATCCTAGTTCGTCTACCAACCATTGGTCTAATTGCCAGTTCGCCCATTTACCATTTGGTCTAATATTCAGTGAGGCTATAACCATTTCATCTAATATACTCTTAGTCTAATACCACTTAGTCTATAATAATAACAACAATAATTATCGCATTTATAAAGTGCTTAATACAGATGTTTCTAAAGGCTAAATTTTCTGATTACTAATTAATTACAGGGATTGTAAAAACAAAAGTGTAATCAATAAAATCAATAAATGAATAAATTACCATATTTCAGATTAAAAAAAAGAAACCGAAACAAAACAAAGTGAAACAAAGATATGTACCTCCATATATAGATCAACCCATAACTGATATACAGAGTCTAGACATTAAAAAGGTGGGTCTTTAGCAAGGTCTTGAGTTGATCTAGGGATTTGGCATTATGGATGTTGGTAATTTATTCACTTGGATTGTGGCAAGAATAGAAAAGCCTTGATCACCATAACTGATATTAGTTCTGGCTCCTGGGGTTAGCTGTAAGGTGATATGAACTGTCTGTGAACCAATTTTTTTTTTATGACTTGATTAATGGCTTTCCTCTATGCTGTCAATGTTTTAGAATGATTTGCATTCTTTCTGCATCTCTAGAAGACATTGCTTATATGTCAGTCACTTACAGACCGTTCAAGGTGTCTAAGACTTACTGTAAGAACCAATGTTTATCATTTAAAGATTTTTACCTTCTTTCTGCATCTTTATGAGATATTGCTTTCATCAGTTTCATGTCAGTCACAGAATGTTCAAGGTGTCTAAGGGGGTGTTACAAGAAAATATTTGCGATTAATTGCAAATATTTTGTTGCAATTTTACAACTGATAGATCAATGGTAGCTGTAGCAAATCAGATTAAACGTCTTGTTTCAAGGAGCAGATTAGCAATCAATCACTAATTTGCAATTAAAACAACAAGACATGTGATTGATTTAGGGACCAAAAATAGACTTGTAATTGATTGCAAGTTTCTTGCAACACCCTATAAGACAGATTGTAGTAGCCAATGTTTATCAAAGATTTGCCCTTCTTTCTGCATCTCTAGGAGACATTGCTTTCATGTCGGTCACCTACAGACTGTTCAAGGTGTCCAAGGATGATTGTAAGACCCCAGCAGTAGTGACATACAATGGAACACTTGCTGAATATGAGACAGAGCTTCCCTTTGACATAGAAAATACTTTCAAGGTAGGATCACCTGCTGCATGGCTTGTGACAATTGCTATTTTGGGAAATCATCTGTAAATTTTACCTGCCAAATTCCAGGCTGAATATGTAGGCTCTCAAATCAACAAATTGACCTGATAATGAAATCTGCTTGTTGCAATTATTTGAATGGAAGAGTAATGACCACTCTTCTTTGACCTCTCCTTTATGTACACACCATTTATTAGAGTAGTGTTGATGCTGGGCTACATGTCTATAACTTGCCATTGGCTATAAATGTATGATTGTATTTTTTTGGATATTACTGGACCTTTAATGAAACACTAACTTATTTGTGTTTATACTTAGTATCCGGTAAGATGTACAATAGTCATAATACAGCTGGCAACACTGGCACTGGTCCGACAGTACTAGACCAGTAAAAATTGCTGTCGGGCCAGTAACTTTTCAGAAATGGCTAGATTTACTGGTCCAACATGACCGGTAAAAAATATATCAAACTGATACAAATGATATTTTCTCCTCTTTTGTAAATTATAAAAATGGCTCTGGCATCTTAAAAAATGGCTCTCCAAAATTGAGAAATGGCTCTCATGAATTATGTTGTGTATGTGTACGGTTTGGTTGTTTGGGGACCAGTGAATTTTGGGTTTGGACCAGTCAAAAATGGAAAAAAAACTGGTTATCTACTGGTCCGACATGAACAGGTTGGGCCAGTAAAAAAAAATGGATGAACGTAAATAGAATTTAAGAATCCATTTTATTTAATGATTTGCTTTCATTCTGTTATCCAGGAAACATTGCTTTCATATCCTTTTCTGTTTAAGTTGTCCAGTAGAGCCTGCATAAGTCGACCTTCCATGTTAATGTCCAAGCATTTTTTCAGTCCAGGGGGCTGTAACACAAAGATTAGCAATCAATTGTACAATTGATTTGTAAACATGATTGCATGTAATAATCTTTCAAATCAAGTTTAACATTCAGCTCTAGATCTAGTACCAGGGGGCAGTTTCATAAAGCTGTTCGTAAGTTCAGAGCGATGTTAAGAACGACTGGTGAACCTTTCTAAATGATCACCAATGAACATTAATGGTGTATACCATTTACCAGAAGAAAGGATCACCAGTCGTTCTTAAAGTCGCTCTTAACTTACGAACAGCTTTATGAGACACCCGCCAGGGTTTATGTGACAGGCCACAGATGATGTAAACTGTGGTTTACATTTTCTACATCTGGTGGGTGTTTCATGAGAGTTGTCATTGTCAGTGCTGACTATTTTAGTGAAATCCTTAGTTTTGCTTGGCTGAGAGACACTGGTCTCCGACTGTTACTATGGTAAATGTCAGAGAAAGACAACTTTTCAGTGCTGACAACTTTCATGAAACGGTCCCCAGATTTTGCCCCAGGTAGTCAAACAGATTGATGTAGTCTCTAGAGATTCGTCTTACGTAGAATCCACTGTAGTAACATACTTAATGTTGTGTTTGCTCACAGGCTAATGTTCCTGTCAATGTTGATGCGGAGTTAGCTGAGATCTTGCGAAGATCAAGATATAGCAAGGTCTTTACTATTGAAGATGGTGCTCGGTGTTGCAATACAAAGGTAATCTTGTCCACATTTAAACATTTATCATACAGATGATTTTTTTTTTGTCTCAGCATTCACATTATATAATGAAAATAAAGCCGAATTCATTAAATGTTTGTGTCATAAGGGATTTAGTTATTTCATTGAAACTTAAGGTTTAAGTAAATCCAAGTTAACTCTGCTCGAGTCTGTTTTGTAAGGATTTTATGATTCTGGTAACTTATTTTTTATCATGGTAGTGACCATTTTAAGGCTCATCAGCCAATCAAAATCAGTTTTCAGTTTTATTACCATACAGACATAATTGTCAAAATTAAATGTCTTTATGAAATAGCCCCACCAGCACCTTATTCATTAAAAAAAAGTTGTTATGAATGTTATAATTGTTAAAAGCTACTGAAACGGATCATTTGATTCAATGACAGCAAATTTTTAAAAGTAGTTATGAATTTTTTAATGATCACATTTTCTATGATACAAGCTATGAGTGTTTGCTTACTATTTATTTATTTTTTAAAACTTCCTTTTCCTTTCCAGGTCGCTAAAAATTGCCCCGTAGACCCGTATGTGTACCTGAACTCAGACTGCTCTGATGCAAGCCCAGGTTGCTGTGCTAAGCCTGCGGAACCTAAATGCTGTTAACTGCTCTGCAATCTTTCAAGACCAAGTCTCGCATCTACAATGACTTTTGCTCCATTGCAAAATGTGATCACTAAGTAAAACATATTAAAAACCTTACCCTTAATCAAATTCTAATCTCCACAGTGTTCTCTCCGTATTCTGAGAAAGCTCAGAAATTGAGATCAAAGCAATTGTGTAAGGTGCTTATGTCATGTCGGGAAAAGTTGGTACTGGATTTCAATTTCAGCTCTGTAACCCAACACATTCTTTTTCTCTATTTCTGGGCTCTGTAACACAAAGATTAGCAATCAATCGCTAAATGAACTGACCAATCAATATCAATGTTACACAAGCATTAGGTTTAAAATAGTGACAAGGGACCAATCAGTGCGGTTCTTTCATATTTGCAAACCTTCGTGTTACGGACCCCAGATCTTCTCTTTTTCTTTCTCTCTACCCCCACCCCCTTCTATTCTCTCCTCTCCCCCTTTCTCTCATCTTCTCCATCCCCTCTCTCTCTCTTCCCCTCCCCCTTATTCCCCCCTTTCTATCCTTGTCTCCTCATCCCCTCCCTCCTTCTCTTTCTGTCCTCTTTGTCTATATTTCTCGATTTCTCTCTTTCCCCTTTCCCTTTTGATACCTCTTTGAGATAATTTCTGACCATACACTCACTGCCTATGTCCAGTGCATTTATCTTTGTCCTTAGTGCTTAGTGTATGCTGTTGCTGTACAAGTCTCATTTCCTTTTTGAATGTGAAGTTTTGTTTACATTAAAACCCATCAAATAGGACCTGTTTATATTATTGAATTCTCTTTGCATTGAAAAATTATTTTCAAATTCCTTGAATTATATTTATATCATGTGTGCATTGTGAAAAATTAAGAATCATTATATTAATGATAATAACTGAAAAGGGAATAGTTCGTGATGAGTAAAAGTATTTGCAGATTTTTGTGTTAGTGTCAAAAGTTATCATTAAAAAAAAACAATGAGTGGACAACCTGAAAAAACCTTTAAGGCTGGTAAGAAAAGATAGTTATACAAAGTAGAAGACAGTAATGCATCTCAATGTGTCATGAAAGGAATTTCCAAAGATGCCCTAACAATGTATACTTGAGCATGTTCTACGAAGTCAATTATAGGTCCCGTAACTCAAAGGTTAGCGATTGATTGTATGCTTGATTTTAAAGGACAAGTCCACCCCATCAAAAAGTTGATTTGAATAAAAAGAGAAAAATCCAACAAGCATAACACTGAAAATTTCATCAAAATCGGATGTAAAATAAAAAAGTTATGACATTTTAAAGTTTCGCTTAAATTCACAAAACAGTTATATGCACATCCTGGTCGGTTGCAAATAAGGAGACTGATGACGTCATCCACTCACTATTTCTTTTGTATTTTATTATACGAAATAGGGAATATTCTATTTTTCTCCTCATTGTCAAGTGATACAACGATTAATTCCTCCCTGAACATGTGGAATTAGCATTGTTTAATACTATATGGCTCAGTCAAGTTGGTCCTTATATTGTCAAATCTGTAAAAAGTGAAATATTGTATAATTCAAACAATAAAAAACAAAAGAAATAGTGAGTGATGGACATCATCGACTGACTCACCTAGTTGTGCATATCACTGTTTTGTGAAAAATAAGCGAAACTTTAAAATGTCATAACTTTCTTATTTTACATCCAATTTTGATGAAATTTTTAGCACTATGTTAGTTTGATTTTTTTCTATTTATTTAAGTCAGCATTTTCCTGGGGTGGACTTGACCTTTTAACGATTGATAGTACATTGTGGACAGTGCAATCAATCGCAAAGATATTATTCTACAATGATTGCTAGGCTTTGTGATACAGGTCCCCGTATACAGTCAAACCATTCCACAAATGACATGAAAAGCGATCTTCATGTGCAGGTGGCCTCTAGGAACGGGTTCTTATAATACATCTGTGAATGGGGAAAACAATTCAAGGGAAATCAAATTTGTGAGCTTTGTAGACAAGGTAGTCTTTCTATACGTGTGGTCACTGAAGCAGATTTGAATGCTGTATACCTCATAATATTACTAAACAAAATTTATGTTCATTAACCTAAATGCTGCATGGGTATTCATTTTTTTTTTCTAGTGTACCAGAATTTCTCATTTTAGAAATGATTATACAACTCGGACATATTGATCACTAACCGCTCATGCACTCCCCTTCACACTTGTAATGGAGAGCATACTTAAAATATTCTATTTTATGAAACAGCTTTTATTGTCTTTTTTATATTTACATCAGTGTTTTGAGATAATTTTGTACAACTCATGCCTTAAAGGTAAAAGACAGTAGTTGCAGCAAAACAATTATTTCATGAGAAAATCTTTTAATTCAAGGTTAATTGTTAAAATTTTATCATTCATCTAGATATGGTGCATTTTTGTAAACTTATCTTTGTAAAATCATGATATCTTAGCTCAAAATCGATAATTCTGATGAACACTAACACAGAAAAGCATATGTTGGACTATGTATTAATATTGCTTCAAAAATACCTGACATTTGATGGAATACCGGGCTTATTTTGCTCATTTCTCAGGAATTACACATTTTCTCCCAGAGCTATTTGGCACATATTTCTTTATTTGTTCGAATTCATTTTGAGATTGTTACCACAACTGGTTTTTATCTTTAATCAATACGATTTATGATGAAATATATATATATATGTGGTTTATTCTTTGATAGCAATTCAAATCTGTTACAGGCACCTTTAGAGTGTATGTGTGCATGTTTTAGACATTACCCCCCCCCCCCTTTACCCATTTAAAACTGTCAAAAT
The DNA here is from genome assembly GCF_037042905.1 of Lytechinus pictus. Lineage (NCBI taxonomy): Eukaryota > Metazoa > Echinodermata > Echinoidea > Temnopleuroida > Toxopneustidae > Lytechinus > Lytechinus pictus. The sequence continues at coordinate 23,737,563 of NC_087255.1, read as the reverse complement.
ATGCCTATGTTTGTCACCTCGATCCCTACATTCCAATAATACTCTACTTACTATACTAGGAAAATGTGTTGAATTAAAAAAAAAACATTGTAATGAATAGCTTCCTGATTGGAATCACCAGATAAAGCAACAATTTTCACTGAACAAAAATTACTTTTTATAATGTCAAACATGTATGGTTCCAAATGTATCAAATTTATCTGGGATAGTGGTATTCCTGTTTGGACACGTTTTCATTCAAGGGTTTTGGAAATCTGGGGCCTGTCTTACAAATGATCGCGGTAGATCCATATCAAACTCAAACTTAGATTGAACCCAAACTGTATAATTAAAAGCAGAAAGTATTTGTGATCAATCTAGATTTCAGTTGGATTGGAAGATCTTTGTAATGCAGATTCCTGGGTCCTTTGTAATACATTCTCATTGAGATTGAGCTACATTTGTGTCTTTATGAGCATGAGCTTTTCATTTATCATAATTTAAGTTTTATTTGAATCTATCTTTGTAAAACTGGAATATTGGTGTAAATTATTTGTCTATTTATCTGAAATAAGTCGATTGTTTTTCTTGATTCTGAAATTGCCCATTTATCTTAAAATATGTTCAGTATGGATTTTAACACACTTGTCCGCAATCTGTTTTTGTATTCGTATCAAAGAATTGACTGTCAGCAATGAATACAGAAGCAGTGCCCTTCTCTTCTTATCATATTATTGACATCATCAGGCATGGAAGGGGCAGGGGGGAGTCTAGTCTGCAGGCACAGACCCTGATTGAAACTTTAATCAACAAGTGTGTCTCCATGCAAAGAATAGTGCATACAAAACTTGCCGTTTCAATTCAGAGCGAGAGGTCCTTCAGTACACAAGGCATGAGTGGGCTGCACATTCAGACCCTTAACTCGAGTGAAGGGTCTGCACAACTGACTAGGGATGGGGGGAGGTTGCAATATAATCTGTCCCTTAGGCTGCTGTACAAAATATAAATTCTCCGGATCTGAGTGTATAATTGTCTTAAAAATTGCCATAGGAATCATGCAGGAATGTGAATCCATAGGTCAAAAGATCGTATTTATCAATCATAAAGTTTGATGATTTTCTTTAAAATGACTTTACATGTATGCTAGTTATTGGAGATAGAAAAGGGCGACTATTGTTTAATTCAGGGAACGAATTGTAAAATACAGATGGGCAATCCCATAAAAAAAAACTTTTTTGTACGTCCAACCCCCATTTTTCTCAAGTCTTACTTCACCTTATAAAGTGACCATGACGAAAGAGCTCCGTTTGATAACACTATACCCCTCTTCTCCAAGTACGAAAACCCTACTGCCCCAGGCATGCAATGTAAGTATCAAAACACCTGTTTCTTGACCTCGGTCCGAAGATAACACAACAGCCCGAGTGCGGTCCGGGAAAACATGTCGCCATTTTTTATTCACTTACTTTCCTTATTTCGAGGTTGATTTTCTTTGTTCGAAATTGAAAATGGGCTAGCATTGAATTTCTGAATACAATATGCCTTTGAAAACGTGATTAAATATCGAATACAATAATTTAATTCCGAAGGTCCTTCTACAGGCAGAGAAGACTTACGTAATAGCACAGCTGTTGTTATCATTTCGTCCTTGGCTCAACGCTCATAATCTGGCCTGTGGGGATTACCTGGCCAAGCGGGGTTGATCAGGCGGGTGTTTCATAAAGCTGTTCGTAAGTTAAGAGCGACTGGTGATCATGTCTTGCGGTAAATGGTACAATTGGCGATGATCACCAGTCGTTGTTAAAGTCGCTCTTAACTTACGAACAGCTTTATGAAACGACCCCCAGGGTTTGGAAATGATGTTTTAGATTTTCAAACGCAAAATGGGGTGAAATACCGCAGTTTGCAATCCGAACTGCGGTCCGTTCCCAAACGGGGGTAAGACGTAATGCTAAGTTGAGGTCCTTTGAGAACATTACAGACTGTCAAAAGAACAAGAAATCAGAGACAGAAAATTTCATGAAGGTCCCACATATAGGCCCAGGTGTAAAGGCGAATTACTGTAAGGTACATTAAGAGACCTCTTTGGTCACTATTAGTATTATTATTATTTAGAACTGGTTAACCGTAACATCATTGAATTTTGCCTGTATATTGATCTTCTTATGCATAGTGACGGCTGAAAAATGTGCATATTTAACAAGTTTCTTTAATGTTACTTTACTTTCCTAATTTGATTTTTATGTCATCTTTCATATTCTTTATGCTACATTTAGATTTAGATATAGATTCTATTGACTTCCATTTCACAAAATACAATAAATGAACATAAGAAAGCTAACTATAATACAAGTAACAGACATAGTTGCATATATGATATGATTATAGATTTAAGGAATGCAATACAAAAAATAACCTTAATTGATTTTACTATTCAAAATTAAATTTTCATGATAAAATCACAATGAAAGACTCATTGATAATTATGATTTAAAGGGAGATATGATTGGTCATATTAATGTGTGTATGTAACACATGAATTTGCAATAGGAACAGGCTTATACATACAAATCGGTGGCTAAATATAATCGTCTGTGACCATGTACGTTTTGTAGATTATTTCATTACTTGTAAAAATTATAATAATTTTGGATGTAATAAAGTAATATTGATTTGTATTGAAAATTTTCTGTAAATATTGCTGTCATTTAAGGCTAGTCTCTGGGTTGTCTTGGTTTTAGGCATGTTTTTTTTTTCATTCTAAAAATTGTGAAGCATAGAAGAGCCCCATGGTAATTATTGATATTTTCTGTGAGGGGTTGTCCATGCTAAATTTCTTGAACCTGAAAGTGAATTATAGGCTTTATTTTGCTGAAATTATGTGGGCATTGTTTTTTTATTGGGAATCAGAATCTTCCTGTGCACTTATTTAGATATGTTTTATTTGTTTGAAAGGGTTAGCAATAATGACCACCACCCCCCCCCAAAAAAAATGATAATAATAATAATACTAACATAAATAACTAAATACATTTCAAAAATCAAGCAATCATTAAATAAATGAATAGATAGAAATAAAATAATAGAAATGATGATGATGATGATGATATTAATAACACTTATGATAATAATAAGAATTAACATCATTAACTTAATATTTTGAAATGCGAATAGAATATGGTTTGATACTTGTTTTGTGTAGGAAGCAAATTTATTTCACTGTCATAAAATGTCGGATTGATAAATGGCAGCAGGATGATCATCGGTGAGGCCTGTGTAGACAAGTTGGAGTTAATTCCGAAGGGCCTCGTATATATTCATTTAGTGTATGTTCTGGTATTTTAAAATAATGGGTAGCGGCATTTCATGAAGCATATTGTCTGTGATTTTCACTGACAAGTTTGGTCTGAGCCAATGAGATGCATGGATTTCAGCAGCTTATAACAAACAGTGAAATTCACTTAGCATAAATTTTTTTGATTATAATGCTCCCATGGATAGTTCTGTAATGAGTGAAAATGGAGCATGCCGTGCTGTCTTCTCCCTTAAAGAGAGACAATGGATGAAGGGAAATTATTGTATGGTGCAAAGGTGGTTTCAAAAGAGAATGTAGCAGATTACAGGGGCCTTGGAACCCCATTTATTTCTAAAACTGTGTAGAACAACGTAAGAATTGCCATCTGATTGAGATTTTTACCATGGTAAATCCCCCCCTCCACTTTCGTTCTGCGGCGCCTGAATTACTAATTTAAAGGTCAAGTCCACTCCAGAAAATGTTGATTTGAATAAATGGAGAAAAATCAAACTACATGTATCAAAATGCAAAATTATGTAAAATAAGAAAGTTATGACATTTCAAAGTTTCGCTTATTTTTCACATCTCAGTGACATGCAAATGAGACAGTCGATGATGTCCTTCACTCACTATTTCTTTTTTTTTAATTATACAATTTTTTACAGATTTGACAATAAGGACCAACTTGACTGAACCATATAGTTTTAAACAATGCCAATTCCACATGTTCAGGGAGGAATTAGTCGTTGTTTCACTTGATTAAGAAGAGAAGGATCCTGACATAACACTGTTATACAGAAAGAAACAGACGGAAATATGAGACAGACGAAAACATCAAAGTATACGAATATGGACAATAGTAATTCAATAACAATGGAGAAAAAACAAAGTGGAAGGATCATTTTTAAGCATTGGGGTATAGTAGCAATGAGATCTATGAAGTCTGTTCTCGATCTGAAATTGCGCCATCAGGCGACAAGCCCATGATAGCGATAAATGGTATTTATGCCAAACTAGCACTGGAGCAAGAAGAAATTACTTACTGTCCTTACTTTAGAAAGTCACATTTTAGACAGGGGCCGCAGAAGCAGTGGGGGGTTCAGCCCCCCCCCCCCCCACTTTTTTCCAAAACCGTGTACAAATACATAAAAATGGCCATATGATTGTGATTTTTTGCATGGTCAGCCCCCAAACTTTTGGCTCAGCCCCCCCCCCCCCCCCAGTGGCGTAACAGGCGGGGGGGCAGGGGGGGGCAAGCTGCCCCCCTGGCGGATTTCACCGGGAAAATAAAAGAAAAACTGGAAAAAGAAAAAAAAAAGGAGGGAGAAAGAAAGGGAAAGGGGAAGAAAAGGGGAAAAGGAAAGGAGGAAAAGGAAAGGGAAAAAGCGAAAAGAAAACGAAAAAAACTTTTTTTAAATGGAAAAGGAAGGAAAGCGGGAAAATGTAAGAAAGAAGAACATTTGATAAAGAACAAATCATTTTGAAATAGGCCTATGTATGCAATAGCATGATGGGAAATAAATCAAAAGATGACAAATTGACAAACAATAGCGGGAAACGAAGGTAGAAAGGAATTAGTCAAACACAGGGGCCGCGTAACGGTTATCAAAGTGGGGGGGGGGCTGACCATGCAGAAAATCACAATCGTATGGTAATTTTTAGGTGTTTGTACATGGTTTTGGAAAAAAAAATGGGGGCTGAAGCCCCCCCCCCCCCCCCCCCCCCCCGCGCTTCCGCGGCCCCTGAAACACAACCGGGCTGCCGATGATTGAAATTAAAGAGCGGGAAGAAAGATGGACTGCATACAACATTCTGCTATAAGCTTGCTAAATTTTATGCAAATAAGCTACCTTTGCCCCATGCAGACCCCACGCAGTAGGGGCTCTTCATTTATAACCTCCAAATGGCTCTATAACGCCCCCCCCCCCCGTTCAATCACGTTCAATCACTGGCATACAGGCGCGGGATCTTGGTTCCACACCCTAGAGGAAATAAAAGAAATTATAGGAGACAACGTATAATAAATTGAATGGAAACAATGAAATGTGTTATTTGCTGAATATAATGGGAAAATCTATCACATAATTAGAATTTAATTTCAATAGGCAATTTTTTTCCAGCTCGCTTTGCACGCTGGCGACTAATTTACAAATTTTTCCCACATTGCTATGTTTTGCCCCCTCAAAATATTTGTTTCATTACGCAACTGGGTTGAATAAATGTGTTGTGTAAAAGCTATATTCTGTATATACCCGCGATTTGATTAAAATAGCGGCAATCTGCGAGGTTTAAATGGCTTTGATATCAAGAAGTTCCGGGGGCTCCGCCCCGGACCCCAACCGTACAGCACTGCGTATGGAAGGGATGGGCCTTGGCCCCAAAAGTTTTACAAACAAGAACAAAAAAAGGAGGAAAGAAAAGCAAAGGAAAAGTGTAGGATATGATTTTATTTACTGAATATAATGTAAAAAAAATAGATCAAAGTAAGATTCTCATGAAAAGGTGATTTTTTTTCTCGCTCGCTTCGCTCTCTCGGAACTTAAAAGCAGCTTTTTAGCACATGTGCTATACTCCGCCATCGGTTTTTTTTTTTACTCTTCACGCTACTGCCGCAAAGAATCGTGTTCACAGTGGCGTACACACCACAAAATAAAGGAATCTATAGAGAGAAGAGTGAAATATATTATTCTCTGGATATCATATCAAAATCTATCACAAAATTTGATTTTTGTATTAAATAGGGTCAAAATTTTTGCTCGCTCGCTTCGCTCGCTCGCAACTTTTTTTAAAGATAAATCCTGCCCGATACGCAATATCTGGCCTTCTTAAAATAGTCGCCTCATTACACCATTATGCCTGTTCATACCATGGTATTACCGGGAAATTTTTGGCTCTTGCCCCCCCCCCTGGCCTCCGACCCCTGTTACGCCGCTGCCCCCCCCCCCACTTTGAAAACCTATCCGCGGCCCCTGTTAGATATATCTTTCAGTTAATATATTACAAAACTGTTCTACTAAGCAAACAGTCCCTATCCCCCCCCCAAAAAAAAAAAAAATATATATATATATATATATATATACTGGGGAAAATAACAGCAAGACTGCTATTTTTCTTATCATATTTTCACCCCTTCCCCTTTCTTCTCTCCCTACAACTCCCTCTACCCCGTCTGTCTCCCCTCCTCTCTATCTCCTGCTATTTTTTTCTTTAATGAAATTCTGGAGTCATCAACGCTCTTTATGCTCCTATGTGGAACCCCTGACTCCACGATTGGATTGCCCTTCCTCTCTACCGTTATCTTATCACATGAGTTGGAAGCCTATAGCCTATATCTATTTTTTCTACCTTGCTCTCTATCCTTCATCTACCTTAAAAGCCTTTAAATCTTCTTCACCCTTTCTGATTTATACAAGCACTTATCATCTATTTCTTGTCTAGCCTCGCATTTCTCTTTGAACTGTGTTTGCCTTCTAAACGTCTTGACACGTTCCTGCATAGTACATCTGTCTGGGATTTATTTATTTTCCCCCTTGTCCGTCATTCTTAGTTCTCTCCCCTTTTTGCCGTCTTCTACCCAATTTCCCGCCATTCGGACCCCACCTATAATGAATATTGGAGAGAAAAGAATAAAATTAATGTATGCACTCTTAGCATTTTTGAACCCTAAATGACACGTTTAATTGTACCAACCTTTTGGAGTGTAATCTTACACCCCGTGGCAAAGGGTGTAGAACTGCACCTTTTTAGTAATATTTGCACCAACCGAAGAAATGCTCGTTTGCACGCAAAAGATGCAAATTTGAACCTTTTAAGGTGCATAATGATAGACATTGAAAGAGGTACAAATTTGAACCTTTATTACATATTCATTTCTGCACTCTAAAGGGTGCTTAATATAGCTAATTGAACCCTTCAAGGTGCACGAATGGGCACAATATTGCACTTGTTAGCACCCCTTGGAGTGTTGCTATTGTACTAACCCCTATAGGGTTCAAATTTTGACCCCTATTTCTTAGTGTGTACGTCTATACTAAATATTAATAACACATGAAATCAACATCATATTATGATGCTGATTGAAATTATTGAAGTTATTAATTTCAATAATTTTTGGTGATCTATGCACACTGACGCACAGATGGGGGTGGGGGTTCTGCCCCCCCCCCAAAAAAAAAAAGTTCCAAGACCAAGAAAAGAGGAAAAAGGGGGAAAGAAATGAAAATGAACAGGGTTTGTGATATTTTGTATTTAATTTTATGTCACAGTCTATCACAAAGTCATAATTTCATTTTAAGAAGACCCAAATTTCCCCTTTGTTTTGAGCCCGTTTGACTCATTGCGCCACTGCTTGAGAATATTCCAATCTGTTACATTATCATGATCTATATAAATTGTTTGTCTAAAGTAAATATCACATTTGGCTGGTTCTCTAATAGTTCGCCTTCGAAGGACCATTATACTTTGTGGCCCGTGATAAATGTGACGCAAGCGAGGTGTCAATAAGTAACTGTTGATGAATTATGTAGAATAAAACTCACAATAATAAATAATGTATTCTTGATAGAGCTGACCTTTGAACTTCGGTTACTTTTTTAATAGGAAAACTCTGTATAGCACACTTTATACCATATATCCTGGGGGCGCAATCCCCCCCCCCCCCGCCCCCACTTTTTGAAGCACTGAAAAGTGCCCTTTTTACGCAAGAAAAATGCCCCCTCATGAACGTGTGCTGTGTCCCTCTCATCGGAAGAGGATCCGTTTTAGGTGATACCAAGTGCCCTTTCTCGAATAAGTGCCATTTTTTCTCAAAAAATGCCCCCTCATGGACGTGTTCTGTGCCCCTTTCACCTGAGAAGGACCCTTTTATGTGTTACCAAGTGCCTTTTCTCGAATCAGTGCTCTTTTGTATAACCCCAAAAATGAAAAGTGCCCCGTACGAACATGTCCTGTGCCCCTTTCATATGAGAAGGATTCATTTTATGCCATTAGCAAGTGCCCCTTTTCATTCTTATAGGTGCCCTTTCTCGTATCAGTCCCCCTTTTACCTAAGAAAAGTGCCCCCCCCACGAACGTGTTCTGTGCCCCTTTCACCTGAGAAGGACCTGTTTTATGTGTTAACGAGAGCCCCTTTGCCTTCTCATATGTGCCTGTTCTTCATATCAGATAAGTTGTCCTGAAAAAAAACCCAATCTTTCCGTGCCCGATGAGCGCCCGTTTTTTTTTTTTTTTTTTGCGCCGTTATGCTTCCTTCTGCAAGTGCATAATGAATGAAAACATTTTTTTTTAAACTCACATAATTGTACTGCAGATTTACACAAAATTCAGCAAAAGTATGCACAAAATCCATCAGTTTCACATAACAAAATGCAAAAGCGCCTCAATGATAAGCTCAGTCGATTTGCTCCCCCGCTTTGGAATTTTTTGCCCCAAAAGATTTTGCGCCCGGCTGCCCCCTAAGCGAAAAATTTCTGCATACGTTCATGTTAAAGATAGCGCCCTTTTCGAAAGAAAATGTGTCCTTTTCCCTGTGACCCCCCTTTTTTAACTTCGCTCCGCCGCCCCTGCTCTTCAACACTCTTCTTTACTTTCTTCCAAGCAAGTAAATGCCAAAAGGCCTATAAATACCACCATTTCCAACAGAGCGGTTTACGTACGTGTGGTACGTGCAATCTACTGATGACCGATGCAGCTTGGCGCCAAGGGACCATGTGCATTCACTATTTGGAGCTTTTTGATCAATAGGCCTATATATATATATTTGTTTAATACTATAGTGATTTTTAAGCGGTCTTCCTTGGCCTTCTTACCATCAGATGATTATATCAGTGCTCCTAATTTTAAATCCCTATAAAACAAAGGAATGAAAAATATAAAAAATAAAAAGCAAGTAAATTAATGAATAAATGGATGAAAAAATAAGTAGAAAAGGGTAAATACATGAATAGATACATGGATAGATAGATAGATTAGTCCGGATTAGTCTCCGGACTTTGAAACAGAGGGTCGTGGGTTCAAATCCCAGCCATGGCGTAATTTCCTTCAGCAAGGAATTCATCCACAGTGTGCTGCACTCGACCCAGGTGAGGTAAATGGGTACCGGCAGGAAGTAATTCTTCAAAAAGCTGTGTGCACCGAATAGGTAGCCTATAGCTTAGCCAGGTAATAATAGCAGGGCCCGCTGGGAGAACAGATTTCGGAACTGAAGTGGCTACCCTGGGTAAATATACCTTTATTATTATTATTATTATAGATAGATAGATAGATAGATAGATAGATAGATAGATAGATAGATAGATGGTGATGGTAATCTTTTTAGGAGCCTCGGAACTGTTTTGAAAGTGAGGGGGGGGGGCTGAGCCGAATGTGGGAGTTGACAATAAGAAAATCATAATCAGATAATCATTTTCCGCTTTTGTACACGGTTTGGGAAAAAAGTGGGGCATGGGGCTTCAGCCCCCAGGTTCCGCGGCCCCTGGTATGTGTATTTAACCTTGACAGCCATGTATTTAAAAATGCTAATTATGATTAGGATAAAAATGAAATTGTAATGATATTAATATCAACAATATATAATAATAACTATGAAAATGATGAGTATATAGTGGCCATATACATCTGTTTCAAAGGTGAAAGGAAAATAAAGAATAAAAACAATTGCATGTTGTTTATAGAACTACCAAGCAATAAGTGTAGGTATATAAGGCATCGTGGATATGAAGCTATATACGCAAAATAATGGAAAAGGCATTCCAATTAATTATCTTATAATTATCATTAATGCGCAATATGACGTAAAAGTTAAAGAAGCTTGCATTATACCGTGTACATGGATATATACCAAACAGCTTTTGTAACAAACTGCGGAATAGTAAAATGACTTTGCTCACAAAAACAAGAAACCTTATAACAGATGCTGAAAGTTCATTTTATAGTCCATCCAATCCAAAAGTGATGGCAAAATGACACCAGTAGATAAAAACATGTCATAGTCAATTTTGATTGATATCATTTATGGCGACATAATAATTATGTTGGTGAATTTTTAGCTGCGGTGATTGTGTACATTGATCATTATTTCATAATGCCCCGGCTTGAGACTAAAAATACCGACTGGAAATTAACGTTGTCACCTGTAAATCAAAATTAGTCGTTGCCGAGCAATTGGATGGGCCTACGAAATTGGTAATAAATTGTATTGGTTTGAAGTGTCCCCTTCCAACCTGAGCAGTGCAAGGATAATTTGATGGGACCGGGAAAGGGCCGGGGAGGGGATGTATAATAGGGACATGGCCCTGCCCATGGAGGAAACTGCACTCTAAAAACAAATCAGTCAAAAATGACTAGTTAATAGGGTCAGCTGGGAGCAACTGTTATTCTAGTCATATTTGACTATTTTCTAGTCATATTTTACTAGAACAGAGTTATTTCTGACTAGAATATATGTCAGAAATGTGACTATCAGTGATTGCCATATCAGTTACTCCCAGCTGACTACCGGGCTGACTACTGGTCTAGTCAATTTGACTGATCTGTTTTAAGAGTGTGGGGTCGTGTTGTGACAATGGTCAGCACCCCAGTCATGGGCGGAAATCCCAGGGGGGACAGGGGGGGGGGGCGTGTCCCCCTACTCAAAATAGTAGGGGGACACAATATCAAATGTCCCCCTACTATTTGTGTTCTTTTATGATGGTAAGAAATACATCATTCAAAATGGAAATAAAAAAAGTATTTTAGGACGAGATGACCTTACTATTGAGATGATAACCTTTTTTTTTTTTTTTTTTTTTTTTGCTTGTCAAATTTATTTTCGTCGAAATGACCTTAAAGTTGAGGGTGATAACCTCTTTTTTTTGGCTCGTCAAATTTTCCAGCCCCCCTACTTTTGGGAGAGATTTCCGCCCCTGCCCCCAGTATGTGGCCAGGTCCCGCCCTACGGGGAAGCAAAAGTTGACTTTATTATTTTCTTGATTACACTGCAAAAACCACACTTAACATATGATTACGCCAAGCATTTTTATCAACACATATTTTGTTTATTATTTCATAATTATGGTGTTCAGAACTTCTGATCAAGGGTGTATTGTAAACATTACTACGAGGATATGAATATTTTCTTAGAAAACCGACTGTTGTGTTTAATAACATTGATTTTATAGGCCTACTGTAATACTGTAATAAATAAAGCTCAATATATACGACTGTTTCATTAACTTTTCCATTATATTTCCTTTCTCCTTTTTTCTGTTTCAATTATTTCACCCCTTTTTTATGTTTTCAATCACTTGAAATATATGCCATAATGGAACGGACGAATTCTTCGGTCCCCCCCCCCCCCCTCGTAGCTGTACCCCTGTATGCCAGCACGGTTGAATCCAAACGTCCATTCGATGTAACCTATTTGATTTTACGAGATAATAGTTATTGACAAAACTAATCGACTCATCATCGTGCGTTTGTTCATTACGCCTAAAACCAAACAATAAAACATTAAAGGGCAGGTTCAGGAAGAAAAATCTCATGTGATGAATATGCAATTTCAAAAATGAAATCAATTTAGATAAAACCCATTCACATTGGTATACGGTTATTATACACTGTAAAGCATGATTACTTTTCATTTTCATGCTCATATTGTCTTTCCCTTTTCCCATTTCCCTTTTCCTATTTTCCTTCTTTTTTGTGTGTTAATTTATTGAAAAATTTAACTGCCCCTGCGCCCCTCCATGTGTGCCGTCCCTGTGTTTTGGGGATTTCTTTCAAATGAGCTACATCTTTATTTATTTATTTATTTTTATTTTTTTATTTATTTATTTATTTATTTATTCATTTATTTATTTATATATTTATTTATTTATTCATTTATTTATTCATTTGTTTGTTTATTTATTTACTTATATATTCATTATTATTATTGGTTATTTATTATGGGGGGGGGGAGCTAAGAGGTCATAGCGTCTCGAATAAACACAGGGCATCGTATTAGATCAGGTCTTATGTTATTTTTTTATTTAATGGGTAAAACACTAAATAATTTATTTATTGAAAATGGTTGAAATTATTAACTTTTATATTATTATGAAACAGTTGGGTATATTATGCAATTGTCGATCCAGTGAGCAATGCCATCTCCATAAATAGGCATATAACTTCTCCTATAGACAATAAAGAATACTTGACTCGGTTTGGGCATTTCATATATTTTTCATGATGGGAAAACAAGATTCATAATACTAAATAGGTTCATAATGATTGATAAATAAAGATTCATAATGCTTGGCAATATAGGCCTAAGCATTATATTCATGACATGCATTATTTGTTTCGATGTCAATAGTGCAAACGTAGAGCTCCCACAACTTCCATATTGGGATACGCTATGTTATTTTGACAAATTAATGTTGTTCGACACCAAAAGTTTGGGGAGGGTGGAAATCAGTGGGAAAAATAAGGATCATTTTCCACTTGCAGGGGTGGATCCAGCATTCGCCAATAGGGGGGGGGGGGGGATTTTCTTCCACATTTTCCCCTATCGGCCGCTCTAAGTTGAGTTTCTTAGCTATATTCTTATGAAACAACATAAATATATGACAATATATGACGATTTTTTTGGAAATTTTATGTATTTTTTTCCTCGCCCCCCCCCCGATCCGCCTATGCACTTGGTTATAAAATTTGAAATTTGACCATAGTGAATTAGCAGGGAATGTGAGTTGTATATTTTAGACGTCAGTTTTTTCTACTGCTATTCTTTTTTTGTAGAGAGAGGAGGGGAGAGAGGGGATAGAGAGAGAGAGAGAGAGAGAGGGGGGGGGGGGAGATACAATAATATGAAATCCTTTGTTCTTTGAATTCATAGCAGACTACACGAAGTTGTATGAGATTATTCAGATACTAGAAAATGAGTTTGTTCGGATACCTCAAGAGCGAGCACGTGTCCGTATCGTGCAATATCGAATCGATATCGTATCGAACTTCGAGAGTTGAGAATGCTGTAATGCCGGTGTGTTACGTTTTTGAGAGTTGAACCTCTGGAGCTAGATTCTTAGAATCATCTCTCTCTTTTTTTGAATTGAGGACATTACTCTGTGTTCCGAAAGAATTGAAATTCCTGTATTTAACTGTGAGTATATAAAACCATAAAAACGTGTTTTTGGTGAAGAATTCTTGCCTTAAAGTATCCACTTTCTTGCTCACTACCGGTACCGGCGGCGAGCAGCGGCTAAAATTTTGCGGGAAATGATTGGTCTGTTCCGGGACATCGTCGGCGTATCGCATTTGAGAAACACAGTCATTTCCAATTTTCGCGCACTATTTAGAATATCAGACTGAGTCACAGACAGAGGTGCAGTGTACACCAAGTCCCCGTTGACAAGTTGTAACTCAAGAGTTTATGCCGAGTTTAGTGCAATAAAATCCTATCATGTCTGTAGCTGTCTTTGTTTGACGGTGTGTGAGAAATTGAGCTATCGTTGAGCAATTAATTGATCCGAATATCGTGTCCTAAATAATAAATTCTAGATTCTGACTTCCTCTTTCTTCTCTGCAAGACTGCATCATTTCAAGTCTGGGAATGGCCCTAATTCACAGATTTAATTTTAACTTGAGATCTAACAAAGATGGTGCCAGTGGTTTAGAGTAATTCTAATCATCTCTATTGTCTTTGGTTTTGAAGCGATGGAGAATATATGCTGCCGTAAAGCTAGTCTTAACTTAAATTAAAAATAAAACAAGGTAAAGAGTTAATTTGTGACCCTAAATTTAAATGCGTTGTTTCAGAATTAGACAGAAAGCATCCAACAATTTTTCTCTGACTCCTCCCCCCCCCCCCCCCCCCCCCCCGTCCTCCCTGGATTTAAGCCAGTGGCCATGTAGATCTATCTACATGTACATGTATGTCGTGTCACAAAATAAAAACTTGATTCACAAATTTCATAACTTTGTTATAATTTTTTAATTGTTATGGATTTTCTTGAACCAAAGCCGGTATCAATAGTAAAGTAGTACTAGATCTAACACATTTTTTTTTCAAAGCCCCTCTTCAGATTATCTCCATGATGATTGTAATTGTATGTGAAATAATGTAACTAGGCCTACATATATGTAGATGTGTGTACATAAAGTACCTTTTAAATAAAAACTGTCATGGCGTGGATGAATAAAATCTGCACAATATCAGCATTGTAATATGAAACCACTTCTTTAGAATGAAATTGGCTGAAAATTACAGGATATCATCCTTTTTATTTTTGAAGCTTTCTGATAAGCAATAACTAATTTGTACAGTTCTAGTTGTCTGCTTGAAAGAAAAATCAAAACATTCCAGGGTACTTACAGGTAAAATTCATTTAAAAAAAAGAAGAATCAAGGAGTTTTAAGAGATTGAGAACCATCCAACACATTCCTTCTAAAGCCACTCTGATGCCGCATGGATAAAATACAGTATGTTAGACGGTATGTTCTTCATTGGATTTTTCTTGCAGATTATAAACAAAAGATTCCTACCAAACAACAGACTTACTGGCCAGATACAAGAGAAATATGCTTTTGTAATGATAATTTACTTTTTGCTGCCTCTGGTCAGATATTATGAGCAGACACATTGCTAACTTTTATGGGGAAGCAAAAATAAATGTTGCAATATTAATTGAAATATGATTTGGAATTATTTGACTGGCCGCATGTGACCGCAACTGAGACACATAACATCACAAATACATGTAGATCGTATTCACTGAAACTAATCATAATTGTTTGTTATGTGGAAGTGTTTGGAAATTTGTAAAATGATGATTTTAAAAATTGTGAAATTGTGAGAGGTTTTCACATTTTGAAACTGTTATACAATATTTTGCCCGATTTCAGGACATAATAAGGTTTTGAGATATATTTGTCATGTAATAATATCCACATTTTGTGATCAAATGAACTTGGAAATATCCGCAAATATCTGTTTTCAACACAAATCATTTTTTTAAAGTTTTCCCAAAGAATCGTGACTGGCGGCATCACAGGTCACCACCGAAGGCTATGCATAATGCACCTGTGTATTCTTTTGTACTTCTGTAAAAATCCGAAGCAACATGAATTAATTTGCATTCGTTGTCACTCCATCTCTTAAAACTCCTTGGAAAAATCAACAATTAAAAAAAAATTGAATGGGACCTCAAGTACAGTTAATAGTCTACACATACATGTACATGTGTACATTGATGAGATTGGAAATAAAAGGATTTGATTCTCTGCTTCTCCAGAATCAGAATGTCAAATCTTTACCAGGCAGCATACAAAGGCTTTAAATTTAAAGTGATCTCAATATGCAGCGATAATAATTCCCTGTCTATGATTTCGACTTGTGTACAGAAGGTCTTCCTCATTCTTGAAAGCAAGTTTTATTTACAAAGTGGTTAATGTCTGAAGACCTACTTGTTGATTGAAAGTTTCATTCAGGGTCTGTGCCTGCAGACTAAAACATGCCAGTTCTGGTAACAATCTGAAAATGAGTTGAGGCAATCAATACCCAAACTATTGCCCAAATAATAAAGCAACACATTCCAGCCAGTTGTCAGATTTTTTTTTCAAGCAATAATAATGCATTGTCCCACATGTGCTTATCTTGTTTGTTGATTGTGAGTGGCAATTTTTCTACTTTTTCCATGATTTCACAGAGTTCTGTTTAATGTATTCCAGGTCTAAATCCATCATAAAATGGAGGTAATTACCCTTTATTTTGAAGATTATTATGAAATCATTGCTTGCTGCAAATCTGTGTACAGGCAGGGCGCGACAAAACCGCTTGCCCGGGGCAAGTGAAAATGATGTGCGGGCAAGCATTTCTCAAAGTCAAAAGGTTGTTTTGAAAATGATAACGATATTACAGTAAATTTTAATCATTTTTCGATAAATTGCAATTATCTCTCATACAAAATGTCATACCAGTAAAAAACAGTGGAAACGTGTCAAATCAGCGCCAATTTATCGCCAACGGTCCCGTTCGATGGGGGCTGCCATCTTACTTTCTAAACTATACTGTGGGCATGCGCTACTAATCGACGAAGGAGCTAGCTGGGGAAACCCCTCTCTCGCCCTCTTAGCGCATGCTCTAATACATCGGCGCTACAGTACATGTACGTACAGAAAAGAATAATTAAGAGCAAAAGAATTTTTGCAAAAAAATCGGGCAAGCAGTTTTTTCTATCGGGCAAGCAAATTTTTTTATCACTTGCCCGACAGGGCAAGTGATGAATTTTTTTTTGTAGAGGACTGGTACAGGATTTAATTTTCAAACCACATGTGACTTTATGTCAGAGTAACCTCCCCCTTTAAATGATCCTTCCTTTCCTATGTATGCTTTTTGTTGGATTTTGCTGTTAATTATCATGATACTGTACATGTAGTTCAACAGGTTTCCTGTTATGCAAACAATATTGATATTTACAGAAAATTGCATCATTGTTGGAAAAAAATGTTTTAAAACGATTTGAAATGTTTTAAAACAATAAAAAAAAATTATTTGTTTTTTTTTAAATAAAAAACATTTTTTATTTACCTTGCATAAAATGGAGGTAATTACCCTTGATTTTGAAGGCTTTATTATGAAATTATTGCTTGCTGCAACTGTATGTACACTTGGCTGTAAGTCTAAGACAAGGATTTCAATTTTCAAACAACATGTGAATGTCAGAGTGAACGCCCCCTTTAAATGATCCTTCCTGTGAATGCTTTCATGTAGAATTTTGCTGTTAATTACACAATTGTCATGATAGTTCAACAGGTTTCCTGTTATGCAAACAACATGATGCAACAGTTCTTCTTAATAGGGGGTGTCCTTGTCTATCGGAAGCATACATGTATGGAGACCTAATTGCAGTCTCTACATTTTTCACTAATTTTTTTTTTAGATTTTCATTTATATAGTGATAAATAAATGCATAAGTCTTGTATAGCGCACAGGGGGAAAATACCATGGGGGCTGGAGGCGATTTTGCCCCAGAAATGCTCAAAAGAGCCCTGGAAACTAAAAAGGAGCCCCAGAAATCCCCATTCATTGTAATGTTAAAGCTTACCCAATGTTCCAGATTTAAGCAGTAGGTGGTGAAAAGTAGCCCCCCAAAATAAAACAAATAATGTTTTGCCCTAAAAAAAATAACTTTTCCCCTCAAAATGCTTAAAAGAGCCCTGGAAACTAAAAAAGGAGCCAGCTGCCCTGGAAAATCCCCATTCATTGTAATGTTAAAGCTTATCCAATGTTGCAGATTTAGGCAGTAAGTTGTAAAAAGTAACCCCGCGAACATGAAATAATTTTTTTTTGCCTGATAGCACATTTTCCATCTTAATTAGATGCTCTAGGTGCTTCAGTGCATGAGAGAAAAAAAAACTTATGAACATGTTCAAACTTTATTAAAACAATACATGTATTAAAGTCAATATCTGTCTAAAAGCACTCATGTACTGTTATGCCTTTAGGCTTCTTAGCTTTATAATAAGTAAACTTGTTAATTTGTTGGTAGTTGTTCAACGTCATGAAGAAAAAAAATCTCAGCCAAATTTGTGCATGTGTGTCTTTTATTTTGAATAGAATTGTTTTATTCACCATGTTGGATGGGATATCCAAGGACAATGACAGGGGCGCTGAGGCCAATCAATAGGGTTTCTAGGACCATGGCCTTGGTGACCGTAGATTGATTTAAGCCCTGTACATGTATTTTATTTGATAAATATTTTCATTGTTCTGAAATGAATAAAGGAAATGATTTATTGCTACACGCATCCATTAGTCTGCTATGCAAACCCTTCACTCTAGTTAAGGGTCTGAATGTGCAGCCTACTTTATGCCTTGTGTACTGAAGGCCCTCTCGTTTTGTATGTGCTAGTCTTTACGTGGAGACACACTTGTTGATTAAAGTTTCAATCAGGGTCTGTGCCTGCAGACTACGCATCCATGAAGATGGGGGGGGGGGGTGTTCCAGTCTAGAAAGAAATAGATCTTGGTGGTCTGCTATTTCATCAAGAGAACACGACTTGCAGGGCTGAGTCATGTCTGAAATTTAGCGCTGGATTCTGATCACGTAATGCTGATCAGATTAAAGAATTCTAATAAACATGTATTGTACCGTTACTAAAAATAATTTTAAAAAGTTAGGTAATCACTGACTATTTTGTTCTCCAAAATTCACTTGTTACAATCATTCAACAAGGAAATATGCTGATAAATCACTACCTTTTTGACAGTATTCATATTCATGTACATGTAGACATACATTGTAAGATATATTAAGTATAAATGAATACATAGATCTACATTTATCCATCACCATTATGTTTTAATGATGATATTTTCAAGTTATTTTTTTTGTTAAATCCCTGTACACTTGGAATGAACTCTTGTCTGCCTTCAACTCCGGTTTTAGCTGTTTACATTGTTGCCACTTGTCGCTTGAAGGCATACATGTAGTATGGTAACCAAACCTTACTATGTACATGTAGATTGCATTCTATTGGCAGTAACATCCGGTAAGCTTCGGGATAGAGATGTAAATTCCATTAGTGAGTTAAATGAGGAGGAACCATGTGAAGATTACTAGTTACTGATCATCAGGTATCAAAAAATTTGTTTAACTTTGTGCAGGGAACAAGGGTGCAGTATACAGAATGCACCGGAATGGAATGAAAGAAGAAGGTCCGTGTCATGGACTCATGGTTACATGTATTTGCTAGAGATCACATGTTCTGTATATGTCATTAGACATCATACACGATGTTAAGTGTATATAGACAAAGCAAAAAAAATTGTATACATGTAATCCTGTTTCCTTGAGTTCAGATGTTTTAATTCCAATATTGTGAGATCACTACATGTACATTTCAAGAAGTAAAAGAAATAAAAAGCGAACCTTTAAATGGATTGCAGTTCAGATTCATATGTTCTGTTTGCATTTACAATCGCCTGATAAACTGAGTACCGGTATAAAAGTACAACAATGTAATAGGAAAACTCATTCACATATAATTAGAGACTGCATTTGAAAATTCTGCATAGTAGTGATCATTAACAAGAAATGACTTGTAATACTTATAGTTTGTACTCTACATTATGAAAATATTCTATTCCTATATTATCACCACAACACCCAACTAAATTTTCATTTAGGTCATGGTCATGTAGCTTTTAATATGTAAAAAAAAAAGAAACATAAAAACTACTTATTAATCAATTGGATTCCCGAGGCCTCGCAATATTCATTTCTAGTGCTTTTCAGTGAGGTAGCCTATACCATGTGGCAGATGTGGTTTGAGGGAGATGAAGGTACGTCCTCATCATCTATCTTCAAGATGTGCTTCTGAATGCCCAGTCAGTCCGCAGCCCGTCCGAAAGTGCTCTATTTTATTCAGCGGTATGCATAGCCGTCCGTGGTTATGCATACGTAATGAGCTGTGAAGACGAACTTTCCGATCGGTGTTTTTTGCTCTTAGAATCGTTTATTCCTCACAAAATTGGTCTTATTTTATAGATAAAACTTTGAAATTTCTGATCAGCTAAATAAAATGCACATTTAATGTATTTTGAAGACCGATATTTAGCTTAGAAAACATGATTTTTTTCAAGAAATATATGTGAATAAACAGAGCGCATTTTTGCACCGAAATTACACTTGCGTCAAATTGATATTATAATCAATATAAAGCGTAGACATTCTTCTTTACGACTGAAAAAGAATTATGAAATTTCATGATGTAGCAAAGTCAGGAACCACAAAAAACCACGGCAATGTCCATCGCAAAATGATTGGAATTGCAGTAGAATTGCCGACGCGTTCTGATTGGTCAACAGCGGCGCACAGACTTGCAACATTTCATATAGCTTAAAAAACCCGGAAGTAGTATGGAAGAGATCGATGGCGAATTGCGTAAGCGCATTGTTTTGGCGTGTGCAAGGACCCTGGTTCGAACCCGCCGGACTGTTTTTTTTTTTTTTTTTTTTTTTTTTTTTGGGGGGGGGGGGGGTGATGGGGATATGTTTATGCTTTTTCTTTAAATCATATTCCTTCATCGTTCCTACCCAGCTTTATTCTCTTTTTACTTTCATGTGAAATTCTATTTAGGCCTGTATTTATTAAATCATGGAGCTATTAATAGCTCTATGATTAATTCTTACTTCTTCTTAATCACTGCTTTTGATTTTCAAGTTCTTGATTACACTTATTTGGGCAGGGGTGGGAAGGGAAGTGAGTTAAAGGTAAAGTGCACATCAACAAAAAATTATTTGAATAAATACAGAAATTTCCCTTTTTTAACACAAAACAGTTATATACACAAAACAATGGTATGCAAATAGAGTTGATTATGTCACTCACATCACATTACTTTTTAAATTTTTGTTGCATTTTTATTATATAAATTTTAGCAAATTTGATCTAAAAAATCTTCCTCGAATCACAATAGGTTACATTTATGGAAACTACGAATGTTAATGGAGGAATTAAAATCCCTCTCAAAATTTGTTAATGAAAATTAAAATAAAATATACATGTCATGTACATGTATCAAACAAAAAAATACACAAGAAATTAGAGTGCTTGTGACATAATCGGGTCTGTAATTTGCACATTGACCAAGATGAGCATATAATTGTTTTATAAAATTAGGCAAATTTCTCAATGTCAAAATAGTAATTTTTTTAATTTTGAATCATAGTTTTTATGAAATTTTCTGCAACACTTTATTTTTCTTTAAATTCAAATTAATTTTTTGGTGGGGTGGACTTCTCCTTTACTCTTTGCTTGGAATAGGGAATGCACATTAATATTTATCCACGAACAAAATTGTCTAAACATATGCAAATCAGTAATTGGACACATGCTCACTTTCCTTTCATCCAGGCCACTCCCTCACATCCACCAGGTTTACAGTCTTATAACAAAAATGATGAATTAATTATAATACCATCACACCATAGCTCCATGATCACACAACATTCATACAGTGCTTCACAACAAATATTTCACTTCTGTTCATATATGCAATAATTACTGTGGAAAACAAAAACAAGGCGTAACCACATTCAAATACCGTTTAAAAGGACAAATATATTATACCTTCGAAAAAAAAAATTCTGAACATACATGGCACTTAACCTTCAGCACATTAGATAACATATAACAGAGTTGCTTGAGAACAAAATATGATTATGGGGCATTGCAAGAAACTTATGTTCAATTTCAATTGCAAATCAACTACATGTTTGTGTTTAATCAAAGGACTTACCCTTAATTTTGGAATGTGTGATTGAGTAGAAAGTTTCTTGCAATGCACTATTAGTAACATTAAAAATGTTCTTTGGTTTTGAATTGTGAATTTTTATTTTTTGCCAAGTCAGTATTCTTAGTCCTCCCCAAAACTGTGCTCTAATTTTTTAGTTTCCAATATCGATAAAGATAAATTTTCTGTTGTATCAGTCCAAAATTTGCAAACGAAATAAGGGCTTTGTCGAAATCATAGTCTGACCATTATAGTACATGATGGACTCTCCCAGAATGAAGTAGCAAGCAGAGACCAGAGTCAGCAAGTATGCAGATCTGTGTGTAGAAGAGACAAAAAAAGAGAGAAATAGTCTAAATTACTAAATAACCATTCAAAGTATGAATTATGTTACATGTACGTCAATTAAGAGACTACCTAACTAAGTTAAGTCTAAGTACTGTCTGTGACAGCCACAATTTTTTTATTTGAACAAAATGGTTTATAAATACTACTGAGTACGGTAGTACCAGACTTTTTAGTTTGACTTTAAACTGTCTATAGTCTCTAGAGTAGACTGTCTGAGCTAATCATCATTTAATTCTTAACCGCAGCCTGGGCTGGGGCAAAAATCATCATGGGGCTCAACTTCGACTAATTAAGAAAAAAGGTTAACAATTTTCAACATAAATCAAGAAATATCTCAATCTATAGTAAAAACTTGATGGAATTCGGAAACCTGATAATCATTGAATAAAACTTTAGAAGGGATCTACTTATTAAGCTTCGTTTATATTGAGTCTTAATTTTTTTTAAACAAGTCGGCCTCCACCGTCCACAGACACATATAATGCGAGCCATCTGCCATCATTACAGAAGTTTCAACGTATGGGACCAAAGGCGAAATTCTACCAACCCGCGACGAACGTAATTTTGGCATTATTTCGCGCCATCGTGGAGTGAACGAGAAGGTTACTTCCGGGTAAAACGTAAATTTCTCGATTTTTAGGCTATCATTTTCTCTAAAATAAAAATATAAGGTGAGTTTGCGTCAAGTTGGTTCTGACATATTTTGAACAGTGACTTTTCTTCTTTCTAAAAAATCCTGATCGAAACAATTTGGTTATGTAGCAAAGTCAGGAACCAAAAGTGAAATTCCGACTACAAAATTGCAGTTAAAATATTACTAAAATAAGCATCAATTAAAGAGGTAAAAATGGTAGGTTGAAAATGTCGAAATATGGAAAATTATATACCAAACTGTAGATGAAGGTCTTGAGAATAACTTACCACAATTCGTTTCGACGTAAACTGAAGTTAGCGACCAGTACAGAGCTATAACTTCAGCCCCTCCAATTCAGTGGGAAAATCAAGCCAAATTGATCGCACGTTTTCCTTCGGAGACCGCTAGAGGGCCGCTGAATAAATTTCCGTGAATATGCTCATTATCGCGCGAGCTGCGGTCTGACTGTGCCATCCTCTATGGACCTACCCACTTGAGTGATACCAGAGGCATACTTTTCCCCCCTTCCTTGGGCTCACCAAAACAAGATATCCTGTCTTTCTCTTGATCTATCTCTCATGAATGCATCTTGAATAAGAGAGAGAGAAAGAGAGAGAGGATGAAAGACACAGAGAATGACCGGTACACTAACAATGCCTACTTAGAGAGACAGCGTGAGAGAGAGAGAGAGACAGGGAGAGAGGAGAGTGGGAGATAAAGAGTGAGACAGAAGGGAGATGCAAGAGATAAGGATTTTAGAGTGACAATCGGCATGATGAAAAGGAGTTAAATATTGAAATCAAGAGCCAATCTGTAATAGAAATTAGTATTAATCACTATACAGGATGATATGATGAGATTGGGCTTGGCAAACTGTGCATGCCCATTTTTCTTTCCAATTTTCTTTCCAAGAAATGACATTGCCTTTCCCAAACATTAAGGATAAATTATACAAAATGTTACCACAAACCGATGGTTTAATAATAAAAAAAAAACAATTTAAAAAATATTGAATGATAGTTGATATTGATTAGAGAAAATTAATATTAGAACTGTATGTGTACATGCGCATGTTCATGTAGCTACAGTACATGCAAATTTATTATATAAACCCCTCCTGTATGTGAAAGAAATATCAGTTCATTTTTATGAATATCAATGAATAATTAGGCTTATTCCAGTGTAATAGGCAGTTTTAATCCTTGCTGTGGAATATTGAAATAGATGTGTTATTTATCAAGCTATGGTCATTTGCGAGCAAGTGAGAAAGACAGATGGGTAGGATTCACATTCTTTTGTACATGTACATGTATATAGTCAATGAATTGAATACGTCTCTGTCTGTCCATATGGGATTTCTTTAGTTCCTTGTGGTAAATTGCAAATTTACTGGGGTTGAATGGGGTTGCACCCGTTGCAAGCTGCAGGATTGCACCATTCTACACTGCATCCCATAAAAAAAAGGAAACAAAAATTTCCAATTATTTTTCTAGCAGAATCAGTCAAGCAATGTGGGATATTTATGTGTTTGCATCATCATTGAGCCGGAAAAGTAAATTTCAGTTTCCCAGAAAAGTACATGTTCATGTAGATCAATATTTATTGAGAATGTGATCATACATTTCATGTACCTTGCATCTTAAATGAATGGCCCTTTCTGATTTCTTTGTTTAATGTTTATATCACTGAATGTCTTTAATAATGACAGTGGATGCAGGTTCAAACTGGCATGTCTGTGCAAATCATTTCTGTCAGGTATAGTTTTTATTGGTTTCAATATACCACGGATGACCAATCAATATAAAGTATTTGGTCTCTAATCAAAGAGATTTCCCTCATTCTAGTATTGTTGCAAAATGTGTAACCAAAACAAGATGATTTTGATATACATCCCTACAATTATAGGGTTTCCTCTTTTGTGGGACACAAATGTTGTTGTTGAGATTTGAATCTACATGTAGTCTAAAGGGGGGGGGGGGGGGGGAGGGGGGTAACAAGCATTTTAGGCATTTAGTGTGCTAATCATCACCACAATATATAGAGTGCTTCCCATACTGCTCAACTGTAGAAGAAGAAAACAAGAGTCTTGATTACCACTACTTGATTTATATTTGTATATAAATCAGTGTACATCATTTTCTGTGAATTGTTGATAGGTTTTAAAGGGGCCCCAAGCTCTGAACACAGTCAGTGGTTCTCCTTCCACAGCCCACTACATGTACATGTATGGACATTAGGATAGTCTTGATACCCTTACATCTTGAACTATCAGAAAATGTCAATTTTGGTTTCTCTATTGAAGAACAAGAATACCTTCAAGCATTAAATAAAATATATTTATTGGCAAATATTGTAGTAAGAATGTTGTAAAGATAAGACACCATGGTTGTGTTGCATTCTTGATAAAGATGAAGGGTTGTCATGAGGTGCTTTAGGTCTTGAGATTGTTATTATCATAATCATTGAGATTCATGTATTGTGATTTGTTAAAAGCAATGCAAGTGAAACCCTATTAATGGAATTTGTGATTACTTACATGTACATGTAGATCATATCCATGTATTGTAAGAGATTATACAGCAGTCTTGAAGACACAAACTGTTCAAAACTATAAAGTGGAGAGTATTGTGCCTTAGAAATGAACTAGAATAATGGCCTTTTCTAGTGACAAATGCATGTACATGTACATATAAAAGTACTTGTAGTTTCACATCTTAGCTAGACAGACACTTATCAGTCCTGATAATATTATGTAGTTGAATATACATGTAGAAAAGAAGAAGGAAAAAGAGGAGAAGGAGAAAGAGGAGGAGAAGGGGGAAAAAAAGAAGGGAAATGAGAAGAGAGTGAGAAGAAGAGAGTAGGGGAAGGAGAAAGAGGAGAGGAAAAAAGAGGAGGATGAGGAAAATAAGGAATTTTTTAAATGTCTTTCCTTGTCATATTGGCATTTGCCCTAGCGCCTGTAATGTACCGGTATGTCTCTTTCTCTTTCTCTGCTTTTCTGTTCGACTTCTTGATTTGTCCAAGAAACACTTTGAAGACCAGTCATTAGCCTACAGTTGTATCATAAATCTCTCCTTTCTTAATTTGCACTCCAAATATATTTTTTTCAAAAAGAACTTGTTTCATTTTCATGATTTTTATTTTATTTTATACCAATGTCAGTCTGGTTAACATAGTGATCATTTGAAAGAGGCATTCAGAAAACAAAAATTACTTGTACATGTATACATGTATGTAGACCTCTTGAGCTTCAAAATGCAATACATTGACTCTGAACTGGAGCCATACAAAGATGTACAAGAAGGAGCTGAAGTCCAATCATGCTTGAAGTATTTTATTCACTTACTTAGTTTAAAGTGTATTTATATGTAGCTCTCAAACAAATATTTTTGTGTACATACGGATTGATGCTTTTTAATTACATTTTCTAGATTAAAGAAAAACATGTACAC
Organism: Lytechinus pictus; assembly: GCF_037042905.1. Classification (NCBI taxonomy): domain Eukaryota; kingdom Metazoa; phylum Echinodermata; class Echinoidea; order Temnopleuroida; family Toxopneustidae; genus Lytechinus; species Lytechinus pictus. The sequence continues at coordinate 23,711,597 of NC_087255.1, read as the reverse complement.
ATGTATATTGTGTATGTATATAAGGTTACCATCAGAATGTATTCCCCCTAGAGCTGTTTCTTCGTTGCAGAAAGGGCACATTTACATATGTGTATAAATGTATTTATATATATATAGTTTTAGTACCAGCACATTATGTCAACACAGTATATGTACCTGCAGTTTCTTTTCAGGTACAAGTGTATGCATTCAGTTTACAGAAACGTTATGAAAATTGTAAAGTGAATAACTGGCTGCATGATTATTAACTATATTCTTTTTATTGTGCTGTTTATCCGGTCTACAAGTAATGGCGTTATAATTTTATAGAAGTGCAGTATTAAAGAGTAATGTATTTGACCGAGTTACCAAGTAATTTACAGAAGATTTCTTTTTTTAAACGGTGTTGGTATACATGTATGTATGCAATGTATCTCTAGAGCCTTTTCTGAAGATATAATGACATTGTGCAACAGGGAAAAAATTAATTATTTTTTTTCGGGGGCTCCATTTTCAGTTTTTTGTAAAATTTCGGGGGCTCCATATCTACCTTTCGTGGGCTACTTTTTGCATTTCGGGGGCTCTTTTCAAATGCTACTTTTTGTATTTTGAGGAATACCTGTTCACTTATTAATGAATTATTACTTATTGTTTAATATTGTATTATTTTTTAAGTTATTTTTTTCATGCTTAGAATCTTGGATGTGGGTGTGTGTGTGTTTGTGTGGGTGTGACTGTGAGTTGAACTTGGATAAAAATGAATTCAATATCTAATTTTTACTCCATCTATTCCAGTACAATAACCTGTACTTGGCCATGTTATTAAAGGCCCACATACCTTGTACCCTAACTTTTCCTAAAGTTCTTTGAAAACGTAGATCTCCATGAAAATTGCATTTCTCTATGGGGGAGTCTAAATTTGGTGAGAATGAACTCATTAATAACTTAAATAGACATGACAATGAAGAAATTATCAAACTTTTTTGGCAGTTTTTAATAATATACCCGAAATGTAAACTCTGTCTGAAACAGAAAATCACCATCATTGAGGCCTTTACTGAGCAAATTGTCCCCCAGAGCTCTGGCAGAGAGACAGAGCTCAGACTGGCTAGCTAGTACAAACGCCAATGCGGGCGTGCGTGAGCCTCCCGCCGGCCTTGTAAAATAGATGGAGCTTTGTTTGATGATTTATTGTCTGATATTTACCTCATCCTCTAGAAAAATAAAACCAATGATTTTTAAGTAATAATCAACAAATAAGGTAAGTTATTTTGGATGTTAATAGGCCGTTTTGAAAAGCAAAGCCGAATGACAACTCACCAATGCGAGGTTACTAGACTCTGGGATTTATTTCCTGTGTAAATCGAATTATTTTATCACAGAATTGTGATATCTGTAGGGAAAATGTGCATTAGAAATTGCACATGGTGGTAGTCATAGTGGACCCCTATACATTCAACCGTTTCCCGACCGTTGCGTTGATTTGTTTTTTCGTACCATGTGTAAGGAAAAACGTGGTTCAGAAAAAAAGACGCAACTTCGAAATTAGAAACTGTGCTCGCTATTTTCAAGGCTTGTTCATGATTTTGAATGCGGATTTTGATGATTTTTTAATGGTAAGCGGAGCTCGAGCATATGGCGCTCGTGGGCCGCTGAGTTGTTATCACTCGGCAATAATTTCGGGGGCGACTTTAAGATTTTATGTCGCCCCCGATAGCATGATTTTGGGTGATTTCGAGGGCGACTTTAAGTATTTCCGGGGCGAATTTGCCCGCCGCCCCCGTGTATTTTTTCACTGTTGTGCAATTAAAGGACAAGTCCACCCTAACAAAAAGTTGATTTGAATAAAAAGAGAAAAAAATCCAACAAGCATAACACTGAAAATTTCATCAAAATCGGTTGTAAAATAAGAAAGTTATGACATTTTAAAGTTTTGCTTAATTTCACAAAACAATTATAAATTATATATACACATCCTGGTCAGTATGCAAATGAGGGAACTGATGACATCACTCACTCACTATTTCTTTTGTATTTCTCCCTGAACATGTGGAATTACCATTGTTTAACATTTTATGGTTCAGACAAGTCGGTCCTATATTGTCAAATCTGTAAAAATGCAGTTTTATATAATTAAAGCAATAAAAAAAAGAAATAGTGAGATCGAGTGACATCATGGACTCTCTCATTAGCATGTGACTAAATTGTGCATATGTAACTATTTTGTGAAAAATAAAGCAAAACTTCAAAATGTCATAACTTTCTTGCTTTACATCTGATTTTGATGAAATTTTCAGCATTATACGAGATCAGATTTTTCTCTATCGATTCAAATCAACATTTTTCTGAGGTGGACGTGACCTACATGTACATGTATATGTATATGGAAAAGAAAACACTTTTTGATGATAAATACGGTAGGTGAATAAATAAATAGACAAATTTGCAAACAGATATCAAAGTTGCTTTTGATCTGGTAGCTGTGATGTTTTTTTTTTAGACATCCCTGAATTCAATCCACATATGTAAATGTGTACCTTCAAAATGTTGCTATTTCCATATTTATTCATGTACATCAATCATATTTATGTACATGTACATGTAGCACAGTAAGATTTTTTTATCTGAAATCTCATCTTCAAATGAAGTCAACTTATGGAAATTTGAGCAAAGAGATTGAAGGATCCTGCTTTCTCACAAACATACGGCATACATGTATGTACTGGCACATTTTCCTAATCTGGAAAAATACCTAGTACTTGGCTAGCATTGAAGCAAAGTAGAATGCATACGTATTAGACAGGTTCTGGTGTTCTGGAATTCTTCCCTGACTCATCCATCTTGTAATATCAATGCAAAATGTTTTTTTTATCATTATCTATTTGTAAACAAATATCATGATCTGTTCTACATTCTGGTTCCTGTAGCTGCTGTGTCAGTTTCATTGTGAAATTTAAAGAGTATGGTCCATATTCTGAAGTCGGGTTTAATATAAACTCAGGTTTAAAGTTGTGGTTTAAGTATGGAAAGCCAATTGTGACATAAATCACTAAAAGTAGAGATATAATATTTCAGCTCATTTGACTCTCAAATCATTATCAATTGTCTAGGAACTATGAATTAATAGATAATTGTCTTCACAATCAAAGAACCAGGAAAGAGCATAGTAAACATAAGAAATATACAATAAAAATTTGACACTTTTGGCTTCCCATAATTTTAGCACAGAGTTGGACCATGGTCTAAGTTAAACCTGATTTCAGAATTTAAGAATTATGGTGTAAAGATGTGAATTAATATAGTATAGTATGTCTCAGATTGTAATATCCATGGAAAGTATTTTTAAAGGCATTCGAAGACATTGCCTATAAAGGTTATTACACAATTAATCCTTCTTTTATATTGGCCATGTTGAATTTGTTCTGATGGTGAGAACAAATTGATGTTTGTATTACAATCCAACACATTTCTTCATATTTTGGTAGATTTCAGGATTAGTTTCATAGTGTGTTTTTAGACTGTAGGCCCTAATTGTGACAAGGCACCAAAATCCCCACAAAAAGTTGAACAGTGTGATTTTCATGTAGAGAACATCAATATGGGTCATGGTCATAATGTCAAATATGAGTTTCAGTATTTTGTGAAGGAGTATACATTTACTACATGTATATAATATCTTCATACATGTATATGTTCTTTACAAAAATAATGGATATAGTGCTCAATCAAATGGTTAAACCCAGTGGACTATTTTTGACAGTTTGATTCGACCCATATTTTTTTTATTGTTTTGTTCTCCTCAGAATCCAAAATATTCCCTTAAGAAATGGGTAACAATGAACAGGATGTGCTTAGTATGCCAGCTTTAGGAGTACTTTAATGACCTCTTTGAAAACTTTGTTGATTTTTAATGCTCTCTTTGTCATCTTCACACAAAAAAGTAGGATGGCCAGTGTCTTTCAATTGAATGGCTAACTTATATCAAAAGTAACATTCGATGGTACTGTACATGTACTGTATAGTGAACATTCTTCTTGAAGTGGGTTAGGATCATCCAATGGTTGCAAGTTATATCCCGTTTCAAAGCTGAGAATCTCCTCTTCAGATGAGTTTTATATTATAACTAAAAATAATAACTTCCGGCAACTTTTGGTGAGTTTCTTGTGCTGGGTCACAATATAAAGCCAGTATTGTTATCCATATTTCATCTCATCATGGATATTCTTGAAATAATGTGCACAAATTATTTCCTTGCATGTATGTTTTTACCTGTGACTTAGGGTGTGTTTATGCTTCCATTGCGAGGACAGAATCAGCGTTTTCAAACGTCGATTCAAAACGCCGATCGTAAACGTGGTTCTGGGAGTGCTGTTTATGCTTAAATTTTCAGAGGCAAAATCACGATCTCCAGCTGGCTTCGCATCGTAATTTTCGTTGAGCAGGAAAGCGAGGTCAAATTGGGCGCGCCCTTTTTCGAAAGTTTTTTTTCCGAGTGTTGTTATGGGGAAGGTACGTCAACTGTTTTATAAACATCGAACAATTTCCGATATTTTAGTCATTGCATGGAGCTTCTTGATATAGCCATATAATTTCCACCATGGTGAGGAAAATAGTAAGAAAAAATAAAGAATTTAAGTGTAGAAAATAATAAAATATCTATTTGTTTATGCTACTGGGTCATCTGGCGATGTCTCCTCATTATAACTCATATGTTCCAGGGGGTTTTTGGGGTGTAAATCCCTCAACGTTCATCATGATGACAAACTTGGAAGAGTAAATGCTAGCAATAGTACTACACATGCAAAACAAGGGAGATGAGAGGTAATTCCATGGGGGTAACATGCGACCATGGAGCTATGCGACTGTATTTGCCCGCGGATTTTCATCTCACCAGAAGCATTACCAAATGACGTCATTTAAACAAGTTTACGATCGTGGTTCTGTTTATACTTCCTCAGAAAGCCTGATTCTGGTCGAACGACGTTTACAAACGCACCTTTTTGTGAGTTTACGATCGGCGTTTTGAAACAGCGTTTAAATGAAAGTAAGCATGGACGCAACCGTGTTTTGGACTAATCACGTTTGGAAACGCTGATTCTGGCCTGAAAAGTGGAAGCATAAACACGGCCTTAGTTTCCTAATGGTATACGTACATGTACAATCGTACAACCCAATTGACCACAAAGTTCTTTTTGTGTCACATATTTATCTCTCTATATTCATGTATCCTTTAATAGAGAAAGGCCAATTGCCAAAGTACTACTTATGTACAAAATCATATCCAGGCGACATTATACTGTAGGAAGATGTTTGTAGAGCTGTTCTGAATTTTTGAGTGGTTTGTTATTCTGGCATCTGCCATATTGATTTGTTGATAGAGGATGTCATATTTGGGTCCACATCATGTATTTCATCAGTGCCTTCTGAATGTGCACTTGATCTTTATCACAGTCTGAGATATTTCTATCTTGTATGTTTATTCACTAAAACTGTCCATAAACCTGGCTCACACCTTTGCGTTTTGGGCTTGCATTCAGCTAAGAAAGATTTCAGTCAGAAAGATCAACTTTGATCAATCTGATATGGCTTTGTGACTAGACAACGCTGCTCCTTGTCTGAGCTGTGACAATAGGTGCTGAACCATCCTGAGTTTGCTCAATCTCGAGATTTTAGCCTGATCGGCCCTCTTCGCCATTAATCTCGAGATTCAAGAAACCCCGTCTCCACCATCGTAAGAAGAGCGATTCCTGCTCGAGCGTGGCATCCATGCATTATGGTCTGACGCCATGAATAAATAATACTGAGTGCGTCTGCACCTGCGAATTAGCGCGATAATTTGTAAAATAGCGCGCTATTTTGCAAATAATCCCAAGTTGACTTGGGATTGCAATCTCGAGATTAATCCTACGAGCTAGCGCGATAATTGTGTCTCCATTACAAATAATCTCGAGATTTTTCAGATCGATATAATATGCCGGATCAGAAATAGCGCGCTAATTTGAAAACTCGGGATGGTGCAGACGGCCCTAAAGTGATATACATGTAGGAGGCTATCATGCATGCACATAATGTGATCCTTGTCAAAAATACTGGTACCATTCCATTACTGTGTCCTGTTTTATTTGCAACTGAAATTCAGAGACAATTAACTTTTCTACTATTATTCATACTACCACTACTACTACTACCGTACTTTTACTATTACTACTACTACTACTACAACTACTACTACTACATGTACTATTACTATTACTAATGATACTACAATTGCAGTATTACAGCGATCGACTTTATTCTAACTATCTTGTGTTTTTGTGACAATACAATTCACTGCTTGTGATCCTTGTCAAACATACTGGTTCTGGTCAATAGTTGTGTCGTGTTTACATCATCATCTTCCTCCCTTTTCTTCTGCTTCTTTTCCTTTTCTTCTCCTTCTCATTTCTCTTCTTCTTCTCCTTCTCCTCCTCCTTCTTCTTCTTCTTCTCTTCTTCCTCTTCTTCTACATGTACCTCCTCCTCCTCCTCTACCTTCTTCTTTTTCTCCTCCCCTTCTTCTTTTTCTTCTTCTTCCTCCTCCTCCTATTCATATTTTTAATTATGTATTATCGGTATCATTCAAGTAATATAAGTCTACATGTAATGTATGGTCATCAATTCAAGTGACTCCTACCACCAAGCCCCGGGGGGGGGGGGGGGGGGGGGGTGTACTCGACCAAAAAAGTAGTAGGTCTGTGCCGTGGGCGAGACAAAAAACGGGGGCCTTGGAGCGGGCTTATCGTAAAAAGGAGGGTCCTCGGAACAGGCTTCGGAACTACAAATGTTTGTGAAAACGGGGGTCCTTGGAACAGGTTGCCTGCATGTGAGTGCGTATGCATCCCTATGGAACGTGCATGCAGCTAGCCCGGCACCGGGTGCGCTAGCGCAGAGGCGATGGTTCGACAGCGCTCTGCGGCCGCTTTTCACCAAAATTGCGGCTCATTGTAGCAGATCAATGCGACCGGAACCGAACGGCGTACCGGAAAATATGCGAAGCTTTGGAGCGGATTTCTTTCTTCTTTTTTTCTCGATAAGAAGAAAATGCTATGCTTTGGAGCGGCTTTCTTTGTTCTTTTTCTAAATAAGACAAAAATGGTATGCCTCGGAATGGAAATTTGAGTGTAAAAATGGGGGTCCCCTCTGCGGCACATACCCACTATGCATTATATACTGAGTGCCCCCCCCCCCCCCCCCGGGCACCAAGCTAAGTTAATGTCAGACATGAAACTGAAAGGCCTTCTTGTATTGACATGAAGCTTTGAAAGTGGCATTCATGTGTGTGTCTTATCTGTCAAACTATTCATTACTGTCCCAATTTTTCTTTCCATTTTCAAGAGTTTGTTTTCTTCCACTTACATCCTCTTTCCATTTGCACTGTAAATCAGTATGCTGTTAGGCTTATACAATGGTTGTTATCGCAACTAAAGTTATTTGACACCTCCTATTTCTCAACCATCTCTTCAGGAGCTCATCAATGTCCTATGAATTTTGATGAGGGGGCAATCCGTATGAGTTAATTCTTATGCATACCATCCCTTGAGATCTGTACTTACAGTTGGGTGCAAATTACCGAAACTCTCTCTCTCTTCCTCTCTGTGCAATCATATGCCCCAAGGTCATAATCAAGGGTGGGCCCAGGAATTTACAAATGGTTGGGACATAGAAAATTGATCAATATTATCTTGCTGAACTTGACCTAAAATTTATCATTTTCCCAAATAGACTCCTTTCCCCCAAACAGAGAAAAAATGGAAGAGAGAATAGCAGGGTCCAGTGGTGAAATGTCCACCAGGAAAATGGTACACTCTTAAAAATACCTGGTCAATTGACAAAAAATAATTCGTCAAAACATGGTCTTATTTGACAAACTTTGAATTTGTCAAATAAATTTGTCATGCAAGCAGATTTCCTTTACAAATTGAATTCGTCAAGTGTTTATGGGAAAAGATTTGTCATTAGACAAATTTTAATTCGTTATGAAAAGTGGTCTTATTTGACGAATTTTCATTTTGATTCGTCATGCTAAGAAATCAGTTTGTCATGCATGGAAATTAATTCGTAATGTATGAAAATTAATTTGTCATGTAGCACTGCACGGAAACCCACTGCATGACGAATCGTTCATGTCGCTGACAACAAAGTTGTCATGGCATGCACAACTTTAAAATTGTCACACAAATATTGACAGTTACACTAGAGCTGTATAAACCTAACTGTTGCACAAGTATGTAAATAGAACTCTAGATCTAGATGACTTTAATGTGTGTGATCCAAAATGCAAGACTAGATTCTAACTTATCTAGATCTAACCTAAAATTCTAGACTTTATCAAATAAAAAGGATAGACCCTATACATGTAGATCTAGGCATACACTCCACGCAGACAAGGACCTAGCCTAACTCTTACTAGGTCTAGACATCTAGACCGCCGAATACGAGTGGGTAACAATGAAGTGGAACTTTGTCTTTAGATTCTAAGTTAGATTCTAGGTCTTACGTTAGATCTAGTACTAGTAGATCTACACCACTAAGTCAGAGTTCTATAGATTATGTAGACTAGTCTAACCTTAGACCTAACGAGTAACGTTAGATCTAGAATGTTTATAGATAGGAGTCTAGATCTAGATCTAATTAGAGATAGAAAAAATGAAGCTAGACTAGGCCTAACTGTGTTACTCCGACGGCATCAGATCACGCTAGAACAGGGTCAGACTCAGAACATCAAACTTCTTTGCATAGAATCTAGATCTAACGTTAGATCTAGATCTAGAAATCTATTTACAATAAAAAAAAAACCCTGTGTGTATTGCTATGGAATACATACAGTTAACGTTAGTCTTAGAGGCTAGTACCGGAATCGGTAGGCCTATACCGATACGGTACCTGCCTGGCTACACTACAGACCGTAAGCGGCCAGGCGTTAGAGAACTTACACTTACAACCTAGTAAATACAGTCTACATGTGCAACAGTTAGGTCTATACAGCTCAGTAACTGTCAATACTTGTGTGACAATTAAAAATCAAGGTGTGCATACCCGATGTTCTACGTCGATTGTCACTGCAGGTAGGATCTGAAGTGCCGGGCCTGGATGGAGACAGTCAGGGAATTGGAAGCGAGAGTTTGCGATCGAATGGCGATACCAAAAAAATTGCTCTCGATCTCCAGGGCGCATGCGCACGATGTGAATTTTGACAAATCTTTTAAGATAAGGAAACCCGTTTAAAAATTTTCAAAAACTTTCATTCCAAAATTCGTATTGTATGTCTAAATTCGTCCCTCAATTTGTCAAGTCTGATAAGATTTGTCGTCTGCAATCGGACTGACAATATCGATTTGTCAATTCGTGCTTGTTGGATTCGTCAGTTAAAGTAGTTTGTCAAAACAGGATTTACATTCGTTACGTAGAGATGTGAATTAGTATTTCCCGATTTTTAATTTGTCGAACTACTAAATGATTTGTCAATTGACATAAAGTGATCGTCATAATGGCGTGACAAATTTTTACGGCCAGTTTGACAAATGTTTGCCCCCGCTTGACTAATAAAAACTAAGAGTGTAAGGGGGGGGGGGAGCAATATACATGTAAAATTAAGATTTGCAGACTTTTCATGAAAAGGGAATAATAATGATTAGTTGAGCTCTATTTTGTGAAAGGGGGGGGGGGCATATGTCCCCTACTTGGATTTGTGGCTGGTAAGAATGGTCCTTATTCACAAATGTGCACTTGTTCAGCGGTGATCATTAAGGGATAATTGGCTTTTATATTCATTTAAATATAAATGTGAGAGATAATCTCATTTTCCAGTCTATGTTTCTGATTAAATTCTAGTTTGATTTAAGCATAGTAGCAACCGTCACTTTCTATCCACTGATATGTGTTTCTTGTATTCCCTGCATAGATGGGCACAATGCATCATGCATGGTTGCATGCAAACATCTTGTTGGATTAATTACATGTGAAAGATTTTTCAAACCTATCTCATACAAACCTCAATGTTTATTTCCTTCAATATATTAGGCATTTGTAAACCAATATTTGCTCAAATAAGTGTCCCCTCATGTTTGAAATTTATAATCTAATAGTCATATTGAACTCACAAAGCACAGAACAATAGGTTTAGAAAACCGTATCTATTGTTCAAATTTTGGGATACATGTAACATGCAGGCTTATCCATAGCTTCTGTCAAGTGAGTGTTAATTGTGTCCTACATGTATATTATAATATAATACTAATAATGGCATATTTACCAAGGGTAGCCACTTCATTTTCGAAAACTGTTCTCCCAGCGGGCCCTGCTTAACATGATAATGTTATTATTACCCCGGCTTAAACCGGGGTAGCCCTGCCGGGGTAAAAAGACCACTGATAAATACATTTTATAATATAAAGGAATGTCTTTTAATAGTTCGCTTACTGTTTAAAACACTTGTCCTTAAATCCAAGGATCCTGAGTTTGATTCGGACTACAAAAATATGCCTTTGAGCAAGGTATTTTATCCACAAGTGCAAATGCACACATGTAATGTTCTTTTACTTTATCTTCCTTCATGGTGACCTTACATTAGATTACATATGAAAACAAAAACAATGGTAGCCAATTAATCATTGTGACCAGGCACGTTTCATATCAGATGAAAGGTCATTTAGGTGTTGCATCATAACGAGACGCATGTGTACATGTACATGTATTATAAGGTTTCAATTTCTCATAAGTCAAATATTTCTGGGGGGAGGTATTTGTTTGCCTCACACCACAAGCACACTCTCAAATTATGATGTTGTTACATGTACAGTATGTTTACATGTATGGATGTGAGTTACTCTTTAAACCAGAACTGTGTACATTGTTTCACTTTCAGATGGTATTGACAACTGTAGAGAGACTTATAAATCATTCTTCTATCATTAATATCATTCACAATACAAGTACCTTTACATGCCATTTAACATACAGTATTTGATGTATACTTGTGAAGTTGAGCACTGATAGAAGCCAGGGAAATGATCAGAATGGTGAAAGTTTGAAAAGAACATTTACAAGGAATAAGAATATCATTCAGGTTTATTTGGCCAAGTTTACATGGAAAAAAGTTAATTTCAATCCATGTACATGTACATACAGTATGAAAGTAGAGATTTTTTTTTTTAAATCAAAATCATATATAGAAAGTACATTCTCCTGTTTGGTCCACTTCATTGGAGTATTTCATGCAGCATCTTCTCAGCGATTTTCATTTCTGAATTTGCTCTCCACCAATCAGATACAAGTATTTCAGTAACTTATAACAACAATAGCTTACTGTCACATGGATATACTCAAATAAAACTCACTTTAAACTCGTGCCATTCAGTATGATATTATTTACAATTTATTTCAGTATAATTTTGTTGGTTTACAATTAGAAATAAAAATGTTTTTTTTCTGATAAAATTCAGGACCAAAAAAAGTACAATGTAGATTCTCAAAAAGACATCACTTATTTCCACTTCAAATTTACCTTGTCTCGAGACACCCAAAACTGACATATATATCTTTACAACTGAATATACCTTTGATCAACCTGTTTCAAAGTTTCATTTGTCTATCTTCAACATATCAAAATAATTGTTTTGTTTTCAATATCACCACTCACTCTAACTATGAAGGATCCTTTACTGATCCACTCATAATAACCTGAATCACATTCAAATATAATATAACCAATATAACGCTTAACTCATAAACTTCTTGACCCTTTGTTCTAATCACATATCAATATAAAACATTTCATTTTCAAACAACACTGCGAACTCCATGCAGTTTACCATTTCACCAAGAACATCATAAATTCAAATATAATCTCAACTTCACTGTTATCATCAGAGTTTTTCTAAAACTGTCGTCTTTTCCTCTTAACCATCGTTTGCCTCATCTCAACACTAACATCAACTGTGAGGATCCTGAATTGATCCACCCACGAACACAAGTATTTATATCCAACATCAGTCAAGTACTGAGATAAATAAAAAGCAACATATATCGAAAGTTCTCACTATAAAATCAGGTTTCTAAATAACTGAACTATTAATGTCCATCGGATTATCATTCTCATCAGTGATCAAAGTTCTATCAAACATTCCCGCTTCAGTTCGACAAACAATCACGTGTATACGTCACCAAAATCAATCGTATCTCTTGTTTGGTTACTCTCGGTGAATCTCGGCGTCCTTTGCGACTTTCGGAAATGCTCGGCTTCAATGAATAGAAGTCATCAGGGAGTTACGTCCCACCTTGGCACTATCGATGACTTTCAGCAAAACAGGCTCAAAAATGATTTAAATACTGCTTTCTGACCTCATGCAGGTAATACAAATTAGCAGCTCACAAACTGGAAAATAAGGCTGCTCTAAAAGAAAATAAGCCTAGAGATATGCCTTCAGAATGGTAAGAAAAAAAATAGAAATTTCTCTACTGGCTTCAAAACTGCACATAAGCTGTGTGCTCACCAAAGTTTAAAAAATGGTGTCTGCAAAACCTAATGGAAAACAACTGCCCACACACCCTTGCCCTAAACTATCCCAAGCAGCTGGTCAAAAGGAAGGGATCCCTGCCTGGGACAAAAGGGACCTATTCAAGCACGGCATGGAAAAATCACTGCCCTGGACAAAAGTAACTATTTCAATTAGCTATGGTCATCGATGGCAACCTAAATTAAAGAAGCTGTGCTCATTGAAGAATAAAATCAAATTCCTGTCTCTTTGCAACCTGGCTAGAGTACAAGATAAGGTTAAATAGCTTGGCTAAAAAAAGGACAAATAAATAAATAAAATAAAATGTATTTTCAATGTGACACTTACTACATGTATGACATTATATAGAATTGCAGATAGGCCTCAAGTATTTTATATTTTATGGACAAGTGTGCTTTACTTTAATAATAAAATAAGAATTATACACAATTGAATTGAGGTTAAGCTTTTGATCCAACCCTCTTAATCCCTCATTCCACAGAGAGCAAGACCTCTGAAATACTGCTGTAAGACCATGAAACTTGCTTGATCTTTCAAGGGTCTTTCAACGAACTTTCAAAGATCTCCGAGGTATTTCACGATTCCTGATCTTTCAGTGGTCTTTGTGGTCCTTGTGATTCCCAAAACTTTTGAAACGGTTCATAACAGTCTTTCAGCTGTCTTTCAAGAAAATGGTCTTCTGGTGGTTTTTCAACAGTCTTTTAATAGGGGAAAGAAATCAACCTGAAATAGAGTTTGTTGATATCAACTATTAGAGGAAAAATTGTAACTAGGGGTCCAATGAAGTAGCACAGGGGGCATTGTTGTACAATGTAGGCCAAGAACCAATTAATCTTTACTTTCCACTCGTCAGTGTACATACAAGTAGTACTTTGGTGATACTTGTAAAATACTTCCTGAGAGTGTTTCATCTGACAGTTACCATAGTAACAGTGCATCTCGGCCAATCAAAATCAAGGAAAGTTGTCAGATCTGACAACTTGTCAGACAAAAATATTGATGAAATGCTTTCCAGGTATCTTTGGGATACAACATCTTTGGTAGCGAAAGATGTACACTGCAGACTTCTTGTGATAAATCAATGTTTAGATTGGACAAGGTCTATGTTTTTTCAAAAGTTTAGGTAAGGTGAATCTGGAGAAGATTTAGTACTTGCCTGTCCAACCTTTGACTTCAGAGAATGTTGCAATGTGTGAAATGTTTATTATGGGTTGTACTGCACATGGTGTAGCGCAATGGTTTCAGTTTTGGTTGGACTGTTATAACTTAAGTTGTATAGGGTCTTTTTGCCGCAATGGTTTTCCATATTTTTCAGAAAACAAACAAATTAACACTTATATACGGTACTCCTATTAATACTTGTATACGGAACTTCTATTATGGGTAATGTTTTATTCTTTTTTTTTTTACAAAGTGGAGTCTTGACTCTTGCATGTCTTGGGAAATTTTTAATTGAGGTTTGTGCATGTATTTGTATGCTGATATGGTAAAAATCCAATTGATTTATTTTCTTGTGTAATTTTTTAGATGAGTGATAGCAAGGTGATAGAGGTGGAGGTCAGTGGGAGCCGAGAATCCCAACGATATTCATCAGGACATAGCATGGATTCTTATACCAGGCCACCGTCTTCGCCTCCGAAAGAGAACGGTCCCCTGATGGCGGAACATTCCCCTTCCCCTCCCCTGCAGAATGGGGCCCCTGGAACTCCCCCACCAAATACCAGCAATGGACATCCATCCCCTGCCTTGCAGATCAGCGTGCCCCCTCAAGACTACCCAGGGACTTACCTCCACTATACCCAGATCCCTGAACAACATATCTCTGCCCCGACGTCCCCTGCGCAACACCACAACCGCATCAAGGTGCACAAGCGGGACTCTAGCTCTGCAAGCTCTTCTGATGAGGACAAACCCAGTGTGCCTTACCCTAAGACTGCTTCAACCCCAAATATCCATGTAAAAAGCTTGGCAGTGGAGGTTAATGGAATGTCCGGTCCGGTCAAGCGGTCAGTGTCCGCCTCACCTGGGAAGCGTCCATTGGGGATGAGCAAGATGGAAGTTCGTATGAGAGGACTATCAGGGTACGACACAGCAACATATAGTGATTCAGACATTGGTGAGTTTTTTTTTTTCTTCATCTTATTTTGAATTAAAAGAAAAACCTTTTACAATCTTTATATTTTGTGTTTACTGTGAAACAGGTTTACATTATCTCTTTCGTATTGGTGTCAGACAAAATCCAAATCTGAAAAGTGAAAAGTCCAGAAATTAAAACACTACTGTTTTGCACTCTGATGAAGTACGAGCAGTAAAGGGGAAGTGATTATGGGATTTTCTCTCTTCCCTTTTTTTTTTTTTGGGGGGGGGGGAACCAACTGTCAAGAAAAATGACAATCCTGTGGAATGGACCTGTGCTGGTTCAAGGAGCATAAAAACTTTAATGAAAAAAGAGAGGAAGTGTTCCAGGTAATCATTTGGATTGGTAAATGGAAAATAAATAGAATTTATGGCATCCCTCTTAATAAAGCGGTTCAGTTTTGCAGTATGGATACTTGGATTGGCTCCGGTGTGATGAGGCCTTAATGCTCTACAAGATAATGCATTCTTGTAATTAAGTGCTCCATCAAATCAGTTATGCTGATATTATTTATTTAATAAGTCAATGCTGGGTTCTTCAGCTCTTTTAATATCAGGATAAATTTTAATAGTTCACACTAAATTATGTGCTGAGGAGTTATGATATTAAAAACACAACTTTGTGTTTTTGCTGTGTATATCTTTCATCATTACATTCTTTCACTTGTATTTTTCTTTCATTTTCATAGCTGTATCTTGATTGTTATAATTTCCAGTTTCTATGGGATGGGGGTAGAAATAATGTGTATTCAACACATTTGCATTGTAAATACATGTAAAGCACTTTTTTGAAAATCAAATTTGAGATGTTTTACGACAGTACTGTAGAATTGGGATCTCGCATTTTCTTCACACACACTTTTCATAACATCCTGCAAGCCAGGTTAAAGCGCAACACCGACGTAATATAAGTCATCTCATATCCGTAGCAATACAACATGCTACGTCCTATTCCCTATAGCACTTTAGCTGGGAGCCACCATGACTGCATAGATCCCATGAAAAGGGGCCAAATGGGTCAGAGTTTGCAACAAGTGTCATCATCATCACTTCCAGTTCTTTCTTGCATGAATAGCAAGAAAGAAAGAGGGAAGTTGATTTCAGTTCCATTCAAGTGGATTCAAATTCACTTTACTGAAACTATTTTCTTGATTGACCACCGGAGCAAGAAGTGATTTTACAGCTGATTTCACACCTTACTTCAATTAGCAGTAGTAGAATTTGATTCATTGAGTGTTTCTTCACTCCAAATTGATAATTGGATTGAAGTGAAATAGAACATTTTATTATCGACTTACATGTACATGTATGTAGGGGAGAGTGGGGTATTAAGGCCACCTTTTTTATAATTTCAATTATATCTTTTTCATGAAAAGCAGTTGAAACATGATTAGATGTCTATTTCTATATCTAGAGTAGACCAACATTATCCATTAGAAATGGTAGAACTAATCAGCCTAATTTGCATATTAATGAGCCATACATATTGTTGTCGGTTGCCATATTTGCCCCATTGAAATGGGGCAATGAGGCCATCTGATCAAAACCTATTTTGTGTTGCTGTAAAAAAGTAAAAACAGTTCAGTTGGTTTGGTACAATCACTAAACATTTACTAGCAGCAATCATATTATTATTAACACTACTTATTTACCAAAACAAAAAAATTCAAATGGTCAATTTGTGCCTTTCTTTATACATGTAGCAACAGTGTCTCTTCTTTCCTCCACATCATGGGAAAGGATACAGTTGCATGGAAGATATATATAGCTGTGGAAAAAGAGAAATAAGCAATCCAGAGTAAATTAAATAATAATAGTAATAAGGTAAATGTAATTGAATGTGATTAAAAGTAGTTGACAGTAATTGAAGTCAATTACAATTTTTCAATAACAATTACTCGAAAGAATGTAATTAATTATGTAATGGATCGATTGCTTTGTAATTGAGCCCAACCTTGCTTGGAGGTACAGTAGTTGATAAAGTGGCAATGCTACTTTCAAAATTTTGATTTTGAGGTGTTGCTGGGTTTGTGCTCCTGGCCACGTGCACTGGGCTGTGAGACGTTTTCTATGCTCAAAATCTGTGCTAAGGAACTATCTCAAATACTTCACAAACAGTAATCCATTTGACCCTACCATTCTTGAGTAATGAGCTAAAAACCAACAGGCGGCCTTTATATACCCCACTTCACTCCCCTCTGTATGTACATGTACTTCAAATTGGATGCTTATATTGGGTAATCATGGGGGATTTGCAGGAATAGAGCAAAATACTAATTTGATAACATGAATCAATATAAACAACATATAAAGCTCTTCTTGAATTTATGCATGATTTTACAGTCAAATGGACAAAGCTCAGATGGAAATGTATCCTACATGTACATGTATCACATCCCAACTCAAGTTTCATCTATAATTTTTACAAAGTGTTTGTACAGTGTATTTTAAATAATCTCAATTAGTGGTAGTAGAAAATAAGTATTGTATTACTACAAATATTGTTAAACATGAGGATGCTGTAAATCTATAGGTCATATCAACTTCTACAGTAAATATCAAATTTAGATTGAAAAGTAGTTCAACTTTTCCTTGAAATTCTTGTGCATCGTTAAAATGCTTGCTTGGCTAAAGCCAGGGTTTAAAAACAAGTCCCTTTGGAAATGCAGTGCACATTGGGATGTTAAATGATACATGATATGAGCAGAACTGAATGTTATTGAAATCATCCATTGGAATACATGCATGGAGAGTTCAATCCCTTGAGGGAAATCATAAGCGCACTTGGTTGTGAAACAGCTGTTAAGTGCGTTCATATCTACTGCTGATAAAAATGATCTCGGTACTCGGTACCATAATAAACAACCTCATTTCCTAAACTCAATCATTCATTGATTCGTCTGGCTTCTACAATAGTACAACCCCTTTCATGTAAATTAGATATTCTGTGTTGAATGCTCGACTGCTGGTTAAGCACTTTTCTAATGATGGTTTTGTTATCTGTTGAAATACAGTACATTTATATTGGCCATGATGCATTAAACTTGCTTTGATCATATTATTACATGTACACTGTACATGGACTTTTACTGTTAAAAGCTACTGAAAAGATTTGATTGCCTGATACCAATTTTGTCATAGAAAATCTGCATTGTTGAGTTGATGAAACTAGACCTTGATAAAATACACTGTAATCTGAATGAAAATGAATGGAGAAACATTATTTCTCAAATAATTAGTGTAGGCAAGGTACCCCAATGTGGCCCAATATTCATGAAGGATTCTATGATTTTTTTTTAATGATTTCACAGTTTAGAGTTTGGCCAAAATATCCTTACATGTCTAAATAAAATATTATAGATCCCTGTTCTCTGATGTATATTTCCCCCTTTGGTTCTGTAGAATTAAAAATAAAAATGTTAGAGTACATAGAATAAATTCCAAACTCTTGAGATATTTCTAGCTAAAATTCTGAAATAGAAAAGAATTGCTATCACTGAATAAAACAAAAAACAAAAAAACTCTTTAATGCGCCAATATATGTTTTAGAGTTAATCGTGAAGTTCTGCAGTTAAAAATAATGGACAGCTTCCCAATGTTGCAGCTTTAGTGTTCATTCATGATTTTTTAATTTTTGTTTCTCAAGAGTTCCAGTTTAAAAGTCAGTTGCATGATTTTTTTGTCAAGAGAAAGATTTGCCTGGTGTCGAGCAGAATAATTGCATTTTAATGTTCTTTATGATACATAATGGAACACCTATTGTATGAGAGCAATGTGTGAAACCACAAAGGGAAAAAATTATTTTGCCATATATAACTTGGAAATCAATCAAGACTCTCGTGACTAATCTAGCCCATTCCTGGGCCATCCCCTGGGATGGTATTCCACTTTGGCATTGAATGCTGAAAGGAAATTGTGACATTTTTAGATTGAGAAGTTGACAAAAGTCATGGCATGGCCATTATGAACATTCTCTCTCTTCACTTCTGTGCTTCCTTCTCTCTTTATTTTTTTGTGGTTTCTTACTTACCCTTATCTCCAATCTAGTTTAGTTTTGCATACCTTCTTTGTATCTGTACATATACCACTCTTTCCTGTTCTGTTGTTTATGTTTACTCTGCATGAAAATTCCACCTCTTTGAAGGCCTCGCAAGTCTCATCCATCATTTTCCATATTTAGGAGTTTTGGAATGAACAATACATTTTCCAAGGAAAGGAAGAAGTTTCAACTAAACTCTATGTACAGTGAACAACACAAACGTTTATGTACAGTAATTGCTTCACGAGGTAAACCAAAAGAAAATTGTTGTAGAGAGTTGAAAAAGAAAATAAAATTTGTTGGGGGGGGGAAGCAATTCTGTGAAGGAAAAATCATAGGTAATTTTATAGTTTTACTCTAAAAGTTGATTAGTTGGTGATATGCAAAGTATTCCATCATTCATGTATTTCATCTGTGTCAGATTATTTGATGATATAGAACTTTAAAGTTAGAGTTTTTTGTGTTTCTTTTTTTTTATATTTAATTCAGTTTTGTGATTCTAATGTTGCTTATTAAGAGAGTTGATTGAATGCATCCTTAATGATACTTGGGTGAATGTCCTTTTGCCTAGAGACGTCATTTTATCCATAGAGACAGAGATAGTTGGTGAGTAATGTACAGTACATGAATGTAGAATATCATTATTTGATTAGCTTGCCAGATCTACTCACCACATTCAAAGTTAGAGGCAAAGATAGTGGGGAAAATTGAATTTTTCGTGCATAAAGTACATGTACATGTACAGCCAGAATATTTCAATAGACAGGACCCAGTATCAGAAAACATAATGATGGGATATAATGTTGATCTCTGCAATTGGTTTAATTACAAATGGAATTAATTGTACTATTTAAACAGTCCTTAATTGCTCTTACTATCAAGCCCATGCAACACTCATCACAGACTTAACACGTATAAAGGAAGAATTCATCTCAAAGATAAATGAAGGGAAGCTGTCCCAGGTCAAAAGATGACCTAGCTAAACAAATTTTATTGATCAATCGTACAGTTGATTGAGCATGATTGATTTCACACGATCAGTTGCAATCAATCATAAAAATTGATCAGCCCTACAATTACAGCTTTGTGTAAATGAGGAAATAGGTTCATATCTACCAGAGATGAAAAGCCAGCTTCAGACCAGGCTGAAGAAAACACATCGCTATAAACCCAACGTTTTATAGCAATTTTTACATGTACTACAATTTGCATGATTGATTGCATGTAATGATAAAAGCAAACAGCCTTGAAAATCCTTCTTGGTTTTAATATACGATATAGCTTTTGATCTTCAATCTTTGAAAGACAATATAGCTCTTTTATCTACAAGTAATGTCTTCCTCATAGATTTAATTTTATTTCTCTTCAAGATTGCACCATTGATTTTCTTCAATGAGTTCTGTTGAAATCTACTTGGAGGTTGTACATGTACATTTATGCCACTTTGGGGATATTTTTGATAGACATGCTATATATGTCCTTAATATTAGGGCAACGTCTCCCTCCACTAAAAAGCTGTCATCGTTTGTAAAAAGAGAAGTGTGGAGTTACATGTACAGTAGACGTAATGGTAGTTGTACTGTGTACATGTAGTTGTAAATGTATGTAAAGGGATCATGCACTTTCTTTAACCGAATAGGAGGATGAAATCTGAAGGAAACAAGAATAGTGCATTAGTATGTACTTTATATGTTGGTGATACAGTTTAGAATTACAAAAGTACACTCAGTCATGAGGTTGAATCTGAGTGTTTTTTTTAACTTTACTTTCTTTCTCTGTGAAGGTTATACTAGTAGTACATACATGTATAGTACACTTCATCTCAACTCCAATATGAAACCTGAACGAACCTGGTTTCTGACAATGTTTGCAACCACTCACTTTTATATGTCAGTGGTCACTCAAGATCATGACATTACTGACTGCTTCTGTATATTGTTCAAAACACTGATCATTAACCAATACGATTAGTTCTTAATATTTACATTCCATCGCGAACTACATGTACAGTATTTGTTATACATTAGGGCCCTGATGTAGTCTCTTTATAATAATATGGTTCCTGGAAGATCTGTTTCCTGTTTATCAGTGTCTCTGTTGTCTACTCTCTGTCGGCACATTATGTGCAAGGTAAGGCTTTTCAAGTAGTTACATGTAGAACAAGTGTGTGTCGGTTTTTCTTTGCATAATGTGGGTGAGATGGCTGTTGTGAAGCTTTGCATCTTGAGCAAGGTGTTAATATTTTTACACTGAAGTTACAGGAAATAAATAAAATATGTAAATCATTATTATTGATACATTTTAAACTTATACATTAGTGGATAAAATGGGTTTTGAATTTCAAGGGACTTTAGTAGGAAATATTTCCAAATGAAAATATATCAAGAATGTTTTCCAGAATGATTTACATTGTGAATAACACTGTAATCCAAAGTTGAAAGAAGGAAAACAAATCTACAAGCTGTCCCTGTATCCTTGCTTTAATTCTGGTCAACTGTACATGTACTTCATTTTTTTTTTTAATCATCACTTTATTCAATATTCAAAATCAAACAAAGGAACATAGGTGAATATACAATAAAAAAGGAAATAAGCCCAGGTCGTGAACTAATAAATTACATGCAGGGCAACATATGTAAATTACAAAGAAAACGAATCACAATATAAACAATAGAAGAAAAAAAAACATACCAAAATATAAAAGATCAAGTTTTGAGCAGAAAAAATATATATCTCATAACTTGTGTATAATGCTAGATAAAAGATAACCTTTGAATTTAATTGTAATTTCGGTATAATTATAAAGTTCAACGTAGAGTGGCAAGACATTGCATTAGGAGTATAAAGTGAGAGAGACAGAGATAAGAAAAGAGTCTTTAAAGGAAACCAAAACAAAAGAAGAAAAGCGAATCCGTCGGAAAGAGTAAAATGAGAGGAACGATCCAGAGCAAGCCACATCAGAATCGGCGACGAGATAAGCAAGCTGCGGAAGCCCGAAGAGCCCCGCCGCACTCCCCATGGGCACCCAAACCGGCGCGGCCAACGCGCTCTGAAACCACAGACCCCGCCGACAACCCCCACCCGCTCCGCACACAAATCCTCGAATCCTCCCTCTATCCCTTAAGTTGGGAAGAAAAGGAAAAATCCGAAAATCTGTGCACAGAAACAAATGGAGAGCAGCCCACAGAGTCAGCCATCACGAAGTACGTCCGCCAATCGGAGGACCCCCAGGGAGCACGACGGGACCCTCCAAACCACCACATCCCGTTCATCCCACAACCGACCCCGACAACACAAGCCCCGGACCGCCCCTCCCACTCCACCCCCGACAGGACCCCCTCCCTCCCCGTGTTTTGGGTTCCTTTAAGTGAGCGGAAGCCGACACTCCCATTGAGGCTCTTCCTTGGCTTTGTATATCACAAAGGAAGAGACGATAGCGAGTTTGGATAACTCTCTGCTGAAGATTTTGGGAGAAATTGGCCTTTTGCAAAATGACAACAGTTCTTTTAACCTTGCAAAGTTGTCATTTGAAACAAAGCCGCGCGAACCAATTTCAACTGGAAGAAAAAGAACTTTGACATTTTTTCTTTCGATGTCCGCGACCATTGGTGCGTATTTGTTACTTTTGTAGTTGTGTGCTTTGTCGATATTCGTTTCAAACGGAACAGACAATTCGAAAATAAGCATTTGGTTTCGTTGCTTAGAGACAATACAGAGATCGGGAATTAGGTCGGTTTGTGTGAACTCAACGGGAATAGTTGATCTACCACGTGAACCAACGGGAGTGTCGGAGCCAAGATCACAATAAATTGCAATATCGTCATTACCAGATCCTCTCTCTATCCCGCTTGACACAATTGAGCGAATATAATTAAGCAAATTGTTGTGACGCCAGGTGTATCTACCTTGGTCTAGTGAAACATGACAATGGTTTAAAACATGGTGAAGAGTTTCACGATTGTTACATTTCGAACATTTCTCATTTGATCTTTTCCCCCATCTACTCAGGTTGACATTTGTATTGAGAGTGTCACAAGAGGCATTGAATAAGAATTTTGCAACCCGTTCTGGTAGATTGTAAGCAAAACTCTTCCAGTTTGTTTCGCTTCCCTCCAAAACAATGAGTTCGAGTAGTTTTCCCTGAACTGCTAGGTTTTTAACGTGGGAATGCCAAAACTCGGAGACACGTTTTTTGCATTCGTTTTTGGCCTGCTTCTTCTGTTTAGCAGGTTTAGCATTTGCGTCGCAAACGTCAGTCCAAATTGTTTCGTTTGTGCATGTAATTGATTTTTTTCGAGTCCAGCTTTGCTCGCGCTCGAGTTTAGAGTCGAGACAAGCATTTACTTTTACATCTCCGAGTGATCGCATCCTCACATGGGCAAGGGTATGGCATTCGACATATAAGTCAGAAATACAAGGAATATCAAGTCCTTCTGGCATGTGTAGAAAAGCTAAGGTTGCAGGATGGGCAAGACCAGACCATTTTTTAATATATCTATTACACAGAGCATCCAGATCTTTTAAACGTGTGTTACAAAGATCATTGACAGTTAGATGGTATTTCATAGAGGGTAAGAAATATTGAGCATACGTCTTAAGTTTATACTCTGACCTTACTAGTAACGCATCTATGTTATGCAATCCTTCCATAAGAAGGTCTTTCAAGTAATCGCTCACTGATTTGGAAGTGTTTTGCGAAGAAATCAGTGATCCAAGAAATTTAAATCGATCTTCTGAATCATCAATCGTGCTCACATTCTGGCCATTGACCTGAAATGATGTATTGATGTTTCTTATGAATAAGAATGACCTTAGCATGGGTCCATGATGAAGGTGGGGTAGGATTAATGAGAAGTTTGTTATACAAGGTTGCTAAAAAGTGGTGAATACAGGGTAATCGTTTCAAGATGCCGTAGGTAATACCATCCGGGCCTGGTGAGGATTTCGAGCTCCTACTCTGTAGTGTAACTTTGACATCCTTTGGCCTGATGGGTCTACGGTCGAAAGGGAATTCAATCTCACTAGCTATTTTTTTCACCCAATCTAAATCGCGTTCATCAATGGAGGGTGGCTCTGTGTCATATTTTAATGAAAAGTGCTCATTTGCGGTGTCAAGGGAGAAGGAAGGGGTCTGGGTTCCTGAGTAAAGAGTGCCATCGACTGCGTGCTTGCTAAAGCTCCAAAAATTCTTTCTGAAGCGTGATTCCTCATGTCTAGTAGATCGTTCTCTCGTCTTTGAAGAATGACTCTTGCGTAGGTAGTTGTAAGTGTGGAGAGCATCGTAGAACTGTGATCGGTCATTGGGGGTTGAATTTTCACCGAAGGCCTTCTTCCGGAGAGAGTTTTTTATTTTCTTCATTTGATCGAGAGATTTACTTGGCCGTCTCCGAAATCCTTGTAGGTTGGTCGATTCTTTCACAGAATTGAAGAGTGGATTAGATCTCAAGAAGTCTTGCGTGATGACACCAAGACGGTCACCCGCTTCGTTGGGAAGTATTGCACCACTTGCAAGATCATGGTGAAGGGAGTGTATCGTAGCTTGTAGGTCCTCATTCACCTGATTCCATTGTTCATATGTTAATTGCGGACATTCGAATCTCGTAGATAACGTGGATCGGGCCATAATGCACAGTGTGTACAGCAAGGACCAAAAAATGGCGCCTCTGTCCGAAGTTATACTCGGCGACAGTTTCATTCCAACAGTGTGGTTATAGACCAACAAATGAGGTTAAAAATTGTGCAGAAGTAGGCTCAAAACTTGATTAAATAATATGGTGCAAGTAAAAGATGGCGTTCGAAGGCGGAAAATAATGAAAATAATAAAAAAACCCAAAAAACTACTGATTTACATGTACATGTATAAAATGCCATATTTTGTTAGATTAACCTCTTGCATATTTTAACTACATGTAGTTTGTCCCTATACTAGTAGTTATCTCGTGGAAATTACAGAATTTATAGTAGTCAATGTGCTATTGAGAGTAATGTACATTTCCCCTTTCCTTGACTTTAACAAAGATCTAACATTTAATAGTTTTGAACTTTCTTAAGTATACAGCAAAATGTTTCATATGATATCTTTCTCTTTCACTTCCAATGAACATGTACCCATCATTCTACCCCAGTTAGTATAATCCTTAATCTAATGAACCCCTTTTTCTGAAAGTACTCACATACATGTACTACAATCAAACAATCAGTCCACTTCAGACTGACAATCAGATGTTGTTGGATGCCCACAAATTCAATTTGAATAAATATGTCCAAAGCCGAAAATGGTTTGTGTTGTCTATCAATGTTTTATAGATACAACAAGCTGTAGAATGAATTTAAAAATTATTGTAAATATGTGTTCTGGTCTCTTGGAGGGGGGGGCAGTGCATGTTCAAACTACAAATGTATGTGACAGCCTGGCAGGGCCTTTAAAGTTCTGTGGAGAAACTAAATTGTCCCTGTGTGGCGCCTCTGAGACCAGACCTTCTTTCCCCTTTTCATGCCATGGATTTGGATGGTTGATGCCAAGGGTTGACTGTTTACCTCCTGAAATTTGAACCTGACTGTCTTGGCTGTGCCATTCAAGATTATGTGTACTTGCCTGCATACTTTGTGTTTTTTTTTTTTTTTTTTTTTCAAGTATAGGAGATGGAGTGTAGTTAAGCTTTTACTTCAAAATTATTGTGGGATTTTTTTTTTTCAGAGAAAAAAATTTATTGACAAGTGTGGGATATAGTGAAATTAGAGCCCAAGTAGATGTACTAGCTGCATGGTTGTAGAAGTAGTAACAGGGAGGTGGAGGAGGAGGAGGATGAGGAGGTGGAGGGAAAAAAGAAGAAGAGCAAGAAGAAAAACGAGGAGGAAAAGAAAAGGAGGAGAAGGAGAGAAGACGGAGGTGAGGAGAAGAAAAAGGAGGAGGAGAAGGTGAAGAGAAGAAAAAGGAGGAGGAGAAGAAGGAAAGGAGGAGAAGGATGAGAGGAAGAAACATGAGGGGGGCAGGAAGAGGTGAAAGAAATAGAGAAGGTTTATTTAAAATCTGATCTGATCCATGATTCTTTCATAATGTCAGTAAAAATACTAGAATCATCTACAAAAAAAAATAACAGTAGAATAGAGTCTATAAACTCATGAAGTATGTAATGGTTGGAGCCTATAAACTCTAATAAATGCAACAGGTGGCATTGCACAAATTGACTGAAAATGGTTTGAGGGGTGAAATGGAATAAGGCAGGCGTCAGTGATCCATGATTTGCCAAGCGGCCATATATTGACACAATCCAATTTATTGATGCTAAATCGCCAGCGTGAATGCTCTTCTTCTTGGAATTAGTCTCGTCTAGTCCCCAGTGAGCTGTAATCGCTTCTGCATTCTGATTTCAAAATATCTTTATGATCACACTGATCAAAGGGGCTCCATGTATTTTGGTGTTTTTCTTTGTAGTCCATTCCATTCACTTCAGTGAACAATCTGAAGAAATGTAATTTAGGTTTTAATGTTATATTAAAACCTGATGTTTAATATTAAGGGTCTATGCATTTTTTTAATACAATTACACAATTATATAATTTTAGTTCATTTCTCCAAATGTAAGTATTTCTAAATATGAAACAATCATATGAAAATGGATGAAGGATTCAGTAAAAAATATGTAGTTATTTTAGTTTAAATTACTTCCATTTTTGTATTAAAAAATCAGCTTTTTTTGGTATTAACTTCTATTAACTCAATCTCACTTCCATATTAAATTTGAAATTCAATGTAAATTTTCAGCTTAAAAACATGAAATGATTTTGAATGAAAAATCATTCGAGATATTGATTGAGTGTGGATGAGTGAGATAATAATAATAATAATAATTAAAGATTTGTATAGCGCACATATCTGTCGATGACACTCAAGGCGCACAATTAACTACTTATATAAAACAGAAATCAATAAATACATAAAAATGAACAAACTGAGAAGAAAAAATACACAATCAGTTAAGTTGGTAGTCAAAAAATAAAAATGGCCTTATCACACAACAGTTAAGGAAATGCTTCCCTCATGAGGTAAGTCTTCAATTTGCTGTGGAATAGCTCTCTTGACTGGCACGACTTAATGTCCGATGGGATTGAATTCCACAAACGGGGACCAGCAACGGAAAAAGATCTGTCACCCCAGGACCTTTTCACTCTAACTTGTTGGAGCTGGTGAACATTCCCTGAACGAAGACCGGGTCTACACGATCTCTTCAACTCCAGAAGATCTGATAGGTACACTGGTGTCTGGTTGGTTTTCAGTTTAAAGACCAAGGAAAGAACTTTATATGCAAGTCTTTGCCTAACAGGCAGCCAATGTAATTCCTTGAGAACTGGGGTGATATGATCCGACAACTTTGAACGCTTTACAAGTCGTGCGGCAGAATTCTGGACCTTCTGTAGTCGTTTTATTTGAGTATCAGGCAGTCCAACCAAAGTACTGTTGTACATATCCAAACGTGATGTGACAAGAGCATGAACTGCCTGCTTCGTTGCATGGGGATTCAGGTAATCCCGGATCCGACGAATCTGCCTAATGTGATAAAATGATGATCTGATGCAGCTAGAGATTTGTGGTTCCATAGACATAGTACTATCAAGTGTCAAACCTAGCGAGCGAACTTTAGAAACAGGCTCAACATGTACATCACCAATTTTTAGGTTAGGAATGATGACCTTTTTGATCTGTTGGGAAGAGCCAAAGAAAATGAATTCAGACTTCGCCTGGTTGATTTTCAAGTAGTTCTGCCCCATCCATTTGGAGATCTCTGCTACACATGACTCAAATCTAGCAAGTACGTTGTCCACATCAGTTTGATTAGGTAAGCATGGTAAATACAGCTGAATGTCGTCAGCGTATATGTGATACATCAAATCATGCCGATTGATAATGTCATAGATTGGTAGAATGTACATGGAAAACATTTGTGGTCCGAGCACTGAGCCTTGAGGTACGGAGCAATCAAGAGAAACTGGATCAGAGATGTCATCCTCACCAATGCGAACTGATTGAGTACGACCATCAAGGTATGACTGACACCAGCTCAGAGCTGACCCACTGATACCAATTTCCTGTAGTCTGCGAAGTAGAATACAATGATCGACCGTATCAAACGCTGAACTCAAATCCAGTTGAACGAGGCCAGTCAACATGCCTCTATCCATGGCTCGGAGGATGTCATTAGTCACTCGCAAGACAGCTGTCTCTACTGAATGGTTTTTCGTGTAGGCCGACTGGAAAGGATCCTGCAGAGATTGGTCAACTACACATCTGAGGATACGAGCAGTAGCCGCTCTTTCAATTACTTTTCCAAGGAATTTCAAGTTAGCTACTGGTCTGTAGTTTTCCAGTCTCTCCTTATCCAAGTTTGACTTCTTAAGTAGAGGTCTAATCGTAGCATGTTTCAAGTTCTCTGGAAAGACAGCTTTGGTAAAAGACCCATTAACCAACTTTGTAATAAATGGCACAAATGCAGAGAGATGATCCTTGATTAGCCATGTTGGAATGGGGTCTTGGTGACAAGAGCTCGAGGGTGACTGTTTGATGATTCTCTCAATTTCAGCTTCTGATACCAAATCAAAACTACACATATACGGATCTCGATGTGACGAAGCCTCACTGATATCGTGATGCTGCACAAAAGAATCACGAATTGTGTTGATCTTGTTCAAGAAATGCTCCGAGAATCTGTTTGCTAACGACCCATCAGGTGGTAGTTGTGGTAACACAGGATCGCCTTTCTTCTGGAGTAGGTCATCGATGATGGTGAACAAAGCTTTCTGATCTGATGAACAGCTCTCAATAACAGATGAGTAGAACTGTGTCTTCGCTTCCTTCATGAGCTTCACAACAATCCGGCATTGCTCTTGGTATCTCTTATGATGTAGTTGGCCTTCTCCTTTGGATTTACATTTTCTCCACTTTCTTTCCAACCTCCGTCTCACCTTCTTAGCAGTCCGAATCTCTTCATTATACCATGGACATTTCTCTCTGAGAGTAATGGAGAGAGAGAGAGAGAAAGCAAGAATGATATCCCTATCTTTGAAACAAGGATCCTGCTAAGGTGTGTCAGTCTTCTGTAGGGTTACATGTATTGCGTACCCGCATCACTTTATAAATTCAACATATATTCATGCAGTACTTGAAATGCACATTTTCTGTCATTGATCTCCTTTCATGTAACACTTAAAATGCACATTTTGCATCGCACATTTTCATAAAAGACGTACGAGTTGAAATTATAAATAAAGGCATGGCAAAGCAGTTGTAAGTTTGATCAGAGATATTGAATAATCTGGGGAGTGTTTTATGAAATATCTTATCTGATTTTCACCGACAAAAATTGCTCTGAGCCAATCAGATACAAGGATTTCAGTAGCTCATAAAATTTGCCAGTGAAAACCACTAACCATGTGTTTTATGAAATGCTACCCTTGATGTTTAGCGATCCTGACAGCGGGGGAAACATTCCCTCGAGACATGGATATAAAGTGAGTCATCAATGCAAGTAATCAAATTTCCATCAACCAGCGATTCTTACAAATGAAAGCCAAGTGAACATTAGCCCTCCCTCGCTCTGCCTTTTCTTTACATTTCTGGTGCCGTTTCGAGATCTTAACCATGGCCACTTGTTGTGCAGTGTCACATATTCTTTAATCCTTTCACGACTGGTATTTTTAGGACTTTATTTGATCACCTGAAATTGAAATTATTTATACTTTTATTAATAATAATAATAATTTTAATAATAATATTAATTGTATTATATTTATACCAATTATCACACTGCTATAGTTATGATACACACAATTATGTTTGTTTACTTGTATGTATTCTGAAAACCAGCGTCAGGAACACATGAACTGTACATGAGGGAGTTGGACGATTTCACCCTCATCACATCCCAAAACGCCCCTAGAAATTTAAAATTCCCTTTAGAATGCCCAAGTTCAGCAACTGCCAAATACATACACTGTACTTCAAGAATGTTTAGAACCTGTAGGCTATTCTGTTTATGACAGAATAATGATACTTGTATTTTGCCTGTTCGTCATTACAAGGAACCCTTGAACTGCTGTATTTCCCAGAATTCAACAATTATGAAGATGCAAAGATGCCAATTTGGTTTTGAATGAATAGAAATTAGACAAACTGTTGCCTATTCAATGATTCTTTTACAAGTACCCACATTTTCTCTCCCCCTCTTTCTTATCTCTGTCTACTTGTATGCTAATGTATTACTTGTGTTGCATTATCTTCCGTCATTTTGTAATTCACAAGTATTCTATCTCTCTGGTTTAAAAAAAATGTTAGACTGCACTCTACAGGTCCAGCTTTCAATTTTAGCAACTCCTCCTGTATAAACTGTGACATGATTTTTTTTCTTTGATGTAGGGCCTATTCATAGTTATTAGTAATTATTAATCTCATGATATACGTACTGCGCAACATAAAATGAATGAAATTAATAAATCATGATTGATATTATTGTACTTACAGTACTATTAAAAATCATCAAGTTTTTAATGAAGATTATGATTATCATTATTAATTATAAATCTATTATCTATAATTGCAAGCTCCAAACCATTTCAAAATGCAATAAAATCATACTATAAAAAAATCATATTTATAGTGGAATTGAAAACAGATCTTTATATCATTGGTTCCACTTCATGTTGTGGTATATCAAGCAGAAAATCACAGGTGAGATGAAGGCATGCTTCATTAGACAGACTTGATCATTCATTCATTGGGCTTCGGCTCACCTGGGAATATTAGCAGCCTGTTCACATGGCCTAGAATACGCGTTTCATTAAAACTGAGTTGATCGTTTATTTTGGCTTGGGCTCACCAGGGAACATTTAAGCCATGTTCACACTGCATGTGCACTGCCTGGAATCATGATGATGTTTCATTAGACAGGATTGATCAGTCATTCATTGAGCATCAGCTCACCTTGGTAACATCAGCATGTTCACACTACCCGTAATAAAGGTTTCATTGGACAGACTTGATAATTCATTTATTGGGCTTGACCCACCCACAAGCATTAGCACCATGTTCACATTGCTAGTTACATGTATATCTGTGACCACCAAAATTAATGTTCTCTTTTTAGGATCAAAATGTCATCATGACACCATCCAGGTGCCAGTTTGTAAAATTTAACTAATTTTCCAAAATCTTCACAAAGATATAGGAACTATCAAAAGTAAATCTATTACACTTTAGCTTCAAGTCAAAATTCAATAGATCACTCATGTATCAAATGTCAATTTTGAGAATGCTAGGAGAAAAAAAAAATCAATTTTAGAGGGAAATGTGCATACTTTTAACATGTATGCATGCCTGACTTTTTAAAGCAAATACCTTTAATACCTAGTTTTGTTAAATAACAATAACATTTGGTATACTTTTGAAATGTATTGATCACATAAAAATTTCTGAAACCTGTATATGCAAGGCTTATTGCAGGTTTTTTTTTTAATTTATTGGGCTGAATTTTGAACTTGAATGATGTTCAGTTTCTTTCACATGATTTGTGAGGGCTGAAATGGTGGCAAAGATGAGAATGGTGGTGGCAAAGATGAGAATGGTAATGACATTTTACAATCATTTCTTTCTATGAATACAAAGCGAATTCCATTCAAAGAAAATGAAACTTCATGTAAAGACCTCTATAGACCCAATACCAGGACATTGTAATGTCATGTATATTGATTTATATTTGCCCTACAAAAGCTAGCTCTGAGGCTGTGTTCAATTTTAGTAAGTTTACCCTATAGAAACCAGGTTTTCAAGGATGTACATGTATACTGTAGTTCAAATTTTTTCAAGCACATTTTTGATGGTCATCAAAGATAAATTTCTCCAAAAATTGCAATAAGGGTTGCCACTTATGGAATATGGATACCTGTTTAATTCTTGTTACCCTTCTTTTTCCCATCAAATTCCCTAGTTTACATCTTCCTCTTCATGAGCATGGTGTGAAAGATAATATTTCGTATGAAATGATATCAATATTTATGTGAGAGTTAACAGCTTTCAGCTGATTCCAGCTATAGTAGGCTGGTTTTGATTTTCAGCTTAATTTCAGCTTATTCTAGCATTCCTCTATACAATAGTATGGGAACTCTTCCAATTTCAGCTTCTTTTTCAACCCTCTTAAGCTTTTTTTCATCTTTTTTAAAATTTGTGATCACTCACACCCCTGGTATTTATACAATCTGCTTTTGAATGCTGTATCCTGTCCATGAGAATTTGATTATCTTAAACATGGAGGAGCACAAAATAAAAAGCACATGAAAATACATGTAAGTAAATCACTTTTTTTTCACAGTAGTCAAAATCACCAGAGTTGTATCTAGTGTCATAAAGCAAACGGCACATTAGTCAAAAGTGATTATGCACAGTCTCTATAGCATTAATCTGCTTCTAGATGATAGATAGATCGCAGTTTGATAAACAGTCATCATGTTGCACTGTGCCTCAAAATAGATTGAATGCTCTGAGAATTGAACCATGTTAATGTCAGTTTTAAGGTTTCGTAGGAAACAAAATCTTAGACTTGTAGGCAACATCAGGAAAGGTTATGAAGCTGGAAGTGTGCTTCAAGATTCGATCAATATCTGGTTACAAATTGCAATAATGAAATAGTGTTGAAGCATATTAAAGGCAAGTTTGCAGCTTTTTGTGAGGTAATTAGACATTTACATTAAAGGACAAGTCCACCCCAACAAAAAGTTGATTCGAATAAAAATAGAAAATTTCATCAAGCATAACACTGAAAATTTCATCAAAATCGGATGTAAAATAAGAAAGTTATGACATTTTAAAGTTTTGCTTCATTTCACAAAACAGTTCCTGGTCGGTATGCAAATGAGGAGACTGATGATGTGATGTCATCCACTCACTATTTCTTTTGTATTTTATTATAAGAAATATGAAATATTCTGATTTTGTCCTCATTGTCAAGTGAAACAATGATTAATTCCTCCCTGAACCTGTGGAATTAGCATTATTTAATACTATATGGTTCAGTCAAGTTGGTCTTTTTTGTCAAATATTAAAAAAAATGAAATATTGTATTTTTTTTCAAACAATAAAAAACAAAAGAAATAGTGAGTGAAGGACATCATCGACTGTCTCATTTGGATGTCACTGAATTGTGCATATCACTGTTTTGTGAAAAATAAGCAAAACTTTAAAATGTCATAATTTTCTTATTTTACATCAAATTTTGATGAAATTTTCAGTGTTAAGATTGTATTATTCTTCTCTTTTTATTCAAATAAACTTTTTGTTGGGGTGGACTTGTCCTTTGAAATTTTTTTTTCAAACCAAGAAAAAGCTGCCTGTTGCGTGACTGGCAGATGAGCAGTAAAGCAGGTTGCACATTCCGCAGTGATGATGAATATATTCTAAAAATTGTTATAAAACTTCAATATTATGGGCCCTATTGCAGGACGTGTTTTAGATGTGATTAAGTGCATACATGTGTATTGATTTTCCTCTGAATTATAAAATTTTGCATTATAGCAATATTGAGTGATATTTACAATAAGAATTTCAACTAATATTGTACATTTGTATTCAGGCACCTTGTATACTTTCTACTACACATGTATATCCTCTTAAATTTGGAATTTACATACTGTAGTTTGATTTATAATGAACCTACATGTACCAACTGTTGATTGTAAAATAACTTCCCTTTCATTTTTAATACATGATTAAAAAAAAAACAGTTGGTAGGTTCATATCGTCATTTTCATAAGATGTCCCACAAACATGCATAGGCAAAAATTTATGAAATATATAATGTATTCAAAATTTAGAGTAAATTATACTAAAAAAATGTCTATAACCTCACAAAATTTTGATAGCCCTGTTTGATTCCTCAGATATTCTGTCGTGGTATGAAATGATTAAATTTAGCCACATTCTTCTAACCCTCCATATATGCCTTTGATTTGTTTTCTCAAATATTGTATCTGTACTCCACTGAATCCTATCAGGCTGGTTCGTGAAACAATGACAATCCCTAACGGTAGGCTACAAATTTCGATTGTTTATTCTTACGGGAAAAATTGAAAATATACACTCTATTGCTCAATCAAAACTATATCAGAGGGGAACCCTATATTACTAAAATGCACAATTTCTGTGACCACTCAGAAAGCATTTCCTGTTATTCCATTTTGAGATTACAGAGAGAAATTGAACTACAGTTTCTCCTGGGACGTCTTCTGATTTTCACTAACCCTGCAATCTAAACCCTAATTTGCTGCTGTGTGTAGATGGGACATGGTGGATGTAAAGCAGGTTTCGTGATCTGAATGAGATCTTTTGCCACCACTTTGGATTTTATATAGGATGTTGTGTTCATCACAGAATGTGCATCTGCATTGCCCTAAAGTTTGTTTTAAGGAAAGTCTCTAGTTATTTGTGATGTTCAAAAATGAAGATTTCACAGAATTATGAAAAAAACACAGAAAACACAATTTTCAGGCTGAACTGATTTTAATTACAGAAAGGATTACAATGGAAATTATAGATATCATCAAAGCAATATCTAATAAACCAGAACCTCTATCTTTTTATGTATCTAAATTAAATGCCCTTCTACTAAATTTTTTTTTACAAATTAATGAGTGGTTGCATAAAGTGAATCAACAAATTTTTATACCAAATAAAAAGACAAAGGAATAAAAACATATTAAAAGAAAAGGTTTAGGACCTGCCTTTTTATTGAGACATTTTAATTGTAAAATTTTCCAGTGAATTTAAAAGTTTAAATGGCATCTCCTACACAATAGGTATTTTATTACATACCATTTCATTTTATCCGAAAATTAATGTCAAACTTTGAGAATGCTTAATCTTAAAAATCAACTTTTTCATTATCAACATGTATGTTTAGGCTTATAGAGCATTTTCATCTTGGGGTCTGTTACAAAAAAATGTTGCAGTTAAATGCAACTCCATTTTCAGCCAATAAAATGTGCACATTTAGGACTTGAGTTTTATTTTGTTTAGAGTTGCAGTCAAGTACACACTTTTTTTTCAGCAGTTGGCTCCTCTTTGTTCATTGTTGTTCTTCAAATAGAAAACTACTCTCTATTTATCTGAAGAATTTTGATGCATGATGATCCGAATATCACTTGATGGTTTACTATTCCAGATATTGTATGCTGCCCCCTAGAGTCGACTGCTGTATAGCTTGGGCCTGCAGTCAGAAAAGTGTATAGTATGCACTTTTTTTAATAGAAAAAAGGGAAATGTCCAGTATACATATGTGTATGACTATTAGTGTGATGATGTCCTTAATAGAACAAAATATTTACAAAGTTATTTGGTCATTCGATGCAATGTGAACAAAGCATTGGAGTTTTCTATTATTATATACTGTATTTATACAGTCATTATAAAGTCATTGGAACATCTAATGAAGACAAATTTGAAAAGAGATTATACACACTATCATATTTACTCCATACAAAATTCAAATGGACAAGTTTGAATAAAAAAGAATATCATATATTGAATAGGAGGTTGAAATCGAAATTGGCAAAGACAAATTTTTGTTTGCAAAATAAAAATCTCACAAATGTATGTAAATAATCAGTTTGCTAAATTTTGTGCTTCAATACTTAATAAGGGATGGTCAAAAGGTAATGTTAACATATTTAATCAACAGTAAATCTTTTTAATCTGATATTGTTTTTTTTCTTCCATTTCATCAAAATCTTGTGATAAAGCTCAGATTAATAAAGAATGGAGTTGTTTGACCCAAATCCTCCTCAGGGAGAAGATCTTTATAGTGATGATCAGAGTACTATTGCCCTGGTGTGGCCTGGCGATTGATTGCACGGTGTAACCTGTTAAAGCCCAATCCACTCGTAACTCACACAATCCTAAGCATCTGATTATCGGGGCAATGATCACCGCTTATACACAATCTATTGATTTCTGGAAGAGAAGAAGTGTGCTCTATTTCCGGCCGGTCCATTGCTTGATAAGGCTTTCACCTGTCGGCATGAGTGGGGAAATCTAAGGGGAGGGAGGGTTGGAGTACAAATGGGGTTGATTACGTATATTTTATCTTCCAGGTCCCAGAGGAATAGATACTTGAGACAAATTGCACGTCCATGCCATGCCTTTGTTATTTGATCTGTATGTCTGGTTAAAATATCAACATGTCTTTCTGGGTGTGAAAAGGATTCCTATTCCCCATGGTGCAGAGTAATGAATTATGCATAGCATATTTATCCTTGAAAAGCTGTTTAAGAATTCGATGTGACATTTTGATTTCTAAATGATGCATGAACATGAGTTGATTATGTAATCTTTCTGAACCCGAGATGAGACTTTGTTCAAACTATTGCATGAAGCTGGCTTGCTGTGTACAATTGATTGAACATAGCCTCAGCCTCAATGAACAAATTGTTGACGGTCATCCGAACCATCGTATCACACATGTGACAGTGCAAACCCATCCAGGCAAAATTTAGTTCAAAGTTTACTATAATTTCCACACTTTGTTCCCCATTCTTACAACATTTTCATCGCTTGAAAAATTCATGGTTAAAAAGACAAAGACAATTGCTTGACATTGGTATCTTTAGTTTTGCACTGAAAGTAAAATAAGTTTCTGCCTAGAAATTAAGTTATATATAGAATAGGACTGATACTTTCATTTTCTGCCAAAATCTCAAAATCATTTTCTTGACCAAAATTGACTGATACAATGGGTTGGATGAATGCCGACAAAATCATTTGTTTTTAATTCCAAGGCACTGAGACCAAATGAAGTGACTTCACATCTACTGCTGATGAGACATTGTTTGTTTTTTAAAGTGTTTCATTGCATATCATTTTGATACATGTGCATACATTTTTTTTTGTATTCTTGCATTTTGGGGTGGGGCATAACCAGGGTGGGGGGGGGGGGGGTGGTAGGGATAGATATTATGTGTTATTTCAAAGCGAAGTATAATTGGGCATTGCAAGAAAGTTGAATTGCAATTGAATGCAAGTCAACTACAAATCTCCATTTGATCAAAGGAGTTATGCTTTAATAATTTTGGAACTTACAAGTACACATGATTTTGGATTCTACATTAGTTTCCTGCAATGTCTATTTACAACGTACATTTAGAGTATGAATTTAACTCGGCTATAGGCTATACATGTAAAGGTATTCATGATTTTTTTTCTGCTTTAGGGTGCAGTGGGGGTTGGTTGCTAGGATTGGGGACACTGTTTAATACATGATTTAGATTTTTCTCTTTATTTCCAAATAAACTTTTTGTCAGGGCAAACTTGACCTTTTAGCTTGATTTGCAAGTAAAGTGTCTTGCAACGCCAAAATAAACTATTGTTTGTAGACATGGAAAGGGGGACTGTCATACAATTCATTTATTTTTTACCAGAATTTGAGTTCATCTTCAAACATATGGGGTTAACCAACTATTCCATAAATGATACATTTAGCTTCCAAGCACCCAATCAATTGTGGCCTACAATCCTCTATAAATCCTTTTTAAAGAGGTGATTGCATGGATTGAAGCTTGGTCAATCTTTAATGACCATAGTTGACCTCATCTGTCACTCCTTAACTTGCACGGTTTCTTCTTA
Organism: Lytechinus pictus; assembly: GCF_037042905.1. Taxonomy (NCBI): domain Eukaryota; kingdom Metazoa; phylum Echinodermata; class Echinoidea; order Temnopleuroida; family Toxopneustidae; genus Lytechinus; species Lytechinus pictus. The sequence goes on along the minus strand of NC_087255.1, from coordinate 23,674,232 downwards.
AAGCCGATGAAAGAGGCAAAATGATGACTGTGTACAAAGTAAAATACATTATACAATCTGGTTTAAACTGATAAAGTATTGTTTAAATTTTAAAACAAAATGTTTGAAATTAAACAACAATTCTCTATTTCTTGTATTCATTGCTTTAAATTAAAGTTAAACATGGTTGTTTCAACATTGTTTAAACTCTCTTGAAGCTCGCTTTCAACGCCATTAGAGTTCATAGAGTAAACCAAATGTGTATGATTTATACAAGTTGTTTACTTTGGTTTTTATAGTGTTGGATAATTTTAGAGATTAGAAACCCACCTCATAATATGAAAGAAAAGGGAGGATTGGGTGATGACAATTGTCTTGTATTCCCCAACTAGGTTACTACCTGTACAAGTGTGTTATATCCCTTGGCTGAATGACAGAAAAGGTCACAATTTATGAAATAGACACATTAAACAATTTTTTTTTTGCTGTATCTTGGTCTGCCTTGCTAGGGAACTAGCACCTTGACATAGATTTGAACCTGAGACCTCATCACTACCAGACCTCTACCATTAAAGCCATATGATCTTTTCAAGTTTAGCCGAACAGTGAGCTAGCAGTTTTACTTTTGACAGAGATGACATGTCACATGGTTTTGTGGATTTCATTTGATATTCATGTCATATTTTATCTTGTCATGCCCTCAGCACCTATCATGCAAACTGAAATCTGAATTGCTCTGGGGATATGGGAAAGGAGTGGAGCATAACAATTATTACTCAGAGTCAATGTAATAAGGTTTATCACATAACTATTAAGTGGAAGAATCTAATAGAAAATTTATGGTATTTTTTTGTTTGTATTTTGTAACAAAGATTAATTTAAAATCTACATGTATGGCTATCCATGTGAATATTTCCTCATGACTGAGTTTCTTTGAGTCAGTTGGCTATCATTATTACCTACATGTACATGTACATAATGCAGTGGTGAGGCGACGAAAATTCAAGATTGAAAAGGGTGGATGGAGTGAGAGAAAAAAGAGAAAGAACGGATGGAGAAAACGAGAAAAAAGATAGGGGACGGAAGTACCAGGAAAGATTATTATAAAAAAATTGAAACTAGTACAGGTCAAATGATATTTCATCAACCCTTTTGGATACATGTATAGTGCGTCCCAGAAAAAAGGAAACTGGAATTCAGTGCAATTTTTTGCTATCATAATAATAAATTTGCTTCATTAGATGTACATCTGAGTTAGAACAAGGGAAAGTGGTGCTACCAAATTTTCATTTGCACGAGCAAGTCATGATTTTGAGTGAATTTTTCTGGCTTATCCTATCTAATTGGAAAACAAATTTTATAACTTGAATATCCATCTTTTCCTCTTCCTTATGAAATCTTATGTGTAAAATGTGAATGATGCATGGTCATGAAAAAGTTGCATGAAAACATGCTCAATTTCTTCCTATTTGATGGATTGCTGAAAAATAAGCATTTCGTTTTCCAAACAAAGCAGCAGACAATAGGCTATAAAAACAGCGAATGCTGTTCGGGCCAGCGAAGGAAAGCCCTTTATTGCTGCGGGCTAAAGTCTTTGGCTATGGGAATTCAATGTTACATTGGTAATAGTTTTGATCATTTTTATCTCAAACTTCTCTCAGTCGTTTAATTTGTCGCTACATTTCACAGAGTGGAACATGTTTGAAGGGGCGGGATGAAGCAGAAAAGGGGTAGGTCACATTATACAAGTGTAGAGGAGAAAGCAATTTTTGGTTCAGAATGTTGTTTTTCTTTAAATGAGTCACCTTCCCCCCTCAACATTCCACTACCCCTGCCTCGTCAATAATTCCAAGCAATTTTTGTACAAGTTTAACGGAAAGAATTCAAACATATCATTCAAGCCAACCACAAAATCACGCTCATTCTGCGGAACCCATTGTCTGCCGCTTCGTTGGAATTTTTTTTCAATGAACCGTCCAATAGATAGAAATCAAGCATGTTTTCATGCAACATTTTCTCAACCATGCGTGAATCATATTTTGCGCACAAGGTCTCATGAAAGAAGAAGATATCATATATTTAAGTTATGCACTTTGTTTTCCAAATAGATAGCAATAAAGGCCAGAAAAACTCACTTAAATTTAAAATAGTAATTTGCTCCTGCAAATGCAAATTTGCTAACATCACTTTCCATTGTTCTAACTCAGTCATGCGTACATTATGAATGTTGAGATGGGCTTCAAATGAAAGAGGGGAAGCATATCTTTTCATTGATGGGAATCTAATGAAGCAAATTTATTACTATGATAGCAAAAATTTGCACTGAATTCCAGTTTCCTTTTTTCTGGGACACACTGTATATTATAAACCGCTATTTACATGAGGATCATGTTCGTGTTCATCCTTCTTTTTAATCACCATGTTTCTTATTAATGACCACATCACCATATTTATGAAATTGCTAGGGTTTGTGGCTTTCTACCGCAAGAACCAAGAAGCAATGTATGTCTGCAAATAAATCAATTTAAACTACATTAATTCTTTGTAATTCCTATATTAATGTGCACTTTTCTTGTTTTGGGTTAATCCTTTGCCCAAAGTCTCCATTCTTTGGATTGAAAAGTGAGTTATAATGAGTAACTTCGGCCATTATGATTTTAGTTTGAAGACATATATATATATATATATGTCTGATGTATATGTTTGATGTACATGTTTAAGGTCCCTTTGTTAATGAAAAAAACAACAACACTGTTTTAGTGGAAGATTACCATATTTTCAGAAACAAGTTACAAGAGTGAATGAAGTACATGTATGTCCCAAATAGCTTCTGCAGATAGTTAGAGTTCAAAACAAAGTAATTTGAAATGATCAGAAGTCTGGGAAAATGGTCCATGAAAGACAATATTGGTAACCCCCACTATCAAATCACAGAGCACACTTGCTTTCCATTCTCTCAAGCATTTATTGATTTGATCTTGCTGAGTATTTATTACTATCATTTTTCATTTTTTATTTATCAGAGTAAATACACATGTGCATGCACTTTTTACCTGATTCATGAATACCAGTACTTTGGTTCAAAGCGTTTTGTGATAGCATGTACATGCTAAAAGTGAAAGGTGTTTCTCAAACACTTGTGTGTACTAATCATGAGTGAGGCATGGAGAATAGTGCTGTCATATTGGAGAGAAAGGTAGGGGCTCAGTTTTGTGTCGATCAGAGGCAATCGGACTTAAGACATACTTAAGCAAGCAGGACATGGCATGGAGTGTTTGTAGATATCATCTGACTTGAGCAAGCAGATGAGAGACGGATGCATTTTATGATGATTCTCAGGCCATGTATTCCCACTGACCTTCCTTGCATGGATGAGTGAGTGTTGATGCAGCCAAGGACACCTCTGGCCTGGGAGGAGTGGGCGTAGTGAAATTGAACAAAACGCACCTATTGATTGTTATTGGAGGCATTCATTTCTTAACCGTGTGCATCCTCGGTCAGACTTTTATGCTGTTTCGGCTTGCCAGTTGGGTGAGTGAACTCGAGCTTTAAAGCCCTCGCCTGTAGGTGTTTTATGATATTGTGTATGATTGCCGCTCGCACCTGCAACTCATCAAGCCGCCGTGGTTATGAGAGATGCATGCACCCTGTCTGCATGTGTACCGGCTCTCCCGGCATCTCCTGGCGCAGGTTACATTATCAGCATTACATTAACAGCATTCTTGCGTCCCTCAGGGACAGTTGAGTCCATTATTCCCTATTCTGCTATTGGAGTAGTCCCCACAGAGTGGGCTGAATAGTGACATTGTGCAGAGGGATTCAACTTGCACTTTCCGGTTTACAGCACATCTTACTGGTAAGGAAAGGGTGGTTTGCATCATAGACTTACGTCTTTACTCACCCAAGCTAAACATGATAGTGATTGGATTAGCATAATCTTGAACTATGTTGTGGTAGTTGATACAATACTTGGCGAATCTCTCATCTTGTAAACTTAGCAAATCACAGAATCTTCCAAATCACCATGATCCGACGCAATAGCAGCAAACTGCGAGTGAACTATGCACCAGAATTGGAGACCGCGATCACGACCATAGCCCGAGACCCCGAGCTTGGTCCTGACCCTGCCGATGTCCCACCAGTCGAACCCATCTCCGAGGAAGGGATGGACGAAGGGTCCAATTACGATGACCCCGTCTCATCAGAGACGTCCGATGCAGACACCCTTGGGGAGCTGGAGTGCCATGTGGGTGAACCTTCCTATGCTTGCACCTGCAGCAAATACTGCAAGCCTAATGGAGTACCCTCCAGCATTGGATCCAATAATAATGATAAGTCAGGCAAAGGGAAAAGTATGTGGTCTCGTACCCAGAACTCAAAGAGGCTGCGGATGTTCCAACCAGGGACCCATGGAGGTGAGTTCGGTATTCTCTTATATATGCACTTCTTTTTGCTTTATAGATGACTTGAATAGTGGGTAACCCCTTTAAGGTCACAATGACCTTTTGATTTTATTTAGCCTGGGAAGGCAAATTGAACTAATGTTTTCTTTTTCATGTCATACTATTGGATGGATGCATGTACCATTTGACTGATAAAGATGTTTTGTTTTGTCCTGAAGAAGTGTTGGCAAGTCAGTCTTTCTAGGCACTGCTGGGATCCATCACCTCTTGAAAATCCCTGTAAACATGATTTGTTGTGTTTACGCATGTTGACATCATGGCATTAAATTATGCATTTCATCAATTCCTATGCAGCAAACGTGGATGGCTGTGATCTGGCACTTTGTGAAAAGAGAATCGAAACCTATCCTTAAATTCAATCCTCCTGATGATAATAGTTGTTATTATACTTGCTTTATATTCCTGTAAGGCCAACGCACACCTTACGACTGGTCTGCGACCCGATTTCAGAATAAAATGTAATAGAATTTGATGCTAATATTGAGACTTGGAATATCTTACTGTGTAATGTTCTAAATCATCGTACGAATACCTATGTTCAAATTTGTGACTATGCTATCATCACGTCATAGCAGTCTTACGATTGGCTACGATTTGAACCTAATTTGGACTTTACTCCAAAATAAGGGCTTGCAATCTTTCAAAATTGTTATAATATTATTATTTCAATTAATTTCAACCTCAAATAAAATGATATGTTCCATTCACATCTTCAGAAAATGAGCAAAATGCGATTTGTTCCTAAATCGGGTCGCAGACCAGTCGTAAGGTGTGCGGTCGCCTTTAATCACATCAGAAGTCTTTAAGTGCTCCACAACAATGCAGCATAATAACCCAGCTTGAAAGGTCTTGTTTAAAATTCCTTTTCTGCATAATAAAAAGCACACTCATAAATATACATGTACATAGTTAGACAAGAAATTGGAGTACATGTACAAAGCCATTTTCATGTTTTGAAATAATTTTCATTCACTCTTCATGCAAAAATGATTTTGTTAGAAAAAAAATTACTAGGCATGAATTAAAAAAATGGCTATTCAAAAGTTCTTATGCTGTATGAATGCTGGAATTAGTAAAGGAGTTACAAATTCATAAACAAAGCCCCTCCAAACAAAAAATACAAAAAAATGAAATATCATGATCAAGATGAAATTTGAGCAGCCTAAACTGATTCATTACATGAATTCATCAGATTTCAATAGAGTGGATGGAAAACGACAAAAACCATAATTGGTTCACAATTACATACAAGCAATTATATTCAGAGCTTCATATGGCATTGCTTGCATAATGAATTTATCTGTATTTCAGAGGAATGTAATTGAAGGGAAATTTCATTTGCAAACAAATCACCCTAGCTTGCCCAAAAGTTCAGGTAGCCAGTTTGACTCAGTCTTGACCACTGATTGACCGTGTACTGGAGTTTGTTAACCTACTGGGCAAAACACTCTCAATTTACATGCATTTCCTATTGAAGAAGAATTTGGTATAGTGTATCATGCCTTGTTGTTTCATATATACAATATTTTCCTTCCTGGACGATGTACCTACAGATTTTATCAATTTTCTCTTATTCTCTGGCTGAAGAAGACAAAATTTGTCTAAAAGGTTTGGAGAATTGGTCCCCATATAGGTTTGTAATTGCATTGACCTTTAAGTGCAGAATTCCTGTAGTTCTTAACTATAGAACAGATGCAGAGATGTTCCTTCCTGAAAGATATGTCTTGGACTGTGTTCAGTTGATACTGTTTTACCTTTAAAATCTTTGTTCATTTCAAAGACATTCAGTTTTAATCATAGCTGCATTCAAGGGATTTTCATGCGGTGTTCCACATATGATGAAGAACAGCACACTATTTGATTGATATTTGATCGAGCCTAAACAGTTCTTTTCTGACTTTTAACTGAAAGAAACACAAGTGTTTTTCAGGAGTACTTTATCTACATGTTGCAGCCATACACCCCTTCACTTTGACTGACTAAAACGTCTTTAATATACATGTAGAATCAAACAAGCATATTGCTGAAAATTTTATCAAATTGGATGTAAAATAACAAAGTCTCTCATTTATTTTTCACAAAATATACATTATACAGGTATAGTGATATGCAAATGAGGGAGTCAATGATATCACCCACTCATTATTTCTTTTGTATTTTATTATATGTAATGTAGAGTGTTTAATTCATTGAAGATTTTGACAAGAAAGAAGCATCTTCATGAAATACAATAGGTTGCATCTATGGAATCCCCCATACTCAAGGAGGAATCAAATCTTGTTTCACACTACCATAGAGGACAAAATTAATATTTCATATAATACAATACAAAAGAAATAGTAAGTATGTGATGCCATTGGTTACCTCTTTCGCCTACCACCCAGCAGGTGCATACACATGTTGTGAAATTAAGCAAAACATAGCTTTTTTATTTTACAATTACATCAAATTTTGATGAATTTTTCAATGTTATGCTAGTTTGATTTTTCAACTTTTATTGCTGGGGTGGACGTGCCCTTCAAAATCTGTTGAATGCACCCTTGTTTTATAACTCAAGGATGTTTTGGTGTGCGTTCTATAGTAATCGATTGTGACTAATTTTTTAAATAAGACTTTGAAAGTAATCAAAAGCTGGAAGGAGCTGATAGCGTTGTTATTTTTACAATGCTCACAATTCGTCCCTTATTTCACGAAGTGACGGATGAGCGCGCAACTTTTAAAAAGTTAGTTTTGAGTAAATCGCGTTCAAAGGTTTAGACCTCAATCTCAACGTCTTCCACGTATGCAGAGTGGATAAATGTCATATCCTCGTATTGGGCATATTCTGGACAATATTCAAGTCCAATCATTTGCATTTTCCTTTAATATTTAAGAAGATAATGAGCTGTAAGCAGAACCATATTTTCGTGAAAAAAATATATTACGGTACGCGCTTAGATTTATTTTCACGAAGTGACGGATAGTGTTCCGCGCGCATAACCGTCACTTCGTGAAAATCCGAAATTCAAGGACGCGCTGCAATTTTGTTTTTACGAAGTGACGGGAAGAAGCTTCGCCTTAGTCCCACGTATAGCCTTGTCGATGCAATTCGATAAATAGGGTCTAGATATACATAATTTCTTTATTTGCTATTGTAAGAAAAATCAATTCCAAATGTCAGATCAATTAGGCCTACATTACTTCTTTTAATAAAAAAATCACTTTAAATACTTTGGTTTCATTTTTCAAGTAATAACAGGAAGACCAATAGACACACATGTTATACTTAGGCCTATTTCATTTCAATATTATCTTTATTTTTGAGAGATGAACTCTGATATAAGGAAAATTCCTAACAGGATATGAATAAAATGACTACAAGAGATACAACACATTTCGTCTTTGAAATTCTATGTTTGAGAAAGGACTATTAAGCACTGACTCCGTTGGAGTAGAAAATGCGACATTACAAATATTTGTCAGTTTACTAACCTCCCTACCCCCCTAAAAATATGAAATCCCAATTAAGTTTTTCTTAAATGTTGTTTATAATGTTAAAGGTATTCTCTGTTAAGGCCGAGTTAGCTATTCAAAATTATTCTTTGAGACTTAATTACCTCGAAAATGGTACAAAACTAAATGTGGAACTAACTTGTCAAAACGGCAACAAGAATTGGTAAATTATGACTGATTGTCACCCCCCCCCCCCAACAACAAAAAATGAGAATAATATGTATTTGTCAAAATAAAGCGAGCAAATTTCGAGTACAACCACTCTTGCTCCCTTTCTCTTTCTCTCTCTACTCAAGTTTTCCTTTATCAAAATAGTCATGTATTCTCTCCTGAACATCATATTAAAATACCTTTATCATGCAAAATAAGAGTTATGACTTGTCATAAATCATTGAAAATACTAACTATATAAAATAAATTCCACAAAGTTAGCAATGTAAATAATTTAGAAGAACTCTTTTAATTTTATAACATATGAAACCATAGCAGCAACTGACAAATAGACAAGTAAAATATAACTTTTTTTCATGTCAATCATTATGATAATGGTTATGCTTAATAAATTCATTAAAATATCAATTCCATACAATGTTAACAATGGAAATATATTTTTAATTCAATAATATATCAGACCATAATCGCTAGTGACAAACACAACGACATTCATAATTATTATAATGGATCTAATATTGCACTGTGAAATGTATAAGAAGTGAATTATCAGGTACACATTGACATAATTTTGTCATTTTAGATGCTTAACACAATCAGCAATCCTAGTCTGTGAATGCCACATTTTGAAATACAGAATTGCTAACTAGTACCAAATTCAATAAGTTACTCTACATTCAAAACATTCCAATGTCAAATGAATAAATTTTCCATCACAAGAATACTGGAATATAATCAATGCTAGTGGTGCAGGAAAGTTGTATTTTCTATGTCTATTTGTATTGACATACACATATTCAAGTAAAATGGTATATTTCTTTTCCATCAAAATAGAAGTAACATAATCACCATTACTTATTACATTCACTACACTTTTTTTTTAAGAATGTCATAATTAAATCAGTCGACACAGTTGCCTTGAGAGTTATTTCATCTTTTTACACACTGTCAAGTACTAAGAAGTGCTAAAAGATAATCTTTACCAAATGAAACATGTAAACCTTTGAATAAACAATTACATGTATCAACTAATGAAACTCAAACAAGGAAATATAATTTTAAATCAATTATTTAACTACATATCAAACAGGATCATTTATTAACAAATTTATAATCAAAATCCCGAACGACAGCGTAAAAAGCAACAAAAAAAAATGCAGTAATAAAAATACGAATGACTAAGTAGATTTGTATTTTTTCCATCATTCTCAAGTTATTGGCTAAATACACTCATCAATACATTTTCCAATCAAACACTTGTTTTTTTAATAGCAAATTATTGCCCGAGTCCAAAAACAGAAAGATACATTAAAATACACCTTAGTTCCAACTCTGAAAACTTTACAATAAATTGTCACGATTTTAGCAAGTAACATCTTTGAATTAGTGGGATCATGTACAAATGAGTTAAATTCTTACTACAAATATACAGAAAAACATGTGCTGCAGTGTATCTTTAACCTCAAGCTAATGTAAAATGTCTGCTAAAAATAATCATGTATTATTTCTTTCCTGAATATCATTCATTAGAAAATTCTAGAATAAAATGATGACACATCAACTGTAAAACTGCATAGACCAGGTGTGAATGAAAGATAAAGAGCTGAAAATGCTGAAGAGTTTTAGGGGATGAAATTGAATGAGCCCTCAAACTATTGTACACAAAAAGGGATATCAAGCTGAAAATAAAAAACAAAAATAGCAGAAATCAGCTTAAGAATTCTCACACCCCTGATAGACCCAAAAAAATTACCCCATGGAAGGGGGGGGGGGTTCTGTATTAACACATCTGGCTTTTGAAAATGAATTCATGAAAAACTTAATATGATTTTCACCCTTACTAATAATATATCCTGTAACAATCGAGTTTCACAATGCATGTCAGTCTAAATTGTATGGTTATGTTATTATAAGAAAGTATGAAGTATTAATACAATACATTTAAGCACAATAAAGCTAGTAACATTCTGTTTTACAAAAATGTAGACATCTATATGCAGGATTTTTTTTTTTAGATGGCACCAAGCAAAATGAAAACATGCCAAACAAAATTAATAAAGAAGGGTAATTCTTCTGCATCCATATGCGGACGATGTGTATTTATAAGCAATTTAAGCATGTGGTAAGGATAGCAGATATATGACTATTCTGAACTTTATATTTGACTGTATATATAAAACATATTTGAAGGAGTTCATAATTATATCACTGTAAGAGCACAGACTAGTTCAAGCAACATGGTTTCTTTATGTAATACACTGCTCTAAAAATTAAACCAGATTTGAAAATCCTATCAAAATTAAAACTAAACTTATGTTGAAGTCAAAATCACACTTAAACTGGCATCAGTTACCCAGCTGGAAACTAAAGAAAAAGTTAAGTGAGAGCCTTAAAAGGCCATGAGGCAGAGCCAATTCCTTCATACTTTTCACAAGTGTAGACAGAGTTTCATCATCAGAATCGCAGTCAGAGTTCTCAGAAGATGTTTTAGTTTGGTTACTTCAACAATTCAAAACCAGGGCACACTGTTAAAATCCAGTCACTACCAATTCAACTGTCATGTCACCAAATCAGATCACATCTGTGGTGCTCAGGGAATTATCAATGACCCACCTGACAAGCACGTTGGCTCCTGGATCCAACCTAAGTATGTAGAATGAAATAATATACAAATCAACTGTTTGTTTTCAAAGTGTTTTGTCAATCCAATATCGAATTTGTAGAATTGTTAGCAGACTCAATATTTTAAATTGCCCTTTCCAAACAAAAACCTGCCCAGTCAGTATGGTACTACAAGATTATTAAGAATATATTTTATACACTCTATTTACCACTGATATTTACAGCAAATATTCCAATTAAATGTTTTCAATTTACAAGAAAGTTTCAGCTGAAAATATGATCACATGTCAAATTTCAATGCTCTAGGGCAGTACACAATGCATTTGTCAAAATGGGAATAATGTTCTTTTACAACTTAGAAATACATTTATATCTGCTAAATGCTAACATATTCCCAAATTAATATTTTCTGGTTACTATAACTTTGAGTCAATATATTTTTATGACTTCATTATTTACTAGATTTGCAATTGAAATTAATTTTGGTAGTGAGTGCAAATGAATGGATGGCTGATACTGACAAGATGTCATGTTGGATTATAAAACTATGAAAATTCTCACCTGGAATTTTATTGTTAAATAGCGAGTGTACTGGTTCCAGGACTTCTCTCATTGTTCTCTGAAACATTGCTTACTGTATATACTGCATCTGAAAAGAAATGAAAATATCTTCATCATGATTATGATCAGAACTGAGGTGCAGTTTATTTATGTAGATTCTTTCATTTTCTGTAAAATGTCATAGAGATAAGGGCGAGGGAGTGGCCACCAAACAACAAATCATAAAGCTCTATCTACATTAGATGTAGACTGACTCTTGACTCGAGATGATTTATTTAAAATAGAAATCTCCAGTAATCCTCATTTTAACTAAGGACTCAACTTATTTGCACAAATGGGTTGGCCACTAACTTAATTGAATTAATTCATGATCTCAGCATTCTCACTGTCATTTATAGAAAGCCCCCCCCCCCCTCCCCTGGGGAGGGGGGTATCTTTCCATTACATATGTTTGAAAGTACTACTGAATTTAGATGATGAGTTAACTAACACTACAGTAAGGAAGACAATATAATCTATGTATTCATTTCAGATTTTTTTGTGGAAATTTATTGCAAATACTATGAAGACAAGTTAGAACATAACGAGTTAACATTGGACTCTTTTGGAGTCCAATGGCAATGCAATTCGTGTAAATTTATCTAGATCTAGGCCTAAACTAATGCCCCTATAGATTATTCTACCAAATCCTCAGCCTTCATTAAATCTATTTAGTCTTGATTAATGGTGGAAAAATATTCTAACCCTTATAGTTTGACTAAACTTAACATTCAAGTTCAATTGAGGACAAAAAATGACACGCAATACTCCATTCAATTTTCACTGACACGAAAATAAATATGTGGGGCAATGTATGGAAAGATTGGACGTTATTTTTAGGATTTTTGCGATCAGTGACGCTTAAAAGGGTTTAAATTACTCGAAATGACTTAAAGAGCTGCATTACATTTATTTCCTTTCCTACATTTACAAAAAACTCACCATTTCATGGTCTTCGGCTGTTCCAAACTGTAAAAATTTGCCTTCCGTCACTTCGTGAAAAAACTCTTGAGTGATAAAGCGTATTCGTTTATTTTCACGAATTGACGGCTGCTTATCCGTCACTTCGTAAAAACAAGAATTCCTTAATCTGGGTATTTTCGTGTGTGCACTGTTGTCATAGCAACGTAATTAGACATTTTTGTGATCTGAAACTTGTTGAGGTTCGAGATATGAATTAAAGATCTCCAAAAATGCAAAAAACTCAAAATTGAAAAAAATGCGATTTTTCTTGTATCCGTCACTTCGTGAAAACAGGGACGAATTGATACAGATGTGGAGGGCATTTTATAATAAGCTGTCAAATTTCATTCACCACTAATGTCTCTGTTTTACTACTAATTATCTTGTCAAAGTCACTGTACTTCAGTAAATTGGAAACACTAGATGTGAGATCCCTGATACCTTCATGTGTATATTCCATTGAGGACTAACATGAATGCGTCAGTCACATAAACAAAGGGATGCAGTGAGTACTTTCCCAGTTGTACTTTGTGAGTTGCGCGATTGGGAGCGCAAGAGATTGAAAACATAGATTGAATGTAGCCTGCCACGTTGCCCATTTGGGTGGTGTTGTTGATGTTCCGTCTCTCTACTTTCCTCCCATTACCGGGCCAATTTATAAAAATGAGCCATGAAGCATGGGATATATACACGCCATGCACGGCCAAGCCTTGTCAAAACAAGCACGAGTTCGGGCCGGAAAATAGCCCCGCGGACAATCCTTAATCCCACAAGTGTTATCGTGTGCATGCTGATGGGATGCTGACCTGTTTATTCTGATAGGGAATTTAACAAAAGGGGAAAAAGACTTGTGACAGAAAGAGAGAGAGGAAGAAGAGAGAAAGAGACAGATAAAAGACAGACTGACAGACATGCACCAACACACATAGTTACACACACACACACGTTGGCAAGGTGTACGAAAAAGAGGGAAATACAAGAGGGGAGATTTACTTTTGAAAATGAAATAAAGGTAGAAAACTGAAGCAAGAGAAGAGATGGGACTGCTTTTTTTATGGGGGTGTAGCGCTAACAGAGGAGGGTAATAACTGAGGAAGAAAACAATGTTCTGGAAACTTCCAACTTCGTTTTGTTGCATGTATACTCAGACAGCCATACACAAAAAGTAATCATTATTGATTGCCAACAACATGGAAGAATTCAAATCAGCATCACCTTGGGAGAATGCGGATTAGGGATCTAATGCAATTTCTAGACTTCCCTTTGCTGCATTTGTGTGACATTTTTCGCCCAGACACCGAAATAAATAATTATTGATTGTCAGGTCCAAAGAGCTGCAGCATTCATGAACAAATGGCACAGGTTTGTTTTGAGAAGGCAGTGACAGAAAATTTCCAATTAGGCTTTCAATTCATGTATTAAGAATTATCCCATATCTTAAAAAAAGGCAGATGAAATATGAATAAATTATCAGCAGAAATGGATACACTCATTGACTTCCACGTTGCTCATACTGTAGAAGTCATATATACAGTATATATACCAGAGAGATGAGCGATTACACAGTATCCCTACAGTTAAGATCATAATTGTTAGTTATAATTTTAATGTGAAATTTGAAAAAAAATGAAATATTCATATTTTCTTCTAATCTGCATTACAAGTCATATCATAAACATAACAGACAATATATTTTGCAGTTAAAAATCATACACTGCTATTTATAATGTGAATAATGACTACATCTTTGATTGTGTTGGATATAGAAATCTCAGATGCATGCATGGCAAGATAGCGCAAGTCATCTGCATTTTTGCTGATCATAAACAAACGGTAAAATGCACCCCTGTGAACATCATTTGCTGCCCATCAAAGCAAGTCGATGAGACAGTTTTTGTTAACGATACTCTGTATGCCGAAACAATTAATCTAGCCCCGGGAAAGGGCTCTGTCTCACGGGATGCCGTGCCTGCCTGTCTACTTAAATTAAGACACTTGTTATTCATGTATGGGTATATGCTGACTAGGATGGAATTGGCGCCAAAAGGACTTCAATTGATATTTTACCATGAAAATGATTCAAATTGATATTTTATCATGGAAATGAAATTAGGCTCTTTGACTTAGATGTATATAAATCTCATGCTCCTGTAAATGAATATTTTTAAATCAACACAATATATCTCAATTGTAAACAGAACTAAAATATTCGACAGAAAATACAGTGTTATATGGATGTAATTCTTTTCTTTTAACGACGGGTTTTCTTTCAGGGATATATTTCTAATTTCCATGCAGCTTGTTGAATGTTTATCAATTTCGATTTGTATCTGTATGTATATACTCAAAGGGCATAGCAATCATGAGGGCCATAAAAGTTGGAGAAATAAACAGTACATGTAGGTTTATGATAATACACACTTTACTCACATTTCTGTTTGTTCTGCGCTACAATGTGAGGCAATACATTGAAATGTAAAGCTATATTAGCGTGGGACGTGCAATCACAGACCAAATTGGCCACATCATAAATCAAAAAGAGGAAGGCCTTAGCCCATTTTTCTTCTTTGGCCATAAATCATTTTGAATGTAGCAAGATACCACTATATACTGGCATGTAATCGATAAGAATGCATGTATTTGAAAGAAGGTTGAAGGTTAAAGAGAGTGAGAGAGTACGGGGGTCTGCAGAGAAAGAAAGACACAAGAGGGAGAAAGAGCTGGACGAACATAAAGAGAGGGATAAAGAAAAACAGAGAAAGAGAGAGACTTTGAAGAAACATTGCATCTTGAGTAGATATGAAAGAACTACTTTTCTAAAAATCTTGATTATGTTTTTTTTTTTACCCAGATAAGTTTTCTTATGGGAAATTTTATTTACTCTTGTTTTCCAAATCAAAATGATTTCACATTAGATTCTGGATTTTGAAATGCGTACATGTTTAAGGGAATGTTAATAGAGCTTTTGATTAAATGCATTTATATACATGAAGTGCAGACCTTCATTTTTGAGGAGCGCGATCGCGCCGGCGCTCCTACCGCGCTCCTTAAAAAAAATAAGGAGAGCAAAAAATCGCGCTCCTAAAAAAAAAAAAAAAAAAAAAAAAAAAAAATTAAAAAAAAAATTGTTAAAATTTCACATTTCACATCTTTAAATCCTTGAAATGGTCTTCTTTTTTCCATGATTCCTTGAAATTACTTTGATTTAGTTGAAAACTATCAGAAAAATGAAGAATATTCATCTCTTTCCCGACTCTGATTTTAATTTAAACTCTGTAAATATTTGCAGTCCCATGTAGTCCCATATGTAGATTTTCATGGCAGCACCATGGAAGTCTACATGTGGGACTACAATATTTACCGAGGTAAGTTCAAATCAGAGTCGGGAAAGAGGTGAATATTCTTCATTTTTCTGATAGTTTTCAACTAAATCAAAGTAATTTCAAGGTATTATGGAAAAAAGAAGACCATTTCATGGATTTAAAGATGTAAAATGTAAAATTTTAGCAATTTTTTTTTTTTTCAATTTTTTTTTTAATTTTTTTTTTTTAGCAGTAGTGCATACGACATCTTGTAAACGTATTGACGTGACCCAGGCCTAGTTTCACTACAGATTAATTAATAGCTAACACAGCTATTGCATATATATACAATGTTAAGAAAAATCTACAATTTATCATACATGTATTGTAATGAATTGATTTGAGCTCCTCACGGAGAGCGATTCTGAGGAGCTCAATTGAGCTCCTCAAAAAAATAAGGAGAGCGATTTATTGAGCTCCACGAAATTATAAACGTGAAGGTCTGGAAGTGGTCCCAAGCAGGACATGATTTGAATCACAATTTTTTGTTCGTTGCAAAGCAATTTTTACGGACCATGTGTCTGTGGAATCACAACAAAATGTACACCTTTTTATGTTTGCTTTGTTGGAAGTCCTTACGTTTTTTAGGATAAAATGAATAGATGCTTGATCCATGGCTAGAATTACTTTATTAGTGACAGATAATGTGGGAGAATAAGAAGTATTGAGAAAGAAACAAGAGATACATATCGCAGGACTGCCAGGACAAACACAAAATATGTGTTAAGTGAAAAAATATTTGGGAAGATGTACACTGGGCAATGATTTGTTAAGTTCTAAAGACGGAGAAAGATTTCTAGATCTATAATATAGGGAGGAGAGTTGGGGGTCAGGGTTTATAGTAAGAGATTGTGTGATATTGCACATACATGTAGTTGTTCTCAATATGAGATAGACAAGCTTTAAATTGAGTCAGAAAGAGATGGGGGGGGGGGGTGAGGTAGGGGCGATCACTCTGCCTTGCATGGTGTATTATAAGCAGAACTAGTGTTGAAACACCTTGCGATCTTATCCTATAGAACAGGCTGGCCCCAATCAATGTTAGGATTGACGTAATCTACAGTGGATGGGGGTTGTTCGTAACTACGCTACTCAAATTGAAATGCAGTCTGTACAAGCATGGGTTCTCTCTCTTCTAAAGAAAAAAAGGAAGAGCATCGCAGTGTCCTCCCTCCCTTTCCTAAACTATGAAATTCACCAATAGTAATCTTACCCAGATTAGAGGGAGGAATTTCATTGTGGGGGATGAATAGATTTAAATTGTGTACATGCGCATCCATGTTCATGCCTGTCAGTACTTCCTCTGTGAAGGAAACTAGATCGTTATTGGAATATCGACATAATCTTGTTTCCCAGGAACTTTTTATTTTTTGCCTTTTTATATTCTTCGGCAGAAGAATACCCATTGGCTTGTGTAGGAGAGGAAGCATTCTGTTGAGAATATGCTATACATTCAAGATTCAGTTTCATTTTATCCATTTCTGTTGTAAAGATGCTGAAGTGATTGTTTTGTGCTGGAAAGTTAAGTCTGAAAAAGACAAAAAAATGAGATTTTTATCATTCATTTATTGTGCTTCTCTATGCAGCCAAAAGTCTTGAGACATTACTTCATGTAAATGGAGGAGTGTACTTGATTAGATACACCTAGTACTTACATTTATTACATTAATTTAACTTTTTGTACATGGTTTGTCCTAAACTTTACTTGGACTCGATTGAACAATTGATTTTATCTTTTAAGTTACAGGGCTCTGTAAAGGGATTTTAAGAATTTAAAGTGACACCTGTGTGTTCAGGAAAATAACACCATAAATGAATTAACATCAGCTTGGTAAAATAATACTTTTGACTTTTTAAATGTTTGCTAGATGAACGTGAATGCATACATGCTATGCACATGTATCCCCACTTATTCCACGTACAGGTAATACTCACTAAACTATTCGAGAGGTAAAAAAGATGCAAGTCACGCAGTAATATCTGTATTGGGTATCCTTCAGGGTGTATCTACTTCATCAAGTATTGTTCGCCCACCCTTTTCCATCAGAGGAAAGCCCTTGTATGCTTATTGGCAAAACACAAGGAAATCTGTTATTAGGTTGGCCTATATTCTAAATTGCTTATGTGGCATTCTCACCCACCAGTTATTGTTACAACATGTAGAGAATGTGCGTGGCTATTGACACCAATTACATGTACCGGTACTTCTCCCCTCATCGTGGATTCATGGCTTGTGTAATCTTGGTTGGAAAGTGCAAGGGTCCTCATTTTAATAAAGAAACATGCACTTGAAATTTTCACCAGTCGACTTTGAAAAAAAAGGGGGATACTACATACCAACTTTAACCACACGTCCATTTATTGTTTAAAATAGATTAACAATACCCAAGTAATGAGATAGAAAATCGAATGTGCAAATATCAGAAATAAACTGTCTATATTGAACTCAAACTTGGTGACCCATCTACAATTTTCTCTTAGATTTGTATTAGTTTTTAGCTTTTGAATGTATCTTATACATTTGGTGCCAATTTATAGGCCTACTCTATTACATTTTTAAAAGCATTAGCTAGTTTGCAATAATTGAAGCGACATGTATGTTAATTTAGCTTTTAATAATAAACTTGATGTCTGAAGAGCTTTCAGTTTACCAGGAAAGGTAATTTGATACACCTAATGAGTCCTGTAAAGACAGATAAATGCCTTAGGGGCAGTTAATCATTGCACCAGATTAAAACATAACTGGCTATACTCTCTTGGGTAAAAGGTTGCTGACCTAATATTGTGTGTAGTATACTGTAGGAAGTGTCTTCTTGTGATGATTTTATTGCTACATGTACTTTCCCTGCTCCGAATACTTGAATCTGTGTTAAGCAAATTTGAGTGGTCATGATGTCATAAAATTACAAAGTCTTTGAAAAAAAGTGTAACTTATTTTTTGTTTTTTGCTATATTGATGTATTGATAGATCTTAATGAAGTAAGGTCCAACATGGTCATGTTAGGCTTTATAGCCAAATGTGTAATAATGAAATGTACAGGCATGAAAATTCTCCGCGTTTCCGCGGATTTCCGCGTTTTTTGTTTGCTGAATTTCCATTTTTTTTACTCCTAAAATCCGCGTTTTAATTTCCGATTTTTAGCGCTAAAATGTTTTCGCATATCTTACGTGTTATATGACGTTCGGCCTTTACAACGATTGCGCAGGAATCTCTTATCTAGCACATCTCAACTCTACACGTGTATTTCGCGGTGTGTTTTACGTTTCTGTGCATGCAGTGCAGCGGTGGTGTGCTTGCAATCGCTGGGGGCAACCTGGCGCGCCGGGCATGCAGCGACCGGGCGCGCATATCATATCGGACCGGTGGAAGACCGATAAAGAAGCTGAATGTGCTCGCAGAGATTTGTGACGTGACATGGAATTTTCATGACGCATTTATAATTCGCGAATATTAATTTGCTGGAAATCCAAGAATTTTGTTTTTTCTTGTTGTTGTAATAACGAATCAAGAAAAATTGCATTTTGTGGGGGACTAACTTGTGACCGCACAGATGTTGTGGATAGACTTTCAAAAGATGTTCATGAAATTGACCGTGGACTTGCTAATATGTGGCGATGGAGTTGGTGTCCAAAGTCACCCCGGTTTACGGTACTTGATTTTTTAGTATTTTTTAGTTTTTTTTTATTGAATTTTGGACAAAAAATCCATATAAATACTTCATTACAATCATTCAACTCAAACAGGTTTTTGGAGTTGTAAAATTGATAAAACCCAGGAGCTTCAGGGGGCGTTGCCCCCTGGATCCCCACCGGGGCGTTGCCCCTGGACTCCACCAGGGGCCCTAAGGCGGGCCCCTGGACCCCACCCGTTAGCAGCGAGCGGCAAGCCGCTCGCCCGGTGGGCTTCGCCCACCGTCTTGTCAACGACATTTCCAAAACCCTTTCAGCTTTTTTTTTTCATACCCAATTTTCATGCCTGAATGTAGTCTGAAAATATGGTATGATGAAAATTGGAAACATAGACATTGTCTTTGTCTATTTACATGTAGTTTACACTTATTTTGCTTGTTTTATTTTTCAATGATATAGTTTCTGCCAAAATTTGTCTCAAAATTTTTAAGCATCATAATTTCTTCTTTGATGTAGGCCAAAAGAATTATCATTTGTCAACAACAAAAAATTATTTTTTCAATATCAATAATTTGATTTTGTGATATTAGAATTGTACAGTTATATTGAAATTGACTGTGTGTATCGCGTGTGTATTTTAGTTTGATTTGAACGCATATTTTGGGCGTCTACTGTACATACATCGTAAGACCCCGATATAAGCCGCGATCCTATCGTGGGGGCAACGAACGATGGTTCTCTTTTTGTTTCGGATCAAATTGGAGATCAACGCAAATGCGTCATCAGCTTCAGCATGCGCATCGTTGCACAAACTGTGATCATTTTGTGGCGGCAACGAACTATGGTTCTGTTTTTGTCGCTTTTCAAATTGAAGTGAACTTTGTCACCCGCTGTCGACTTTGTGCCAAAACCCTTAGACAATATTAGTAGTGTATTATTGATATCAGGAAATAAAATTTAATGTTAAAATGTCTTGCTACAAGTATGTCGGCATACAGTACGTTGTCTAAAACAGCTACATGTAGGTGTGACTACCCCTTAACGCTAGCCTCATGGCAACATTTCACCTTCTTGTGAACACCAGCCTATTCTATCATACCATGTATTGTATTCCATCTCATGCCTAATACAGAGTACATCCCAGTGGTATGAACACATGATCTATCAGTCTATCTAGAGCAGCCATTCTCAATTACTTTTGTTGAAGCTCAACATTTCTTGTTGAGAATCTGGACTGCTCCACTATTTTAAGGGATGGTCCGGGCTGAAAATACTTAAATAAATAGAGTAAAATTCACAGAGCAAAATGCTGAAAATATCATCAAAATCGGATAACAAATAAGAAGTTATCAAATTTTAAAGTTATCAATATTTTGTGAAAACAGTTATATGCACATCGTCATGAATATTCATTAGGTGGGCTGATGATGTCACATCTCCACTTTCCTTTTCTAATGTTATTTCATGAAATCATAAATGTTTTATTTTTTCCATACAATTGTGTAAATGATGTGTCTCCATTATAATGAAATAAGTTGTGGCAATAAATGACTAATGTAGGGACAGTGATTTTCCGTTTAAAAAAATTGCCTTTTCCGTTTCAGAAAATCTCAAATTCCGTTTCAGCATGTCAGAAAACTGAAATTCCGTTTCCCCATAGACTTTGTACACACGGAAAACTGACAATTCCGTTTACACATTGAATAGCAAAATCACAACACGCACACTCGCACTGGTCAAAATTAGTATCTGCTACTGTACCAACAACACAATAAAATCTGTTCAAATCGGATCTATGCGGGTGCATAAAATATTTTTACACACCCATTTTGCATGTATACATCCTTACCTTTCATATTATTAGCATTATTTCACGGTGAAATGATATTTCATCGATAATTTGGGGATTTTTTGGACATCGTTATCATCAGTCAACGGCTTTTGCCAATCCGCCATCTTGGATTTTAAGACCACGATGTAGTGCTGTTGCATCTTCAAACGTAGAGGGCAGCAACACACGACCGTGTACATGTAGTTGAACGATATGTGTGCATGTGAAGCCCAACCCGGCTGGCCGGGTACGGCTACGGTGCGTGGTACAATCGAGTGTGCTGATGTCGAGTGCAGTCACGATGTGTGAATTGTCATGATAGTAGCGAAGTGAGATCGTGTTTTCTGGTGTTTTTTGGCCTTTTAATATTCTCATTTTGTTGTGATTTTGGAGTAATTTCTGTTGCTATTCTGTGTATTTTGAGGGAAAATACATTTTCCGTGATTTTCCGTTTGAAATGCCACTTTCCGTTTCAAAAGGCCCTTTCCCTGAAGCGCTTAAGTATGAAACCTTTTAAATGGCTGAGAGGGGTTCTAAATCAACAGAAGATTTAAAAATACCAACATAAACTACACATTTTATTTATTTTAATAAGTGACTTGCTCAAATTAATGTTATTATATTATGTTACTATATTTGTTCTTGATGAGGTTCATGTTTGAAAAGCACACCGGGTATCAATGGTGATCAGTGGTAGAGCGTCAGTCTCATGAACGGGAGGCCGTGGGTTCGATCACCAACAGAGTCATACAAAAAAAATATAGGAATGGAACCTTCTGCCTTCTGCTTGGCGCTCAGCATTTAGATTGGAGAAAGGTAATAATAACGTACATGGAAATGCAGGGCCCGCTGTAGTTCCCCAACCGAAATGGCTACCCTGAGTATATAAAACGTAATTATGATTATTATTATTATTAAAAGCACTGTTCCTAAATATGTTCACACATGTACACAGTCTTTGTACCAATTGTAAATGAATACATCAAGAATATAATAAATAAGAAGAACACCATCGATCCTCCATAATAGGGGTTATCGAATGCTAGATTACACAAAATCAGAGGAAATCAATAAGCAGTTAAATTTCAAATAGAACTGAGTCTTTATTTTCCCTTTGTAATAAGATGATCAAACCTCAATTCAAGATTAATAGTAGATCAAACTTTTATTTTCTCATGTTTTTTTTCTTTTCTATACCGGCTCCTACGCGCCACTCCGCAAGGCTCGGTGCGCCACAAGTGGCGCGCGCGCCACCATTTGAGAATCCCTGATCTAGAGTTACCTGATTCAGACTTTTGCAGCATTGGCTGTGTTCATACTACTAGTATTTAATTGGGCTGAATGCATATAACGTGTAATATAGCCTTGTGCTTGAATCAGTATGCATACACTATTAACTTAAAAAGCAATTGCTTATGAGGAAACTTTGTAAGACAGGGTTAGACATGACACACATGACCTTCATCGTGTTCGCACCACAATGACTGCTATTGACTATTGCAAATCGTAGCTCAGGGTGAGCAAAATTTATGTATAACAAATGCTTTATTTTGTGATCATACATATTTGCATTTTCTAAAACTCTTTGCAAAAACTTGAGCTCGCATTGTTTTTTGTGTGAGCAATAGCAGCTCTGCCAATGTAAACAAATTAAAATGCATAAGATGATGATGTTGATGCTAATGATTTTGATATTGAAGAGGGCACTAAAAGATGACATAAAAGCTGTATTCTCAAAAGCATACATAATATGAAAGTGCCTTTGTCACTCACTCTGCCCGTCCAGTAGGAGTCTAGCAGAATGTAAGCAGACACTTGGACCCCTGTTACATCTGAGAGATTCCCTACCTCGGGCCGGCCCGGGGCCTACCTCGGGTCGGAAAGAAATCAGATGTAAACATCCCAAACCTACCTCGGGCCACCTTTTAGCGAACCTACCCGAGACCACATCAAGAGGTAGTCTCGGGTAGGTATCGGGCCGGCCCCGGTCCACCGATTCGTAGATGTAAACGCACACAAGCTTTCAAACCTATCTCGGTCCGTTCGCCAGCTGTCAAATTACGTCATAGCGCGCGCTATCCCCTCCCCAGCCCCGTCGTACTTCGAATGTTTTGCGGCTTTTGACATGTGAATTGTGATTGATAAAGTCTTTGATTTTAGTGGAAAGAAGGAAGCACTTTAAACGTATTCTTTTCAAATCGATCATATCTTCAACGACTGCTGGGATCATCAGCATGCTTCCAGAATAACGAAATGTAAACAACTTCAATTAGCGCGCGCAAATTATTCAGAGCCTAGATCGAGAGTGCCCTTTGGTGTCAGCAATCGGATACCGCTCGAAACCGTACCGATAGGGGAGGGAATGAACGCTGTGATGTAAACAGACCACATTTCGGACTCGGTCCGTTCGCGAAGCTAATCCACCAATAATCCAGTCAAGGTTGCAAGTGGACTCGGTCGGGTCTCGGGTAGGAAACTTTCAGATGTAACAGGGGCCTAGGTAAACATCGGTCCCTATTATCTGCAGAGTCTTGTCACCATTAAACCCTTACTTTTAGAATATTTTCTTTTCCTCATTGGAATCATTCTTGTGAGCATCCCTAACAGGTCTTTTTTTTTTCAAAATAATGTCTTCGAGGTTCAGTACTTCTAATCTTCTATAAGGGCACCTCACATTCTCACAAGAAAATTTGAGATATGTCTATGTTATGTGCGGGAATTAAGCTCAGCATCTTTTTGTTGTTGTTGCTCTAATCCTCCCATTCTTGCATGTATGCAAAACAAGTGGTAATGCAGGAATGTCTCTTTGACAGATGCTGCTTGGATTTCTTCCAAAAGACCAATTAATGACTCTTAAAAAGGCAATCATTTAAAATCAAACTAGAATTTGTGATTTAATCCTACTTATTTAATTTCTTCAACTGGGTTTAATGTGATAAAACAATAGATAAAACAGTTCAAAGGATTGGTCTGCTTCCAATGTTTTAAGTATGGATAGAAATAGTGTAGTATCAACAGATCTACTGTCTGTAAATTCAGTGTAGACAAGTTCTCATTCTTTTGTATTTTGCATTTGTTCCCATTATGCAAGTTAAGAATAGATTAGTATTCCAACATGGGCACCACAAAGATGTGTTCAAACTTTAAAGCAAAATATTTATACTCATTCTGACTCTCAGAAGTAATTAATTTCACTTCTATTAGGTACAAGTAGGCTATTGACTCCTTTATATTTATAAACATAGAGCAATTAATAACCTCCATATTGCCTGGTTGATAATGAGAATTTCTGTACTTTAGAATGAACATCTTCCTAATTACTGTTCATATTTTTTTCTCTCAAGAAACTCTTCCTTGCAAAAAAAAAAACCCTTAAAGCTTCTACAAGTGCTCTCTTGTGATTGCGCTATTCAACGATCTGCACTTCCCGGAACTTGACGTCATAGCGGTGGAATTGCTGTCTCCTCCTCCTCTGCTCTGGATTCAAGAGGACAGTTGGTTGTATCGTATGAACCTCCAAGGGAATAGGGGGAGATCTATATGGGACTGCCTTGAAGGAGATACATGCATTTAATTCCATGTATGACCTGGCAATTATAGTTTGCCCATCAAGGGATTAGTAGAGAAACAAGCAGCAATAAATCCATTTGTCCCCATACCTTTTCCTTGAGAATTTGGATGTGCATTGCCAGCAAGTCCAACTGCAAACTGCATAGAGATATTCCTTGTCAGTTGTTGCTTTTGTACTTAAATTTGTAGATTCATAATGGGTGCATATAAGCAATGAGGAAGGATATTTATAAAAATATCATTCAGACTTATCGTAATGTTAATAGGTTTTAAGTGCCAAATCCACTCTGTAGTGCGCACAAGTTCATTAAAAAAATGCCCTGTAGCCTCATTGAAAAGTGTGTCCTGTATGAAGTCTGTTTGAATTTAGGAATTTAGGTTTATTAATTCAGGTAGCAATACAGTATTATGACTAAAATTTACTTGTTGCACTTGTATACATTACCACTTTCAGTATCCAACTTGAAACCTGTACAATCCACTTATATACTGTAGGAGACAAGAAAAGTTATCCTTAAGATCTATTGATAAGTTCTTGTAATACCAATTTTATAGGGGAAAATCTTTAATGGAATGAAACATGTCTTTACAGACAGGTGGTCACTTTAAAGCAGGTTTGACTGTTTACTAATTTTTCTTACCAAATTTGATGTGGCCATTTCTAGCAAACCCCAAAGCCCAGAACATGCTTCTAAAGATAGATGCCGCAAAGTGATGTGGTTTTTATGAATTAATCCTAATACTGAAATACGATGAAATAAGAAATACATGTATTTCAGCCTATTAGATAGATCAGTGTTTTAATCCAAATAGAGAACTCAAATGTATTAAGTTACCCTGTAATGACGAAGAGGCATAGTACATGTAATGAAAAACGTCATTTTAAACTTTTGACTTGTACTTGTAGGGCCGCTGTACTGCTGATTGGCTGTCCATCATTGGCTTTTAATGAAATCATTTCGTAATATTAGACCAAAATCTATGGCAGTCTTGCTGACTTCATGTTCATAAGTGTGCGTGTACTGCTGTAGAGCATACACGTAGCCTACATGTATGATTGTAGCTTTATAGGCTGCTCATATGTTCAAGGCCTGTGTCAGCTGCTAAATTATTTGCAGGCCTTTTATAAAAAAAAAATAAACTAAACAAGAATGAATGACAGTTAAACATGGCAACAAGATTAGAAAATGCTCTGATTTTATCAGATTATTCCTCAGCAATAAATTTTGCAGCATGGATTTAACCAAAAGATCCTTATTGTTTATACTTCATGTGTCTTGAAATTGACCTGCTTATACAACTGTAGGTAAAAGTTATCGTGGACCCTTGCAAATCAAATCTGGGATCGAATTCACCAATCTCAATTCCTCAGGAAACTCTACTACATCAAGCTATCAAGTCCAGTATAAGAGATGTATCCATGTCCTTGGTACTTGATAGCTTCACTGACAAAGAAAACAGGTGGAATTGAAGAAGGTCTATTAGTATTCTGTCTCTGTTTTTTTATGAGAACTATGCTCGTCTTTGTGGATATTGCATAGCCAATTTGATTGCGAACTCTAGTGATTGTTGCAATGACCGAGGGCAATGCGATCAATAAAAGATATACGTACATCCTTGAACACTCAAAGTAACAAAAAAAGTCTGATTTTTCAACGACTGTAAGAGGTTTCATATTTGTTCATTCATTCATTTCTTGCGTTTTATGTAAACAGGGTTGGGTGTTCTTGTCAAAATAAAAAAAATTATTGAATCTAATTTTCAAAAATTATGGTCCCATAAATTGGTTGTCAGAAAATTTTGTCCATCCTGATGGGGTCTTTCCAGTTTGTCACTCATCCAAACATAAGGGCATGGCTTCAGTTAAGAATTGAATTTAGAATATCTAGTAACATACAGTGTAATCGATATTCAAGGAATATGATGTTAAGAATGTATTTTTGGTGTTTTGCCATGAAAGCTATTGGTAAAATAATCATGATTTAAAAATTGTTGCTATTATTTTATTCAACTGTTGCATTGATTACAACTGTGTCTTATCTTTCTATTTTCAAATTATACAAAATAAATCATACACATAATAAAGCCTCTTTTTAAAACTTTTTATCACCAATTTTGAATTCTACAACAACCAGTTAGATTAACAAAGTAGAGCTAAGGGTGTGTTCAATGTTGGTTTCCAAATTTAAATGGCAACATGGATCATGATTGAAAACATGATTACAAAATGCTGATATAATGAGAAACAAAGGGTGTGTTTAATGTCCACTATTCCCGGTCATAAAAATAAACGTCTTTCAAATCACGATTCGGAGGAAAATTTAAACATTGAAAAAGATGCGTTTGTAATCACGAATATGACATTGAACACAATTGCATTTTGAAATGTGTTTTAATTTGCTCTTGCAGTGGAAGCCTATACACAAACAGGTGCTAGAACTGACCTTTCTTGCGATGGGTCAAACTAAGCACTAAAGCTGCGCTAACGAAGGCAGGAAATTTAAAGACGATCAACATATAAACAGCTTTATATTTTCGACACTGAACGCTGCACTGCTGATCGTGTTCGGATTTTGGGATTGAGTTTTCAATCATGATTCATGTTGCTGTTTAAATTTGAAAATTGACATTGAACACCCTTATAAAGCTTTGCCATCCATTTATGAAAGTTTTGGCATCACTGTCAAGGTATCATCACATTGTGCAGCACTAAATGTGTACTAGCCAGAGCTTGAAAGTGGATCGAAATGTGTTCATAGCACGATGTGGATGGACAGTTACATACCAGAATGAACATTGGAATTGCTAATCTCTATTCACTGGCACATACAATAATGGCGCAATGGTGATGAAGGGCCATTTTGAAATTGAGGGGGAAATGAAAATTGATTGAATTAGACACAAAACTGCATGCTGCAGTATCATATCTGAATGCTAGCTGTATCCACAAAGCGTTTGGTTACATGCCTTTCCCTAACTGAATTATTTATGCAATTTACAAGTATAGATTCTTCCCGAGGCAATGTAACCCGACGCGATCATACCAACAACCGAATTCTATACCGCTCGACCTCTTTTTCAAATGTCCCTAATGATGTCATAGCAAAACCATTGAGATTTGGATGCTGCAGTATACATGTATGCAATGTATTTTAATTTACATTTGGTTTATTTGTTTTTAATTCTTTTCTGTTAGAGTTGACTATCTATTTTTTTCACTTGCATATTTTGTTCTTATTAATGAGATTACCCTTTCATAGTATTTCTTGTCCAAAGCGAATGTCTTTCTTAGAGGAGAATTAAACAGTTTGATACGGTGTACATGGTAATGAGGTAACACTCAAATTGAAATGATTATCAAAAGTATTAATTTTCATTATTATAGAATCTTTAATTCTAGGATTAATTTTTGGACAAGTGTATTATTTGTTATCTTGTTACATAGTAGATCTTATCATTATTGGGAATATATTGAAATCATCTGCAAAATTGGGAAAACTTACAATAAGAAAATGCTCTGTATGAAAGTCATAGGGTCCATTTTACAAGAGTTGTTTTGGGATTTCAGAGGCCTAGTAAAAATATGAGCCAATTTTTTCTTCAGATTTTTATATCAACTATTAGGGATGAAATTAGGAGTGGACTGAAATAATGTCTTTTTCATATGTACATGTAGGCAATATTATGTAAGTTGCCATCAGGCAAGAAATTCTGCAGACATGGCTTTGTAACATAATATTGGGGCTGATTTTTACAATTGATCAATTGCAGTAATCAATGCAATCAATCATAGAAAGCAACCTTATAGTTAATCACTAAACCTAATACTGCTGTATGGGGCTAGACCACTTATACCATGCATAATCATCTCACTACTCTCCTTGTAAAGTCCACATGGTAATCTGGCATTTATACTGGTAATAATAATTTCTTATCCAATAATCTGCTTCTACCTAGTCAGGTATTACTGGATACTGTCACCCAAGTGCAATCAATTTATTCCTAATAATCCAATTTATTGTCATAAGCTCATTATGAATAGCCCGGAATTGACCTCTCTAGAGATATTACAGCATAAAGAAATGGCAGTATATCATTCATCTGCATTGGCTAGTTCTACCGGTTATTGTAAAATAATATTAATAATAACAATTTCATATTTTACCCAGGGCAGCCTCTTTTTAGTTCAAAAGACTGTTCTTCCAGCAGGTCCTGCTTTACATGATAATGTTATTATTAGTACCCGGCCTTAGCACGGCTACCTTGATCATTGTAACAAGTGATAAGAAAAAAAATATCAAACAACATAAAGATGTACAGGTCAAGCATACTTGTAATTTGTGTTGAGGCCTGTCATTTTAAATTCATATGCAGTTTTTGAAACTAAAGCACATGTATATTGATCTGAAAACTGATTTTAAGTCTAAAAATCCATCTTGGAATGCATGTATGAAAGATCATCTTATATTTTCACTTATGATCATGAAATTTCTTAAGTTCTTATATCAGAGTGATTTGTAACTTCAGTTTTTAGACTTCATGAAGGAAATCAATCCCTGCTGGGCTATTACATTATAACAATTTGATACCAGTATTTTATCAGGCTAAATGTCTCTTATTTTTGTATTCTTTCCTGGCTTTGTGTCTGTGTCCCAATCTATGCCATTTTCATATTAGTTCGGACATTGAAAGTTGGTTCTGTATATTTTTGTTCTTTGTTCATTAATTGTTCATTGTGATGAGTAAAAATGCTTCTAAACATTTTAGTTTTACCTATATTTGCTTCTTATGATTTGGTGTTTTATTGAAACTTGTTTTTGCTTTTGAACTGTGCACCCATTATAGCTCACAAGCTTCCAGATAAAGAGATTTGTCCTCCAACTGCTAAAAAACATATTATAAATTTTTTGTCTAGTGTTCCTGACTGTGATGGTATTGCCTTTCAATTTGAAAGTTTTGGGGTTCAAATCCTAGCCATGGCATTAATTTCTTTCAGTGCAGAATATATATCCACACTGAGATGCGCTCAACCCAGGTTACACTGGTGCCTTTCTCTATATTCTTAATAAATTCTTGCACACCGTAAAAAGCTGTGGGGCTCAAGCGGGGGTAATAATATCAAAATTTCTTTGGAAGCACATAGGATTGTTATATCATGATGTGATACAAGAGCTGCGTATTATTAATATTCATCGCCTCTGAGATGAAAAGCCGTTACTCCTTATTTGGAGACTATGCAAAGGCACCATTTGTCACATCCATATAGAATCTGAAATCTTCTTGATTAAAATGGCAAAATGCAATGTGGATGGTAAGTTATCTTTTAATCTAGAGACCTGTTTACCCTTTATCAGATTATCTTTATTCTGTTTTTGTTTCATCTTCCTGATCTCTCGTCAGACAATCATTTCCCATTCTGTGTTTAGGAAAGTAATGGATTATAGGTGTCAAGAACTGCTTTGAAGAGTAGTAATTACTGTGGATGACCTTTCATATACAAATACTATGTTCAAGTTTAAGTGCACAATGGAAATAGGAAAAATGAAAATATCATGATAAAAAAATTAATTGCTTGATAATGTGAGGTTAGCTCTCAAGGTATTTTACACAAACATATCCCAATCAAAGTGATTGAAACTAAATGAAGGTGAAAAAAGCAAACATTTATACATGTATTTGAAACAAAGAGTTTAGACAACCAGTGTACATGTACTAATATTACCTTGGGATAGATTATGAATGCTTGATGCTTGATAAATGGAAAAAAATAAGACCATTGGTGTCATTAAAAATTAAAATCAATTCATGTGCATATTTTAAAAAATGTGATTGTGAAGTTAGTAGCACAGTTTACATAATTCTTTTAGCTTGCCTCTTCTAGGTTGTACGTACAGTATACTGAAAAGCAGTAATAGAAATCGACTTTAGAAGCATACAGATAAACAAGTAAATTTTTAATGAAAGCAGATGTTAAGATAACCATGGCTGAGAAAAATCCTGTTTAATTAAGCTCCTGCATACACGCACATGAAGTTGTATATTTCCAATCCCCTTTAACTGCTGTTTAAATACTATTCAAAGTATTGCATATGAACCTGGATGTGGAGCATCATCGAATATTTCAATCAAGGCATTTGGTCTAATTATGAACAATTCAAAAGTCATGCTTACGGCATTGTGTGCATTGATATGTTTTAGTTTTGGCTGAGGAAAGTAAGCTATACGTGTGAGGGGAGGGTATGCAATATATTGATACCCTGGGTAGTAGTTGAACTAGCACCATTAATTGTATTCTGGTGTAAAATTCTTGGTGCTGTCTGACATGTACATGTATATAAACACCTATGGTGTAGTTTTAACACTGCTGTTTGTGTAGTGTATACACATTATGCACTTTACAGGGAGCATTCCAGTCAGGCATTCAAGCACCATTTAGAAACTTATCATTTTGAGCAAACATTACTAACCTTTGCATTTCAAGAACCCATGGAACTCCTGGGTGGAGAGCATCAAATTCTGGATAAGGTCTGAAGAGGGATTTATTCATATGTAGACAATGTTCCACTAAAAAAATGAGGGTCTCCTAACTATCAGAGATTAGAGTCAACCTACATGAATATTTTTTGTATAAAGAAAAGTAGTATTAGAAAAAAAAATGGAAAATTCATTTTTGGGGAGATAGAACTTATATATTAGTTAATTACACATTAAAAAATGTATGGACAGCAAGAAATTCATTGATTTCTTCCTTTAAAATAGATTTATTTCTTTTTACCACTCAGGTGATAAAATGAAGTTGTATGTTTTGTCTATGGGAGGAGACAAACATCCTCTGTGTTTGTTGTCAAAACCATTCCAAGAGCTTTGCTTTTATAGCATGAGGAAGTCATCAAGATTCCTGCCCTGTTCACATGTTAAATTACAGGTTCATAAAACAAAAAATTTGGATTGTTTTCACACTACATGTACAGGAACAGTTTCATCCAGTATTCTCTAATTGCATGCTATTTTGCTGTCTTGTGCAAGTAACTTTGAAACAGACTTTTGCATGTCATTCTTGACCAAAATATGCAATATTAAAAGAATGAATATGTCCAAGCAGTTATTGAAATTCATTTGTCTTTTTGTTTGGTAACATACATTTTTGTCATTCTGCACTTATCCTCTTTCATACTGAGTAAAATTTTCATGGGTTGAAAGTTTTTGTTGGTAAAATGGGAGTAGGCATTTCAGAAGTTTTCCTCTGTGGCTCTCGGGAGCTCTTCGGAATTCCCAGGATAATCTGTAGTATGCAAAGCGTTGCTATTAAACTCTTGGTGAAAGATGAATGCACTAAAGCTGTTGTCGATTAATTCCATACATTTTCTGGGTCGTCTACTACCTTCAAAAAGAAAATACAAGTGAAAGGAAACTTTACATTTTCTAACACATTCATATCTACAATAGATGTGCACAGTTTTAAAGATGAATGCACTAAAACGTTGTTGATTAATTTCAGATATTTTCTTGGTCGGCTACTACCTTCAAAAAAGAAAATACAAGTGAAAAGAAACATTACATTTTTTAACACATTCATATCTACCACAGATGTGCACAGTTTAAAATGCTGTTTGAAATTTTACAAAACGCTGTTCACTATATGAACCTTACAGTAGTCGTTTATAGGACCATGCTTGCTTTATTGAGAATCAAGCATTAAGAATTAAATATTAAACTTTGTTGTTTAAGATTTAATACACTTCACTTGTTTAAACTGTTTAAATAACTATAGTAAGGTTCATATTGTAAACAGCGTCGTATACTGCATTGTTACTGTGTTTAATGTGAAATGATAATTACAGAAATAATTGTGAAAAAAAAAATCAATTTACACTTTCTGTTTTTCGTGGGGCATGTGACATTTGGCTGAGTGTGTTTACATGAAAAAATGTGGGTATACGCTCTGACTCAAGACTACCTACCCATTGAAAAATGTGTAAAAGGTAGGCAAATGTGGTCAAAATAAGCAAGAGAGGACATCTGTTATGATTCAAGAAAAAGTTTCCTCTCCAGTGAAAAAGATAAAAACACTGTCACTCCTACATGGGAATATATGTTTTGATATTGGTGTTGCTATAAAGTGTGACGCATGAATTTAAATAAAAATTAAATAAAAGTTTTAATATCCAAGGGGTGTTTTACACATGTACCTGTATCTAATTATGATCTTTAGTAAACAGAACTACATCTAACAACATGAGCAGGTGATTAATACATACCGTGTTTACATGTGATCGGCTTTTGGTTCAGAACTGCAAGCCAATGCAGAATCGGCTTTTGGGTTTATCTTGCACTGCGTTTACATGCTGCATCGGCTCGCGGTTCAGAATCGGCTCGCGTGTCAAAACCTGAAATGACCCGCTCACCAACAATATACGTCATAATAAAGACAACGCTGGATCCGTGCGCTTACAATTACGTCACAATGGAAAAGTAAATGAAATGCGCACCAATTGCCGATGCAGAATCGGCTTTCTGTTTACACGTAGTAAAAAAGCTGATTCTGCATCGGCTCGCGGTTCTGAACCTACTACTTTGGTGGTGCAAATTGGCGGTTCTGAACCGCGAGCCGATGCAGCATGTAAACGCAGTGCAAGATAAGTTAATCGCGTTTACAGGCTATGAAAAAGCCGATGCAAAAGCCTATTAAGTGTAAACACGGTAATTATTTACTAGGAAAGGAATGATGTACATTACTGAAATGAACCATCCTGTAAAGAACATCATACCACCTGTAACTCAACATTCCACATCATCAATCTTGTTAATGACATAGGGAGCCTTTCAAATGAAGTTGAAATTATCCCCCCCCCCCCTCTGTTTTTGCTAATTTCCCCTTTTCCCATGCATTCTGTGATCCTGGTTCTAATTACACGTTTCATCATTGCTGTTTTTTAATTTTTAATTAATTTTTTTTTTTTTGGGGGGGGGGAGGGATTAGATTATTCTTGTTATTCTCCCCTTATTTGCTCTCACTTGCTTCTTCTCTCACTCTCCCTTTTTCTTCCTCTTTAATCTACCCTTCTTTTATATTCTATTGATTTTTGTTCCATTCACCTCTCAATAAAGACTTGCCTCGTACACTTTACAATTCAACAAACGATTCCAACCAGTTTTTGCTTAGTTTTATTTCTCCTGGCGGGTGTTTCACAAAGATTTAAGTATGACCTAGAGTCGCACTTAAATTCCTAGTTGCGTGCGGTATAAAAGGAATGACTGCATTGGTCAGATCATGCAAAGAGGACGCGGCACTACTTTGTATTGATCAATAAGATTGTGTATTGCATATCATGTACGTGTCGGCATTTAAGTGCGACTCTAAGTCATACTTAAATCATTGTAAAACACCCCCTGGACAACTATATCCATGCCCTTTAACCAGAATAATCCTTTACAACAAAAATGCATTTGATTTACGGAGCATGATTGACGAGATAGCTGCATTTGTACAATTTGTTTTGTTTGTATTTCATCCTGAGTCGAGGCATCCAGTCTTTCCCTTCCCTCTCTGATTATACCCAGTGAACCTAAAACCGCTCAAATTTAGCCGGTGAGTGACCTGAATATGAATCTCTCATGGGAGAAGAGGTTAGCCTTCAAACTGCATCAGTAATATCTTTGGGGGTAATCCTAGATGTCCTGGTTTATACACACCCTGTGAATTTTAAGCACCTGGTAACTGAAAACTCCTATTAGTGCTTAGGGTCAGTCTCTGGTGTTCTAGTATCATGTTGTGTGTGTTTACAAATGAAGAGGGTGTTCAGCACCTTTGAACTGAAAATATAATTTTCAGTGCTTGGGGTTAGTCTCTGGTGCTCAAACATATATGTTGTGTGTTTATAAGTCAAGATGGTGTTAATGATTATGTAGGTTGTGAATGCTAAGCACTTTCATGTAACTGAAAAATCCCTGTTGTTTCCAGTGCTTGTGGTCTGACTAGTGTCAGGTTGTGTGTTTATAAGCCAAGAGGGTGTTAAACAGAGATATTTAAAATTGTAAAAAAAAAAAACATTGTCTAGTGTTTATCACTGTGTGCATATAAAATAGTGTCAAAACAAAACCTTTAACACAGATTTAACACCATCCTGCTTTTAAATAGACAAGATACAATTAGTCTCCAGTGTTCTAGTAAGCCTGTTGTGTATTGATCGTTAAGGTATTAATATAAATACTTTAGAACAGTTTAATGCCCCTTTTATTCACAGACTAGATGATGTTTATTTGTTTTTATAAGTCATTAAAGTCAAGAGGGTGTTAACTCCAAAATTGGATGCCTATCTGTATTGTCACTTTATTTCACTTTTATACTCAAATTATGATTCATAAGGCAAGACAAAATAGTCAATGACATATCCATTGATTTTTTTTAAGTCACTGTCTATATAAAGACTGTATGAATGCATTTATCCATAATGATTGTAACACCCCGGGCAGACTGGCCATTGAGTACGTACAGTTGTTCCTGAAAGGCTTTATAGAATCTAATTACAGCTGATATTGATTTTGCCTTTCTATTTCTATTTTTGTAGTCATGTACAGGTGTTAAAGGAAGGTATTTTAAGGAAATATGTTTATATTTGTCTGCAAACTGTACATTATGTAGTACACCTGGCTGTGGTTTGTGAAGTTGGTAAAATTGTAAAGAAAATTCTGATGCCTTTCTGACTTTACTGAGACAACATTAATAAACCAGAGGGACAATTTTTATTTTGTGCTGGGTATCTTTGTTGCTTTCATTGTCATTCCAAATTATATCCTTTGTATCAAAACAAATTATAATTTACAGGGATTATATTGCAGGTTATGGAGGCTTTTTTAATATCATTTTGTTTTAGGCGCTAAATATTAGTACCTGTGTGAAGTATGTATTTTTTTAACTTTAATACTCCATGGTTCATTTTTTTTAAAGCAATAAAAGACCAAATAATGTGTTTGAAGTTGAAATTCATATTTTCTGTAAATGTCATTATTCTGTCATTCACCATCAAATTAATCATTACGCTTGAGGCCTAGTGAGTCCAACAGAGCACTGCAAAGCAAATGCAATCTACAGAAAGTCAAATTTACATGTAAGTCTTTAAATCAATCATAAGTTGTGTGATTAATCACTACAGTATGCAAATTGCAAACGATTGCTACATTCCTTCCAGCAGAAAGTTTAGACTGCTTTGTTCTACCTGGCAGATAAAAATTGATCATTCAATTGCAAATTTGATATTCACAATCAATGGCAAATAAGTTCCATGCAAACACCCCCTTAAGTAGCACTGTATGATCCATGCTATTTTGAGTGGTGGTCATCATGTTGCACTGTGAAGGGTAATGTTGGGCTATTTATTGGAACACATCGCTTACCCACTGTAGTCATCTGAAAGATTGTGGCTGATTGATTGAATGCCATTACAAATCTGGGTTCTTGTCTACTCAAGTCACCCGTCATTTGCCAGAAGCTCCATTATTATCATTTTTCCCGTTTATTTTTTATTTTGGCAAGAATGCCACATAGAGAAAAGGGCAAAAAGTTTATACACAATATCTAATACTCTCTGTCTTCAGAACTATTTCACTTGTTTCAACATGTTTATTGTAATGTTCATGAAATTTCCTTCAGACTTCTTTATATCGCTCTTTTTTTTAGTTGTTTTCTTTAATATAGGCACCTAAAAACATTAACATATGATGTTAACTAAGAAAGTTATGACATTTTAATGTTTTGCTTACTTGAAAAAAAAGAAGAAAAATAGAAAAACCTCCACTTCATGTGTGGTTCGTTTATCAAGAAATTAAAATGCATTCTCATTGATTTATTTCATTCTATGTTCACATTTCATAACATGATTTTAATCATTTTTCAATACATTAATTTAGATGTCAAGGAACAAAATAAAATATAACAATAATTGGAAAACAAATGGCAGTATCAAACTGCAGACAGTTTTTCATTAATGTTTTTTTTATTCCTTATCAAGCATAACAAAATATGATTAAATCCTAACAGGAATGTTGGAGACCGCCATCTCCACCTACAGAGCCTTTGAAGGGGGGGGGGGGGGAGCAACAAGAGAGAATGATATCTTTTATGAGACACTTACATGCAATTCGTCTCATGTATGAATAAATACTCTATAAAATATGCACTGTGCTTTGTCTTGTTGATCTTCTCTCTTCTTGCTCGCCCATCCCCCTTTCTCCCTTCTTTCTCCTAAACCTGAAATCCTTCTGAAATTCGGTGCACCAACAAAATCAGATTTTCTGTTATATTAACTATAAACCTGTTCTTTGATTTGCCAACATTTATACAAGTAACTTGGATAAAAGATTGTTAACTAAATTTTAATCATACTTGGTATTTTTTTAAGTTTCAGATGTACTTATAATGCACTTTTTAGATGAGGGTTTTTTCCCCTGGGAGAAAAGCTCCTTGAAGATTCTTTTTGAGTATTTTGCCATTT
Organism: Lytechinus pictus; assembly: GCF_037042905.1. NCBI lineage: Eukaryota > Metazoa > Echinodermata > Echinoidea > Temnopleuroida > Toxopneustidae > Lytechinus > Lytechinus pictus. The sequence goes on along the minus strand of NC_087255.1, from coordinate 23,637,058 downwards.
CTTGTCAATTCTAATCATACATGCAGTTTAGAGTGCTTCGTTTGACAATATATGATTAAATAATTCATTCATGCATAATTTTGTAGTTAATCATACCCCAGCGAATTTAATATTGCTTTTACATTAAAGTATCCCTTAGGTTTCATGATTTTCTTTTTCTCCCTTGCCATTTTGCTTTCCCCCTCCCTTCTTCATTTCCTCCCTTGGATATGGGCCTTTCAAGAACCGCCCAGTGTTATTGCCTGTCCTTTTCTTGTTTTCATGAAAATGTCTCATCTTGTTCTGTGAAAGCAATCCCTGCACTTGAGTGAATTTAAAAGCAATGTTGATTTGTATTCCATCAACTTTGAAAGCTGCTCAATGTATGAAATGAAAGACCAAAGTGCGTCTAACCTCGAAGGCCAGGAAAGGATCGGATGTTTGGTGGCATTGAGATCTTAGGCTTTGGTGAGAAAGGGAGAAATTGGTGAACTTGCCCAGGAAATTTGTTCTATATACATGACTGCAGAGTATTTTCTGGACAATTCCAAGGTATCAGATGCGGAGCGTGAGGCAGTGGGGTATGTGCCTCCCATTTTGCGAGAACAAGTGCTCCCTCTCTAATTGAAAACCTTTGGGTTAAAAAAAAATATTTTGAAGAGGGAAAAAAAAGATTGCCCCACCTTAAATCCTGGATCCCCCTTGTAGGCTCGTACAGTATATCAAGTACTGCTGTGATTCTTGTGATGATACTGAAAGGGGATATATGAGATGGAATCTAGTAAATATATACAGGTAGACCTTGTAAATGGCCATTTTAAATAGTGAGATATCTTTAGAAATTAAATAGGCCTAACATGTTAACTTCTGTTAATAACTTCTCCCTTAATTCATCCCAATAGGACCCACATGTACATGTATTTCTTTTACATGAAGCTTTGAAATGCTTGAATTCACCATGAACGTTATTTAACATTTCTGCATTTTTAAAGAACATATCATACATTTTTGCTCAGAAGCACCCCCCCCCACTTCAAAAAAAAAAAAGAGAGAGAAAGAGAAAATACACTGGGCTTGGAGTGATTTAGCCCCCCCCCCCCATGTCCTTAAGGTGCAAACTAGCCTCCCTATATAATGATACATAATGTGGAGAAAAAAACAGCCCCCCTCCCACCCAGAAAAATATAACATAGATCTCCATGCTTCAACTGAATCTTGGATTGACAAATTTAGCGGCATTACGTCTTAACATTTGGATGATTGTCTGTCATCAGGCTCCCTTGCAGCTAGGGTTCTGTGAATAGATGTGCAAACGGATATATATCCTCCTTTAGAAAAGTCAGGAGCAATAAATACCTTAGCAAGAATGCCGAGAAAAGGGAAGTCTGCTTTGAGATGTAGGATAGCGGAACCAGGTTTCCGGGCAATTTCTTTTCTATCCCTGCTTCCAGAAATAGGTCACCTTTATCAGAGGGGACTGATATTGATAGTGTAGGGTTGGATAGGGTGCTTGCTTGATGTAAAAGACGAGGTGAACAGAATTAGGCGCAGTGATTGAGGCCTGCTTAGACCCGTATTGGTTACTGGCATCCGTTGCTATGGGATACGCAAGCTCAGGTAAACCCTCATCTCCCTGTTTTTAAGGAAGAGATATCTTCCTACGGATTGCATGGGTATCAGGACTTAGGTATTCCAGTGTTTGTGAATGTTGAGAACTTGAGACACCTACTCTTAATGACACCTGTAGGTGATCATCCTTTGAACTTTGAGAATCCCTTTCAATGGAAATGAGAAACAGAAGAGCATTGTTTTACAGTTTGTACATACATGTGGGATTGAACAAACATTTGCTTTGAGCTTGAAATTCAGGGTATTATCATGAGTTTACTAATTTATCTTAAAAAATCAATTGCAATTGTCACTGTTTGATAGACAGAGGATCATTAGACTGCACTGTGTAGGGACGGTGATTTTTCCCCGTAATAAAAACTGGCCTTTTCCTTTTCAAACTTTTTCTCAAAAAGGAAAATCTGTATTGACGTAGAAAATGTACACAGCAAAAAACACGATTTCCTTTTTGCAAAGGTATGAATTCAATTAATTTTCATACGAAAAGAAAAGAACCAAAAGTACTCTCCATTGTGTTCATGGATAATTATGTAACAGAGCCAGGAATAATGAAATAAAAAAATACTCCTTTCTATTTGGATTTCATGATTGATTTTGAGGTTATTTAGTCGTGCCTTCACATTACTCAAATTTCTCTGGCTAATGGGATAATGTGCGAGGAGGGAATTCCCCTAAGCAGAAATAGGTACATGTAAGTGATGGCTTATCTGTATCAAATCTCTTTTGAGGTTTCTTTCTTCTATTTGTGGTGGATGTTTGTTTCATTTTATCTTTTCTTTGGTTTATTGTAATCATTTTATGGACCTTTCTTTTTTGATTTATTGTATAGTACTGTTGCAAGTGTGGGGCAAGGCCCTTTTAAAAGTTTATTGCTTTATCAAAGTAGTTTACTTCCTTTTACTTTTTACGTACATAACAAAAGTTGCATTCATCTATTTGCTGTATACATGTGTAGGATTTTGTAGTGATTTTCCTAATTCTTGTTTTGCCAATGATAGGAAGGGTTTATTGTAGTCTAGTGCTGCAAGTCAGGCGCCATGTTCGGGTTCGGTTCGGTTCGGCAAGGTTCGGCAGAAATTTGCCGAACATTGGTTCGGTTCGGGGTTCGGTAATGATAGACTGATAAAGCTATAGTTCATTCAGGTATACGTAGAGTACCGGTAGACAATTTGTACTTGATTGACTGCATGTGCTCGCGTGTACCTCTGTCACATCAAACCATTTTATCTCTATCTTGTTGACATGAAACTATGAAAGTTATAGCACTCAACGAAACAACTGTTATCTCGAATTTGATTATCTGATGACAGATTAATTGGGTAACTCACAGTTCTAAAATGGCGACTCTTCCTAGTCGTCCATACCTGGACCACACTTTGGATACTTGCCAAATTAACTACACTCGCACTCGTACCAGCTAGGCCAGCGCATGCAGTCCCCTTGTAGCGGGACTCTGAGCTCATGAATATTTATATATACAGTCCAGCCAAACGTGATTGGCAAGAGGCGGCCAGCGCCAGTGCACTGAACTGTAGGCATAGTAGGGCCAGGGGCGTGTCGAAGAAAGCGTGCTTATGTAATGCGCCTTTCGCTAATTGGCTCGATGGGTGAACTAAACCATCAATCGCATGTCGCTGATTGTCGCATCGGTACATACAGCCACGTGCTTTGTCTGCTCGCGAAACTCAGCTCACTGATTGAAGAGCAATTCCCGAGATTTCTATGATTTCATTGGTCAGATTTCATTCGACCATGAACATACAGACCAAGTGGGATGCAAAGTTTTACGACTGTAATGGGACAGGGGGAGTAGAGTGATCATCGAATTGTTTATGGTTAATTTGAGAAGTTGATAAGAAAGGAAAACAAAAGTAAAAATTGGGGGTCATTTTCCCCCAAGAGATGAATGTTTCCGCATGGCTTTATCTTCATTCAACTTTTCAACGAGGGGAAGGGGATCTTGCTATATGCTATACCGTAATCATTCATGAGTGTTTGATTTTTATTTTCATCTGATTGTTAATAATAAAAAAGATAACTTCACCTCATCTCATTTCTATATTATTTGTTTTGCGTCTCTCCTTTCCATCTCTAACAGTCACTCACTTTATTTCCCACTTTCACTTGATCTCTCGTTTTCAAAACTCTTTACTTCTCTCTAAAATCATGAAAACTAGACAGTAGCGAGCCGACACCTCAATAATAATGTCAATCACCTCAATCAGATCTTTATTCTCCGCCGCAACAATACACGAGTTACGATCTTAATCACATCGTATCTTAATTCGTAATATTAATGGTACTTCATCTTTCACTTTCAGTTTATTGAGCTCGTTCATTCAAAATACTTTGAAGATTTTCAAACAAGAATCTTGTTCGCCACCTAAAAATAACAATATTTTAGATAATTAGATTTAACCAATGAACACTCATACAGTTTTGGTTTTCTTTACCATGCTTCGGCAATTCGGCCACAGAGCGAGAGATGATGAAAGCCAGTAAAATGATTATAGCGCAAGCTCGCGCAACATCATTCATCGGATCTCCTTTCTTAATCAGGGCCGTAAAAACCACAATGTCAACATGAAAATGAAAACAAAATCTAGTAACCGCAAAATATGCGCATACTTCCAACATAAAATTGCAAAGAAGATTCAATAGAGAATGCGCAAATATAATGATTAGAAAGGGTGTAAACTTATAAATTTATTAGCTGAAAGCCTTTTTTTATTTTTTTTGCCGAACTTCCGAACCAAGTCTTAGTGTTCGGTTCGGTTCTGTTCGGTTCGGAAGTGCCATGTTCGGCGAACTACCGTTCGGTTCGGCGGTTCGGCTACAGCACTAGTTTATTGCTTAAAAAGAGATTTGTTTCTTACATATTTTATTCACATAGATTCAAAGACTTAGGTGGTAATTTTATTGGATTATGTTCCAATTAATTTCAAGATCATCATCACTACCAGAAGTAACATTTCAGTTGATCACCCATGTAAACAAAGCTACAGATGTCTCAAAAACTCATTTGTCCAAAGGTTTCTTCATCTTGATATGATTAAACATGAAGACATTCCTCCATCCTATGTCTTTGCTGCAAATGCCTGCAATTTACACAATCCTCAAACAGAAATTCTTGAGTAGAATCGATGTAATTGGACCAAATTGCTCGGTAGGTCCAATTAGTATCTAGCATGGGTGAAAAAAGAAGCCCGGCCAATGCATCAACACACGTCAACTACGTCATTACAATGTAACAAGTAGCTTCCCAGCAGCGGATAGAGGTTGCACTGCACTTTACCCATACCCTAATCTTATTCCAGTCTTTAGAGCAATTATATTTTCTGTGATTTATTAAATAATTTGATAATTCCATGACTTGATGTGATTTTATCTGCATCAAATGCTCTTGTATTTTGAAAGGGAATTAATGAATGCCAAAGAGAAGTCCTTCACTCATTTGAATGCCTTTACTTGAGAGAGAGAGAGAAAATGTCTTGATGAGATATATTTAGAAAGCTGAAAATAGGCTAGTCATGTTTCATAGCCTTGGCTGAGGTGTGACATGCTAGTGGCATATAGCATCATTTTCACACCCTCTCACTGCACATGAAAACATTGTAAGGAAACAAGATAATGAACCTCATGAAATTCATATATGTTCTTCCTCGGTATTGTCATCATGATCCTCTAAAGAATATTATTATAGTAATATTATTCCCATGGATCTATTGCTGCCGGTTTGTCTTCTTTTTGTCTTCTCCAATTTGGAGTTTGAATATAACACCAAATAATGTTGCTGTAACAGACACAATATCCAGTTGGTGTCGAAGTAACAGGGTTGGTGATTTTATATATTTATATTTTTAAAATCAGATTTATAATTTTTTTTATAACGCTGAAATCATTTTCAAAATCATACATATCACAACTATAATTATTATTGACTTCTATTCTACTTCTTAATTAAATCCAGTCAAAATAGAATTTATATAGAATATTATTAAGTCATGATGAAGATGCTGTTTTCTGCATCCTCTAGTGTAGGCCATAATAGCTCCTACTGACTGGTTTGGTCCAGGTTGAGGAACCGCCTTGGTACAGCTACTACATGTACTTTCAAACATGAAATGAGGATCAGTTTCTTTGGAAGAATTCTATGACTCAGAGACTCACATTCTCCAAAGAGAAACATTTTCGATTTTCAAGCCAAGGACTGAAAATCAGTGTTATAGAAAACTACATTTCTTTTTGTTTGTTTAAACCTCCTTTGTTATTTGAGCCATGGTTGGAGCTTTTTGACTGTTTAGTAAAGCATTGATTTGCAAAGCTGTGACTTATTGAGAAAAAAGTTGCAAGTTTATTTGAATTATTTCTTTTAGGACAATAAACCTGAAATTAGTATTTGGCAGTTCTTAGCAGTTTTGCTAAGTACACAGGTTCTACAGCTTTAAATACACGTAAAATAAAATGTTAAACTATGGGATCAAACCAGGGACAATGCAGATTTTGTGTATTATTGTACTCAATTCAACACATGGTTCATTAAAGAAGTCTTGCACAATTTCAGAGTTACTGTGCAAATCGTATAAGGCCCTGTTGCATTGTTCCATGCAAGCTTTGCGTGCGACTTGCGGGTTACTATTTTTGCTACCCGCAGGTCGCCCACATTGACAGTATCTCGCACGTATCTCACACGCAGTTGCCCACAGAAGCACATGCAAGTCTGATTTGTGTGAAGAAAGTTTTCAACATGCTCAAAACATTTCTACGGGTGAGCTGCTACGGGCAATCACGTGCAAGGCTTGCACGGTACAATGTGACAAGTCCTTTGGTACAGTACAAAGTTCAGCTCCAGTTGGCTAAAAAATTCAGACAACTTTTAGTGTGTTTCAACGAATCAAGTCTTTGTATCCCAGTAAGCTAACAAGTAGGGCATATTAATTTACTCTCACCTTCCTGACATATTTTTGGAGGATCCTAGATGATACTTGTTTGCATGTATGGAAATGCAAAATGGCTTTTCAGATCCTCTACACCTATATGCCATTACACCATTGTAATTGGTGCCCTTTTGAAATTATGCTGTATTATTTACAGCTCAATTGGTCTGCACTTTGTTATTGATGTGTAATTGAAAAAACTTGAAAGGCAATCTGTGAATTACATGTACATTATTCAAGTGCAAGAATAGTAGCATATTTCTGGTTTTGTTCAATTAACACATTTTTATACTCCAAACAATGCGATCAAAGATATTTATGTGTAGCTCAAACCATGGTTGTGTTCAAGCTATTTTCTGTCAGTCGTTGAAATGAATGTCTCAAAACGTTAAAGTGATATGTAGCTCCTACATGGCCTTTCAAAAAAAAAATTTACAGTTTCAAGTCTGCATTTTAAAAGATATATATTCATTAACAAAGAAACAATTGAAAGAAATTGCGGATTGAATACACTATCTGTGAAAACTTTATTTCTAGGGTAAAAAGTGGAACACAGCCTCTAGCATCATCAGATAAGACCCCCTCCCCGTCATGTTCATGTCTGTTTCACCATACATGAGTATTTATGATGCGTTCATCAGCTGTAGTTGTTTGATGCAGGTTGACGTGGATTTTACTGTAAACATGCTTTGAAAGGTTCTCCCATCGATAAAATCATCTGGGATATTCAAACATGTACAATGTATGTCCACATCCATGGGGGTGATGAACGATTTTACCCTGATGACAGCCAAAATAATCCCTAAACTTTGCAAAATTTACTGAATGCTTTTGGGTGACCATCTTTTCTAAATTAAAAGCTTTATGTACCATCTTTTCTAAAGTTGCTCCAAGATCTCACAAATACATTTAAAAACATTTAGAAAATCAATATTCTAAATACAGCAGAATAATGAGATATGCCCTATTAGAATTATTGTTTGTTGAGCACAAAAAGTAGCCATTGAAAAAAATGAAAGGAAAGAAATAAACCCTAAAATTTAGCAATGGCCAAAATGTGGCAAAATATGCCCCTAAAAATGAAATTATTTCCTACATTGATATACATGAAGATACACACCAGTTTTCATTATGAAAGCCCATACTTTTTTCTTGTTTAATATCCTTATATGACATATTTCAGTCTGCCCACATACATGTAGAATAAATTATGAGTTATTCATTAGTAGTGAGGAGAGTGTTTTAATTTGGTTTTAACAAATAACACTATTATGTGGAGATCAAGCTGATTCTGTAAATTAGGTCAAATATATTTTTATTGATGAAACACAAAACTTTTTGTTTACTTGTTTGTTTATCTTTTTTTTCATTTGCAGATGAGGAGGAGGAAGTCACATTGATGTATGCACAACATGAGGTAAGATTTTGTTTGTTCTCATTTTCTGTTTCACAGTTTCAAGAATTTTTGTACTGCCCTGTTCAGTGATGATCCAGATTTTTGTTAATGTAGGGGGACATAATACACTTTGTACAAGAAAAAATAAAGGTTCTCACTCTATGTGTATAGGGGAGAGACAACACTTCTAAAATAAAGCGGGGCACAATGATGAGTTGGGGGGGGGGGGTCATGTGTCCCTCTCTGCAGGGTTGGATATAATTTTTAGTTTTTAGGGGTTATTTATTTTCCTCATTGGGGCAAAATCTTGCAGAATTTTGGTGGCTATTTCTTTCATTCGAAGGGCTTCTTCTTAGGGGTAAAACATAATTGTGCATTAAAAGCATATATTATTATTTTGCCTTAGTTATGATATTGCTTTTTATTTAAATCTTTTTTTACAATTCTGTTTTTATTGAAAAAATCAAGAAAATCTCAATATTTACAAGAATTATTGCATGATTAAAGTACAAAATCAAGGAAACAAGAAAAAATATTTAAAAAAAAAAAATAATAATGAAACATTGCAGAACAAAGACTTTAAAAAAAATCTCTCATTCAAGGGTGATTTCCGTATTGGATTTAAGCCCTAAAGAATTACACTTCCCTTTCTTTGGTGAGCACAACCTATTTGAAACAGATTTTTTATTTTAATCTTGAATATTGGGAAAAGATCTTGGGGCGAATATAGAAAGAATGGTTGCCCCAAAGCATGCATTTTTTTAATTTTAGGGGCGATTTGGGCTGTCATGAGGGCGAAATCGCCGATCGCCCTCTTGTATTTCCTATGCTGCCTCTCTGGATCGGTCCCATTTCTTATTTTCCAGATTTGATTATTTCGACAGCTTTAGTCTCCTGTAATCAAATTTATTTTTCTAAATGTATCCTAAATGTTGTATTATTGTATTATTCAGTATATTCATGCTCGAATCGAGAATGCATTGCAAATTCTGTTGTAATTTCATTTTTGAAGTGTAACCATGTAAACTTTCACAAATGCAATATGATACGTTTTCTATTATTGTAACTGTAAAGTGTATACTGAGAAGGAACTTTGTTTTTCAACTTCTTCATCCTGCTATCTAATGTCTCAGTCGGAGAATTTGACTCCAGACCAAGCAAATGTATTATTTTTTTATATTTCCAATGACATTGTTATTCCATTAGAACACATCCCTCTTATAGAGTACTGTCGCACTTAGTGCAGGAAAGGTGTGTGGTCGCAGTAACACGTGTAAAGGAAAAGTAGGGATGAACAATACTAAATAAAATTTGGTTTTAGCTAAGGTGCAAATAAAAAGAGATGTCAACTGACAAATAACGAAGAGTTACTGAAGAGAGACAATTTTCAAAGACCTGGATGGACAGGGCAGACAAAGCTGTTGACATACCATAAGTCTGTTTACAGTTTTGTTTCATTTTTGTGGCTGTAGCATAAATCATGCATAATTCTAGGCCTTTTTTATCTTCTACTTTTAAAACAAGTCATGCCAAAAATTATTGTTTTTTTATAATAAATACATATTCATTTATGCTCATGAACGATAATACGGTAATTGAAGCAATGTTCCGTATAAAGTGTAAATACTATACATTATGAAGTGAGCCCTCTCTTTATATTTATTTATTTTTCTTACATTTGTACAGAGGATTCCAATGAAAGACTTCAGTGCAGAGGTCAGAGCCACCCTCGATGTAGGAAACTTTGTGAATCGAGCCACACTTCTTCTGGACATCAACCAGACAAGTTTAGAATCCATAGTCACCCTTCTCCTGGCCAAGATGCTAGCTGGAGATGAACGCTCGGACATGATCATGAAGGAAGGTCGGGCTGCATTGATGACCCATGATTCGGGTAAGAGACTCTCAGTGTAGGATATGAATCTTAGACCATTCAAGAATCCAAAGTGACCCTTATTCTAGCCAAGGTGTTGGCAGGAGGTGACCTGGAAAAGACCAACATGATCTTGGTTTAAGGTCAGGCTGCATTGATGATGGGTGATTTTCATTCTAGAATATGAAATTTAGCCCAATTAAAAATCAGTAGTGACCCTTCTCTTTTACATGATGTTGGCTGGAAACGAATGCTCTGATATGATCATGAAGGAAGGTCAAGCTGCATTGATGATCCATGATTGTGATTCTCAATGGAAGATATGAATTTTAGACAAATCTATAATCTTTAATAGTGACCCTTATCCTAGCCAAGGTGTAGGCTGGAGATGAAAGGACTTAGATGATCTTGATGGAGGTCAGACTACATCGATGACCCACTATGATCCTCAGGCTCGGATTTAAATTATGAAAAAGGCTTAAACCAGTGTACAAACCATAGTCTTCCTCTCTTTATAGTCAAGATATGTTGAGGATTAGGAATCAAGAATCTGACATGATAATGAATAAAGGTCATTTTCAGTCATTAATATGCTAGTTGACCATTTTTAATCCATGGTGACCCTTTGATGTGCAAGATCTTGGTTGAATATTAAAATTAAAGTAATTTATTAGTTGACTTTACTAAATATTTTTTTTTACTGCAAAGTCATCTTTCTCAGAGAATCAGCTACATCTCTGCTTTGTTAAAAGCACAGTACTTTAACCTTTGCTCACATGACTTAACTGACATTAAATCCTCAAAGAATTTGGTGAAGAATGTCACCAGAGCCACTCTAATGTTGCCACCCAATCAGTCTCGTCACTCAGAGGGGAACATGTGACGAGCCCTCGCCATCATGTTTCGGGTGACACAAATGAGCGTAGTGTTTACGTCATATTCCATGCAGATGTTGTAATTATATGTGGCGTTGAGAAGTTTGAACCGGCTTTATTTATATTCACCTGGGCTCCCTCTTTTCCATTCCTTCTGTTTCGGTTCAGAAAAAAAAATGAAGGAAATATGCCTAAGGCTCGACTGAGATTTGGAAAGGAGAAGGTGAATGCGTAAGTTGTGCTAATCGATATCACTCGCATTTGCATTGAAATCAGTGCAAATAGATCTGCCAATTTCAATATTTCCACGTTTTGTTTGCTAACCTCTCTCCTAAAACCCAAGTTGCTTTTGACCAAGTTAGAAGATGATATGGTTGATCACAATGTCAATGTTTTATATCGCCTTACTCATAAATATTCATACAAAGGAGTGTGGCCCCTTTGTAGATAAAATAGAGAATTGGCTGTGAGATTAGATTTTGAAAGAAACTTTTTTAAAGTGATTGTGAAATGTAGATTATAATGTCCTTTAAACTGAGTAGTGTATAGGATGATGTGATGTTATTTAGTCTCCAAACCAAGCTTTATGAACAATTTTATGAAACCAACCACCAGATGTGTCATGCAGTTTTCAGGCAAAAATCTTAAGAGGGCCATGATAGTCTATTTTCAGGCAGTAATTTATGTTATTTTTGTAAAGACGGAAAGAAGTTTTCTTAAAATTATTCATTTTCAACAATCTAGGCAACACTGTAAAGTGCTTTGTTGTATTCAAGTCTTATGTTTCCTCAAAGAAGATTTTCTGTCATCAATCTACTCCTTATTCATGAAAAAAGAGAGGGAGATGTGTACATCAAACATCACTTACAATACCTCTCAAATTGATATAGATCTTGCCCAAATGAACAGTCTTTGAAGAAAAGAATAAATTCATCAGTCCTGGTTATTTATAGCGGATTGCTTTCATGATAAAAGCATCCTAAGTGTAATAACAGAGAGATGATATATTCATTCATCGGCTATCGTTCTCTCTCTCTTGCGAATCCTCCTGCCGCCGCCGCCGTTACTCAAGAAAAAAGCTTCATAAATTTATTCACTATGTAGAACTCACTCATAATATTACTCTTCCCAAGGTGTTTATTCTCTTGATGAAAAACAAAAGAATTTGGTTGCTATGTATCTCAGTTTGGTTTTAGATCTTAAAGCCTTTATTAAGTTTGGATTTATAATAATAATACATAGGATTTATATAGCGTCTTTTCCATTTTGATTAAATGCTCAAGGCGCTTTAGGAGAGCGAAACATAAAAGTAAAGAGAACTAGGAGAAGTACCAAAAAAAAAAAGGTAAATTAAAAATGAGGAAAAATGACTGTCTTCAAACCTAGTACCTGCTGGTGAACAAATGAAATTTTAGGTTGCCCTTAAAAGATGTTGCAGAGTTTGAGTTCTTCAGCTCCTGTGGTAGTGAATTCCACAGGGCTGGTCCGGCATGAGCAAAGGCTCGATCGCCCCAGGATTTTTTAGATAGTGGGATTTGCAAGAGACTAGATTGGGATGATCGCAGTGTGCGTGCAGGTTGATAATATATAATATATAAAGGTTATTTACAGATGTATATTCAAAATTTGTGAATCAATTCTTCACTTTCAGATAAGATGAAAGAGTATACCATAGATCATGCACTATGGGGAAAAGATGCAATTGAAAATCTATTCTTTGTGGGTGATTGTACAATATAAATTAAAAACAAGGAGGGAAGGCAAACTAAAACATGAAATAGGAAAGGGGTAAGAATGAAAAAGATAGAGGGAGAGAGAAAGAAATAATAGAGAGGGGGCAGAAATTGAGGAAAAAGAATAGTGGGAGACAGTGAGAAAGGGAAATGAAGAAAATGGAGAAATAGAAAAATAGAGAGGAAAGAGACCAAAAGAAATAGAGAACTTTTATTGTTAGACCATGTTTTTTCATATATTTATATTACATATTTGTTAGTGAATATATTTATCATTTAGGGAGGGAGATAGAGAGGTAGATGAAAAAAGGCATGGCAGTATAGTCGAATTAGTCTGCTAGACATTTCATGAAACAAATCAGTTGGTGGAGACTTAGTATGTTGCATGTTGCCGTGAGCTGAGTAGCGGGCAAGTACGTAAGCAGAAAATTAATTCTGTTTTATTTGAGCCCAAGTTGAATAAGATCTTCTCATGTGCACAATGTGTTTTATTCCTGTCTTCCGACATAAATTCAATCAAAGCATTAAATGGTACACCTCATTTCATTGTAAATTTGTTTATGGCCTAATTTCCCAAATTGCGTTCATGTGAGAATAAGAAGCAAATGCAAGGCTTTCTTTTGGCCTGAAGTTGATCTGCATGAAATATATTTCATTGAAAACAAATTATGTAATCTCCAATCTAAAAAGATGTCATAAACACTTTTTTTTAAATCAATGTTTTTTAAATTCACTATACCCTGACTGACCCTTTTCCCAGTTCATGTTTTTATGCTCATGGCACTCCAAACAATTTTTTACCCCGGTCATAACCAAGCGACCAAATTAAAGGAGAATGAAACTCTTGGAGCAAGTTAGCTTTTGTGAAAGCAGAAAAATCAAAGAATAAGATCAACAAAAGTTTGAGTAAAATAGGACTAGCAATAGAAGAGTTATGAGCATTTGAATGTCGAGATCACTAATGCTATGGAGATCCTCCCATTGGCAACGCAACCAAGATCTATGATATCACAGATGAACAACTCTCCCCTTTTGGACACTGAAAATATACCCCAAAACATCTCTTTTTGCTCATTCTAATCATATGACAAACGATTCATCAATGATATAATGTTGTGAAACCTCTGTACTTGTCCTCTCATATAAAGAGAACACTTCACCTTGTGATATATTCTATAAAAGTTATAATATAAGTGAAATAAGTACTAAAGCAATGAGGGAGTTGTACGTGTGTGACATCACAGATCTTGGTCGCATTGCCAATGGGAGGATCTACATGGCATTAGTGATCTCAATATTCAAATGCTCATAACTTTCTTATTATTCATTCAATCTTCCTCAAACTTTCAACAATATTTTTCTTTGATTTTTCTCTTTGATATGGATTCAGCTGGTTTCAAGGGTTTCATTCTCCTTTAACTATGTTCAAAGATATATTAGGTACCCATTTACACCTGTGGAGCATTTCATGAACATTTTTTGTTCGACAAGATGTCAGATCTTACAACTTTTCTTGATTTTGGTTGGCTAAGAAGCTCTGTTACCAGGATAACTGTCCAATAAAGCAGGATCTTTCACAAGTCCCTTTCATGAAATGCTCCCCTGGGTGAAGAGTGGAATATGTAGACTAGTGTCCAGGTGGGATTTGAACCTTGGACCTTGTGGTTCTAGGTCCAGTAACTTACCCACTGATCCACACAACACACACATAGGTCCTGTAACATAGAGTTTTGCAATTGATTGTTATACTGATTTCTCAAATTGATTGCATAGATGATTATGTAATAATAATAATAATGATGATAATAATGATGATAATAATTATATAGCATTTATGAGGCGCCGATTTATCGAGTTGCCTGTTCAATGGTGCACTATTTATTACCCCGGCTTTGGCTCTAGCTGCTAAAGACGCTTGGTGTATTCTAGGAATTATTCCTGCCGGGTACCCATTCACCTCGCCCATTCACGTCACCTGGGTTGAGTGCAGCACAATTTGAGTAATTTGTTTAACGAAGGAAAACAAGCCATGGCTGGGAATCGAACCCACGTCCCTCTGATTAAAAGATGAAAGTCGTAACCACTAGACCACGATGTCCCCGCGTATGTAAATAGGGTCAAATTCACAAAAAAGTGGAAGATTCGTCTCTCAAGAATGAGAAAGTATATTGAAAGTGAATTGAAAGTGAATGGAAAGGGGTATTAAAATAATAGAAAGAAAATGATGAGGAAGGAAGTGCTTGCCTTCCAGAAATCCTACAGCTGCCAAAGATACAATATATCTGTGGCATTCGTCTGGACTGTGTTGTACAGTTGCCAGACAAGGAAACCCCTTTAAGAAAATGCCTGCAAGTGGTTGTAATTGAATCTTATGTGAGTAGCACTGGCATGGGGCCCTTGCTGTCTGCTTCTTCAGTACACATCATATGTATGCGCACTCCGCAGAATATGTGCTTGGCCCGTTGACACTGGAGTAAAAAAAAGTCCGAATTCAATTTATTGCCATGCTAAGCATTACAAATTTGTTAATGTACAATCTGATTTTTACTCTTAATGAAATATTTAGACATAATGGAGAATCGTTAAAAATTCTTGAATAAGTTTTCATTTGATTATTCTCAACTTTAGTATCAAATTGATAAATGATACAATAGAAATGGTCACAGTGTGTGTAAGACTAGTTACTTTTTTTTTTTGGTATTATTTTTTTCAAATTTTCTGCATCAAACGTCAGGCATTTATTACTGATGCAATAAAAATGGCCAGTTTTGTTGAATTATTTACTCTTTCTTATATATTTTGTATTACTTGCATGCTATGCAATGCATCATCATAAGTTATACATGTATGGCTACATACCACAAAATGTCACCTTTCTCTTCGACCTTCGTGACAATGGAATATTGATAATTGATGCAATAGAAATGGCCAGAGTTTGTGTAAGACTAGTTACTTTTTCCTTTTTTTGTATTATTTTTTTCAAATTTTCTGCATCAAATGTCAGGCATTTATTACTGATGCAATAGAAATGGCCAGTTTTGTTGAATTATTTACTCTTATATCTTTTTATTACTTGCATGCCATGCAATGCATCATAAGTTATACATGTATGGCTAAATACCACAAAATGTCACCTTTCTCTTCAACCTTCGTGACAATTGAATATTGATAATTGATGCAATAGAAATGGCCAGAGTTTGTGTCAAATTATTCACTCTTTCTTCAACTACTAATTATTTTGTTTGATTCTTAGCACTCATAAAAAGTCGGCAGGAAAAAAAAGTAAAATGTCACCTTTTTCTGTACCACCTTGGAGGCAATGAAAATTGATAATTGACGTAATAGAAATGAACATGAGTTGTGTTTAATTATTCACTCTTTTTCTTTCTGTATTCTTTACAATGGTTAGTGCTGTGTGTTAAAATTGTAGGGCGAAACCACAGAATGTCCTTTTCTTTTCAACCTCTCCTCTGCACGGGCCAGTGAAAAAAAATTCACTGATGCAATGGAAATGATCAATTTGTGTAAATTATTCAGTGTTTGTCTAATGTATTTTGTATTATTTCCAGTGCTTTGTATCAAAAGTCATTGGGCAAAATAACAGTAAATCACTTTTTCTTTTCAGCCTCTGGGACAATGAAATATTGATTACTGATGCAATGGTCACAGTTTTTTTTTTTTTTCCTTCTGATATATTGTGTATGATTCTTGAGGAGGACTCCACACCAAAAATTGTGAGGCAATTTCTCAAAATTTCACCTTTTCTCTTCAGTCTTTTAAATAATTCATGCTAAGAGAAATGGTCAGGGTATGTATAGAATTTGTCACTTTTTCTTCCAATATCCTTTGTATGGAATTATGTTAGTATGCATCAAAAGGTATAATGCCAAACCACAAAATGTTACTGTATCCCGAATCCATTGTAAGAACGACTGCCCCATTGCAAATTCTCAATGTCTCTGATGATCACATGAATGCGTAATGAATAGTCATGTGACCCGATGCCAAGCTGCTATATTTGAGGCTGTGGAGGTGCAAAGAAAATAATGCCAGACAACGGGGGAGTATAGTGGAGGGGGCGGATGGGGCGACATGAAAGGGCAGAAAGTTTCCTGACAGAAAGTTTCCTCCCCTTTGGCTATATTCTGTATCCGGTTTAGGAATAGCGTTGATTACACTTTGTTGATGAAGGCGCTGAATTGTAATGGTAGTGTATATAAGAATCTGGAGTGGAGTCATTCACACCCGGAAAATTGTTTTGGAAATGTAATTGTCTTCACCTTGCATCCATTTAACACATCGTTTTTGAACTTCTTGTGTTGAATGTAAACTTCTTGTCTTCTTGTGGAACATTCCTGCAAACCCTTAAAAGCTCAAATGCTAGGAATCCACATTAGCTTTCACATACTACCAGGTACCAATTTAACAAGTGGTGGAGAGTGGCAAAGTGTAGATTGGCGTCTTGACAAAGGATGCTATAGTGGCAGGATGAGATTTGAACACATGACCCTCGTAACACAAGGACAAGTCAGAATGACTACACCACAATACCTGTATTGATGTAGAAATAGAACACGTGTCTAGGTGTGTGTGTGTCTGTGTTTGAGTTTTAACATACATGTATCAATCAGATTTGATTAATTACATCTGGGACCGACATTTAACATCACTATCAGAAATATGTGACCTGGGCTCAAACCTCTGCATCAATTTGTACCTTCCCAAATGTAACTACAACCCCTTGAGACTAGGTAATCTCAGGGGAGTGTTTTAGAAACAGATTTAGTCTGTGATTTTCACTGTCAAATTTGCTCTGAGCCAATCAGCTGCAAGGATTTGTGCAGCTAAGAACAGTAGTCACTGAAAAATCATGGAATATTTGTTTGTTGAAATGCTCCCCAGTTCTCCAATCAGTCTTCCAATATTTAGAGAACTCTATCAAGATATTTACAATACAAAACTTACAGAGATGGAAAGAGGCATATCCATTTGTCCATAGGTGGCTAGGAAGGCGTGTGTGGGTATCCAGAGGGCCAATTACTGATGAAGTGCGCTTGATGTGCTGGCAAAGTGGCAATTACCAGGTCCTGTCAGGCTGAATTTACAGAGGCATTTTCCATTATTGCTTAGTGAGAAAACTAAGGGGGTGTGTCCTGAAACAAATAAAGCAATGATTTTTTTTCCACAGACATATTTTCACAGAGCCACTTACATACAAATATTTCAGTAGCTTTTAACATAATTCAGTTAAAATCACTATTTAAAAAAAAATGAAATGCTCCCCTAAACTTACCTCTAAGCATTGTAATCTTAATTGTAGCAGGCATATATGTCTCGTCCCTGATTTTAGTGGTTACTAGTTATGCATTATACCCAGGGTTTATTCGCTAATATCGTATAAAATAGTGTTTTTACAGTTCTAAATAATTATGGTGAAATACCTAGCAGACTCTTCGTATTCAAAAAGAGCGATATCATTCTCAAAGTTTTAATGATTTTACATCATTTAAAAACATGCACTGTCCAAGATGAATATATAAGACTTTTGCATTCGTCTGATTTTTTAAATCGTGGCTAAGAATTCAATTTCATGTCCAATAAAGACGTAGCTCATGTATATCCGGGGTGTCTGAATATTGTTGGAGCAATAGGGGAAGCAGAGTGAGGTTTATATTTTGAAAATGTCATTGAAATAGTTCAGTAGCATCAGTATTCTACAATAACACTATGAATTGATTTTCCAGTAAAACAGAAAGAAAGAAAATATGTAATGTATGGTTGCCATGGTGTAAAAGTGAGTTGTTTGTAACAGGTCATTCCAGAAACGACTTTTCTTTGGGGCTATATTTGCTCTTAGCTTCCCCGCCCCTGGCTCTGTGTTGGGAAAAAGTTTCCAGACATTCATCAGTTTTATTCTCTTGTGTGTATAGTAATGGATACGAAATAGGGTTTTATATGACCTCAATTTTTGTTTTACTTTGCCTCAAGAATTAAGAAGGAAAGAAATATCAAATGGGAATAGAGAGTTAATCTGTTTTAGCAATTTGACCAACAATTATCCTGTAGGAATTGAATAGCTTCCTTTGCACCTTTGATGCCCATACATAAAAAGTGTGGGAATAGAACTTAACAATGATATTGAGGGATTGTATGCAGGTTTAAGAAAAAATGAATATGACGATCATTTACTTTTGATTAAAAAGTTAACATTCAAGTTTATTGGTAAATAGTGATCATGTACAGGTCTTTGAAAAATAACAATAATTCTTTCCTTGTATGTTTGTATATAGAAGGCAGAATGAACAGACATTTTGAATAGTTTAACATTTGTCGGCTTTCTTTGTGACACTTGATGTGGAAAGATAAAAGAAACATATAATGTCTATCTACTCATCATCTCTACTCATACTTATTAATGATATTCTATGCTCTGGGGTCCATAACAGAAAGCTTAATAGCAATGATCGTAGAACATTTTTCTACGGAATCAATTAATGATATTCTATGCTCTGGGGCCCTAACACAAAGCTTAGCAATGATCGTAGAACATTTTTCTACGATTGATTCCATTGACTACAACGTACAATCAATCATAAAAATCAAGCGTACGTTTAATCGCTAACCTTTGTGTAACGGGACCCTGGTGTCTGTTTCTTTCATTGTTTTCACATGAATGTGTTTCCATTCCTTGTTATTGATGCATGTATCAGATAGTCTAGTCTGTTCAAAGCATTTCCCTGGCTCTTTTGCCTGTGGTTTTGCGGTCTCTTTATGCCAGTCAGATTTTTCGAGAGATAAATCAAATTCCCTGATCACCCACATAACAAAGTTTTGTAAATTATTCCAATTCCAGATTTCCTCTGTAATGAGTTTTTTGAAAAAAATCAAAATCGCTTTCATGTTCTGTCATTGATTTGATTAAAAAAAAAAACCTGTTCCCATCAACTGATTTAGCTGGAAATGAATGTATTTTTCTTCTTTTTAAAAAGTTTTTTAGAAAAATCTATTTTTTAATTTAAAAAATCAACCTAAGCTAGCTTGGATCCAATATATGTCATGTACAATCATGTACAGTGCATTTTAATATATTTTGGAGTGCAATGTATTGTGTTCATGTCATTTTCACCCTGGTCAGCACAAACATTTTGTCATTACTCATCTGGTTTCTGCTTGAATTTCCAAGGTTCCCTTGAAAATTAGGTAAAGATTTTTGTTTGTACATATTTGAAAAGCCAGTGACTGTGCTATTCTAGTCAAATGAGCTGTTTGATAACTCTTAATATCCAGGGAAGTCATAAACATTGCACATGTTTTTACTACCTCATTTACTTTGTAATAAATAACATGAAGAAAAACAAATCCTACCATTTAAACTTAACTTTACAGATATTCAGACACATTATCTTGGTGGTGCTGTTAAACCTCAATCAATCAATCAATCAATCATGTTTTAGTGAATATGCTCATTCTTCAGAGGATCCCTTTAAACATGAAAAGTTATAAAAAAAAGTCCTTTCATATCTAAATAAGATAACCTAAAATCACTCACATATTTCATTGTAAAGTCCTCCATCAAGTAGCCAGTTATTTCACATCTACCATAGATGATGATGTATAACAGCTTCTGTTATGCACATTTCATTAAGCCACATCATCATAGACAAGCGATATTATATCATATCAATGACATGCTAACAGAGCATGCCACATTATATTAATTAATTTTGCTCATGGTTTAAAATCAGTTTCTGTTTGCATGAGTAGTGTAGGGTATAAAGTGTTCATTCACATTAGAAAAAAGATTGTATTGGGTCTGTAAGTGTTACTTAAATTGTATATGGTACAGATATAGCACCAGACCACTGTGTTGAGTCAAATTGACTCTTAAGTTGGCTTCAGCTTATTGGAGTCACCTCAGGCACCAATGTTTTCAATGAACAGCTTCTGGACTGTGTCTTGAACACTTTCTCTCCTTGTTATCAGAAACATAAGCCCTGTTTCACAAATTTATGTTATTAATTTTATTTAATAATCAATCACAAGTTAACTACATGTATAGGATGTCAGCAACATCGTCATTAATACAAAATCGGGAAGAGCATACAAGATGAAGAAGTATGAGAGCTGGCTTTCTATTGTTGAGATTGATTGGATCAATCACAACTCTTTGTAAGACAGGGCCCTGGTATTGAATGATTCATGGGAACTCTTTACGTGTTTGGACATAAACATGTATGATTGATGTCTTCCTGAGGTATTTTATGGCTTCTCAATCAGTATTCTTATCTCATTCAAACACTTGCATGCATTCATAATACTACAGTCACACCAACTACTGGGTCCCGTTTCATAAAGACTTTTTCTAAAGACAAATGTACAGTTTCTATATCAAATTTGCTATCAGCCAATCAGATTTAAGTTTTCAGTAGCTTTTAACTGCTATTGCAAATTTCCAATTATAACAAGTTTTATGAAATGGATCCCCAGATTAATTAAAGCTGTAATCATGGATAGTTTGGAGTGGTTTTGGCTGGTGCAACTATTGCATGACAAAACCACAATTACTCAGGAGAGAGGCAGAGAGTTATTTGCCAAAATAAATGCTTAAACTTATATTGGTTTGTGAACTTGTAATAATTGGGGGATTTCAAATTCTGTGTAGAAAACTAGTATTTTTGTTTTCACACCAGCAAGACTCCAGATTTGAAATAATGAACAATAATTTGTGAGGATTTGGAATAGCGGTCCACCTGCACCCTCCCCCTCCCACAATCAGTTATATATCAGGAGAAGAGACCGGCGGGTCATAGTGATTCAGTTCACTTTTCTCCTCCCAGGCACAGGTGATGTCAAAGAAGTAATAGTAATAATAATGATGATAGTAAATAATTTCTGGAAACCTACATTTGGCATTAACGATGATGAAGCGCAGTTACATCCAACACCAGCACTGTACTTGAAATTTCCCATTGACTTTTTATAATACAAAATTCACAAAAAGTGGACAATCACCAAAATCCTAGGCTTGTACATTTCATTTTAAAATTGTAGATTAATAATGATATCTCATGATGAACATCATATTAATGGGCATCTTCAGTACTCTTACAGTGTGTATCGCTGTTTCTTTTGTATCATGGTCATTTGGAAGAAGAGCTATTCACCTGCCGTATGTATTCTACTAAGAATCTGTTAAGGTTTGAGTTTCAGAAATTTATGTCTTGTCATAAGCCTCTGTGACTTATTCTTAAATGAAGAGAAAAAGGGGAAAGGAAAAAAGAGAAATCATTTGGGGACACCTTATCAGACGAGACAGCCTGCTGATTGAAACAACAAGTTTGTTTTATTAGCTCGTTAGAGACAACTGTTTAGTCTGAACAACTTCGATACAGAAAGAAATGCACAGGTCATATAATGTCAACATGAAGGAGGTCACATGACTGCTGTGTTTTACTAGACCACAAAAGAGTCAAGATGGTGTAATCTGTAATTCTCTTTCATATCAATATGTGACTAACAGTTAAACATTTTTAATCTGCTTTTTTATCTGTAAAATTGGATGGGATATGGCCAGGAAAATGTGATATTTTTCCCTCCTGGGACAGTTTTTCTTCTAAGCATAATTCTAAATGGTGTTTCAATGTGAACCCCATTGAAATTTACAGGGATTGTAATCATTATTATTTTAATGTTATGGCACACCCCCTTCTGTCAGTTGTTGAGTTTGACATGATCGAGTGAATGCGCACTGTTCCATTTCAGTATTTGATTCTGAAAAAACAGTGATGGTATCAAATGCCAAAAGATGTTATCACCTGTAATAGAGTCACCTTTATCATAGGCAGTACCAGGCCCCTTTCTCTTTTCATTTTTTTATTATCGAACTCTATCTGCAGTCCCACATACCCAAAATAGAGTATGTATATGAATGGTTTGCAGGTGCGGGCCTAGGGGTACTAACACAATTATTACCACTGACAGTCCAACTGTATCACTTAGCATGTGTTTTTACTCATCTGATTTCTGGTGCACGGCCCCTGGCGATAAAACACTTATGACTTCTTGCTCGACTTGATGTCATGGAGTACAATGTATGCCCCATCGAAGGCTTGGATACATAGCTAGCATGTTCCGCCACTCATGCATGACACTGGGGTCTGTTCCCATAACCATGATGGCAGGTTGAGTTCTAATGATGATGCCCCATAAAATGCTTGGATACATTATTAGCATGTTCTGCCTCTCATGCATGACATTGGGGTCTGTTCCCATAATGATGATCACTGGAGAGTGTTTCATGAAGAATTTTGTTGGTGAGTTTCCCTGACAAATTTGCTATGAGCTAATCAGATGCAAGGGTAGGTTATGTCATGAAATGCTTCCCAGATTTTTTAGATGAGTTATGTACCATTATCAGCGATGCCAACCCTCCCAATTCCAATGCAAGGCTCCCCCAAAATGGCCCCATCTTCAGCCTTACTGTCAACATATTTTCTTCAGATAATTGTGTTTAATTTTTTTTATCCTCTACCTTCATTTTTGTTAAAATGTTTTGAGCTGTTTTATGTGTTTTTCTTAAACATGTTTAATAACTAATTCCAAATAAGGCTCTGATTGCACCAGAGAGCATCTTCCAACCCATAGCTCGACCGGAAGCAATCAAGATGCGTTCTATGCCCACATAATTTGATGTTAAAATTCTCCCCAACTCTAATTTCCAAAAGTTGCTATTTCTGCATCATCTCAAAGATATGATGCCGAGATACTGAGAAGTTTTTCCTCATCAAGATGAAAAATTAAAAGTGGCGGCAAAAGAAGGGAGACCGTAAGTTTTAACTCACATGCATGTAGGATATGTTAACAATTCTTGGCTTTGTAACTTTTCTATGATTGATCAGTCACAATCATCAATGCAATCAATCTTAGAAATCAGTCCCATCATCACCCAGCTTTATGATATGGGATCCCTGTTGTGCAATAAAACAAATGGGGGACCTTTTTGGCCTTTGAAGGAATGCCTGATAAATCAACGAGGAGTCACCCCAAGTCCTTATATTAAAAGCTTATCCAAGACCCTCAAAAGGCGGTGCTGCACCATCCCAAGTTTGCTCAATCTCGAGATTTTAGCCCGATCGGCCCTCTTTGCGATTAATCTCGAGATTCAAGAAACCCCGTCTCCACCATCGCAAGAAGAGCGATTCCTGCTCGAGCGAGGCATCAATGCATTATGGTCTGACGCCATGAATAAATAATCCCGAGTGCGTCTGCACCTGCGAATTAGCGCGATAATTCGTAAAATAGCGCGCAATTTTGCAAATAATCCCAAGTTGACCTGGGATTGCAATCTCGAGATCAATCCTACGAACTAGCGCGATAATTGCATCTCCATTACAAATCTCGAGATTGTTCAGATCGGGATAATTTGCCAGATCAGAAATAGCGCGCTAATTTGAAAACTCGGGATGGTGCAGACGGCCCTTTATTCAAGGTCAATTGATTTACAAGTACCACCCTTGGCTCTATTCTTTAATAGTAGGTGCACGCACATGGTGAGGCATAATCACCTTGGCATTGGGCATTGGTCTACAGCTGCATTCAATCAACGATTAGTTTTATACAAGAAACATGCTTTATAAGGACGTTTAGTTAAAATCATGGCTTCGCTCAACCCCTTTACGTTGATTGTAATGAAGTCTTTTAAAGTATCAAGATGTAGTGCTAAAGAATTTGAGTTTTGAAGGCCAATCATTCTCAACCATAGACAGCTTTAAAATTCATATTTGAAGCATATCCTCTAGACCTTGGTCAGAACAGTTGTCATGCATGAGTGCTCAGTCTTTTCTAGAAAATGTGATGGAAGGACATAAATTGCAGGGACTAATTTGCCTGGTTTCACATTGCAATTTTGCATTGCACTTTGTGAATTGATGAAATATTTCCCTAATATTGTAGCATAAAATGCTGATCAAATTTAAGAATTCATACTTTTTTTAACATTGAGGGAAAAGAGGAAAAAACAAATAAAAATAGAAAAAGAAATAAGGAAGAAAAGGAGAGGTGTCGGACATTTTGCTCTATAATTCCCCTATAAATCCATCAAGACACAACATGATGCCACACATAGGTTGTCTTGTACCCATATATCCCAGCACTGCCCCAGGAATACCACTCCTTGAGTTGGGAATAAGATCTGGCTTCCTCAGATCCTGAATTACTAATATCCCACTCTATAGACACATTGGTTCACTGTGCGTGTATCTGCTGTCACTGAGGCAGTATAAATGTATTGCATCCCAGTGGCCCATGAAGCCTACCTATAGGAACTGTCACACCTACAGGGTGTTTCACAAAGACTCGGGTGTGACAGTCATGCTTAATGCCGACGCCCACATCGGGGGAAAAAATTACACGGGGCTCAGAGCAATTTCTCCCCCAAAGAAATGCTCAAAAGAGCATGAAAATATAAAACAGAGCCTCAGAAAATTTCCATTTACGTCAATGTTACAGCTTATCCAATGTCTCGTATTTAGGCACTAGGTTGTGAAAAGTGCCCCCCCCCCCTCAAGTAAGGAATGAATTTTTGCCTGGCGCACACTATATAGCGTGTGTCCTATCAGCATGATCTGACCAATGATGTAATGTGTTATACTACATAGCTTATGTAGGTTCGAATCAGTGATAGGTCAATACGCCATCACGTGATCATAGCTGCGAGGATCGCATTTGGTATATTCGAGGTTTTGACGTCACCTCAGTGAATATAACTGCGTTGTATTTTCAATTGCGGCGTTATATTCACTAAGGTGACGTCACTCGCTGCTTACAAGTTGCGTAATCATATGTACGCGCTATAGTGTTAATGCGTCGATTGCATGAAGAACGCGCTTGACGTATTTTCTATTTTTTTCTATTATGACGTACACGGATCAGAGCTGTCGCAACAATTTCGGGTTGGGGCCAGATGATGAAGGCAATCTCTGATGGCGAATCCACATAGACTATATAATATAACAGATATTGCCTGGTCTATCGTTTTAATAAATAACATTTCAACTCCCCTCCGAAGCTATATTTTTCCCTCGGGAGAATATTTTCCCTCAGCGCTGCGCGCTTCGGGCAAAATATAATCCCTTGGGAAAAATATAACTCCGTCGGGGAGAGGAAATGTTATATTCAAACTCTAGGTAGGCAATATCTGTATAATATTCCACTCCCAACTGGAATGTAAGTTTACATGTATCTGTAAGGTTGCATTTAAATATTTATGAAACACCCTTATGGTGGGTGTTTCATGAAAGCGTTTGTAAAGAGTGAGTGAGAAAGACAAAAACACGAGAAATAGAGGTGGGATAATAATTTTGTCTTTATCATGAGCAGATGTGAATATCCTGATCCAGGTAGACTTTGCTATCCAAGCAAATTTGTACTCCTAAACTCTAACAGTTACTATTATGATAACTTTGCCATTCAATTTTAACTACCATGGTAATGCTGATTATCAGCCAATCAGAATCAAGGATTCCATGCAAGTTACCATAGTATTCCATAATGGTAAACTTGCATGCAATGGGGCCCAGGAGTAATTTTTGGGGTATAATTTTGAAACACTATACTGCAATATAGCATTCACACAATGATATGATAATGTGATGCATATACCAAATTCTAACCTTTTTATGGCACATCAGCACACCTTGACCTTGAGAAGATAAACAAAGTATCTGATAGAAATTCCACAAAAATTCATGAATTTTTTGTTCCCGCTTATCTGCATTAGATATGAATGTATTGTGCAATGTAAGCTGTATTCATGATTCATTTTTAAACAAAAAATCATGGACACACTTCCTAATTTATACTTGTATCTTGAACACTGTTCTGTAAAAGAGCACTCAAATAGTATACAAATAATGAATGTTTATGAGTGCACTGGACAGAATACTTCATGAGGTGAAAGATTGCAGGAATGAAAAGAACATTCATTATTTGGTTTATATGACACCTAAAAAAAGACTCTTTTTCGTATGAAATTAATGAATTTCGATGCAGAATATGCCCATGCAGTGCAAGCTCGCGGTCTGTCGCGTACGTACAACATGCACACTGCAAATACGTCTTTGCTTGTGGTGCCTGCAGTCTCGGTGCGTGTGTGCAATGGACAAAATCGTATGGATCCAAAATTGCACGATGAATGGATCCAAAATTGCATGGCTGATGACACTATTGTAAAATGGGCTGAATGATCGATATCAAACAACCAATCAAATGACAAGGATCTATCTAGGCGTCATATAAATGTTGATATGGTCCTTGCCAAAGTCTAACTTTTTTTAATCCAGCACATATAAATAGTAAATAGATAGATGATAAGGAATAGATATTGTGATTGAAGGCCTGTCTCATCATTCTGTACAAGCTTTGTGTGTGTGACTTGTGGGTGACTACTTTAGGGACAGTGATTTTCCGTTTCAAAAAATTGCCTTTTCCGTTTCAGAAAATCTCAAATTCCGTTTCAGCATGTCAGAAAACGGAAATTCCGTTTCCCCATAGACTTTGTACACACGGAAAAGTGACAATTCCGTTTACACATTTACATGCACACTCGCACTGGTCAAAATTTGTATCTGCTACTGTAACAACAACACAATAAAATCCGTTCTAATCGGATCTATGCGGGTGAATAAAATATTTTAACACACCCATTTTGCATGCATACATCCTCACCTTTCATATTATTAGCATTATTTCACGGTGAAATGATATTTGATCGATAATTTTGGGGGTTTTTGGACATCGTTATCATCAGTCATCGTCTTTTCCCAATCCGCCATCTTGGATTTTAAGACCACGATATCGTGCTGTTACATCTTCAAACGTAGAGGGCAGCAACACGCAACTGTGTACATGTAGTTGAACGATACATGTGTGCATGTGAAGCCCAACCCGGCCGGCCGGGTACGGGTACGGTGCGGGGTACAATCGAGTGTGCTGATGTCGAGTGCAGTCACGATGTGTGAATTGTCATGATAGTAGCGAAGTGAGATCGTGTTTTCTGGGTTTTTTTGGCCATTTATTATTCTCATTTTGTTGTGATTTTGGAGTAATTTCTGTTGCTATTCTGTGTATTTTGAAGGAAAATACGTTTTCCGTGATTTTCCGTTTGAAATGCCATTTTCCGTTTCAAAAGGCCCTTTCCGTGAATTCCGTCCGTTTTCCGCGATCGCGGAAAATCACTGTCCCTACTACTTTTGCTAATCGTAAGTCGCCCACATTGACGGCATCTCATACATATCTCGCACACGGTTGCCAGCAGGAGCACATTCAAGTCTGATTTGTCCACATAAAAGTTTAAGCATTTCGTTATAGGGGATATGTGGGTGATTGGCCGCAAATCACATGGAAGGATGTGACAGGGCCGTGTAACATGAACTCTTCTTTGATAGAGCTCAATGATTATTTTATCATAATATACATGTACAGTGGACTGATAGATCTTTAACTAGGATGATAGATACAGATAGAGAGAGATAGAGAGGCTTAGATAAAGCTTTGGAATGCATGCAGGCATGCACTGCTGATAGAGCAATTTAACATGATTACACACTTGGCAGAGCTCTGTTATGATTTCATGTCATGTTTTAGCCCCGTCAGTATACATGTAAGATGTTTGAAAATGTAATGGGTTCATCTCGGTCATTGGTATATATCAGCTCAGTGTATGGGGTTACCCAGGCCAAGTATAACACTACAATGCAATCTGGCTTACAAATATAAGTTCGATGTCTGCACATTTAAAAAGCGATATTAGTGCTTAGTTGTTAAGTTCATATGTTTACCAACCAAAATCTTATTCATTATTCAGTGTATACAACATACATCATACTTCAACACAAGAAGGGCATTAGATCATGCTAGTTAACATAGCTCTATCACCAACATTCTTTCTCTACCGTGATTAGGTTGGTTAATATATGAATTAACCTTATCAACCGTTGGTTAGAAATATTCCCACTTGCTGTGCAATATTAGGCAGTGGGTACAAACCAAGCACCCCTCTGTTGGAATGCACCCCCTTAATGACGTCAAGAGAAACTGAGTAGCTTGATTGATGGCAATGTGTAAGATCATCATGATGCCCGGACAGGATGGGCTAGCTACCCCTTTTTTTCCTGCTCCAATTAGACCTTTTCCCCTGTCATTTTCCTCTGTCTTCTTGATAACATGATTTTTTTTGTTATCAGCATAATGGAAATTTAGCCGCTAGGTGTGCTAGTGCAGAGTAAAAAAACTACCGGCAGGACGACAGTGAAAATGAAAACAAATTTGTTGACATTTTTTGTGGCTCATTTTACAGCAAAAGATACAAATTGTATTCTGTTCAAGTCACCCAGAAACCTTCCTCTGTTTTTTATTACTAATATCATGATAGATTTAAGATATTGTATGAAAAATGAAAATTATAACTGGAGATGGCTTCTTGTTGTCTTTAGAAGTAATAATTAGTATTCGTTTTTGTAAAACTATATACCCTCAAACAGCTTAAAAGTTGCTCAGATACTGCAGTACATCTAAACAAATCTCTTTGAGAGGTGTGACTAAATTTGTCATGATGTTGCTATTATGAAGTGAGTTATCACCTCCCTATCTAATACCTGTTTAATAATTACTCCTGTTCTCTTTCTTTTTCTTTCTCGTTTTAACTATTAAAGCTAGGAGGTGGAATTTATTGATATGTTTTTCTTATTCTGCTTTTATGAGAATGTTCATTACATCAGGGGGAATCCCTTTTATGACAAAGTGAAAGAGAGAGAGAAAGAAGGGAGTTGAAAGGAAAGATTAGGAAAGCATAGAAGACAGGTGAAGGGAGGGAGATATATGTGTTGAAGGGGGAGAAGTTTTTCCCAGGGGGGGGGGGGTTGTTTTGCAGGGGGAGAAAAAAATGAGGATTCAGTATTATTAAATAGAGAGGGGGGACCCATATCCAGGTCCAGTTATGGGAAGTTCTCATAATTTGCTTTTCAATATGAAGAATAGCAGATGCCTTTGAA
The DNA here is from genome assembly GCF_037042905.1 of Lytechinus pictus. NCBI lineage: Eukaryota > Metazoa > Echinodermata > Echinoidea > Temnopleuroida > Toxopneustidae > Lytechinus > Lytechinus pictus. The sequence goes on along the minus strand of NC_087255.1, from coordinate 23,607,588 downwards.
AAATCTCTGTGAAAGTTCCCATATGTTTTGAACTGCCTACTAATCAGGCAATGTTCTCTACAGGGTTATAACAAACAATTTGCTATCATATTGGCAAAATTTATAGGAGTAGATACGGGTAGATTTCCTGATGAGAGAATACCAGGTATTCACAGTTTTCAAGTCTGTCTGAAAGCACCTTTAGTAGGTGATATTCAAGAAACTGTCCATTCGAACTTTTTCTGTGTTCTAATCTCAGGCATAGCAGTAGACAAATATACTTTAGCATTCAGAACTCAAACAAATTTGATACCCTCTATACACCTGTGAACAAATTTGTCTTGTGTCTTATAGTGCAATCAAATTTTGAATCCCATTTTATTTCTTTCTATCCCATTAAGTCACTTTGTCCTTCTCTTATTTTCAATGATTTTTCTTTCTATATTCTAATACATGAAAGGGTGGAAATTTATAGCATTTAAACTTATTTGTTCTCTCCTATCTTTGTAACTTATAATATATGGCAAATAGCCTTGATAAGCCTCTGTGACATTTGGTTACACCCCCATGTCCAGGTTTTCTTTTTTTATTATGAAACTTTCTAATATTTTATCATGTTTACCCTTTGAATTTGGTTTGGTGTGATTTCAATGCTTGTTTTCTTATCTTCTCATTTTAAATATGGAAAGTAAATGAACGAAAGTGAGATAATTGATCATATTTCTTTGCTCTTCTTATTCCAGTTCACGTACTTGCAAAGACCGTGCAGGGCACCAGTACAAGTGAAGGTGGTGGCTTTGACTATGATCAGTCATGGATATGCGCATTGTAAGTATTCTTCATTCATCACTGCACTTTCTTTATCATAAACATTCAGACTATTGTTTGTTTGCAGAATGTAGTCTCTTTCTTTTATTTCTTTCCTATCCAACTATTCTTATATGTCTGTGAACTGCAACCACAGACTGTAACTTGTGAAGAAATTATGAATATTATGAACAATTGTTAACATCGGGCTCACAAGGCAATATTATACCCCTTTCATAAACCCAATAAAACCAAATTATGCGGCTAATAGCAGCATAATTTGGTCGTAAAATCAGAGGAGGACAAGAGTTATCCGCATTATTCTGATGCTGCTATTATCCGCATAATAGCGGCATCGGGACAAGATTTTGAGTTTATGAACGTATTTCCAAATAATGCGGATAATTGCCATGGTGCGGTCACAAGGTCACCCTTTTCCAACACAACCGCATCGGAGGGGGCGTGTCCAGTTGTCATGACGATTATCCGCCTTTTTCAGGACGGGCGCTCGTAAAAATAATGCGGATAATTTTCGGAGTTTGTGAACGCAATTTTTATTGAATTATCCGCATTACTCTTAGGCGGCTAATTGGAGGATAGGTTTTATTGGGTTTATGAAAGGGGTATAACATAGCTCTGAATGGCGTGCCATCTGTGCAGCACATTTTGTACATGTACACATTCATTGAAAACAGCTGTACCTCATCAAATCATTATCAAGGTCGCTCTCTTCCATTTTTCCCCCTGGACCCCTTGATCAATCATCTGGGAGGGGAGAAAGTTCTCTGCAACCAGTTTTTTTACAAGATGGGGGGATTGATGAGGCACGAGGAAGCCTCCCCCCCCCCCCCCCAGTTAATAGTACATGTATGAACTCGGGATTATTCATTACATTTCCTGTATTCACGTTTATGTAGCTTGAAGAGTTCACTATTTTTATTCAGAGGTAAATGCAAAATCTACTTTTAGATATAGGAAGGATTGCAATTCACTTGGCAAAACATATCTGTAATTTTAGATAATGTGATGTCAAGTTTTAAGTATTAGGTTTGGCATTAGTATTTCAAAATTTAATCAGCATTTGTAGAAAGATTAAACAAATGAAAATTGAAGTCACAAAGTCTGGAGAAACAAGGTTTTATTATAAAGAAATCCTGATAAATAATTATTATTAAAATGATATTACATATAAATATTGATCATCCATGAATAAATATCAATTCAATCCGTTATGGGCTTGTTTCATTCATTCGTTCACATCCTTTTGATAACAAGTTGTTTTAATAGGTAACTACATGCAGTCGTGTACAAGCTGCACAATACAGACTGGGCAGTAATATTCAATTCATCCAATAATTTGTCAAAAGCATTTGCACTGAAGAACTCTAATCAAGTTTGAAGGTCATTAGTAATATTGATGGTAGACAGTGATATACAGGACAGTCTATCAGGTAGAAGGTCATGAAGCAATGACTTTGACATTTAAATTAATCTCTACCATACATGTATATTGCTTAATCATAAAAGCTGCATACATGTATCATTGTGTATTGGTGTACTTTTTGTGAATTCTATGTGGTATTGTATCCTTGATTTCTTTCTTTTTAAATAAGATATGTGGCTTTTTTTTAATCATAATTGAAGATATCAGACTTAAAAAACATATTTTGTTTTTCAGGTTAAGAATATTTCCACTAATTTCAACAAATTTGAGAAATACTTAATTCAAACTTTTTTTTAATTCCTGAATCTCCATATTAGATAAATATTAAAGATAGCAAATACAATAAATTTAATAGATATCAGTGATAATAGTATGCCACATCATAGAGTCATGGTTATGAATTTTTTGTACACTACAGGCCAACATGTATACCGCCATGGCTTGGGCAGTACACAATGGTTAGATTAATATGACCTCTATCTATGAGTATGTCTGAATATCTTCTCTCTATGGTACATTTATAGAGTTAGTTTCAGCAAATTGAGGAGCATTATATTCAGGGGCCGATCAAGGATTTACCAAAACGTGGGAGGTGGAGGGGGGAATATTGTTTTTTTACTTGAAAAGCAAACTCATGAGAGCATTTCCCCATTAAAAAAAATTGACAGAAAAGTTTACAAATTTGGCTAGGGAGGCAAGGTCCGCTGCCTCCCCCCTGCATCTGCGCCTGAGCATGTCCCACTCGGCAAAGTACTAAGACTGCCCCTGTGTGTTAATGCTAGTGCAAACAAGTTCAGTTGTAACATCATGTCACAGACGTCTAGATATCTATTGCTTGAGCTATGTGTGATGAGTTAGATTACTTTGACCTATGTTATTATATCTGAAAGCAAATTTTTCTTTCAGTTTATTCACTTAAATTAATTTCTATTTCTTTTCTTATATATTTTTTCTTTTGATTAGTATCTATTGAATTTAACAGAAGCAATGATTATACCTTTTTTAAAGCTTGAATAATGATCATTAAGCTTTCTTCTCCTCTACTTAGGCAAGGTTATTGTAATTTCTATTTTACGTGGTCTTATATCATGATTTCTACTGCATTTACATAAAGAAATCAGTCTCATGTATTCTTCCATTTTTTCTATCATTAACAATTATTCACTTAAATTGATTGGATTAATTTCTACTTTTCTGATATTTTTCTCTTAGTTTCTGTTGTATAGTACCTTTTGTTGAGCTGGCAATTATTCCTTTCAGCTTTAAAGAAAACAAAGTATATGTATGTGACACATTATCATGAAAAAATACCAGTTTTGTCTAGTTATGAAAAAGATTGTCAGGTGTTTGAAAATTAAATCCAAATTCTCCTCAGCAATAGGTTTATTTGAATAAGTAGAGAAAAATCAATCCATTTTAGTGCATTACTGATACTCCAAACAAAATTATATAGAGATATAAGAAACTTCAGAGTTTTCTTTAATTTCACTAAGCAGTTATCACCTGGGTGATATGCAAATGAGGGGTTCAAAATTGATAGAATTTTCTTTTTATAGTTCCATTCCATTACCCCAAACACTAGTTATTCATGAAGTAATCTCCCCATTATGAGATAACTTGAACATTTTAAAACAAGATGTAATTCATGTGTAATTCCCTCTAGTACCATATTGGTTCAGAATAGATATTGATGAATATTTCATTCCATTTTAGCTGCTGGGAGATAGGAGGGTGTTCAATCTATGCAATGTGCTATTAGTCAGAAGTGCGAATGGATGGTTTGGTCCCTTGGCTAACCTGGGAAGAATTTTATGAAACAAATGCACAGTGATTTCCACTGAATATTACAAGCTACCCTGGTACTAAAATCCTTGCATCTGATTGGCTCAGAGCAAATTTATCAGTAAAAATTCACTTATTTTTTGTTTCATGAAAGACTACCCATATGAACTGTATAAGTAGCACTTCCAACCTTTAAACATGCCACATATCGAAGGTTAGCAAATAAATCCAAAAGGGCATATCTTTCTTTTGAGATATTAATATCAAAAGATTTAGTAACAACTACAGATTCTGAAAACAACAAAGCCTTATTCTCGATTCAACTTCTTATTTTCCGTAAAGTGAAAAGGCATTTTACCACATCGTCATGGAGCACTCTAAGTCCCCCCCCCAAAAAAAAAAACACACAAATAAACAAACATAACTCTGAGTAACAACCTTCTGTGTGGTAGGAAATAATAATACATTTTTTTTCTCAAAATCTTTGTTTTTGACTTGGAAGGAAGAAAATAAAAGATAATGCAGAAGTCAATTTCACCATTCTATTTCTATTTTAGAAAGGTGTTAGCACAATTTTCCCAGGTCTCTCTTCCTCTCATGCTCGAAGTGGACTAATTCCCAGGTCATTTACTCCGGCAGATGGGGGCCCGGGTATCAAGTAATATCGCCAAATATATCTCCCTACGTGTGAAATTGGCTCGGAATCCCGTTTCGCGACGTCCCCCGCTCCCATCTACCGGTGGAGCAGTCTGATAAATGACTACTCTTCTTCACTGATTTGCTGTTGGGTCACTAGAGGATAACGAAAAGGGGGCAATTAAGGACCAATTGAATCATTCGATAGCAGGTGCTCCTTACACATGAGATTTCCAAAGCCAATACATCATCTGCACTCTTTAACGTGCGACTAATCGGCATCGAGAAGGGACACAAATTGCCACCGATTTGAACAATTGATCCAGATTTGAAGAATGGGGGGAAATGAAGCATGGTAGCATTGACTTTATTATGGTGAAGATATCTTAAAATTATCATCGCTAGTGGGAAATAGAATATGATGAAATATATTTGGCCATAATGTTTATCTTAATTGCATATTGCCTAGGGTGTTTATGTACTTTTTTGTGGCTACGAAAAAAAGAGGTTTTATTCTGATGAAGATAGCTTAATGGACCATAAAGACTTGCAGAAAATATATGAAATATTGCCCATAACATCCTACTTTAGTTGCCTTGAATAGGATGCATGGGTTATGATTTGGTCTGTACTGAGATTAATAGTCTTAATGATGAAGATAATTTAATGGATTGTAGTGGGTTGTAGAGGAAATAATAAATAAAATATTTTCCCGAATTTTGATTGCCTGTGAAATGATTGGGTTATTTGTATCTATGTTTATGGCTATGAAGATTATAGTCCTGTTATGAAATAAATATCTTAAAGAATTATAGAGTTGAGGAAAATGAAAAATGAAATTGTTCTTCAATTAATAGTTGCCTTTAGGATGCCTAGGTTGTTTTATTTTTATATAAAAAATAATGCAACAATGATGAAAAAAAATTTAGTAGCACAATTTTGGTCATTAATTACATGATCTTTAATTATTAAAAACTAAACCAACCATAGATTTATGAATTTTTAGTAAAAATGAAATTGGCAGAGAAGTTTGTACCTTTTTTGTCTGACCTGTGAGAACAAAAACTTGGGAAACATGTAATGAGATGTGATTGTTACAAATGTGGTCTTAAAAGAGGCAAAGTACGATAGGTGTAACTTTCATGAACAGCTTGATAAAATACCTTTTTAAATCCACCAACTCTATCTCATCTAGCATGTCTAGAGTGTTTCATCACTGGCTCACTACGACGTGTCACTCCCATTATTTACCCCATGAGCACACAACCTCGGCTCGTGTAACACGACATCACTGGGATGGCGACTGACTTGTTTACAGTAGAGATAGCAAATGTGTGAATCCTGCGCCTTTACTTGGTAGGGTGAGAGGATCAGGTGTGTTTGGTGATCAGCATGAGGGTCATTCCTACCCTGACTATATCTGTCTGTGTTGTTCTTCCTCCATGGCTTGCGGCCTTTCAAATCCCTCCGAAATTACTGATCAATAACAATTTCCTTCAACTTCCTTTCAATATGGTGCGACAAGCTCTGAATCATTTTTCATGGTGTTTAGAGATGATGAGAAATGTCACCCTACTGAATGCTACTGAAACATTGCATGCTTCAAATCTCAGAAAAAAAATGAAGTCTAGTGAACAAAGCAATGACAGCATAATGATTTCGCTTGATGTCATGATTCATCATAAATGATGTCATAATAATTTAATTATGATGTCATGAATTTGATTTTGCAACTTTGGACATAACTTTATTTGCACTTCTGTCTTTAGTCACTTGAGCTTTGAATGTGACATTTGGTACACTGTGAAAATGATTTTTGAAATTTCAAGCTTTTTTTAGCATGTCACTCTGAAAATTATATTGTTTAAACTTTAAAGCAGGTTGTTTGAACTTTTAAACAGGTTGTTTAAAAAAGTCAAATAATTGTTTAAAAGTTTAATCACTTGTTGTTAGAGTGACAGGCTTAAACAGCATGCTTTAACTTTTTTTAAACAGCATTCTTACAGTGTAAGAGAGTATAAAAGCCTGCTTAGGCACCTTCTTTGAATAGGGTGTGATAAAATGGTACCATCAGTAGGGTGTCTGGAGAAAAAAATTATTTTTCTTATTTCAAGAAAATATCATATTTTCTTTGTGAATTTGAAGAGAAATGACCTTCAGACTGACAGAAATGTAACATTTTTGAAAAAAATCCAATTATTGGCTGCAAAAAAGAAGAATGAAATTAGGTAAATTTTCAGCATTTCTCTGCCATAGACTGTGTAGTTAAGAAATGGACACACACAAATCCAAATTTTTAGCTTCCGAGAGCTATTATAAATTTATTATTAATGCCAAAAACTTGTCCATAAAGAGTCCAATAGGATTTTTTCTATCTGATGGTATGATTTTTATAAAGATTTGGAAACCAGATCACAATGAAAAATTGCGACAAAGTGAAAAAACTTGTGCAAAACAGAAATTTCATTTTCCCATAGAAAACGCATGGAGAAATTGCAATCTCAACACACACAAAAATAAGGGTTTGCAATTTATCTCTAAATCCTTATTTAAAATGATCATATAAACTTGTCCTTACTGTCAAAAGAAGCCCCTGAATTTTATCTTTCCATACATGCCAAACACAAGTTAATAATCAATTCAGATCACATTTTTCTAGTAGGCTGAACTTCCCCGAAAAAATGTGCCATATTTTCCCCTAAATTAGCCTGTTTTATGCTGACACTTTTCAGTGTGGCTTCAGACACCCTACCATCAGGGACAATTCCCTGGTACTGTAAAAAAATTAAAATTCACCAAAAGCCAGAGTGCATCTTACATTCTGGAGATGACGCTTCAGAAGCTTTATTACATAGTTATAATCTTGAGATGATTCTGATTAGGATAATATGCCAGGGCCCCATCTTACAAAGAGTTACGATTGATCCAATCAATCTTAACTCTATGGAAATCCATCAGTATAATAATTTTTTCTACAGGAAATTAGCACAATGTTTTTTGTAAACAAAGAGAAGCACAGCAAATTTTCAAGAAAACAATAAATGCATGAATATACATAATAGAAAATATTTTGAATAAACATGAATTGATTTTGCTGGCTTTTCATAGTTGCGATTGATCGGATCAATCGCAACTCTTTGTAAGACGGGGCCCAGATCACAAATAGCAGGATAATTTTGGAAACCTCAGGCTGACAGAGATGAATCTAATGACATTTTTTTGTCCTGTTGGAGATCCCTATTACTATCCTGACAGAGAAGCAAGGTTTTCCTTGCAAACCTGGCGGATAACCTTTATTCATGTTAGTGAACTTTACTCTTAACTCTTTACTTTTATCTATCATTTTCATTCAGATGCTTCTTGCCATCAATGCAAAGACGCAAGGTACATGGCCATCGCCAGGCTGAAGCACCCTGACAACAAGGGCTATACAAGCCAAGAGATCCATTACTTCATCTTAGTCATGTCTCCCATACCTATACTTATAATGAATCGCCATTTCTTGACATTTAATCTATTATTTTCCACGCAGATGCTCCTTGCCATCGTTGCAAAGACGCAAGGTGGCCATTGCAAGGCTGAAGCACCCTGCCAACTTGGGACGTACGAGCCAAGAGATCCGTTTCTTCATCCTAGTCCTGGCCCCCATGAGGGAGAAGGGGACCAAGAATGCCCTCGAGACAGCAAGGACGTTTGCAACACTCCTGGCTGACATTGAGTGCAGGCAGAAGCTACTGGAAGTCAGAACAGGTAGATTAAATTCTTTATTGCATGGAACTCTAATCTTACATGTGTACTTGAAACAGAAAATGATCCAATGTCTTTCAGGAGAATGCCTGCATTGATATAGTTCAGACTGGCTATTGATAAAGTGAATCTTCCTTTCCCAACCAAATATAGAGGGACATACTCCCTAATTTTGACCCAGTGCCAACTCTTTCATCACTTGTTTGGCAAAGGTTCAGGGATTCAGGAGTCAGTCCCTTTACATTAGCTTGGGAATGGGAGCTTCCCTCAATCAACAGCCAATCTGGACTAGAATTGATATTGCCTAGGCGAATCCCCCCCTCAAAAAAGTGGGAAAATATCATCTTTTATATGAGGATGGCCATATTCAGATCGGACGCCACACTGGGAGCTCTTGATGCCTTTCCCCCCACAAAGCAGTAATCGGTGCAATTTTAAGTTCTATGCCCCCTTCCCTCCCCCAAAATAATGAATTAATAAATAATAAATAAAGTGGGGACAAAGACTACCTAAACTTAGAATGTAATTCTTTTCCCCACATAGTGTAATATTATATGTGGAGAACCTCTATTTTTAGGATACTACAATGCCTAGCAGTATATTGATATTGAAGACAGGAAGGGTTGCATATTATAAAAGAAGGGCCTCTGGCAACCCTCATACATCATTCTAATCTAGAGTCAAATGGGGACCGACAGGGTTTTGATGAAGTCTTCGTCAAGAGAGGATTTCGTTTTCTCAAAGGGTATCGCTAGGAAAAGAGACACAGTAATTATATCTTGGGGCTGTTTTACAGATAGTTTAAGTGTGACTTAAAGTCCTGCTTAATCACCATTGTGCACATCATATTTGATCCATAATGTCGTTGATTAATATGTGGCAGAGCATGTCCCCTACTGTTAAATGTGGTCATGCGGTGTATACAATGCCCAATCAAGAATCATTTTAAGTAACAAGTACATTCTTTGTGAGACACCCCTTGGTAGCAACTTGTTTGCTTTTGTGACAAAATTATAAATCTCCAGTTTTTATTATTTCAGTTTATACTAGAAGTAAAGTGCCTTCATGTAAGCACTGGCTAATGTAGCTACATGGCACTAGTTCAGTTCAAAATGAAAAAATGCTATGTATGGGCCCCGCTGCATGAAATTTTACCCCTGTAGCAACTTGGTAACCAGTAGCATACGCAGGATTTTTTAAAGGGGAGGGGGTTCAAGCTGAATGAAATGTTGACAACCCCCCCCCCCAAAAAAAAGGTCTTCACCACCAAATTTAGGTCGTTCCTACCCAAAAAAAATTGACAAGCAAAAAAAATAATAAAAATTTAGGGGGGGGGGTTGAACCCCTTTAACAACCCCCAAGGTACATCACTGTTGGTAACTACCATTGTTACAATGCTACATAGCTAATCAGAATTTAAAAAAAATCAGGGAATTGAATAGCAAAGTTACTTTAATCATCAGACCCTGGGACTCTAGTAACAAAGCTTTTTAGTTGTGAAGTTGCCGAGTAGTTTTAGTGGTTTAAGTATTGCTTTGTTCAATCAGCTGTCGAGGATTGCATGTCTTCTTCATCTTCAAAGACTGACTCTAGGCAGACAGATAGTCTCTCTGTTCCTTCTAATCCTTCCGTACCAGAGACTGACATTGAAGCAGGTCAGCTAGCCTTTCACAACCTCAGTTCTAACATTGGTTCTAGAATTGAAGAGCTTTGTCTCAAATGTGATTAATCTCAATCTGAAACAAAAGTCTTAAACAAGTGGGAGAAAAAAATGTTCAAAGTGAAGAGTTTCATCTCATATGCAATTTAAAAAAGGGGTTTGAAACAAAGAATGCTCGAAATTGAGGATTTGTTTCAAATTGGCAAATCTAAGTATATAACCAAGAAGATTCAAAATTAAATTGTGATGATTTTGAGTCTGAAACCAAGAACATTATTGAAGAACCCTGTCTCAAATGCAATAGATTTGAGTCTGAAGCCAGTAAGACTCTTGAAGATATGATAAATTTGAGTCTGAAAACCTAAAATTCTCAAAGTCAAGAGCTTCAGCTCAACTATAATGAATTGTAGATTAAAACCAAAGTCTGATACTCAAAACCAAAAACTAAAGTCTGAAACAACAGTGTTCATATTGGAAAGCATAAAAGCTCAAATTTGATAATTCTGAGCTTAAAATAGATCTCCTTAAACTATCATCTTTGCCCTAAATGTGCTTACTCTTGAGTCTGAAACCAAGATTGCTCAAATTGGAGATCTTTACTCAAATTTGATAGATCTGAGTCTTTAACAGAACATTCAGAACTAAAAGGTTTCTCCTGAACGTGATAAATCTTAGTCTGCAACAAAGAATGCTCAAATTGAGGAGCTCTTTCGGGAGTGTTCTGAACCTGAGTTTGAAATCTAGAACAATCACACTAAAGACCTTTAAGTCTTTGAGTTGAAACCAAATCCACTCAATTTGAATAGCTTTGTCTTAAATGTGATAATACCTGGTAATAAGAAGTAGAATATAGTGTACAAATAAAAAACAACGTTTTCAAGTAGTATTTCTTTTAATGTTGAAAATTGCATTTTTATTGAAATACCGATATGCTACAACAAAGTTTAATTATATTTTTCCTTGTGAAGGATAGGATGGATTATTTGGGAAATAGGGCAATTTTCATTTACATATAGATATTCTGATGCAGATTGTTTGTGGAGGAATTGAGGAAAGGGGTATGTGTGTAGGTCTTATGTTCAGGGGGGGGTACTCTTTTACTTGTTTTTCTCCTCCTTCCCATCTCTCCCTCCCCCTCCCCAAAATCACCACAGTTGATGACTGATTCAAATGATCAAAAGTAACCCTTTCAGATTATGAAAAATTTATGGTCAATGATCATGGCATTCAAATTGATTTGTAATGTGGCCAGATATTATAGTGGCTGGTTCTGAATTATCTTTTGGAACACATATATATTTTATCTTGTACATTTATAACAAGAAATAATGATACTTCCATTTCATACAACAAAATGTATTTGGCCAAAGCTATTACTTGAGACAGAATTATCCACCATTTGCGATAAAGCTCTTCAAATGACTTGTTCTATTTCCCAGAAAATTTGGGTAATTTACTGTTCCTTGTTTTGAAAGTTTTCCAGCAAAACTTTTTTGCGGTCAGTTCTGTGTACTAACTTGATGCCAGCAACTCTTGTCCTAACAGAGTATCAGGAAACTTCCTCAAAGCTAAATCCATTTTCATCTGTTACTCTACAAGTCTATTTCTTTCACAAAATTGATTAAATCCTGAAGTAATTGTTACTTTGGTAGAATATTCCGAACTTTTCGCATTTACCACGGGGAAACTATACAACACACCGATTCCTTTGAAAATGCAAGTCAAATCACAATGGAGAGCTGAGAGTCTTTTGTTGAAAGTTGGTTAACCGGGACAGAAAAGGAATCTCTTGACTCTGGACAACATAATTGCAATTGTTCGTCCGGTGCAAATCTTCGGACGATCTGTTGTCCCAGTCCACCAACTTTTGACAAAAGCCTTTCAGCTCTCCATTGCGATTTTAATTGCATTTTCAAAAGAATCAATGCATTGTAGAGCGTTTCCCTTTAGTAAATGCGAAAACTCCCTAATATGTCTTTAAGACTATCAAATCTGAAAGTATTGATGTGGCCATGATAGGCCTTTAAAGTGGTATTCCAAGCTGAAAGTGATAACATCTCGAATAAGCAACACAATGCAACAATTAAAACACTGAAAATTCCATCAAAGTCTCATAGACAAAGATGGAGTTATTGAATTTTTTAGTATGACAATACATTATAAAATGCTGAAGAGTAAATGGGGAGATGACATCATCAGCTTGCTCCGTGCATATTAATGAGGACAGATAGATCCGTTTCACCAAAATAATGCAATCTTTGTGAAACGTCATAACTTATTCCTTGTTTAAGTTTTGATGAAATGTTCATTGGTTCATTTCTCTGATTTTACTAATCTGTTACAAATCACATAATTTTCAGCCTGGAGTGTACATTTAGGTCTGATAATGGCATATTCAAGGAAAAAGGATTGAACAATAATTATTTTTTAAATCATTCTGAAGTATTCACTGTCATTCACTTTTATTGTTTCTTTTTTAGGCAAGTGTATAAAACATTAATGAGGAATGAGCCTCAAGCTATATCAGGCGTAACATATGAAGTCAAAACTAGAGTAATAGATAACATGATGAAGATTTTGATGAAGGAACTCAATCCATTTATCATTTGGCCTCTGATTTATATTATATCAACTCGTATTTTTGGATCATAAAATATTTGCAGTTGTAACTAAGACTGTTGAACTGAAGGGCTACTAGACCCTGGCTTCGATCGGCATGTGTTTTCCATGTTTTTGTTTTTTTCTTTTCTTGTTTTGCTTATTTCCTACATTTATTTTCTTAATGTTTATGACAGTCATGTGTTTTCTTTTTGATGCATAAGGATTACTAGACCTTGGTTTCTTTGGACATGTGTTTTTCACTTTCCACGTTTGTGTTTGATCCATGTTATGCCTGTATTAACCTTGTTGACGTCTCTGCATTCATTGTCGTTATTTATGTACATGACAAACCTTTTTTTTTCTAACCTAAGGGGCACTTGACCTTGGCATCTTTGAGTATGTGTTTTCATTGTTCTCGGTATTTTTATATTTTTCATCCATGTTTTATTATAATTTTTTGCTTATTTAAATTATTTAATCATAAAACTTTTTGCTTTTTAACATATAATACTTGTGTTAATGCTGAATTATCTAAGCCAAAAAAACTTGAAATAAATACGACTAAGGATTTACACAATATTCTACTTTATAAAGAGAACTGTTGCATGAGCATCAAATAGAATGTAATCTACAATGCTTGCATAGATGTTTTACTGATTATTATTCTCTTTTAACCTACATGTAGAAAACTTGTGTTAATATTTAATCATGATGTCATTCTCTTTTAACCTAGAATTCTTGCACTTCTCTCTTTAATCTTAATACAATTTTCTTCAAATTTGAATCTGTTTTTTATTTCAGAGGAAGAATTTAAACAGATGCTTCATCAGCATGCCAAAGATCTTGCCATCCAGCAGAGCTACCCACCAAGACACTCACGTACCTCCAGGCCTAGCGTAGGACCCTTCGACAATTTCAATGAAGTAAGTAACATACACCAATACTTAATTTGATAATAAATGAAACTATGCAACAATTATACCGTGCTTGATACAAATGTTTCCTAGTGCTGAATATGAGGTAACAAGTCAAGAGTCTGTGTCATGTCTTTTTACAGGAATTCTACTAAGAAGGGCTATATAGGTGCTTTGGGTCTTGTCATAGCAGCTTTCCCACACAGTAAAAACGCTGTTTAAGATTTTATACAACGCTGTTTACTAAATGAACCTTACAGTATTTGTTTAACCGTTCAAACAATCATGTTTAATTTATTGAAGATTAGATATTGAAAATTAAACTTTGTTGCTTAAGATTTAAACACTTGTTTAAACTGTTTAAACAATTACTGTAAGGTTCATATAGTAAACAGCGTTGTATAATTTTTGTTTACTGTGCACATTCTCCATTATTTTGTTTATGCTCAAATGTCAGGATTTGGTAAAGATGGCAGGAATCCTGGCACAGGAATCCTGCGAGAAAGACTTGGCTGTGACTTTTGACAAAGTATCTTATTATTCCTGCTTTCGCATGGTTGCACATTTTAGCATTTCAAGGAATAAACTCCTGGGTACCCATTTACCTCACCTGGGTCAAGTGTGGCAATTGTAGATCAATGCCTTTTCATAAGACATAATTGAATCTGGATATGTCTATAGTTCGGAGACATATCCACAACACCTCTTTACCTCGACTTGCTGGTATGGCTAGAATTCATTCAATGATAATTTTTAAGAGTTTAATTGGAATGTACTTTTTTTGTTGCAAAAAGGGGGGGGGGGGATTTCATTCCTCTGCAACAGTCTTTGATTCCCTCTCATATCCCATTGACTTAAACACAAAAATGTTGCTGAAAGACTTTATTTATCAGTTTAACGCATCATTGGTGATGGCATTCTGATGCGTGAAGCCCGCTCGTAACTCTTGATATTCTTTCATTAACTGGATAATAGATTTCAGGTGACTAGCGCTCGTTGATGAAAACAGGTTGTCATCCTTTCCTATCTGGTCCATCTATTATGGAAGATAAGCCGTTTCTTCAGATAAGCATGTCCCCCGCATTCCAGTAGAAGATAAAGTTATATACAGCTCGCAATGACAGGGTTCCCACAGTCATGGAAAATTTTGTGGTCATGGAAAGTCAGGGAATTTGGAAAATTTGTGAAAAGTCATGGTATTACATTTACCTCTTGGCTATGGCAGCTTTCCAGTTTGTCGTGTCTCGCAACTCTCATACTCTGCTATTATAATTGGTGTTCATGATTTCCATTTTCCCCAGATTTTTTTTGCCATCCAAAATTCTACATTCCCGGGAAGTCATGGAAAGCAACAATTTAGTCATGGAAAAGTCATGGAATTGTGTTTTCAAATTTCTGTGGGAACCCTGAATGAAATTGGCATATAGTATCTTGTTGCTTATTTGTGCAACTTATGGGTTAAGGATGATTTTTTGAATAAAAATTCATTTACAGTTTAAAATGTATTAACGATTTGAATGAATACAAGGCCTTTGAAGGCAACGGCTTTGGATGCCCTATTGCTTGGCCTTAATTTCCTTTCATTGGTCTTAGAGAGTTTTTTTCCCCCTTTTCATTAATGAATTTTGGTAATATGAAAATGTGCTCTTTTGAAAAGTGGACTTGCCCTAATAAATTAAGGCCTGATGTGAATGTGATCAGTGATCACAAAAGAGTTAGAAAAGAATGCTGGACATTATTCAATGACACAAACTACTGCCATTTATCACATTTTATAATTCAGGTGCGATGGTCAGGGATGCTATACCTTTCTAAAATTGACTCAATTCTACTAGGAGTCAAATGCACTGCATGCAGAATACATTCATGGGGCAATGCACAAATATTCAGTCCAATCATTTTAATTTTTGTAGGGAAGATGGGGATCACCTTTTGAATGTAACAGCATCTGAATAGAAATCCTCTGCAATGGGCCTTTTAATTATAATATCCCTCCTAACATAAAAACAGTTTGAATGCTCTCAATGATTATCTCCCCCTTTTGCACACAACTAACTTTTTTCTTTCCCGGTGCATTTTTAACAAACAGCTACTGTATGGTGCTACATACTCAGAAGGAGAAGTATTTATTTCTAAAACTACATTTCGGATTTCCCTTTGAGTGTGTGGCCATAAATTAGCATTGAAGCATGAAAGTGACTGGCTGGAGATGAGCAGTGTTTTATGCATAGGCTTTCTCCCCTCTCTTCCTTTAGAAGTATTGCCTTTAGTCCCATGTGTGTACATATGGATACATGAGAGCCCTACTCATGAGGCCCCACTATCACAGTGAGTGCCTATACTCATCACTTTGGCTTCCTCTTGTAATGTAGAGATCGCTTTGTGCTCTTCTTCTCTTTACAATTTTTCTCTATTCTCTTTTTATTCCAATCACAGTGAGCGATCACCATCTCTTGCGTCCTCTTGTCATAAAGTTTGCTCCCTCCCTTCTCGCCCCTCTCTTCATCTCTCACTCTCTTTTCCTTACTCTCCAGGGGCCCGTCTTACAAAGAGTTGCAATTGATCTGATCAATCGCAACTATGGAAAGCCAGCAAAGTCAACATATAAAATGCATGTTTGCTTTTAAAAAATTCTAGATATGAATGTATATCCATAAATTCATTTATTTCGTGACAACTTGGTGTGTTCTCCTTTGTTTACAAAGGACATTTTGCAAATTTCCTGTAGAAAAAATTATGACACTGATGGATTTTTATAGAGTTATGATTGATTGGATCAATCGAAACTCTTTGTAAGACGGTCTCGCTTTCCTTTTATGTTCACTTATATTTTTTTCTTTGTATATATTGTACTCTTCTTCACACTGCCCTCTTCTACTTTATCTCCAGTTCTCCTTTGATCTTGTCCTGCTTGCTTGATATTCCCCCCTTAAAACCCCTTTCTTTCTTTTTTGTGTGTTTTATCCGTCTTATTCTTTACTGCCCTGGCGCAGGCCTCGCGTATGTAGTTGTAAAGTTTTACTCTCATGCTTTATGGCATTTGAGCACGTTATGCAGAAAGACGCTCGCCATTTACGCAAATGTGTGACTGTAGCATTTAAGTAGCACCAACACTTCTGGAGTCCAGAATACTGATGATGACCATTTTGAATCAATATATGAGTGTATATTCTATTTGCTCACACTCTCCATCCGCAAAGAGCATGACATTTTGTAAATGTCATTGTTTGCGACATCTTATTTCCTTTCTGCATTTACACTCTTTGAGTCCCGTAACACAACACTTAACTGCAGGTCTGATATAGGTGCTCGATTACATTGGTCATTATGTGCAATCAAGCAAACAAATCAACTTTACGATTGATCACTGTGCTTTGTGTTACATGCCCCTATAGTGACACGACATTTGATCCTGTGACAATTGCTCTGGTCTTAATATCTCAGAAGATATAGGATTAGAGTTAGGATTGTAATAGAGTGTTTGGTTCAGAATAATGTAAAGATTAGGATTAGGGTTTATTTAGTTTTGGAGGTTAGGTTTTATGTTTCGCTTAATGTGCAGATTTTCCATCGAAGCAATTGTCGCCGAAGCATATGTCATGGAACCACCCCTATACTGAGACTGTTGATTTGTTACCCCCCCCCCCAAAAAAAAAAAAAAAAAGTTTAATGTGAGCCTTGTGAGCAAAAAAGGGTTAGGGGAAATACATGGACATGTGTTTGCTTGAATATCATGTATAAAAAAATAAGTAAATAAAGAGGAAAGGATGGAGAAAGAGGGAAAGCAGAGAGAGGGGATGAAGAGAGCAAAAGAAAGCAAGAATGAGAGAGGGAGATAGAGGGGAAGGCCAGAGAAAAGAGCAATGGAGAGGAAGGGATAAAATAATTTTCAAAACTAGTCCCTGAATAATGATTGACAATATCAATTCCAATCCTGAGATTAAACATCCTTTCTTCATTATTACTTTAACAAAAAATAATATCTTTGTATGATGTCGCTATGCTATCCGAATTATGCTTTAAGATGTTATATTTAATCTTCAAAC
Source organism: Lytechinus pictus (assembly GCF_037042905.1). Taxonomy (NCBI): domain Eukaryota; kingdom Metazoa; phylum Echinodermata; class Echinoidea; order Temnopleuroida; family Toxopneustidae; genus Lytechinus; species Lytechinus pictus. Next base: position 23,589,972 of record NC_087255.1, on the reverse strand, counting down.
AGTATTTGCTTATTTGAATAGCTTGTCCATGTAAACAAGACATCTTATAGAGATAGGTTTACAAAGATAGGTTAGAAAGTCTAAGCTATATTTATTTAGCCAACAGATTGTGGGAAAATGAAGCTATAATGAAATTATTGTATTTGTAAACCAGAGGGACATCTTTAAGGCATTTTTCTAACAAAATTATTCCTGTTTTGGTAAAATAGTTTGCGGAAAGTGAGAAATTTGCCCATAGGAAAATGAGGCACTTAACATCATTTGACTCAATTCCTCCTGGAATTATTTTCTATTCAAATAGTTTTGACAAAGGTATGAATTGCTTGTATATATGTACTTCGAAGGAGTGTCATTTGGTCTGATATACATTCATATTTATATGCTTCTCGCTCTGAAGTCAATATTTACTTATGCTAGAAATTTGCTTTTGTTCAAATTTGATTAGCTTGACTAATGGTATGATTGATTTTATTTGGGTCAGCCTGAAAGTTAGAATATTTCTTCTCATTTGTATGAAAGCAAAGTGCAGTTCTAGCATATTCATAATCTTATTAATGTATTGTGTCAATCATGATTAAGGCAGAATTGTTAAGATGAAAATTGTAATTGTCCTCTAAACTTCTTCTTTTATCTCCCTCTCCTCTCCAGGGCGGTAGCAGTCACAAATGTTGTATAGGGCAGGGCCTGACGTCGGACCTGAAGAGGAGGCTCCCTCATTACTGGAGTGACTTTCGTGATGGGGTCATAGGTCATAAGACGTTACAGAAGGTCATATCCACGACATTGTTCCTTTACTTTGCCTGTATCCTTCCATCCATAGCATTCGGAGTACTCAACGACAAGAACACCCATGGTTTGATCGGTGAGTTGAAGTAGCAATTCAGGTTGATTTTTATTTGGATTGCAATAAGGAGCCACTTTGTTTTCTAAATGGATTTTTTAATATTTTTTTTAATAGCATTTTGCTTGACATGATAATTGTGCAAAAATTACGCACCGTTAAGGGGAGAGGGTGTTTCACGAAGAGATTTCAGTGCGACTTAGAGTCATGCTTAAATGCCGATGATATTTAACAAGCATTCTTGTTGATTAATACACGGTAGAGCTTATTCTTTCAGCATGGTCTGACCAATGCTGTGATGCCTTCTATACCACATGCAACTCGGAATGTCAGCATAATTCTAAGTCGCACTTAAATCTTAGTGAAACACCTCCCAGATTCCTGTAATGCAAAGCCTAGTGATTTTCGGGGGCTCCTCTTTTATCTTCCAAGGCTCCTTTCACCATTTTGGGGGCAAAATCGTCCAGAGCCCCTGTGTAAGCTTTCCCCTGGTGCTGCTTTTAGGAGCACAACGCATGGATCTGAGAATTAATGGAACAAGCATCATGAAAGTATGTGCTTAAAGTTTCTGACATTGTCAGAGTTCACTTGTTGAGCGTGCATGAAACCAAGCTGAGCCCATAGCTTCCCATCATGGCCTGCGGAGTGTTTCATTGATCACCTCAGTGATTTTCATTGACCAATTCATTCTGAACCAATCAGGTATAAGGATTTCTGTAGCTTATAACAGTTGTCAGTGAAAATCCTTCCTATATGTTTCATGAAATGCCCCCGATGTATCGTGTGCAATTGCCATGACGGTTGCTTCCTTCTTGACTGATGTATTGAAATGATAGAAGCAAAATCTACTCGGTCCAGACTATTTAAGCGAGGCCCAAAAGTAGAAGTACTGAAAAGCTTCAGATTTTTTACAGAGCTACATGTATTTTGTTCAACTTGGCAAGGCAAGGAAACTTGATCATGTGAAATAACCTCTCTGATAATTTGGAATGAGCAAAGAATATTAAGGGAGGCAAAAAATGAAAATTAAATTGATTGAAAGATATTTGATTTTGGAAGAAAAAAAATAGTGTGGCATGAGGGGGTTTGTATGCAAGGATAAATAGGAATGGATTTTATATGAATTTACCTGCCTTGATCTTTAGAGAGAAGTTGTAGAAATTTTATTTTTTATTTTTTAATCTAGATGTGAAAAAGGTGATCATCTCACAGACGATGTGTGGCATCTTCTTCTCATTGTTTGGAGGCCAGCCCCTTATAGTGATGCTGACTACCGCTCCGCTTGCCCTTTACATCAAGAGTAAGTACTTCTGCTTTTATTCTCGGTGACTTGAGTAACCATGGATTGTGGTGTCAGATGTGGTGAGAGTGATTATGGCAGTGGTGGTGGTTGTAGTGGTGGTGGTGGTGGTGGTGTTGATGATGAGTGGTAGTGGTGATATCGTGATGGTGGTAATGGTGAGTGTAGTGATAATGGTGGTGATTGTCGTGATGGTTAAGGTTGTTTGAATGATGGTGGTGGTCGTGGTGATGATGTTAGTTGGTGTGGTTTATATCACAATATGTGAACATAACATTAATAAAAATGTTGCTGAACTTTGTTGCAACATGTATGAAGAAATCTAAAGAGTAAAATTCATGTTGGATTGTTCACTACGTTTTACAACATTAAAAAAGTGCAGCATCAATTTAGTAAAATCAATGAGAAACTGTACGTGACAAACTAAGAATAGATTGTAGTTTTGTGAGAAATTCAGTATATCGACAAAACACCTCGTAGCTTGAAGTGACAAAAGAGAAGTCATTTCCTGTCATCAAATATCACTCTTTAGTTGTATTATTTTAGAATAACCCGTGATGTGTGGATCCCATTTGGGGCCTTCAACATTAATATAATTGACTTCACCAATCAATAAGAATGTTTTGGTTGAAATGAAAATTGAGGAAATGAAAATTGATTTGTATGACAGACAAGTTTTTCAAAGGTTTACTCTAAAAACAAAGCCTCCTTCCCACTTGAATTTAGTCTTTTGTATGGAAATCAATTGTTATTCCAAATATAGAACGACACAATGACTATAATGAAATGTACTTATTGGTATTCTGTTTATGTCCTTTCTTGGGATGCTATTTATAACATTCAAAAGAGGAGGAAAGGTTGTTTCCTATATTGTTTTTTTTTTCCATAAAAGGAGAAAATTAATATTTTTTGTGTGAGAGCCATATTTCCTGCTCAAAATTGATTCCAGGGTGGAGGGAGGGGGGTATTTGAACATTCCAAAAAAATAATTCACCTTCTGCCCCATGTGTTTCTATGTTATATAATTAAAGACTTCAGACACTTATCGACTTTCCTCTTATTATGGACACAACCCTCTTAATGAATGTGCTGATATTTTGTTCAATTTAAAAAAATTACAAGCAGTCAACAATGTTTGTTCTCCATAAACTGAATGTACAGTGTAGCACATCACAAGATTCATCACAAGCAACATCATTATTAAACAAGCTTCTTTCTTCAACGCTTTTAATGAAGATTTTGATAGCTTTCATGAAATATGCATCGATTTAGAGCAGCCTGCTAAAACCAAGTCCCACAAGATTACACATTCCCTTTAACCAAAGAATATTGACATTGAAACTAAAGTATAGCTGTAACTTGTCATATCCTCTCCATCATGTCACGCTGCAATCAACTCATCGCAACAGCTCAGGCATCTCAAGAATGCCTTATGGCATGTCAGTTTCACTGAGCTGTTGATAGTTTACAAACATCTTCATTAAAGCCTTGAAAAATAAGGACAATGTCAATGTTGCATGAATAGGTTCTCGTCTTACATGCTATCTGGACATTCATCTCAAAGTGATGGCAGATAGTGCTCCGAGATGTGGGTCATTTATACCTGAAACGGAATTGCATATCTTCCCTTTGATAACAAAGTGAATGAATCTATCCCACCCCTAAATATTATTTAGTCCATAATGGGATGTGATAATTAAAAACTAAAAATTGGTAGAATAGTGAAGCTGTTAACACCACAGAAAATATGTAGTATGTTTATTGTTTATCACGAATAATATGACCTTATAAAAGATTTTAAAAAACAAATTGATAAATTGATGAATTTCTAAATTTTGATATTTTTTCAAGGGTGTTGGGATACTGACACATTTTCAATGAGTAATCATTTACCAAGTGAATAAATCCTATTTTAACACTCAAGCACTAAGATGCTGTTCTTGTAATTGTTATTAATCTTTCAGTTGTTCTCTGTGCACACAGGAAGCGGTGTCTTACATCAAAAGCTTATTTCCGCATGGTCGGGAAAAGACTGAAGGGGTACTTTAAGTGTTTAGATGGACAGATTGAGGACAAGCCTCCCAAGTGAAGTAGGCATAGAATAATGTAGAGTCCCCAGTACCTTGTTCAATAGGATGAATTCAACTTTTAAAGTTAAATGTGACAAACATAAGGCCTCATATGTGATCTTGTAAGCAAATATAAACATTTGCCCAGTAGAAACATGTTGGATTTTCTGAAAAGAAAATGTTTTGCCTTAAATATTTTGGAAAAAAATCACTGTTTAGATTTAAAGCATTCCATTTAAAGTTTGAAATCAGGTAAACCAAACTAGTTTAGTGATGAGAATTTTGTCTTTTATTTAAAATTCATATTTGAAATTTTGCTATTCTGTTTTCATTCTGGTTTTCTAAAATAATACCTGTGGTTTCAGAAAACATCAGCATTTTGTCCATGTTCCTTCAATTGTCTATTTGGTCTTCAAGTTGATAATAATCTGGAATATTTTTTTAGCAAATACACATTTCAACTACAAGATACTGTAATAGAAACTTTTATGCAATGGGGCAAAACGTGACCTACCTTTAAAGGTTGTGCATGTTAAATCAATTGCCTTGCTGTAATGAATGCATGTGGGCCTCTATTGCCAGACCTTGCTGTGTGCTTGATTCGAACAGGGTAAAAAACAAGAAAAACAACGGAGAAAGTGGAAAAGGGCAAGGAAAAGATTGATGTTTGATGTGAGAAAGTGATTTAGATCTGACAGGTACTATTCATGATTAAAAAGAGTTAAAGGTCAATTTAAGAAGCTGTAAACTAATCAAATGACACAACATTGATCTTATCTTGTTAGAAACTCAAGTTGATATATATGCCAGATCACTTTGATGCTTACACCATTAAAACACAGGATATCAAAGTTATCAGCTGTCTTTTTATTTTAATAATAGGTCAGAAAATCTGTGGAGTCACTCATGCATTGGCACCATATATTCCATTCGCTCATAAAATTTCTCATAACTGGATAGCTTTTATGCATCAGAACCTTGATTTAGAAGGTTTTCACTCACCCTGTTGGTGATCAATTGCTAGAAATCTGGTTTTTCACTAAATCACTGTTATCTTCAGTAGATATGGACTTAGCAGATGTCCAGCCATTGTGAGAAAGGGTCAGTTCAGTTCCTTCCCATTTATCAAGATGACCATAGATGCTCCTGCACTTGATTGCACTCTCAATATGGTCAGAATATTCTTGGAGGAGTGGTATATAATACTCATGGGCAATATCCCAATGCCTGTTATCTGCGCAATGCATAATAATGATGTGATGATGATATAGGTAGCACTCATTACAACAGGTTAATGTTTGCCTGCTTTACAGATATACTCCAGTATGACTCACTGGCCTGTATTCTGAAGTCGGGTTTAACTTAAACTCAGGTTTAAAGTTGTGGTTTAAGTATGGACAGCCAGTTGTTACATAATCACTAACAGTAGAGATATCAAACTTCAGCTCATTCGGCTCTCAAATCATTCATAATTGTGTAGGAAGTATGAGTAGATGATTGTCTTCACTGTCGATGAATCAGGAAAGAGCACAGTAAACATAAGAAACATACAACTTAATAAAAAATTTGATACTTTTTGCTGTCCATACTTAAACCACAACTTTAAACCTGAGTTTAAGTTAAACCCGACTTCAGAATACGGGCCACTCAGTTTATGGAATGAGGGTTTGAGCTATGTTTTAAACAAAAACCTTTTTTTTGGGGGGGGGGTGGGGTGGGGAATGGATTGGTCCATTTATGTCTGGATGTACAGTGTCATAGCTAGTATGGCTGGAAATTGCAAATGTAAGCATTCCTTATTAAGGAAATTTGAGAAGTAGAATTTTTACTTCTTTGCTGCTTTTTATTTTTTTTGCAGAGTTCAGTTCTGGGCAGTGTTTCCTTTCCAAAGGTTTAATACGTTTCCCTCTGTTGAATTTCAAAACAAGCATTTTTTGTGTGTCTGAATAGGGTGTTTGACGTAAGTAGTGTCATATTACCCCATTCCACCACTTGTCTCTCATCTCTGATGCATACCCATCAAGCTTCAGTGTGAAAATTTCCAGAATGAGGATTTTGACCTTGATATTTCTAGTGATACATAAAATATTTATACTAAATTATTGCTCTAAATTGATGTAGCCTCCTTTAGAGCAGTTTTTAACCTTCACACTTTCTCATTTGATATAACTAGCTACTGTTTATGAGAATTCCTCTGTCATTACCACCGCATTGCTGTACTTGTGAGTTCTACATCATTGATATGTCTCATGTTCATTATTTATTCTCTTCTTCTCTATAGTCATTTCTGCCTGTTTTTTTTTTTTTTTTGTCTGCCATTCTCTCCCCTCATCTCCCTCTCTTTTTCTGTATTATCTCTTTTCAATTTTTCTCTCATCTCTTTCTCTTGCTTCTCTCATTTTCTCCTCTTAGTTCCTCTCTCCTTTACCCCTTTTATCCCCTCCCTATTTTCTTTCTCCTTTTGGTCTTATTGTTATTTTCTTTTATCTCTTTTCTTTTCCCCCTCTCTCTCCTTTCACAATATCTTCCCCCCCCCCCCTTTCAATAGTTTTTACTTGTTTATACCTTCTTAACTTTCTTTCTTCTCCTTTTTACCCAGCTCGTGTAGTTACATTTCAAATATCTTCTTTTGCTATGGCTATCCATCTCTTTCTTGAATTTCTCCCCCCCCCCCCCATGCCTCTTCCCTCTACCCTTTGACCTGTCTCTCTTCCACCTATGCCCCATCCCCCATCACTTTCCCTCTAGTCAGTATCACCTCCTCTGTCAATCCATATATTTTCCATTCTCTATGTCCCTTCCCTTTACTTCAGCACATTCTCATACCAAAAAAAATGTTTTATCTGTTATTTCTCCTTTCCTTTCTTTAAGTGCCTCCTTCCTTCCCCCTTCGACTCATCTCTCACATCAACCCATACTCCTTTTCCACTTTCCTCCCCCCCCCCTCATCTTCACCCCCCCCCCAATCATGTCTCTCTCTCTCTCTCTGTCCCACCTGTGCCCCTCTCCCGTGCACCCGCCTCCCCCATCACCTTCCCTATTTACTATAGCAACACCTCAAGAGCAAATCGCTTGATCTTCTTTTAGCGCACTCCGTGCCACATTTCATTAGCAGACCACATGTATGCGTGATCACATGTCTCTTCATGTAAGATACACTCCAACACTTCCCGTGGAACGCATCCCTTTACCATGCATCAAACAAACACCCCCTATGCCACAGTCGCACCAACAAGATACACTCCACACCGCTCAAAATTTTTACATTGTTTCCAATGGCTTTTGATCGGTCAGTCTCATTGGTGTGACTAGACCTTTATCTTGACACAGCGACCCAACATTATACCATGTCATGAGAGGCTATTGTCAAAAATCCAAGACAGTGAGATTAAACTGACTTTAAAGGGACAACCTACACTGATAAAATGGTTTTGGTAGAAGATGATTGTCCCTGTAAAGCCATTTTTAGGTCTGTGAAAGTTTGAGAAAATACCAGCTAGAAGATACATTTTAACATTATACCATGTGAGGCCATTGATAAAAATTTGAAGACAGTGAGATGAAAGTGGCTTTAAAGGGATGATCCACACTGATAAACTGGTTTTGACAGCAGTTGTTTGTCCCTTTGAAGCCACTTTAACATCACTGAAAGTTTGAGAAAATTCCTTCTGAATCATTGTTTAATAATCACTTACAAAATGTGGCAAACACATATTCTTTGCTCCTAGCAATTGATGTTCGTTGTTGAGAATGTCAGCATAACATTTGAAGAATCAAATTATTGAATTAATTGAAAAACCTATTTGACTTACATTACTCAAGTTGGTCGTAAAGTCTTGCATACCTTTATGCCCAACTTTATGAAATAGCCACCAGAGAGAAAAACATTTTACAAATGTAGACATGTATCCATGACTCCCACTGGTTAGGAAAAACCCAGAGAATTAAATGCCTCGTTTAATAATTCCAGCACAGCATGATGCTTTGGCTGCAGAATCACGTGCATGACCTCCTAACTAATTACCCACCATGTACTCTAATCTAGTTCAAAGACATTCATTATTTAACAACTTAAACATTAGCTCCAGCAGCATATTGTTATCCTGTTTCTTTGCTACAATTTTAAAAATTTCACACAAGTAATTGTTGTTACAAAAGGAATGAATTGATCGTGAAAAGAAAATATTTTTTCCTTTTGTTACTCTGACCGCTTTAGATAATCATTAAAAAAACTTCACTTTGACATTGGCTTTCATGCATGCACCAAAACCTTCACCTTGCTGATCGCTTGTTTCACCCTGTTTTCACATACAACAGATACAAGCCACTTAAGGGGGTGAGTGAGTCCCCCCCCCCCCCCCCCCGATAAAACCCTCCATCGAGTTACCAAAACTGCTTTTAAATTACGAGCATAAACAGGTTGTTTTTATCAGTAAAACAAACAAAACAAATTATGTAATCCATACTCTGGATATCGGCATGCATGGCTATATACGCGACAGCCATTAAGTGATTAAAACACAGGCTTCATTAGTCATCATAATTAGATATTAGTTTGTGAGGTTAATGAATACAGATGCCCTACCACTGTCTATCCATCAAATGAATTAAATCAATTAAGTATTATTTGTCATTCAAGTGGGGGCATTTTACCTGTCGATGTTCTTCTAACCACTCACTAATCAGTCACATTTGATATGCATGAATCCAATTAATATTAATTTTCCAATTACCTGTGTTGGTTTTTGCCGGTATTGTGTTCAGCTAACAATCTGTTGGCTTTCCTTATCAGTATGCATGAGTGTTGAATATGAAAGTACTGTGTGACACTTAGCGAGATGTGATGCTGAATAATGTAAAATGTTAAAGCAGTCTTGAGTTGAATTAGAAAGTAAACGTTCCTTACTTTAATTAAAAGTGAGTTACAAGTTTAAAAGTCGATAGGGTACTTAATATTTGAAAATGATAACAAGATTTATTACTTCATGATCTATATACTTGTGAAAGAAATAACCCAAAAGTCCTTGTTTTGATTGTTAAAGATGATTTATTTTATTGTACTTTAGCAAGAATGAGGATTGAAAATAAGAAAATATATAAGCAGTAAAAACATAATTAATCATTGTTTGTAATTTTGTACAGTAGGCCAACTGTGGAAAAGTCATCAAAAATAAATATAGTAATGTTTTCACTTACTTCGTTCACATTTCTGAGATCTTTCAAGGTATTATGCCCGGTTGACACTTGCACTCATTGTGGTGCCTGCATTGATGCGCGCCAGTGCGGGATACTTTATGGCATATTCATGCATTGACCAGACTAGTTCATGCAGTGTTCATGCACTGTCCCGACGTGCTTTCAGCAAATATTCTCAACACCCTACTCTGATGTATCTAGCAAAATTCAAATATTCCAACGTTCTGGTGTTGACACACTCTATGTTCGTTGATTAGGACCACTTACGCTGATCTCGTGGTCTCTACTCAAGATTTTGTGCATATCATTCGCGAACTATGCGTGAAGTATGCTTAGCCTATGCGCAAAGTATGGATGACCCTGTTGTGAACTTGTGTGCCACTACCCTGGGGGTGTGCCTACTATTTTTTGCACCACAAAATTTCTATTTCGAAACCATTCAGTGGCACGACTAGGTTGCTCAGAGTTTGCGCATAGTTCACGCACCTATCCGCAAGCTGGCACGCATAGTTCTCGCATTGGCCCGCATGAGTGCGTGCCCATGCACAAACTATGCAGGAACCACAATGCGTGCAAGTGTCAACCGAGCTTTAGCCTCTACTGGACCCTGTTGCAAGGAGAGTTGCATTTGGATTTAGCTACAAAAATCAAGTGCAAAATCTGATTGGTTAAAAATCAAGATGTGTTTGATCCTTGTTTGATTGCAACTCTTTTTGCTATGGTCCCTGGGCCCTGTAACACAAAGGTAAGCAATCAATCGCTAATTTGAAAGAGCAATTCTGATTGGTTCCTATTCAGTCTACTGAGCAAAATGCTCATGCAACGATGGTCTTGATAGGCCATTTCATTTAGTGATTAATTGTTAAACTTTGTGTCACAGGGCCCTGATCTTGTAATGGTATGCAAAATAATTTGCTTTGATGATTTAAAAGCCTTCTGAAGCTCTATTTTATTATACATGTAGATTATGTGACTGAAGACTTTTTTGATTGTTACATGTTCTAAATTTGCTCTTATATTTAACCAAGTTGGTGTATACAGGGGCTCTTATGCAACTTATTACAGGGGCTAATTTTACATTTTTGATGCATATTGTTCCTGGCCACCATTTATTTTGTACATAAACGTAAATTTATTGCAATCTAAATTTTTGCCTATGTTATTATATTTGGAAAAGAGGATAGCTTGCTTCCAATTAACACATCCCAGACGTGACATTCTCTATCCTTCTAAAAACACTCTCAGGTTGAATAAGCCAGAATTCTTTAGAATTCTATCTTACAGAGGAACAACTGAGCTCGATCCTGCCAAGCTTTCGGTTTCATTGTCAATGTTTCTCCCACACACATGAACCCCATAAATCGCAGTCGGCATAATGTCTAAGTGAGATGCAGAGTTATTTTTAGCCAAGCCAGGCCAGGGTAACCCTGGGAGCAAGCCCCCAGCGCTACGGCTTGCCTCGCAACATCTTAGCCTGCGTACTAAATGCTAATGGAGCGTGTAAAATGAGCAGTTGGAAAATTATCATCCAATGGAATCTGGGGGGGGGGGGGGTTCATGAAACAAACTGTGATATTCACTGACAAAATTTGTTCTTAGCCAATCAGATGCAAGAATATGGCAGCTTATAACAATAAAATCACTGACTGTTTGTTTCTTGAAATGCTCCCCTTTTTCAAGTTCCTGTCTTCTCAAAATGGCATGAAAACACGCAGGAATGTAAATAGAGATTGTAAATGCCTGAATTTTGAGAATGGAAGTTGGAAGCAGGAAATTAAAGCGAGGGTACATTTTCTTTATAAGTTTGCCATGGTGCTTTTTCTAATCACAACGTTTATCTTCATGTTTATATTTTTGTCACGAAAATAGTAAGAGTGAAGATGAGATTGTTTTGTCATGCATTTTGATGTTCTCTGTTTTGGGAGCGAGTATGTAGTAATGTTAAATGTTTTTTTACATTTTTTTTCAAGTAGAGAAAAAGATTATGTTAAAGAGTTTTACAAGTGAATTGGGGTTTTCAGAGAGAGACTGGCACTAATAGCTTTCTGTGCAACAGCAAATCCTCTCGTCCACTGCTCATGTGCATCACATGCAAAGAAAAAATAGTTAAAACATAACATTTTATGTGAAGAGATATGCCCCCCCCCCCCCCCATTAGAAGAAAATTTGTTATGAATGAAAGAATGGATGGATTAGTGAATCAATTAATGGATAGATAAATGATTAAATAAATAAATAGATGTGTGCCAGATCAAATAGCTTGTTTTTCAACGGGGGGGGGGGGGGGGGGGTTATTTGGGGATGACAAAACATACAAAACACAAGAAATCTGGTTTCCTTCTTGAAAGACATGAGCAGATTAAAATAATCTATATTGATTATTAATGATTTTTTTTTTATCGTTTGTTTCTTTTTCAGTACTGTATACGATATGCGAGGACCTGGAACTCGATTTCTATTCCATGTATGCCTTGGTTGGGATCTGGAACTCAGTGTTTCTCCTCATATACTCTTTCACCGATGCAAGCAAGCTTATGAAGTGGTCTACAAGGTAAGTTGATTCATCTTAGAGTACTTGCCCCAAACACACTCTAAATTCCAAGGATTTAAAATAAATCCAAATCGGCTGTGGATAGTGACCAGCCAAATGTTGGATTTATTTTTAAATCTTCAGGATTAACTTCCCAATCTCAAAAGATTTAAATTCAAATCTTTCAGGTTTATATTTAAATCTACAAGGTTTAAAACTAAATCTAATATTTGGCTGGTCAATATTCACAGCCGATCTGGATTTATTTTAAATCCTTGGAATTTAGAGTGGAATCTTATTGATCAATAAACAGGAGTGCGCGTCCTCTTCACATGATCTGATCAGTGCGGTCATGCCTTTTATAATGCATGCAACTAGGCATTTAAGTGTGACTCTAAGTCATACTTAAATCTTTGTGAATCACCCTCTGGTGGATATTTGATATTAATATTAGTTGATTATATTTATATATAAATATCGTTGATAACATGACATATTGTCAAGTCTGAATAATGCATACAACTAGGCATTTAAGTGCGACTCTAAGTCATACTTAAATCTTTGTGAATCACCCCCTGGTGGATATTTGATATCAATATTTGTTGATTATATTTATATATAAATATCGTCGATAACATGACATATTGTCAAGTCTGAAAATCCATCATGTATGATCATTATGAGCTGCAATTCTGTGAGAGCAGGAAAGGGGAAATAAAAGTTAGGCTCATCAGTGCTTTCCATGAAAAGCGAGCATTTGGGTACCAACGTTAAAAAGTTGATTTAAACCATACTGAGCAGCATTTTTTGGTCAATAGATAGTGATTAACTTTCATAATTGACAACATTTTGCTCATATACATCAACTTAATCATAACACCATTATCGAATATTCAATATTTTTATATAATTTCAACATCCAAATATCGCCCTGCACCAGGAGCCCCAAGCCCTGCCCTCTAAGGGGAAAAATCCAATTCTCGCCTATCCAGAAACTGATATGCTAAAATTGACTGGTTTTGAATCATTGGTCTGAAACCATGGTTTCTTTGGAAATGTATCCCTCCCATATTAAAATTAAAGTCAAACATGCACTCAGATGCATTATCAGTACACATTTGTCCATGAATTTTTTTTATGAGACTTTATTGCAACTAAATGATTGGATTTGAATAACATAATAAAAATGAACATATGAATCTTACAAATGTAGAAATATACAGAACATAATAGTAGCCACAGGTGAAAACCTATCAAAATGAGAAAATATGAAACCTACATTAATGCTCTTTTTGATAAGTAATAGAAAGAACATTTAGAAATTTGGTGTCAACTGAAACATTTATTATAATAAATTCAGTACACTGTATCACAAATGAGTCCCTGTATCGTTCTTAGTGTTCAACCATTACAAGGAATATCAAGCAAAAATCTACTTCTTATTCAATAATAACCATTACAAGGAATATCAAACAAAAATCTACTTCTTAATCAATAATAACAATTACAAGGAATATCAAGCAAAAATCTCATTCAATAATAACCATTACAAGGAATATCAAGCAAAAATGTCATTCAATAATAACCATTACAAGGAATATCAAGCAAAAATCTACTTCTTATTCAATAATAACCATTACAAGGAATATCAAGCAAAAATCTCCCTCTTATTCAATAATAACCGTTACAAGGAATATCAAGCAAAAATCTCATTCAATAATAACAATTACAAGGAATATCAAGCAAAAATCTCATTCAATAATAACCATTACAAGGAATATCAAGCAAAAATGTCATTCAATAATAACCATTACAAGGAATATCAAGCAAAAATCTACTTCTTATTCAATAATAACCATTACAAGGAATATCAAGCAAAAATCTCCTTATTCAATAATAACAATTACAAGGAATATCAAGCAAAAATCTCCCTCTTATTCAATAATAACAATTACAAGGAATATCAAGCAAAAATCTCATTCAATAATAACCATTACAAGGAATATCAAGCAAAAATCTCCATCTTATTCAATAATAACCATTACAAGGAATATCAAGCAAAAATCTCATTCAATAATAACAATTACAAGGAATATCAAGCAAAAATCTACTTCTTATTCAATAATAACCATTACAAGGAATATCAAGCAAAAATCTACTTATTCAATAATAACCATTACAAGGAATATCAAGCAAAAATCTCATTCATTAATAACCATTACAAGGAATATCAAGCAAAAATATACTTCTTATTCAATAATATATCATTTCTTTCATAGCACACAGGTTCACCTTTCAGTGCCCATGGCAATAAAGGAAAAATACAACATTGAAAATGGGAGGACAGAAAGAAACAACCAAACAAATTCTTGATTCTGTGTGAATTTAGACTTTGCCTGTTTTTCAGTGAAAATATGTAAACTAAGCATAAATCCAATTCAGTCACATTTCACCAGAATCAAGTGGTATCTCTTGGGAAATAACATCCATATCAACAGTAAAAAATATTTTTTGAGATTGCATAAAACTGTGTAATGAGCTCTCATGTAAGGGAGCTTCCTAAGGGTCCGCTGGGTTTATGCTACCATCTTTTAATTAGCGTGATATTGATTCTCCACAAACTAACACTTGCTGGTGCTCTTTGAATTTGTAACAGTGAGCATTTTATTTCATTTCCCAAAGCTAGGTTTTAGTAGATTTGGTCGTAAAGGTGTAGAATTAACTACTTGTGTGTATTCCACATTCTTATCGATAAATCTGATGCTTTTGTTTTCTCCTATCTTGGCAGCATTCGCAATACTTTAACTCACTTGCTTGACAACGTCATGTACTTTAACTAAGCAAATAGGAATAGATAAAAGATTTTATGCGGGTTTTGTTTGTTTCTGTCTCCCTGAGTATAGGCTGAAATGGTAGTTGTACCTCTTGATAACTTCAGACAAAATCAAAGTATAAATACTGAAAATACCAATAGATTAAACGCTTATCTATAAACAATAATGGCGGAATATATACACGATTTTAGCTTTCATTTTAATTTTAGTTTACAATAATATTAATATCCTTGGGAAATAAAAGCATCAATGCATATCTGCAGTTCATTTGAAAATGTTAGTTGTACACCAGTAAATATCTGTAACAGGACAATGACCTTTAACACTCTTTGGATACTATTTATTATTATTAAGATGTAGGATTTTAGAGGCGCAGATATTTTTTGACGTCTTGCGAGGTTGTTTCAAAGAGACAAAATATGAAAACTGATTTTTAACGTGCATGCCTATGAAAACCATCCAATATTGAAAATATTGGACGAAATGAATATTTTGCCCCGCCCACAAGCTTATCATTGGTTAATAAATCATTGTGCGCTTTAAGCTATTGTTACGTCACAATGAAATTGCATTGCGTAGTAGTTGCCAGGAGGTGTGGTAAAGGAGCATCAATTTATTGAATTCAAATGCGCTTGCACTATACGCTAGCACATCTTTACTTTACTACATAGATTTCTTTTTTTTAATGACAATACTTAGGCACCATGCTCATGATTTACAGGATTGCCATAAACATGATAAATGATGGTTACTAAAAACATTTTTTTTTTGCTTCATAATTTGTGGGGGTATCTAAATAATAATATTGGATGACCAATTTTCGTGGGATGCGAAAAAATATTGTTACTCACTGAAGAACAATGCTGGATTCGTCTCGGACTCATCCAATATTGTTCTTCAGCTCGTACAATATTTCTTCGCATCCCACTCAAGGCCATCCAATATTCCCTAAATATTGAAACTCTCCAGGTGCAGGAAAGCTCCCTGTGGAGAAACTCACTCCAAGTGACATTTTCTGTGAAGACATCTAACCCTTCCAAACCCTAAGGAGAGCTATCCTACCAGAATCTTGTAATATGGATGCCACTTTTCAATTTCAAATCAGGGCTCCGTAACACAAAGGTTTGCAATCAATCGCTAAATACAAATGACCAATCAAGATCATCGTTGCACGCGCACTCAGTTTAAAATACTAACCGGGAGCCAATCAGTGCGGTTCTTTCATATTTGCAATTCATCAAAAAAACCTTTGTATTACGTAGCCCTGAATTCAAAATTTATATACTTATTTTCATTAAGCTAGAGAAAACACATTTGTGTCGCTCATTATAGATGAGTTTCATACTTATTTCATTAATTCTGAGCGGCATCCCTATCATAAGGCATATTTCTGTATAGTCAATGGATACTATAGCTTAAACATATTATTTATAGATTGATGTCTTTCTGCATAAACTATTGAATAAATTTCTATATGTGTGTGTTTTTATCTTTTGTCTTACAGATCGACAGAGGAGATTTTCTCTCTTTTTGTATCAATAGCATTTTGTGTAGATGCTTTCAAAGATTTGGCTGCTGGTGAGTATTATCTGGGGAACAGGGGGACAGTTTCATAAAGACTTACGATTATTATAACTTTGCTATCGTAATTACTGTGGAAACAGTGCTCAACAGCCAGTCAAATAGAAGATTTCAATGTAATCAGTTGGCATTTTGTAAAGATACTTTCAAAGATATGGCTGCTTGTGAGTAGGACATGGGGACAATTTCATAAAGAATGATGATTATTATGAATTTGCTGTTGTAATTACCATGAACACAGGACACATGAGACCATATAATAAAAATATCCATAATATTGATAGCCCTTTAAAGAATGGTTCGAAAATCCCTGCAATCTGATTGGTTAGCCCCTGTGTATTACTTTTGGGAGTGTCGTGGTCTTGTGTTTAAGACTCGCTTTCAATCTGAAGGATGAGGGTTCAATTCCAAGCCATTGTGTGTTTTCCTTTAGCAAGAAATTTACCTACATTGTGCTGCACTCAACCCAGGTGAGGTAAATGGGTACCGGCAGGAAGTAATTTCTCAAAAAGCTGTGTGCACCGGAATCGGTAGACTAGCTTAACCGGGAGCGCCTTGAGCACCTTGCAAGGTGGATACATGCGCTATACAAATTGTATACCGTATTATTTTATTTTACTGGGCAGGTGATCAATTAAATTTTATGAATTTTAGTTAGTCAATTTCTACAAGTGATGTAATTTTTTTATTAATATTCTTCGTTTTTCTAAACTGGAGAACATAAAATATCAGTTTGGTTATGGTTGACTCATGGATTTTAGTATGATACTCAAACATGAATTAAAAGTTAGCAAATGAATACCAAGTTTGTGTTACTTCTCCCTGAAAGAGCTATGATGAACTAATTCACCATGTACATTTTAATTTACTTTGTAGAATTTGACAAACATTACCATGCAAGCGAGTGCACAGGTGTTCCCGCCGCCGGTGGCCTCCTCATCTCAACCCAACCGTCCATGACAACCCTCAATGATAGCAATACCGACCCCACCACTACACTCTTCAGCAATATCTCAAGCCAAATCTCCACTACCCTCGCCTCATCTTCCACTCCGGAGTGCCACAGGGATTCCAGTATCCTCTATCTGCTTCTAATGCTTGGCACACTGTGGCTTGGTGTAACGCTTTATAACTTCACAAAGAGGTGAGTTGATTAATAGATGGTAAGATGGACAGACAGACAGACAACAGACAGACAGAATAGATAGATAGATAGATAGATAGATAGATAGATAGATAGATAGATAGATAGATAGATAGATAGATAGATAGATAGATAGATAGATAGATAGATAGATAGATAGATAGATAGATAGATAGATAGATAGATAGATAGATAGATAGATAGATAGATAGATAGATAGATAGATAGATAGATAGATAGATAGATAGATAGATAGATAGATAGATAGATAGATAGATAGATTTTCCAGTATCTTCTTTCTGTTTATCATGCTCGGCACACGATGGCTAACTCTTTGTGAAACAGTCCCTGCTCTTTATAGTTATGCATTTCCCACAATTCCTGAAACACATTCTCTTACCATTCATTGTGACCGCATTAAAACTTCATGTGATTGTGAAATTAGGCCACTGTATGATGCAATCACCAAAATTTATGTGGCGTGATTCGTCTTTGAACTATTTTTACTCAACTTAAAACATTCTTCACCTTGAAACACATTCCCTCATAATTCAATGTAACCGTATCACTGAGCTTCAAATGAATGTGAAATTGGGTCAGCATATGATGTGATCATCTCAAAATCAATTTACTCATCTCGTTTTGTCTTCACAGTCCGTTTCTTGATGCAAGCAAGCGAGAGGCTCTAGCAGATTACGCCCTTCCAGTGGCTGTTCTTATCATGTCCTTTGTCGGCTCCTACGTCTTCAGGGGAACTGAAGGTATGGATCCTTGATAAAAAAATATGAATTATCATTCGGTAACCTTGATATCATTTTTTGTTCAATGATCTTTGAATTGGCAACTTTCTCATTTCCTGTTTATTTTATAAAAACAATATTACTCACATTTGGGTTCTGAGCAAGTAAATATGAATAAATATCAATAAAATGAACAGCAAAAAGAATAGAGACAATGGGGGAAATGAAAAAGAAAACATTTTCTTCATTTAAAAGAAGACATTTACTTCATTTAAAACAAAATGAAATTCCCTTTTTTAAGAAGAAATTTTCATATTTACATCCAAACTTCTCGTGGAAAGTGGATATATCCCTCTTGTCTTCACCTGTTTCAGCCCTCATCAATTCATGTGCATATGATGTTCATATCAACAGAAGGTATACAATAACTGTTTTTGTTGTTTTTCTCAGCGGATATCTTCAGTTATAATGATGGTGAAGCCCTCAACGTGACCAAGTTTGAAGGTATCTCTATTGGTATGGTGGCCGGCTCCATGGGACTAGGATTCTGTCTCTCTCTCCTCTTTTTCATGGATCAAAACATATCTAGCGCCCTGGTTAACAACCCAGCTAACAAGTGAGCATACTCAACTCATTTCAGTATAAAGAACATTTGTCTCTGAGATTACACATATACTTAAGGTTCAATAAGGATGATTTACTTGGCTTTTTGCATTCAAAAGTGGCAAATTCTGAGACGAGTTTTAGCACGCAAGGATTTGCCCTAATTCTATTTACCTGTTTTAATGAAGTCTCTTGTGAGTAGTTTTCTGGGTAATTTGTGTCCAGACATATTATACTAGCGATTCCACCCTGGGTAAAAGCGAGTGAATATATTAATGAATAAACACATACATTGTAGTACAGTAAGTTGATGTTGTAGAGTATTAACGCTTGTGGAATATTGAATATTTCATGGAGTGAATATGTCTGCAAGAGAAATATTTTTATTATTATTTATTATTATTGGGGAAGCTTCAAACTTTATGATATGTCAGTGTTTTTTTTAAGAGGCTAAGGGTGTTGTAAAGTAAGAAAATAAAATTTGTGTTGAGGTAATCACACCTAATCATAAGTCTGAATAATATACAGAGGAATTGTTATCATTTGCTTTTAGGAATATTTCCAGAATATATTATA
Source organism: Lytechinus pictus (assembly GCF_037042905.1). Lineage (NCBI taxonomy): Eukaryota > Metazoa > Echinodermata > Echinoidea > Temnopleuroida > Toxopneustidae > Lytechinus > Lytechinus pictus. The sequence goes on along the minus strand of NC_087255.1, from coordinate 23,570,558 downwards.
CAAATAGCGAATAGGCATGAGTGCGATGGTGCGAGATTTCGCATGAGGTGAAAAAAAGATGCTCTATTCAACGAGGCGTGAGCCGAGTTGAATAGAGCGTTTCTTTCTTTCACCGAATGCGAAATCTCGCACCATTGCACGAATAAGAATATTCGCTATTTGTGTTGTACAACGCCTCGGAGTTTAGCGAATTTATGAAAAAACAAAGAGTTTTTCCTGCAGTAATCTATGAAAAGCAAAAAGCAAAATCCCACAAGCGAACACCTCGGGCAGCATTGCGCATTAGCCAGCAGGCTATACGCGTATTGCACCTGCATTTTTACTGAGCGCAATGAATTGAATCGTATTGTGACGTCACCTCCTAAAGCCGTGCAACGGTACATTTTGGATGGTATGTCTTTTGTGCAACGGTACGAATGTTTGACATTCAGCCTCCCATTTGCTCGCGTACAACAAGCTAAGTAGGCGTTGTACAATACATACTATATACCATTCCTGAATTTATTTTTGCTAGATTGAAGAAGGGGACAGCGTACCATCTGGACCTGTTTGTGGTAGCCATCATGAATTGTTTTGTATCAATCGTTGGTCTACCATGGGTCCATGCGGCTCTGCCTCACTCTCCACTCCATGTGAGGGCGCTAGCAGATGTAGAGGAGAGAGTAGACCAGGGACACGTCTATCACATGTAAGTAATATGATTGATTGGTAGATGATAATACACACGATTGAGGGCGTAAGTAAGAATTATATTCATAACCTATTGAACGTTTATGTGTTTGGACTGTTTCAAATTTAACAAGAGCGGGTAATTCTACTAACGAAATGAGCGTAACGATGTGTATTATGTGGTTCATATTATAGTGATGTGGATTATTATTTATAAACTATTCTCATTTCAAAACCATGATCAGTCATACTTAACTCATGACCATTCAGCACTAGTCATTGGTAAATCTATGACCGGTCACTTGTGCATGCACATAACTTATCATGTTGGGATCCACTTCTTCATCTTATGGTAGACAATGATGATTAATGGTGACTATTTATAAAACATCTTTTTACTCCCTGCAAACTTTGTTTGGTGGAGTGTATAGTAATTAGCATACAGTCTGCGGTGGTCTGCCTGTTGCAAATCTTGCAGATCAAACTGCTGCCTAAGTTTGCACCCAGTGCTCATGAGACTTGGCGCTTGCATTGGTCTTGTAGATTTCTGCAGACAAATAAATGACGCCATTCCACATGGCTCCTGACGTGGTAATGAAATCATGACATATGACGTGAGTTGTAACATAAAATGGAATCTTTGTCATGAGTGAGTCAGCGCAACTTTGGTCAATTGTTTTTAAGACTTGACTGCCAATACCATGACATCATTCCACCTGACTCTTGACATGATAATGAAATCATGACATTGTATGACATGAGTTGTAGCATAGAGATTGAATCATTATGATGTCATGAGTTTGTCGGCGCAACTTCTAGTCCATTGTTTCTAAGACTTGACCCCCTGATGCTTGAGAGTGATAATTATTCCTAATGCTTCTCATCTCTGTTTCTTTGCAGTGTGGTGAGAGTGAGAGAGACCCGTTTAACAACGCTCTTCTCACACATCATGATAGGTCTATCCATCATGATGTTACCCACCCCGCTTCAGTACATCCCCAAGGCTGTCCTCTACGGTCTATTCCTCTATATTGCGTATACCGCCCTCGATGGCAACCAGCTCTTTGAACGCATCGTTCTGCTCATCACGGAACAGGTAAGGCTGATCAGAGCTGCCAATTAGCAGCATTTTATCTTGTTTAGGAGAATTTTTAGAGGGAAAAAGGATACTAAATAAGATTTTTCCCCTTGAAGTAGGATATTTGAAACTTGTAAGAATGATGATTTTGGTATGTTTTTCAAAATTTTGAAGGAAATTGAATTTTAAGGTTGGCAGCTTTGGATGATTGCCTTGATGTTTTCTTGCTGTGATTTGAAATAGTCCCTTCAAATCAGTCAAAATTGGTTTCCTATTAAATACTCGGGGGGGGGGGGTTCAGGTTAATGCATGATTATTATTCAAGAATTCAAATGAATTGTTAAAAAGTAATAACTTTCATGAAAATTGACAGGTCTTACAAATATCTTTCCTACCCAATTTTTTTCCCATTTTAAATAACTAATGCATGTGGAAGTGTTTCACATCGCATTAAATGTGACATAAAATTGACACTTACAAGACTGTTATCATATACCGTTATTGAAATTCAACAGTAGCACAAATATTTGAAAAGTATCCCCAGGCTTATTAACCACTCAATCTACACTATCTGCAATACCAATTTTATTATATGTGTACTATCAGATGCAAGTAACTAACAATTCTAGTCATGATAAAAGCCACTTACTATTTGATACATAAAATGCTCCCCAGAACCCAGTCTTAACAAAAAATTTCAATTGATCCAAACAACCATAACTATGGAAAGCCAGCAACACCAACATCTAAAATGCTTGTTTGTTCAAAATGTTTTCTAGATATGATATGTAATCATACATACATCACATAGTCTTGACAATTCAGTGTGCTCCTCTTTGTTTACCAAGTACATTTTGAAAAGTTTCTGTAGCAAAAATTATGACAATGATGGATTTCCGTACAGCAGAGGTTGATCGGATCAATTGTAACTCTCTGTAAATAATCCCCAGAAGTCAATCTTCTATGACTTGTCTTGATATCTTGCTACAGGCTGCGTACCCTCCCAACCACTATGTGAGAAGAGTACCTCAGCGTAAGATGCATCTCTTCACGGCTGTTCAACTCTTACAGCTTGGTATCCTATGTGGGTTTGGCTTCTCTCCGTGGCCCTACCTCAAAATGGTCTTCCCTCTCCTTATTCTCACCTTTCTACCTATTAGGTAAGTAGTATGGATGGCTCAGGAGGGAATACCAGAAATATTCCAAGAGTTATTGCACATATTCCATGAATCGCAGATGAGTGGAATATTGGACCTAACGAGTGGAATATTTCTGGTATTCCATGAAATAAAGCCATTCAATATAATTATTATTATCTATCCCACCCCGGGAAAAATCAGTTAATATGGCCTCACTTCATAAAGTCAGAGAAAATGCAACTTAAATGTAGTTCATTATGACATCATTAAGTATCATTGTGCTGTATGCTGCGTATCTCGTTTCATTCATTGTTGTACAGGTTGTATATTTTGCGCATTCGTCCATGCGCTTTATACTGTTGAATACGGTCTCATATTGAACAGCAAGTTTTGTACAGGAGCCTATGGGATATTTGTTGTATTTCGGTCCTTTTAGGAATACGTTGTTGAATACGGTCTCATATTGAACAGCAAGTTTTGTACAAGAGCCTATGGGATATTTGTTGTATTTCGGTCCTTTTAGGAATACGCTTTCGTATTGAACAGGCAATTAATGCAGACAAATGTACATGTTTTTGCTGCATCGCTCTAGATAGATAATAATTATATCATATTGTCTGGCCTGAGGGGAACATCAAATATATTGCCCGCAATAGAATCATATTGGCTCTGTCGTTACACGAGGGCAATATGTTTTTTTAAGGGCAATATATTTTATGTTCCCAGAAAGAGAAGCCATTCAGTATTTTTATTATTATCCAAATCAGACATCTAGAGCAAAAATTGTGAAAATTTAGACATTTTACAGTTTAAGAATGGGAATCTATTTTGTGATTTTGAGCAGACTGGGCCTCTGAACTTTACCATTGTGACGTAATTAAAATGGCGCGTCCTTGGCCTGGGATGCAGTATCCAGTGTTGTCTCAACGTGATTAATATTATGACGTATAGCACTGTGCGGTTCAATAGGTTTCATATCATAGAGTTGTAGATCCTTGTTGTTTGATAACCATTCTCATCTTAAAATCATTACCGGTCGTGATTTAATAATGACCACTCATTACTGGTCATTGTTGAATCTACGCATTTAAGCCAAATTAATGATAATAATAGCCAGTTCTTATATAGCGCATAACACATTATTAATAACGTCTCTATGCGCTTCCAAAGGACTTGGATATTATTACCCCGGCTGTAGCTCAAGCAGCCTTCCAGTGCTCAGTGCATTTCAAGGAATAAATTCCTGCCAGGTACCCATTCACCTCACCTGGGTTGAGTGCCGCACAATAAGCATAAATTTCTTGCTGAAGGGAACTACGCCATGGCTGGGATTTGAACCCACAACCCTCTGTTTCAAAGGCCAGGAAACTAATCCACTGGGCCACAACGCTCCACATGTGTGCACAGTATCATTAGGATCCATTTTACCATCTTATAATGAATAATGTTCTGGGGAGGGGGTGGGGCTATTCATAAACTGTTCATAAGTTTTACACAACTATACTCAAAATTGGTGAGCTTTTCTTGGGTGTGTTCAATCAGATACTCAATCATATTTATTTCAATCAGCTACAGTTCAAATCTCATCTACATGTTTGTGCCACATGTACATAGAACAGAATATTATCATTATCATTACTATTTTGTTGTTGTTTTTATTATCATTATTAAAATTATGAAGGTGGTATAAGTTTAAATGGTATTGTTTTTATTTTTAATTCTCCAGGCACAAGTTAGTACCATTCCTTATCGACCTCAAATTCCTGGATGCTCTGGATCGAAGCCACTAGGACGGTCAAGCGTCAGAAAGGCCACTCGTCTCTATCGCCGATGGTGACAACAACGACTACATCCAAGCTCCATGTGTGACCATTGCTCGTTATTTCTTAAGCATTATTCATGATTACTCATGCATTATTCATGATTATTCGTGCGTTATTCATGATCATTCATGCATTATTCATGATCATCACCTCGGTCTCCTCTAGAGACGGGTGGGCAAGAAGTCAACGTGCAACACCTTATGATCGTAGTTTCTTAGACAACCCTTCCTGTGTACCTATCTGTACAATCACTTGTCTGTCTGTCTGTCTGTTTGTATGCTGTTTACTGTACATGAAGCACAATCTTTCTTCTGGGTAGGTCAGCCCTGAAGAGCAGCTTCAGGCTGTTTCGAGCCAGAACGCTATACCGAGATCTCCAAGATCACATTGGTTTTGCAGCTGAATAGAGTTGATTAATTGATTATAATATATAGCATTTATATAATGTCTATCTAGTTATCAATTTGTAGGGGGCGCACTGTGTATTACTCAGGCTAAACCCCCACCCACCCCCCCCCCCATTCTGCTACTGTTGCCAGCATTTGGTGCATTTTAAAGATTAATCCAGTTGGGTATGCTTTCACCTCACCTGTGTTGAGATCAGCAGTGTGGATGAATACCTTGTTGAAGCATACTAGACCCTAGGTGTGGATTTTTTGTGATGAATATACCATCCAATGACTTTTGTCTTAATGAAAATTTATCGAATAATTCTTGGTAGAACCCTTCTTCCACATTTTGAATTGAAATAAAAGTAGTAGTAGTCCAATTTTGTCCCAGTTGAAAAGGGGTCGCTAGAATCACCCCACACTCATGGCAGTCACCATTAACCCCTTCCCCGCCCCCTTCACTTTGTATGATTCAGTGCATCCTCCAACCTTGACCAAACCCTCGTACTTTCCTCCCCATTCACTTGCCTCTTCCATTGTCTTCTTTAGCCATCCCCTCCTTGAATCACCAACCTCGAGCCCTTCTTCATACATGCCCGCCATCTCTCCTCCGCATATGCCCATACCATATGCCTTTGTGCATAAAGCGTCGATCTCCGGCATATTTACACAATCATTGTATTGTTTGCACTTGGCCATCTGTTAGATGAATTGAATGAAAGATGAATGAATTTGATTAATATTCTATTTCCATCTATATGATTTTAAACTAATTGGAAGGTTTTTGACTCTATAGCATATTCTTGAATGAGTAATAAGCCACATATTGAAAAGGCTTTCCTCATTATTAAGAACAAGAGGATAATGCATAAGTGTAATCGTGTTGATAAAGTTGATATATGTTGCAAATGTTCATAACATTTCCCATGTAATGCCTGGTGGTATACAAAAAAGTTGTAAATATTTTGTTGTTCATTTCAATGATCACTGACATGATATGTACCTTGTTCTATGCAGGAATTTTTTGTAGAATTCCCATGAATATGTACATATGTTATTAAAAATATAGAGTTCAAACATATTTTTGCTCTTCTTTGCTGTATGCTTGAAAATACGGGTGAAGCATTGGCATATGAATGAATAAATGTACTATCAACGAGGCTAAAGATATTATTCATTGCGGATAATGATACTTGCTTCTATTCCTATTTGTCTCACAATGGCTGGTCAACAAGGAAATGAAAATCACAATGGGTGATTTCAAGTCCGGTGTTGGCCTTGGTGTTGGTGTTGAAATTTTGATCGCTTCCCCTTGCTCCAAAACATACTCAGAGTTTGTGAATTTGATTCAGATCACATTATTGACATCTCAACAACTAGTGAGTGACTTTTCGGGACCATCTTCATTTTATGTTTGGTGTTATAATCGTGTAAAAATTGACCTAACACCAACACCAAAAGGTCAACACTGAACTTGAAATCACCCAATATCATCTCTGACTCCTTGTTGACCACCCATTGAGGGACAAACAAGAATTATAGTTGCAAGTAATGTTCTATTATTGGCATTAAATAACTAGTACTCTAGAAACACCTTTATATTTATTTGTCCTTCAAATGAACTGCACTCACTCTCATATTCATTATAATCAATGTCCTTTGACTTGTGATATAAAATATGACATTATTTTTGTGTCTATATCATGTATTTGTTACTTGATGTGTTCTGACTCTTCCTGTTTTATGCAACTTACATTCAAATCTCTGTATACAGTATATTTGATTGAAAGGGTATTGTTGTAATCAGCAAAGAAACTGTAAGGAATAGTGAAGCTTGTATATAGAGACCGTTCGATGGACACAAAAGTGGTCTTTATGGGCAAGTTCCAATAATACATGTTTTAGCAAACACATTTCAAGGGAAAGCAAACTATTTGTAGACAGATGGTCACTAAAGCAAGTTCAACTGTAATTGTATTGCATTTCATTACCCAGCAGGGATGCCACATCTAGTTTCTACTTATACCTTTTAAATGACTATTCAACCTGGGGGGTGTTTCACAAAGATGCAAGTATTTTAGAGTCGCACTTAAATACAGAGTTGCGTACGGTATGAAAGGCTTGACCACATTGGTCAGATCGTGTAAGTAGGACGCGCACTACTGCATATCTATCAATAAGATCGCACGTTGCATATCATGTACGCGTTGGCATTTAAGTGCGACTTAAGTCATACTTAAATCTTTTTTAAACACTCCCCAGCACTATGGTGACTTGAAAATAAAAGCATGGAGTAAGGCCAGCGTTCGTAATGTAAAAAACACCAGCATTCCTTCACAGGGGATAGATGTCGAAGACAGGTTCTATTAATCTTAATCTTCAGGACTGACTTAAGCTGCTAAATGATGATTTTGTCAGAGTCGTGACTAGTTGTCCATATCTTTTCAGCAAAGACCTTAACAATCTCTGCATGGAAATGTGCTCGCTCGTTCCCACCTCAATTGAACATCCATGTATGAATATGTCATAATGAGAAGGATTATATTTCATATTTTTTGGCAGTTGTTCCTGTCATGAATTACAGAGCAATTTCATTATATACATACATCTTAAATGATTTGCCATTGCTTGTCCATTTTTACTTTTAGTTCTGTGGCTTGCAAACCCCAAACCTTTAACAATTAACATTCATATTTATTCAGATTTTTTTTCCATATTATATATAACCTATCTTAGTCACGTGTATAAGTGGACAAACTTATGAATTTATGCGATTCTGATTGCCGGTATCAAAATCAAATTTTAGAAATTAATTACAACATGTGGTTAGCTGCCTTATTCTTGATGCAACAGGGTTCATTTTGTGCAATGGTCTAACATCAGAATCAGCATTAATCGACATACAAATAGGTTAAGCTCATTTATTTATTGAGGTGGGAGTGAAATTATTTTTTTGTTATTCCTTGGCATGCTGTTTTTATTTTTCATGTTTTCCTGTTATACTTTATGCTATCAATTTATTTTGTTGCTTCAACATCTAGTGTAATACTTTTCCTTATAAGTTGCCAAACTGTTAGTTAATGTTTTCTTCTTCTATTGCAAAATAATGAAGTAGAGGCTTAGTTGATGTTAAGTTATTCGTTGCCAGCACAAATGCTCATTATTTGCACAAAAGTTTGTATCTAGGTTTGTCATATTTATTGTTTTACTCAGAATTTTACTTTGTAAACAATATAGCACTTTGAATTGTACTCATTTTGTAATGCTCAGACATACTGTTAAGAAGGTACCAGTTATCAACTTATTTGGGGTCAGTTTTGATCTATTTATTCTTGAGTATGATTGAAGTGCAAACTTCTCAAGAAATGTTTGTTGCTGCGACCAAACATAAAAATTTTGCGTGCAATTTTATCAGGACCAGATGTAGTGTGACCTGCTTGACCAAGATAAAATCGGCATTAAATATAGATTAAGGTGCATATATATATAGTATACTATTTATGGTTATGCATTTATATAATGTGGCTGCATTGGTGCAAGGATGGCATATTTATTACTAACCACTGTTGTGACATGGTATATTATTTACTATCCTAACCAGGGACTTGGAGGTACTTAATAATGCTACCAAAGACATTTCATGAGTTAATGGGCATTTAGAATATGCAGTGCAATCTGTCTGTTTTGTTCAAAAGTTGATTACAATACCATCTGAAGTGAAGTGCGAGACATACACAAGTTTTATAAATGGATATCATCAACCAAAAACTTTCACTTCTTTTTTTTTTCAACTGTTGGTGCGATATTATGACGCGATTGTGAGTAAAGTATGCTATCTCAAATGTTTGAGTAGTACCTATAAAGGTATTGAAAACAATTCAAAGTACTTCATATTTATTGATATATGTTTGGGGATTCTCTTTGGAGAGCTGAGACCAATCCCGTACCATAGAAACAGGTGCTATTATTGTGCTATCAAATGATGCAAAACATTTATCATGAAATAAGATTCCATGGTCAGTTATTTGTTGTTTTGAAATCATTCTTGTGCATATAACAAGTCTTGTGGAATATGGTACTGTTTTAACTACAATGGCGTAGTCGTGGTTATTGATATACCTTCTGTACTTGGCATAGTACTGCAGAATGATAATATGTCCAACAAAGTACTGCTTTGGTTTATTTCATTCTGTAAAACAAAGTTCATTCTTTCATTGTTGATACAACTCTGGAGAAATATTCAAGTGAAAGTGTGCTCTTTTTTTCATAGTTACTGTGAACAATTTTGTTTTGTTGATGTACATGTAAGGCTGAAAACCAATTTATCAATTCACCAACTTGATAACATACAGTGCACCTTGAAAATCACTATTATCAGCCACCTTTGTAAGGGGTCCTACAAGTCCTAAGGAGGCCTCAGAGTGAGTGTAAACATACATACAAAGTGTCATTTTCACAGCTGCACTGATATAAAAAGCACCCCCAGAACCTTCTCTGTTATAGATATTATTCCAAATATCTTTTGAATGAGAGTTGATTTGAATTCCTTGTCCAAATGCTTATCCATGAAGACGATACCTTTCTAAAATAGAAATTTGTTCAGAATGATATAATTTTGATGATTCATTTTAATCTTATAGGTTTACATAAACTCACAGGCCTGTTCTTGCTTTCTATAAAATGGTATAAGCTGAGCAGAGCCCTAAAACATATACAGTTGAGGCCAAAAGTTTACATACACCCATATACACCCATGGAATTCAGTGAAATTTGTTTGCTTGCTAAACATCGTAAAATTTACTATATCTTCAGAAAGATAAATACTACCATGACTACTTTGGTATCAAATGAAAGAACATATTAAGCTCTTTCACATAATTGGGATGCTGTTTGGATTATAGTATATTTCAGGTGGAATTTTCTTTGAAGAAAAAAAGTAATATTCATGCTAAATGTATGCTATTGTTTGTTAGTATATTTTCAAACATCGTTTCATAGAAATATATAAATGTCAAATCTATGATTTATATTAAAGTTTCTATCATGATATGTCTCCACTGAACAAAAAAGTGTAATCTGAAATGTTTGTGTTGAGAAGTAATTAGCAAAAATATGAAATGTTTTTGTTAATTTTTTATTTTCAATTTGTCTAAAATATTAAGATTTTTTGGGGGGGAGAATGACATCTAAATATTTTTCAGCCCCTGATGACAAAGCAATGTGATGAAGGGGCATGATATACGCATTTGTTTGATATCAAATTCGTCATGATAGCACAAATATGCACAAATATTTTATAAGATACAGAAATTTTTATGATGCTTGGCAAGTGTCAACTTTTCTTTAAATTTCCTGGGTGTATGTAAACTTCTGGCCTCAACTGTAGCTTGATTGATTATAGAGCTGTTTTCTATGATTGATTGCATTGATTATTGTGATTGATCAATCGTAAAAGTCAGCCCCATAATAATTTCCAAAGCTTTATGTTACAGGGCTCAGGGCCCCTTCTTACAACGAGATACGATTGATCCAATCAACCACAACAATGGAAAGCCATCAACATCTAAAATGCATGTTCAAAAATATTTTCTAGATATGATGTAAAGTCATACATTTATTTTTTTCTTGAAAATCAGGGTAGTTTTCTTTGCTTACAAAGGACATTGTGCAAGTTTCCTGGATAAGAAATTACATGTATGACATTGTTTGATTTCCATATAGTTTAGGTTGATCTGATCATTGGTAACTCTTTGTAAGATGGGACCCTGATCCACTGGCATACATGATATTGGAATAATAATAATAATAATAATAAGCATTAATTTATATAGCCCAGCTTTTATATGGATATATTCAGCTGCGCTTGTTCAGAGCTCTTTTTGCTTATGTCTACACAGCATATTTTCTTAACTAAAGAGATATGTTTTTAATTTTGATTTGAAGAGAGCCAAGGATGGAGAGCTTCTTATATCAATTGGCAGGCTATTCCATAGTTTGGGGGCAGCAAATGCAAATGCATGATCACCAAGTGTGACTTTTGTTTTGTGAAATGGGATCTGAAACAATAATTTATCTGTGGAACTTCGCAGGCTTCGACTGTGTGATTGGGTTTTAAGTTTGAGTAATTCTGTAATGTAATGTGGGGCTTGACCGATTAATGATTTATATACAATTAACAGAATTTTGAATGAAATTCTTTGACGTACAGGCAACCAGTGGAGTTCTCTCAGAAGAGGTGTAGTGGAACTGAACTTTGGGACACGGTAGATTAGTCTTGCACATGAATTTTGGACTCTTTGTAGCTTAGAAATGAGACTATAAGGGTCCATTCTTGAGTTTTTATGTGCCAAAGCTAGAACTAAATGGGATGTCAAACAATATTTCAGATCCTGATAATCTGATTTCATGTTAATTTATTTTGTAAGTATGTTTTTCTTGTAATTTGAGTGTTTTGTTTGTGCTGTGATCTTTTTCTTTTCATTAAGATAATCATCAATTATCTTGCCCTACGTAGACTAAGAAGGCAATTCTCTGAGGTATGCATATGTGTGCATATGTATGTGTGTGTGTGTGTGCGTTTTGCTACTTGTTCTATTGCACTATTGTTGTGTGACTTGCATTTCATAACTTGTGTATTATATCTACATGTATATTCCTCATAAACATGTATAAATACATATATTATATCAAATTGCAAATTATATGAGAATTAAGTGTATATAAACTGCTCTGCTTCGTAGAGAAGACAATGTACATTGATGTAAATTTCACATTTGCAGATATTGTAGATTTCAAGGCAAAGAGAGAATGAGGCGGAAACAAAACAAATTTCATGTGTACAGACTATTGTTGACTAATCATTGAAGTGTGTGCATTAGATTAATTTGAAAGAAACATTGTAAGAAAAGTGTAGGAAACACCTGAAGCATGTGCCCCAAATGTAATATATGAACAATATAAGATGTATGTTCGAGTTTAAGGTGAAATGATATGTGAACATTTATAAGCGATTTTTGAAAGCTTCCATAAGAATTTTGCAGTTTCACCTTCCTAAATTTATAGATTTTTTTTTTCATGCACGTTGTAACTGAAGAGAAACTCTGAAATGCATTTATTTCCTAAAAAAGAAAATGTATACTTTGTAAAAAGACAATGAGATATATTCCAGCAAGTTTAACTATTTGATGAGTGTTGACCATCTGGGATTTAGCTTCCACTCTCGGTGCTATTTGAGAGATAGCAGGATATGTATTTACCGGGGACGTTTCATGAACATTGCCTGACATATCACTTATGCTCTCTAATACTATACTTGAGTCATTTCTTGGAGCAATCAACTCTCCAAACCTTTTAAAAATTGACTGAGATTCACTCTTTAATTGGGAGGATAATTTAAGGCTTATTTCATTGAACTTGTTTTCAATACAAATGCAAAATTTGTATGGAAATTTTGCTATCATACCAAGTTGAATGAGATCCTGACTATTTCAGTTAATTTTAGCATTTGTGAAACACCCTCATTGACAAGTTGACATTCTCTTATAGTTACCATGGTAACAGTCACAAACCAGTCTTCTTAGTCAATCAAAACCAAGGATTTCACTGAAATAGAGCTGACATTTCGTTCAGTGCCAACAACTCTCATGAAACATTCTTGATTACCTATATGCTAGATTCACAAAATAAAATACAATTATTGCAATTGCACCCATTAAAATAATATAGATATGGGCATGTCTCATAGAGCTGTTCATACAGTTAAGAATGGCTGTAGTAACAGCTGTACTCTTACAAACCAATAGGGTATCCAGATTATGTTAGTGCATTATGCAAGATAAATTAGCAGATATGGATCAAACAGCCATACTTTAAACACACATTTTCAGTGCCAAGGTATTATATTTATGATTTAGGTGAAATTAATAAAAATTCAATTGTACACTGTTAAATTTCAGAGGTTTTGGCTTACATTGTGGCACATTGGGATCCGGTTGTTAATAAAGTCCTCTACATTACAAGCAGCTTTGTGAAACATGCTCTTGTGAGTCAATTGTAAACCATGATATAAAGAAATTTACAATTGACTATAAGATTAATTATACCTACATTGCATCTATATTACAGGACACAGAGTTGAAAATAAGTGATTTCTAAAATGATGTGATCCACCATGTTTTCTTGTGATATGAAAATGAATTTAAACAGCAAATTCTGGTGATGACTGTTAATTTGATTTTGTTTTGGGTACATATTTCTATAATCAGACTAAACAGATTTGAATTTGAAAATTTGACAGTAGTGTATTCAGTGGTCTTAAACACTCTTGAAATAAAAGGCAAGTTTTATGTCAAATATTTTTCTTGCTTGTTTTTTTTCCCTTGGTATTGAAAGGGAAGTGCACCCCGTCAAAAAGTTGATTTGAATTGATAGAGAGAAATCTGGCATAGTGCTGGAAATTTCATCAAAATCAGATTTTTTTAAATAGTTTTTTCTGTTTATCAAAATCAACTTTTGGTCGGGATAGACAGACCTACACTTTAATTCAGAGGTCAGCTACTATACAGTTCATCAAGATTATCTTGATATCCAAACCTTCCTTTATGTGATTATATCTCAAATTTCAGAATGAAAACTTGATATTCCTATAATGTAATTACTCAAAATTGAATGAACTAAACCTGTGCAATTGCAATTATATGCAATCAATATTGGGAAAGATTAATAGAATGGGATGTACCAACATAGGAAGACAAATTAATAATCCTGTAATTAAATAAACTGTTACTATTGTAGTGAGGAATAACTAATGTACCTTCTTGTTTATACCATACTACTTTGTACCAAAGAGTGAGGCGTTCTCTCAGTGTTTACCAGTTTGCTGTTTCTGCGTATGGGAAGTGACACCATTTTTCTTACGTAATTTATTTTTGTTTTCCATTGGAAACTGAAATACAGAATTGAGATGTGCAGAAATTCATGTGTTCCAGTGTTTGCTTTCTTTAGTACTGTGTAGCAGCAAAAAATAGGGGGGGGGGGCATTGAGCCCAAAAAGTCCCCAAATTAATCATCTGGGGCCCATACACAAAGCTTAGCAATGATCGTAGAACATATTTCTACGATTAATTGCATTGATTACAATGTACAATCAATCGTAAAAATCAAGCATACGATTAATCGCTAACCTTTGTGTTACGGGACCCTGGATCATTTGAAATGAACAGGGGAGCAATACATTAAGATTTGTCATTGATTTTCACTGACAGAGATGTTATAAGCTACTGAAAATCCTTGCATCTGATTGGCTGAGAGCAAATTAGTCAAAATTAGTTGGTGAAAATCACTGAAAAAAAAGTTATTCATGAAATGCTCCCTAGCTCTAAATAAAATAGCCCGATCAATTTGGTCTAACTTTGGTCCAAAACAGACATATGGGGTGTTGGAAGAAACTTGTGATGAACTGCTATTCGTTCCCTGAATCAGTCATAAGTTTTGAAAACAATTGTGAATTTACATTCGATTGCTAATCTGCTTCTTAACCCTAAAAGGGGAGACGGATTCCACCCCCTCTACATTTTTCACGATTGATCCGCCGTGCGAAATTTTTCAACTGCGCCTCTTGCTGACTTTTTACTTTCAAATCTCGCACAACTTTTGAGACCAAATTTGCGATGCCCGGGTACGCGTTTAAGAAATTACGCAACATTATGTAAGTGCATGTCAGACCTAAACTGCTCAAAAACGGTTATTTATGCAGGGCTCCACACTAACCTTTTTTCCTACTGGTCCAACCTGTCCATGTCGGACCAGTAGATACCCGGTGTTTCAATTTTTTACTGGTCCGAACCTAAAATTTACTGGTCCCCCCCAAAAATAAAGAAAAACATAACATTAAAAAATTGAGAATATTTTGCTTTCTTTTATTGCTTTTATTCCCCCCCCCCCCAAAAAAAAAAAATCATAAAACCAAACAGTACACAAAACATAATTCATGAGAGCCATTTTTTAAGATGCCAGAGACATTTATATGATTTACAAAAGAGATACAAATATAATTTGTATCAATTTGATATATTTTTTACTGGTCATGTCGGACCAGTAATTCTGGCTATATCTGAACAATTACTGGCCCAACAGCAATTTTTACTGGTCTGGGACCGGTGCCAATGTCGCGCATTGATTTATGTACAAATCCAATGCAAATTGTGTATTTAGCCAAAATTCATAAATGCATTCTACTTTTACTGATTAAACTTCATTAATTTTGTCTTGTTTATGATCAGAATTAAGTCTGCAACAATTTCCATCGAAAAAAAACAAAGTAAAAAAACAAAGAAATACATAAGAAAAAAAAAAAAAATACAATTAAAAATTGCAATACCAAATTTTTTTTTAGATACATTTGATCAGGATCCTACAAAGAGTCTCTAAATAAAAAAATAGCAGTTTTTTGGCCGTATGATACTTGATTAGAGCAAATGTTTTATTTCATGCATAAATTAGCATAATTAATTCATTAAATGAAAAATCTTACTATTTAAAAAAAAATAACCTTGTAGATTTTATTGCACACTACCACTGCAAATTTTTGCGGCGAAGGGCAAGAGGGGTTCAAATAACCCGGCTCTTTTAGGGTTAAAACAAGCAATGTAAACTGATTTGCTTCAGTTAAAATTGATCTATCAATTGTAAGATTGCAACAGAATATTTGCAAATGATTGTAAATAGTTTCTTGCAACATCCCCTAAGTCTAATTCTCATCGAGAAATCCTCAACTCACCAGTCGATCTAATTTCCACTTTATTTAATATAATTAGCAATGATCCAGGTCCTACTACTTCACAAATCACAATCCACTCACCACATCTGCAAATTTGAGATTTGCCATCACAGTATTCCATTTCTTTCAAACTTCTGTTACTCTGTCTTTCTTGTACTTCTGTTTTCACACTAATAATTTTAGTACCAAGACTGAATTCCCCTTAAAGTTAAGTGATAGACTTCTTTGGTCCAGAGATTGGACCTAAGCACAAAGTTGTCTTTTAAAATATCAACTGCACCATTACATTATTACAATGAAAACTTTACAGATCAAATCAGTTTTATATATATCCATATTTTATTCTCTATATCATACATTCAATGTATGTACATTTATGTTACTATTTACAGTTTCCTTTCCCTCGCATAGTGGATACAAGACAGGCAGAATATACCAAGGGCCCATTTCATAAATACTTGCAACTATTGTAACTTTGTCATTATTATATCTACCATGGAAACCTTAATTGTGATTGACTACTGAGCCATGTTACCATGGTAGTTACCATACCTGCAAGTCTCTTTGAAATAGGCCCCTGGCCTGGCATTGGTAAATGCAGTATATACACGCAGCCATTTTGTTATAAAAAAATATCAAGACACATTCCTCAACTCCCCCCCCCCCCCCCAAAAAAAAAAGGGGGTAAATGGAGGATTTCACTTTTTTTTAGCGTAGGCATTTGTTTTGATGTTGGGAGTGGTGCAGATTTTTACATCGACAATAGCAAATTGTCCTGCGATAAATCTCACTGGGATTTTACCTAACATAAATGTAATTTAGATCTTTTGAGGGTGTTGGAGCTAGGGAAAAAATGAAATCATCCACTGTCTTCAAAATGATTACCAAAATAATTCTTAAAATTTGAATATAGAAACATACAGATATTAGATATTTCTGTAAAAGAAAACATTATTTTGCATTTGATCCATTTTCAAAACTTAATTCTTTAAACTCTTTCCCAACCCTGATTCTTATTTAAATATATCAACTGACAAAATAAGCTATCACATAGAGATGCTTCTAATGTTCCACTTACTAACACCATTTCAGAGTTGGCATGAATGTGTATGTTCAAATTACAGGTTTAAAAATGATGTTCTATGAAAACTTAACGTGGATTGATCTTGTTCGAACTGCAAAATGACTGATTTCTTAAAAAATTCTTGTTAAAAATGAGCGATGAAAGTTTTTGTTTATGATAGAAATAAAACGGTCCTTCAGGAATCCCTTGCTTTTGACCTGGCAATGTAAAGACATACATTAAATAAATATTTACAGAGTTACACTCAGTAAAAAAAATGAAGACAAAACAAACATCACAACCTACAAACACCAAGTACAAAATTACAATAAAATATACTATTTGATGCCTAAAAAAACACTATAAAAGATTAACTTTAAAATTAGAACATAACTTTAAAATTAGAACATACCTGTAAGATGCATTCGCTCTTGCATATTCCACAAGTACATTTGGCTGTACAGCGTCCATTTTGACCCACATGCCCCTACACGACCCCACCCCCTAAATTAATTTACCTTTCTTTTAAATTAAAAAAATCATTAATATGCAGCTCGTAAATGTACTACTGAACTAATGCAAAAGTCACGATCCAGAAAAAAAGACACTGAAGTTTGAAATTAAACATATATATTGTTCAGCTTTGAGAAGCATTAAAATATAAGATTAATAATACAGCCTTTTATGTTGTAAGAGTACTTCAATTATCTTAATGAGGAATGTGACCCACGCCTAATCTTAATGATACACAGAAATTATGTGTTTTTATGACATACCATGTGATGTTTTCACATGCTTACATTCAACAGATGTCAGCAAAATATTGATATACATCTCTAGCATCAATTGTGAAGAGAATAAATTACAAAGTAGTTCATCAAACAAAAGTCTGAATACATCTTCATGTATATACACCATGTATGTAGCATCTAGATATTCTCAAAGACCAAAAGCAGTGATAAATATTGAAAACCTTGCTTAACCAGCTTTACATACATTTATATGAGCACATTTGTTATACCCACAAGACAAACTAGCATACCCTCAGTAAGATACAATCATCTATCCGCTATATTAAAATACAATTTTAATAAAATAGAAAATGTACTATCACATCCATGAAATATCCTGTTCTTGCCTAACCATGTTCTCTTTTCCTTAATATAAATATGCACAGCAAACATACCTATAATACTCTGAAAGTGAAAGATTTGGTTGTAAACTTCTGATCATGGCAGAAATTCCCATTCAACAACTCGCCAGAGCAAAAATGCCCACATGACATTTACAACCCCCCCCCCCCCCCCCCCCGGCCTTCAAATTAAGCCCAAAATCGGATGTACAATGAGAAAGTTATGACATTTTAAAGTTTCGCTTATTTTTCACAAAACAGTGATATGCACAATTCAGTGACATGCAAATGAGACACAACCGATGATGTCCTTCACTCACTGTTTCTTTTGTTTTTTATTGTTTTTGTTTGAATCATAATATTTCTTTTTTTTTTACAGATTTGATTATAAGGACCAACTTGACTGAAACAAAGTATCAAACAATGCAAGTTCCACATGTTCATGGATCAATTAATTGTTGTTTCACTTGACAATGAGAAAATTAGAATATTTCATATAATAAAATACAAAAGAAACAGTGAGTGGATGATGTCATCAGTCTCCTCATTGGCATACTGACCTGACCAGGATTAGCACATAACTGTTTTGTGAAATGAAGCAAAACTTTAAGGTGTCATAACTTTATTTTACATCCGATTTTGATGAATTTTTAGGTGTTGTGCTTGTTTGGTTCTTCTCTTTTTATTCAAATCCATTTTTTATTGGGGTGGACTTGTCCTTTGAGTTAACACAAACTCTACCCCCCTCCCCCAACACACACTACCATCCACAGGGATTTGTCATCTTAAGAACAGGGTAGTTGGTAGATAGATACAGTTGTAACTTGTACCAATTGAGGAAAATGGAAATACTTGCCCTCTTAAACATTCTCAGCACTGCCATAATTCCTATGTATTTTACAATTTAAATTTATGCATGATTATAGTGCAAAAAGGTCTTTCATGTTCCATAGCGATGGGGAAATTTAAAAAATTAAATAAACTAATAACAAAAACATGCTTGTAAAAACTGTTACAATGAAGTATTCATCTTGGTCATGCTCAGTCTTTAAAATGAAAGTTTGTTTTGATGGGAAGGAGTTTGGTCTCAACATCATCTACTTGAAAACTTCCATGCAGACATCAAGTCATCTCCTCAAAGGCTGTAAAACCACATGTCACAGCCAGAAATATAAAAATATCACATCAAATGTTCCTTTTTGAGCTAGAAATCATTCTAAAGTATCAATCTAGTTTTCAGAGATCGACTGTGAGTTTCCAAATGTATTTTGTGCGAGCTCAATTAGGGCCATAGCCCCTAATAATTTGTCCTTATGCTCTTGTTGTTGTTCTCGTATGAGCTGCCTCACCATCGGTCTCCGTCCACGCTTTGGTGTTGTCTCCTCGCCCGCGTCACTAGATTCTACGCTCTCGGTCCTGAGCCTCTTACGAGTGTTTGTATCCCTGGGTCGTCTGGATGTAGGTGTTCTCATGAGTGGGCTTGATGAACTGTAAAGAGTGGCTTCTACTTGTCTCTTTTGATACCTACACAAAAAAACAAAAAGATTCAAAATGTTGTTTTAAATAAAATACATGAATGCAAGATACATTAAGACTTTGGGAAGCATTTCATGAAAAGTTTATCGTCAGTGATTTCCAGAAGCTTATTTTGTTTCATGAAATGCTCCCCTTTACATCAAGGCTTCCTTTGTAGACAATAAAACAGTCTCTATGAGCAAGTTGCATGAATGATACATGCTTAAGTAGGTATAACTCAATTACAACTAGTCAGCATTCAGAATAAAGTGGTGGTTCTTTTGTACAAGTGGATGGTATACAGGAAGTCTCACTACAAATTAATGTCATAAACTTTCAAAACCAGAACAAAAATAGCACCCAGAATGGCAAATACGCATATAACAAAATGACCTGCATGAATATCATACGGATCCATAATAAAGGTAATTTGGAAATGAAAGCAAAAAACAGGTCCTATACTAAAGTAAATATATATATATATATTAAATTCACCAGAATGTGGAGCAATAGGATATGAAATGACAATACTGATAGCTAAAGACTGTTTAAATTCTAAAGGTATCAATAATATTTTGGGGGTCTCTGAAACAAATGAATGACCAATAGTGCTGATGTTAGGTGTGGGCACCTGTTATTTTCTATTGGTGGAAAACCACTCTGCTTGCAGAAATAATATCACAGGATCTACTTTCATGAAGTACAACTACGTATTTCTCCCATTACAGGCCTTAAATCTAAAGTGTCCTCAGGGCAAGACCAGACTTTCTGAAGGGAATGCTCCAATGTCATAGCACAAATTAAAGAGATTTGAATGGCAACAAAAATCTCTGGCCAATTAGGGGATCTTGACCTTTGAGGTTAATCAAAAGGACATCTGCAACCATGGCCTTAGAATGACATTGCACAGCAAAATCTAGTTTTTTAATTTGGCCTGGGAGAAGTGTATGCCCCTGTTTAATAGACTGACTTCATATTACTTGAAGTGTCAGACAGAATTGCTAAGTGGTGGAAGGAGTCAACAAATACAAATTGACCAAGGGTTTTTTTTTTTTTTTTTTTGCTAATCATTTCAGATAAAGAGATAAACCACAAGGCTACTGTTGCCAATGAAAGTGTTACGGAGTGACCCTGAGCAACAGCTTTTTAGAGACGTTAAAGTTCTCTTCTCTAACTTACCTCTGTAACCATTCGGCAACTTCTTCACTGTTCTCATCGGTCCTGACGACTTCTTCCACCTGTACTTGGGTTGTCTCTCGACGAAGGCCGGCATATGGATGCTCCGGACAATGTCTGTTTGCATGTGTGAATCTGGATTGACAACCTGGCAACAACAAAAAACATTTAAAGGCACTTAGCAATTATGTCCAGGATTCTAAATATTGGGTACGCTAAACCTCAATTATTTTCTTTTTAAAATGAATTACATTTTGTCTGAAATTTTCAGTTTTAGGCATACTGCACCTTTTAGTTTTTCATAAACAAATTTTGCTACTTCAGCAATTTAAATTCATCCCTTTTAAAAAATATATTTGAATTACAGTACACATGTGTATGTACATCAAAACCTCTTATATTCAAATGTTAGAAACTTGTATACCAGTGGAGATATTTTGCAATTAAGTATTATTGCAAAACTTGTGGAGAAATAAGTAGAAGCACAAAAAAATACATTATTTGATGGAATAATGTTCTATTTTTCCATCATTATTAATTTACAAATCTTCTTTCCTTGCTTAAGTCATACAAATCCCCATTTTGAAGATGTTACAAACTGGAATATAACCAAATCCAATCTGAAAAAGTTAGATTCAGTATAATTTGGAATTTGAATCAATCCTGCTGGTAAGTACCTCCTTTTTTTTTTGCTTTTCTAGGAATTCAAGAAACCTGAATGGATCAAACATGGATCGAGGATTTTTTCTTCATTTTAACTACATATTTCCGGGCAGCTCTTGGCTAATTCTAACTTTTCTCTGTGGCAATACTGGGGGGTGTTTAATAAAGCCGTTTGTAAAATAAGAGCAACTTTAAGAACGACTGGTGAACCTATCTTACGCACTAAACCATCGCCAGTGAACATTTTGGTGTATACTATTTACCACAAGAAAGGATCACCAGTCGTTCTTAAAGTTGCTCTTGACTTATGAACAGCTTTAAGGAACACCCACTGGGTCAAGCAAGACTAACCTGGAACTGAGCAAGCGAAAGGTTTCTCTCCTGTATGTAATCTCTGATGGGTCTTCAACTGACCGCTCTGAACAAAAGCTCGGTTGCAGTTTGGATAGTCACACTTATATGGACGTTCTCCTGTTTTCCAGAAGATAAAAACAAAGAATGTGTAAGTTAAAATTTGTTAAAGGACAAGTCCACCCCAACAAAAAGTTGATTTGAACAAGTAGAGAACAATCCAAGAAGCATAACACTGAAAATTTCATCAAAATCAGATGTAAAATAGGAAAGTTATGACATTTTAAAGTTTTGGTAAATTTCACAAAACAGTTATAGGCACATCCTGGTTGGTATGCAAATGAGGGGACTGATGACGTCACTCACTATTTCTTTTGTATTCTATTATATGATATATAAAATATTTTAATTTTCTCCTCATTGGAAGGTGAAACAAGTTTTCTTCCTCCATGTATACATGGGGAATTACAATTGTTCTAACATTTTATGGTTCAGTAAAGCTGGTCATTATTGTCAAATCTGTAAAAATGGAAATATTGTATAATTCAAACAAAAGAAATAGTGAGTGAGGGACATCATCGACTCTCTCATTTGTGTGTTGCCGAGTTGTGCATATAACTGTTTTGTGAAAAATAAGCATACATGTAACTTTAAAATGTCATAACTTTCTTACTTTACATCCGATTTTGATGAAATTTTCAACGTTATTCTTGTTTGATTTTTCTCCATTGATTAAAATCAACATTTTTCTGGGGTGGACTTGACCTTTAAATAATAATTTTTATCTATAAATTGTTCTTCAAAACAACATTTTGTAACATCGCTTATCGAAGGTACATAATGACGAAGCGGTTCAAGGGTCAAGCCTTAAGCCTATTATATTTGCGTTGTTTACAAATGGATCGAGGGATCTACACGAGATCGGTCTGGTATGTAACCTCTCGTTTTTAACCTTTTTATTAACATATTTTTGCACCTTCATACGCATATGATTAGGCGTATGAAGGTGTATAGATAAATAAAATGATACAAATTTACGTTATTTCTATCTTCAATTTTCAAAGATGGATTTTCTAGGGAAATCCATCTTTGTTTACATGTCCTCTTATATGCCTATGGAAGGGGTTTCAAGGCTTCGTGATGAAGAAGTATATGTCAAAATATTTAAAAATATCATCACGAAGTCCTCAAGGCTAGCCCCTGCCCCAGTTAGCAAAATAGACTTTCGTCTTTCGTCAAGGACAAGGTCTTATTTTTTTTATACTGACGGCCTAAACTTGAACTTAGTCATGTCATGATATAGCTCACGAATAGACTTCTTTTCAAAGAGATAAATCTTGTCTCTTTCTTTCTTGTTTTCTTCCTCCATTATCATATAATTTCATAAGAAAAAAAAGGTTAACTTATAATTATGACTATGTAACTAGGTCAGCTCAGCAGTTTTCACCCAAAAAAATACATGATCTTTCACACAAATCAAAATGTTTAGCATAGCCTACACTACGTTATTCTCTAACTGTAAATACAAGTAATAAATGTCTGACTGAGAAAATGAGAACTGATGACAAAATTGACATCTGAATCTGATGTCCAAATTTTTATTATAATTTAGCCAAACCAAAGCGAGCCCTATCATTTATGATGATTCTTTGACACTCTCTTTCAATTAATTACCTGTATGCGTTCGAAGGTGTGCTGTTAATGACTTTTCTCGGGGAAAGATCCGATCGCAAATAATACACTGAATGACATCTCGACGGATTTCACTGCTCCCTGCCTTCTGCAACTCTGCCACCGTCTCTGCCCTCGGTCTCCCCCTACTTGACCCTCGTTCGACGGGCGGGGAGCCACCGCAAGAACTGCTGCTGGCAGATGGGCTGAGCTCGACGTTCCCTGCACTCTCCGACCATTTCCAGGGATAAAAGTAGCAGATTCCAGGACTCACAGGACTTAAAGGCGTCAACGATAATTTTGGTGGTCGAACTGGTGATCGAATTTCAGTGTTAGGCATGATCTTATACGGCGAATTCTTCAAAACGTTAGCCATTTTCAGCTGTCTGTCGTCCCGTTCTCTTCTTGATCTCGCGCGTTTACAACAAACCGATCTCGAATTTGGCGCTACAAAATGCTCCGGTGCAAGGTGTTATGGGAGTTTTTTTCAAGCGGGCTCTTTAAAGGATAGCCTCAAACTAACAACTTAATTTTGTTTGCAAAGAGATAACTCGTTTGCTCCCCCTTTTCTCTTTTTATACATTGAAAGAATTGAATTATTCACTCATTTTTCATATAATGAAAAACTTATATAGTTTTTTTCGTTCATCTCATGTTGTAAAAAAGCATATTTTTGTCAGCTTTTTAAGTCGATCCCTGATAAAGTAAGATTTAGACAAAACCTGAACTTCCATATATGGTAATTGGTGTTATCAGCTGTCTTGTCGGTACTACAAGCAATATTTGTTTTTGCCTGGATTATTTACCTTGATTACTGTGTAAGATATTGATCTTATCTTAGACGAAAATGATAAAAAGTTTAAATTTGCAGGACATTTTTCTTGCAGTCTCGCTTGATATGATTATGATTCCCGATTTTCATAAAACCGGGCGAATCTAAAAGTAAAGGGGGGTATTTCGGTGTATATAATGGTCGCTAGAAATGAATTATTCATATTTTGGACATGTATATTTAATGTATGATTTTTTTACAACTTAATGAGGATTTTCTTTCACCTCAGGTTTATACCTCATTATTATCAGAAGGGATCTGAATCAGATAAACGTATTTGAACCCCGGGATTTGAACCCCTTTTAAATGTTTTGTCCAAGAGAGCGAGAGCGCGCGAACATGCATGATATGCTACTGTACTAACTCGTACCATATATGCATGACGTACGTAATCTAGCGCAGGCTGGAAGCTCGAAGTACGGATCCTTCCAGCGCAGCATGCCTGCCGCCGAGCCCTCGCTCTCGTTCGATGTAAACATTGCATAGCTATTTTTCCGCGCGTGCTTCCTATTCACTTTGTGTACAGTTTTATCGCCATTTTTAATGACGGGGGTTTCATTGAGAGAACGCATTTTATAGCGTTAAATATCTTTCTAATCCTTCATAGAACGAAGGATTTTATCACAATGGAGGTTACTTACACTATAGGAGTAAGTAACCGTTTCCTTTTGGACATGGATACGGTGTCCGATCCACAGGATATCTTTGCTGAAAAGGAACAACGAATGAAGGAGAAGAAGGAGAAAAGCAGCAAACCCAAACAGCCAAAGCCTGCGAAGAAACCAGAACCAGCCAAAAAGGCCCCAGAACCTGAGCAAAAATCGAGGAAAGAAGGTATGAAAGCTTCCTTTTTTCTTAGAAATGAAATGTATGATTTATGATGTGTCTAAGGTAGTATTTTGTTACCTCCCCCATTCAATATGTAGGTTTTAAAACATCTTGTAAAATTATGTTCGTGGGGCCTAAAAATAAATTTTCTCCATGCTCCGTGCACCACCACCCTAACCCGGCATGCTTTTCATACATGTTCATGCCGCACGTGATGTACGGACTACGGGATATTGCAGTCATTGACATTGACATTGCGTTTACTATTTAGCAATTGAATATAAAGGTCTAACTTTAGACTCCAGGGTATTGTGGAAAGAAGTACTGTTAAGTAAGGGTTGATTTTGAAATTAAAAAAATTTGTTTGGTAATAAATGAGGGGCATGAAGCCATGATTTTTATGAATGAATTTAATTTCCAATTCCACATGGAAAAGAAAAATGGATGCCAACTTCAGTCCGACTGTCGGTTCAGCTAATTTGACCAGGCCCAGGCAGCAGGGACTACAGCTGGCAGCCATTTGTTTCAAGGAGTTTGTTTTTACATGTATTCCTCCTCGTACACGGACAGCTCGCGATCGTGCAGCGCCATTAGGGGTTAATGCAAAATCCCCCGACGGGGCTCATCGGTTTTTGTCTTTATTTCATCAAAATATAGGCCCGAATTCACAAAGGTGGTTTTGAAAACCAATGGTTGAATCCATGGTTCATGCAGATTTAAATTACGCTTAATTTCGCACGTATCAGGCGTGTGTTTAAAAAATGTCCAATGCTGATGCGCGCTTTTGTCACAGTGTGCCAAATTGACGCCTGTTACCATGGTTAGATACGCTATTTTATTCATGAGTCCACTGTTTGAAGAGTGGACTCATGAATAAAATAGCGTGGATAACCACGGCAACAGACCACAAAGAAGAATTGTACAGGAAACCCGCGCATGCGCGATACGCTCGTTCGATCGCCAGCGTAGTGCGTGACGTCATGTTTCATTCACAAATCTTGAGCTGTGATCTCATTGGGTGTTTTGGCTCTCATTTGCATATTTTCCCATAATACAAAACCTATGTAGTGCGAGAAGTTTCTCTGCGAACCACCGATCAACCTCATACTAAACACGACGTATTTCCTTCAAGATTTCGAGTTGAAAATCTCATTTTCTTCATACGGTGTAGCTACATTACCTCGGAAAATCTGATGATATTTTGCGGACTTCTCGTCATTTGGTAAGTCATATTTTTGAAGATATTTACCGTCGAGAAGTGAAAATCGCACGACTGTGTTCGTTGTTTACTGTGTGTCAATGTGTGCAAAGTGTATGTGAGCGACATGTATTGGTACAGAGCGACATACGGAAAACCGTCTACACCGAGGTTTATTTTGTGAACTGTTTTGCGGTGGTGTTTGTGCTTAGTCCGCAATGGTGTATATAAAGCATGGCGTACGTTGTGTTGTGATCGGGCTTCGCTCGGTTGTTCGTGCATGGTTCGTGAATGGCTGTGGAATGTGTGTGAGCTCGGCCATGCGGCCTTGGGGCGTGTATGTAATGAATGGCAGCTGCACCTGTTGTTGTGTATGGCTCTGAAATTGAAGCTCTGCTTGTATTAATGGAATGGCGAATATCATACTCGTAGTATTTTAGGAATATAAGTTTGGGCATTTTATTTGTTGGGACTTTCGTGATACTGATTTTACTTTTAAAACTGGACACTGATTTTTTTTTTTCGGTAAAGCCAGGGACAATCAATGGAATTGTTGAGACATGATAATATCATAGAGCTATAGCTCTATGATAATATCAATAATTATAGACCCTACAGAAATACAGGAAATTAAATTGAAAAATAATGCAAATTATAATCACTGAAGTGCGGATGTGTACCAAATTGATATGGATGGAGATTGATTTTGATTTTGTTTCCTTCAGTATTTTTTTTTTGCAAAAATCAAATATTTTCCTGCCCTGTTCTTTTTCTTATCAATTTTTTTTATCTTTGAATTACCAATTATGACAGCAATAAATCAAACTCAAAAGTTCAAACTATGGTCTATTTTCATTGTATAATCTACAGCATAATCCGAAGATGACTGACACTGATTGAAAGACTGTATTTCACAAGACCCAAAGGACAAAGGTCGAGAGCTACAAGTTCACATCGCATTTTACAACTGCTCAAGAAGGTGAAGGATTTGGGGATCACTAAATCAAGACGACGATATTCGGATATAAAAACAATTTTATTTTTATATGAGATAATCTTTCAACTTTATTTTTACTTAAAATTGAAGAAGTGAATAATCTTTACAAATTATGAATATGATGCTGAGAAGGATCGAAAACCATTCTGTCAACAATGATGCACTGTAAAAATGCTATTATGTATATATGGTCATAATGTTCTTGTGATTTATTTGTAATTAATTTATGTATTATGTTGTTTCACTGTTGAAAATAATTCAAACAATGTTTAATATGTGAATTGCATAGTAGTTTAAACATTTTAAACAAGTGTTTAAGAACTTTATAAACAACAAAGTTTAAACTCTAATATTTAATCATCAATAAATAAAGCATGGTTGTTTAAGATTTTGAACACTTGTTTAAACTGTTTAAACTACTATGGGATTCACACAGTAAACAGCATTGTTTGAATTATTCTTAACATATAAATATAAATTATATATATATATATATATATATATGCTCAATAAATTCTTATGCATTAAATTTGCCTTCAATAAGAGTTTCCAGTTCAGTATGAATTATACAAAAAACATGGAATTCTGGAATGACATTCACTTTCACGGAATACATGTAAAACACTGTTCATGAAAAGTATAATGAAAATCATCAAAAATAAATTAAAGCCAAACTGTAAAGAGTAAGCCAACCCCTATATCATGATTTCTTTTAATAAAGATTTAACAATTTGCAACTGCATCAACTTTATTATTTTTATATGTCACTATAATACCCCAGTCACATTTCCCCTACGGCGGCCGTACGGCAAGTCGAAAACAGCAGTTTAACATTATTTTGTACCAGTGTACATATACATGGTTTGAATAAAAATGAATAAAACGGCCGTTTTCGACTCGCCGTACGACCGCCGTAGAGCAAATGTGACTACTATACTAAGGACGTCAACATTTAAAGAACATCTTTTAATGGAAAACTGGAAAGGATTGATATAAAGTCCAACGAAGTTACTTAAAGCCAGATTTATTCACATATTGATCAATAAATTTACCCCATACTTTCTACATCTTTTGAAATTGTGATTTAATTTTCTGAATGCGTGTTTTGGTTCTGTCAACCATTGTTTTTCATGTCTATGACAGACTCGTACCTCGGTCACATTTGCCGCACGGCGAGTCGAAAACAGCATTTTTATTCATTTTTATACATGGATAAACCACCAATATGAAGCTGGTACAAAAACAATATTAAAACGACTGTTTTCGACTCGCCGTATGGCCGCCGTAGAGCAAAATAATGTGACCGAGGTATAAGGACATAGCCCCTCGGTCCGTGAAATCCCAAGATTAATTGTTCCGAGGCTTCCAAATAATTAATAATTCATTAGACGGGGTCCCAAACTTCTCTTTATAAATTGAATGTTTTTCAATTTCGGATAAAATTAATATAACTTTCATACTTAATAGCTTTCTGTTAAAGTTTATAATTCGTATCCAATTATTTCGTTTTTAATATGAATTATAAGTATTTTCATTTGTTTCAGGGGCGGATCCAGGATTTTTTTTAAGGGTTTCAACCAAAAATAATTAAGGGGATTTGGTCTTCACTTTCTAAAGGGGGGGGGGGGGCACGCTTCTGTTTTAACACCATTTTTAAATTCCAAATTTTACTTGTGCCTCTCAATGGTGGGGGGGGGGCGCGCACGTGCCGGCTGTGCCCCCCCCGGATCCGCCAGTGATTTTTATTGTTCTTTCATTTGTTCACCCATGATCACGAATGTTTTCATAATGCATACATGTACCTCACGATTTTTTTTTAAATACGATTCTAAATGTTATGAAAATAGTTCGACAGGCCTAATTTTTTTGCATACCACACTCATGGAGCTACTGTTGCTACTCTGCATCAGCGTGTAGTGTGCGAGAGGGGGGGGGGGGTAGGATGGTCGCAAAGAGCGATCGAGCAAAAGAGAAAGTGGTCCATAAATGAAGAGGGGATGTTGAGAATTGAGATCATGTGTGTGTGTTTGGGGGGGGGGTGTTCGAAGCGAATGTTGTCACTGCTGATTACGATGATGGTTGATTAATCTTTACATCTTAATTTGGGCGATTTTGGAAATGTTTTCTTGTACTGGGGAGAGGTGAGTGATTCAGTAAGTTTCCATAGAAGTGCAGTTTTAAAGTTACAGAAGAGGATTTCACCCAATGACGGGAATTCGGGAAACACCATTTTCAAGCAATACTAATTCGATCACGTGCCATCGGCTTTAGGGCCGAGTGTTCTCGTTCACATTCCAACTTTCATTTCATAAATAGGCACTCTTACAAATTAGGCCGATGCCGTTGTAAAGATAACTATTTTTGAAGCGTTATTCAGATATAAAATATATAAAGACAATTGAAATTGAACAATTCATCAAAATTTCCAACGATATTCAAATAAAAATAGTATCAACTCGTGTAGAGATAGGGGTGAACAGACGAAATACATGCTCCTAAACGTTCAGACAAATCAATTAACTTGATATCTATATCTTTCGATGAATTGTTCAATTCCATCAGAAATATGCTTCATGAAGTCTTGTCAGATTGTTGAATGTGAACTTCTATTGGAATCTGTTGAATCACGTACCCCTCCCGATCCAAGGTATAGATTTCCCAATCACCATAGATAACATACGGTTACATATATGGTATCTTATTTACATTGTTAGGTACTGACAATATCTTCATAAATACATTCACAATTATTTCATGAAATGTCACCATTGCCGTGGCTGTGACATGTTAAAGCCTGAAAGCTATTACATAAAATATTGTTTGCACTTTGATATAATAGAGGTCAGATATATTCTTGTCATCTAATATAAACATTCCATTATTATGAACCATGTTTCAAAATGGGTAAGAAAATTACATTACCATCGGCATCCAGATAATTAGTCCATGATTAGACCAGGGAGATCGGAGTCTACCCCTTTTTTTGGAATTTCTATTTTCTCAGCACATCGGAGTGAGGAAAATCCACCAAAAACCCTATATTGGTATTAAATGATAACCATTTATTGTAAACAACGTTTAGGACTGAGGGAATTGGGGGAGAGGGTATGGGGAGGGAGAGTATTTCATTTTCCAATAAAATGCAAAAGTATATTATTTTCGTGAACATGAACGAAATAAACAAAAAGTTAATAGCTCAATATCTTTATTGAATTGTTCAGTAGAACAATAATACTAGCTGTAATAATGTTAAAACATTTCAGTCATTGTAATTACATGTGTTTCATCAATCTCAATATATTGACAATGAAAATAATTTTTTAATATAGAAAATATATTTTATATGACTATTGTGAATTTTAAATAATCCCATTTTAGATCGTTGATTAAACCACCTTTCTGAAAACAATCACTTTGATATCTCATGTAAAATCAATTTTAGATAAAAAAATATTTTCTGTTAAAATTGATTTCTAAGATGCCTGTCTGAAAGTTGATGAAACACCTTAGCTCGAGTAGAAATGCATAATACAAAGATATTGAATACTCAAACTCTTATAATGATATTGTCCAGCAAAACAGAAAATTGTCAAATAGTTAATTAAAAATAATTGAATTATAAACCAACAATTAAGTCAAATAGAATATGAAAATTATAACACACAATCACGTCACATTCGTTCTCACTCTCGTAGTTGTAGGATGGGGGGGGGGGCGGGTCGGGCGTCCGGACACTATATTTTTGAAGCCTTCTTTTTTGTCTTTGCATTACACTAAAAGTATGAATTCAATGGTTGTAATCATCTTGTTCTCCATAATATTTCCTAATATCTTGTACTAAAAATTGATGAAACTTCGCTTGTAAATTTTTCCAAATGACTTTCTAAAATTGATCGTCCGGACACACAACCTGTCCATACAACTGGGTAGACTCATGCTAGTCTAGAAGCACTCCCACACTCCAGACAAAGTGTCACAAGTACATGAATTCTCGTAAGCACACAGAAAATACAACTTATAATATGCTCTAATAAAATGTAGTAATGTACTGCCTTTCAGGGTTCAAACATCCTACAAATACACTCTTTTATAACATCAAATGATTCTATTAAAAAACAAAGTTAATTTATGAAGTCTGCGCCGAGCATCTAATCATAAGGCAGTCTACCAGGAAATTCATCTATCGCGGGGGCAACGCAGAATTCAATACAGACAAGTATACATGTACTTTATAAATACGCTGTGCACTGTACTCTATGCAAATACAATTTATGCAAGCGACCTTCGGCCTTGCGTAACCCGATGAAAACCACATGTTTTGCTTAGATTTCGGACACTGCCTGCCGAAGTGCCGATATCATCCGAACATGCGCCCGAAATCTACACGCTGGCATCTTTACCCGACAGAGTGTTGTGCTCCGTGAGTCAGCCGATCGCGCGGTGTAAAGATTCTCACACACAGCGCTGGGCGAGGAAGGGAAGAGGGTCGCGCGATCAGCCAATCAGCGTGCAGGGAATCCGTCTACTGTGTGCCTATGGGGAAAGTTCTTCGTGCAGACCTCAACTTGGCGCACTGACAAAAGCGCGCATCAGCATTGGACATTTTTTATACACACGCCCGATATGCGATAAATTAAGCGTATTTTATACAGGAAATCTGCATAAACCATGGATTCAACCGTGGGTATTCAAAACCGCCTTTGTGAATTCGGGCCATAGAGTCTAGGTCTATACGAAATAACTGGATCAAAATAAGTATTCTGTTTTGGCCAGAAATGCACCAAAACAGGGGGGGGGGGGAATGTGACTTCGGAAGTTCGGCTGTGGCGCAACTCCCACTTCCCTGGTTTATCCGAAAATAATACTCTACATACACATACATGTATGGCCATTGAGCCCCTGTACAGATCGAATTAGAACTTCGGTCTCTGTAATTGGTGAGTGGAGCCAATGGAGTTCAGCCGAACAACCAATATAACAGAGACTGAAGCTTTTGGTCTAGCACTAATGGAGTTTCGCACTGGCTGAATTCAAGAGAATTTCCCCATCAGTAATTGTTCAAAAATAATATAGCATAGCAAGTCTCTCAATCACTTCACGGTCAGTTAAGATCAAGACTAGACCTAGTCTACCCACCGCTTTTCCAAACATCGCAATCGGGAATGGCTGTATCGATGTCGATGTCATCGTGTGAATTCTCACACAGCCAGACATTGCTTAGACCGATAAATAGGTCTATTTCTGTCAGGGATATGCTCCGCTGAGACTTCATCTTGCTCCCATCCCCTCCGTCAATAGACCGATGATGGTCATCGGGCTCGTTCGTAATGGTGGAGCAAACAACCGCCGCTTAACTACAGCGTCTGTGGAGAAAGGTGCTTTTGCACCCTCCTCTATTACTCCTTAATTTTGCTTTTTGATGGGGGAAAAAGGAAGAAATATCAAGAAAAATTTATATCAAATATAATCAGCTTACCACCTGTCCGAAAATAATTTTGATGACAAACAGATCAGGGTCAGCCAGGTTCTTTGTTTGCTTGATCGCCATCAGCACAGCTAACCTGGCTGTTCCCGATCTGTTTGTCCTCAAAATTCGCTATTTTCCAGCATATTTTTCAGAAAGGTAGTAAGCTGATCGTATTTGATATAAATTTATCTTTATTATTTCTTCCCTTTTTCCCCCGTCAAACAGCATAATTTAGGAGTTATCGAGAAGGGTGCAAAAACGCATCCGTTCTCCATAGACGCTGTAGTCAAGCGCAGGTTGTTTGCTCCACCATTACGAGCCGAATGGGCATCATCCGTCTGTGTAGGAGGACCCCAAAAAATCAGAAAATGTTGAAAAACTCACACGAAACAGCAGATTTATCAGTCAAGACTTTGCTTTGCTTGGAGTTGGATTTGCTGTTTTGATATGGACTGAAGTTAGCCACCAAAATTATGCAAACAAATGGGTGGGCTGCCGCAGGCTGATCCTTTTGGTCACTGATTTCAGTTAATATTAAAACTAATTAGGCCCTATGGCAAAGCCAAGCAAAGAAATGTCTGAATGAAAATTCAACAATGACCTCAAGATCCAACCGAAATAGAGCCAATGGCGATATTCTGAAAAGCGGTGGGTACATTGACCTTAGTTGAAATGTGATTGAGGGACTTGCTATAACATTTGCGAACAATTACTGGTTGGGAAAGTCTTGAAGTAGGCAGGTGCAAAACTGCATAAGCACCCATAGATCCCACAACATCCCCCCCCCCCCCTTTCCAACCAGCTTGCACAGGCATAACTGGGTATTTTTTGAGGAGCAGTTATTTGTTTTTATTCATTCATCAAGACAGGGTTGTCCAGTTCAAGCCAATATGCCTCCTTTACAAGTAGGGACAGTGGCTTTTTAAGCGGAAAATCATGGAAAACATATTTTTTCTCAAAATGCACAGAATAGCAACAGATATTACTTCCAAATCCTCAACGAAATATGAATATCAACTGGTCAAAAAAACACGATCTCAATTTGCTACAACAATCATGACAATCCACACATCGTGACTGCACTGGAGCCTCTCAATCTCAATCGTATCAAAATTAGTTTACACTCGCGTCCGCATAAAGGCAGAAACGCGGCCGTGTGTTGCTGCCCTCTGCGTTCGATCATAATATCACATCGAGGTATTCCTCAAATCCGAAATGGAGGATAGGCGAAAGTCGTCGACTGCTCAAAACGATGTCCAAAAAGTCCCCAATTCAGAGATAAAATCTCATTTAACCACAAAATAATGTGAAAGGTGAAGATGTATTGATGTTAATTATGTTTCTTTGAATAGTTTTTTTACTCGAATCTTCTCGATTTTCAAACATAGTTAGTACAGTGGCAGATACAAAGTTTGACCAGCGTGGGCATTTTGACATCGATACTCATTGCATATTGATTTTCAACGGAATTGTCACTTTTTCATGTACACAAAGTCTATGGGGAAATGGAATTTCTGTTTTCAGACATGCTGAAACCGAATTGAAGATTTTCTAAGAAGGAAAATCACTGTCCCTATATATACAATATTTGGTTTTGTTCTTCTTCCATGAAGACACTAGGCCTGAAAGGAGTGATCGCCCGGACACTGGAAGGAGAGGTGGAAGAGGGGGTCGCGGAGGCAACCAGGACAGACCCAACTACAGGAGAAACAACAACAACAGAAGGTCAGAGGGGCAAGACAGCCACCTAGAAAACCAGGAGAACCAAGCACCTTCAGAGTACAGGAGTAGCGGTGGGGACAGGCCACCCCGTGATTTCCAAGGGGATAGACCCCCACGTGGAGACTACCAAGGAGACAGACCGTACAGAGGCAGGGGTAGGGGCAGAGGAGGCCCTCGTGGTGGACGTGGAGGATTCAGTGGACGAGGAGGATCATCTGATTATCGGAAGAGAGAGTTTGATAGGCATAGCGGATCGGACAAGAGGTATGTTTGCCTTATAGGAACTTGTAAAGGGAATTACAGGAATTACATGCATCATTGCCCAACCTATCGCCAATTCAATTATTCAAATTAGCCAACTGGTAGCTTTTTAGGGAAGTATATTTTATTGGGTTTATGGATGAGATATGTTGTGAAATTATTGATTATGATGATTTTCATTCTGTTTCTGTCAGCTAGATTTCACAAAGAACGTTGCACTAGTACATTGTACAATGCCACCCCACTCATGTTCACCTAAATATTCAGTACATGCGCACACTTGAAATTGAACCTACATGTAATGGCCCATAAGTTTGTTACTTGGTATCAGTTCGTCGATCAAAGATCAATTTATATTGTAAAGAATCATTTATTCATGTAACAGCTGTCACTTTCCATCTATGTACATGTACTCTGTAAATGTTACCATTCCTTTGCATTACTAATGGCGCAGTCACATTTCACCTACGGTCAAAAACAGCCGTTAAACATTTTTTGTATCAGCTACATTTACACAAAGTTGGTTTGAATAAAAATGAATAAAATGGCTGTATTTTACTCGCCGTTGAGGAAATATGACTGCTGCATTAGTATTAGCTTAGAAATTGATTTTTTTTTTCTGATTGTTTTTGTATAATCTGTGATATCTGCCTTTTTTTTTGCAATCTTCTTGTATCCTACATGTATTTTTATTTCATGTATTTAATTGTTCCTTCCAACTTGTTGCTCAGTACATGTCATTATTACAGGCAAAAAAAATTATATCATTCTACTAGTCTGTCCCTCACCCTTGGTTTATTTGCTTATTTGTTTATTATATTTTATTGCTCTTTCCTCCCCTCCCTCCCCTCTATTTGCTTCTTGTTATCCCCTGTGCATGCATGATATTTTTCTCCTATTCCACCCTGTGGTTTGTTAAACCTGTCCATGGCCCATCCCGCCCTGGTGTAACATACCCTCTCAATGTACGCCTGCATCCAATTGGTTCGTGTCTTGGTCTCCCAGCAGCTCGTTCAAAGGCCAGGACAAGAGGGAAGGAAGCGGCTCCCACAACTGGGGAAATATCAAGGACGATGTCAAGTAAGTCCTACCTTTCTCGCTTCCCTTTTTATGACTTTCACAACACTCCCATTTCTGCTCAAGATTGAATGACCTTCATGATAAGTAGCAAATCTCACAATACAAACTACATTGCAGAAAGGGGGAGGGGGCAGTTTTGAACTACTATAACTAACTTTAAACCAAGTGCTCTTTATAAACTTTGTCTCGAAAAGTGAGATTTGAGAGGGGGATGTGTAACCCTGGCCTAACTGCTTCACAAATTTGGGATATATGCTTGGAATCATTTTTGTCTCACCTGCGAAGCAGAGTGAGACTAGGTGCCGCTTTTTCGACGGCGGCGGCGTCAACACCAAATCTTAACCGAAGGTTAAGTTTTTGAAATGACAGCATAACTTAGAAAGTATATGGACCTAGTTCATGAAACTTGGCCACAGGGTTGACGCGTTTTAAACGGCGTGTTTTAATACATGTTTTAAAACGCGTTTTAAAACACCCTTTTTTTAATAAAAAAAACTGTTTTAAAACACCGTATAGACTTGTGTGTTATAAATTTGCATGGATGTGATTTTAGATGAATGTTGTTTTTTAATACCGTTTTTTATTAAATGGTGTATTATTTCCTTCCAACTAAAACTCTTTTTCAACACCACTCCTTTTCTCCTCTTTCTCTTTCCCCCTTTATTCTTTTTTTCTCCATTGCTTTGTCTTGTTCCTCTTCTCCCTGTTCAATTGTGCACATCAATGATCCAATCCACATTAAGAATATCATTTTAACAAACATCTGAGTGTTGTGCTCACTTTTTGGACAGGGAAAAAAACACTATTTTTAAATGAGCTCAAATACATGTTAAAGAAGTACTTGAATGAAATGGAAGTGTTGCACAAGCACAATGATATTTTACAAATAGACTGTAAACCTGACATCATACTCTTGAGGTACACCGTACATGTACACACAAAAGCGGTAAAACTTTGTGCTTTGTAAAGATGAAGAAAAGTACTTTAAACAGTGTAAGATAATCAGCTAGCAAACCTTAACCCTAACAATTCCAGGGGACCTTAATGGCCCCCTAAAACTTTCTATGATAAATCCATAAACACGACAGGGCCACGACGTATCGTTCTAGACTATTTTTTGGATGCATGCATGGGTGTGCAGTTATGATATACACCACAAGTGCATATTATCAGATCCCGAATTGCTCAAATACATAATTTCATGTATAAACCCAATGTGAGTTCTTGCCAAAATTTGTATCTGTATCATTATTTGTACTTATTGTTAATGATTGTCAAAATTTCTATTAGTAATAAAAAAAGTTTTAAAAATCTATACATAAGAAATATAAAAAAACATTACCGGTAACCTAAATAGACTGGGCTATTTCATTTCCTAAGAAGACTGAAGGCCCCCCTCCCCCTTATGATCTGGGCCCTTCGATCGCGGGATCACAACGAAAATTGGCACGCGCATTACCCATGGCATAATCTAAAAATAGGAAATTGGGAATATATTTTGACCATAAACAAGGTGAAATTAATTGTTTTATTCGGTAAAAGGAAAAATAATGACACATTTAATGAATTTTGGCTAAAAACAGTATTTGCATTGGATTTGTACACTACACAAATTGACGTTTTTGAGCAATTTTGGGTCTGCATGCACTTAAAATGTTGCATGATTTCGGAACCGCATACCAGGGGGTCGCGATTTTGGTCTCATAAGTAGCGTTAGACTAAAAAAAAGGAAAGTCTGTGAGTGACGCATTAAAAAAAATTTGGATTTATCGCGAAAAATTACGAGGGGGGGGGCTGAATCAGCCCCCCACGTCTCATTAGGGTTAAAAAAAACATTCTATAGGCCTACTGATTTTTTTAATACTTTTACATTTGATCAGAATTCCTTAATTAAAAAGATAAGTAGTTCAAGGGCTTTATTTATAGATTTGAATTGAGTTTGTATTTCATGCACTAAAATTGGTATAATTGATTCAAATGAAACAAAGCATATTGATTTACCGGTAATGAAATTAAGCTTTGAAACCCCATGTATGTCAATTTCTTCCATTGTGTGAATTCTTCTCCCCCCCCCCCCCGATTGACAAGACTCAATATACCTTGGGACTACATGTATACATGTAGTAGGAATAAAGTGTCAACTTACTAAGTGTTCTTTTTTTGTAGGCATTCAATTTCCATGATTTAGTAATTTTGGAGGAAATATGAACTTTTCTGTTGGAAATTCATTAACAAAATAGTGGTCATCTCTTATTTAAAACATCAAGAGCTTAAATCATACTGTATTTAGTGTCAGTAGTGTATAGTTTCATTGATTTACATGAAATTGCATCATTCATTGAAAAAACGTTTTAAAACAAAAAACCATTCAATCCTTTTGTAAATTTTCTCGTAGGGATCTGAACACTTCGAACACAAGCGAGGAATAAATTATTATAACCATTCAATCCTTTTGTAAATTTTCTTGTAGGGATCTGAACACTTCGAACACAAGCGAGGAATAGATTATTATAACCATTCAATCCTTTTGTAAATTTTCTTGTAGGGATCTGAACACTTCGAACACAAGCGAGGAAGGCAATACGCAAGAATGGAACCAACCTGCTGACGGTGAACAATCGGAAAATGCCCCAACGTAAGAACAACTATCCCAACGAGGGACCTACCACTTTTCAGACAAATGTAGTCATTACTACTTTTGCCATATTTTACGGCCATATTATAAAAAATACCTTTTGTATATTAAAGGGCAGATTCTGCATTAGTTTCCCCTTTTATTTATTTATTTATTTACTCTAAAATATAAACTAGTTAAAACTACTGGAGTGAAAAAAGGTTAACAAATGAGGGGGTTCATTATTGTGTCTTGTCAATGTTTGATTAGATAGGATTTTTAACAAACAAACAGCTGTTAACAAAAATCACTGTCTTGATACTTGCTGGTGCCTGTAGATAAAATTCTTGTCAACAAGCAGCTAAAATTGTTTTATTTTTTAATTGATCAGATGTTGCAGGAATTACATTGTTAAAATCAAATAAATTATAGGACATCTCATTTAGGGTAAGAACGCGATCAAGTCGTTAATCTGGTCGAGCATAAATTTGAATCGAGCTTCATGGAGCATTCCCTGGTCCTGTTGTTATACTCGTTTTTATTGCCCGTTCTAGGACTACTCCCAAGGAAGGCGAAGAGAACGAAGGTGCGCCGGAGGATGGAGAGGAAAAGGAACCGGAAAAGGACGAGATGACCCTGGATGAATACAAGGCTATGGTCTCCAAGGAACGTGTCAAAACCGAATTCAATTTACGGCGAGCTGGCGAAGGTGAAGATAACTCGCAATGGAAACAGACCTACGTTCTCAAGAAGGAAGCGACCAAGGATGACAGCGAAAAGGTACCCCCATTTTTCATTTTATTTCATGAAGTAGGATCTCTACAAGTTGCTGGAATGGGGTTGGCTAGAGTGGGAATTACTGGTGGTAAATTACCTCTTGATCACTTTTGGGAAAAATGGGGAAAATATGGAAATACTACAAACTATACTAAAATATTTTCATGGATTGCCTTTTTCCAAGCATATTCTGCCATTTCCCTGTACATCTTAATAACTTCCCAGCATTTAGAAATTTTTCGGGATATTTCCCACCTGAACGGGAAATACCTCAATTTCTTTGGAAATCGCCAACCCTAAGCTGTTAATTGTTGTAGAAAATTGAGTAGATAAAAAAATGCAAAAAAAGGATACTATAATTTCACTTGTCATATTGATAGGGATGTGATGGTGAACATGAATTCCCACAAATTTAACATTTTTGTTCAGTTATTGGTTCATGGTTAATAAAATTTAGATGGAGAGTTGGGGACCTTTTTTTTTTATCGTCAAGGAAGCACAAATGCTCAATACCAACATTCCCCTGCCTTAGATCAATTAACTAAAAAAAAAATTTCCAAAGTCGGGGTTAGGAAAAGCGATAAATTCTTCTTGGATTTTCCATTGGCATAAGATATACCATATTGCTATAAAAGTTACAATTTTGTGGTGTGTTTTCAAAATTGTATATTGATTAGTTCAGAAAGCAATCCGAAACAATGGAATACATCAAATGCAATCATCGTTTTTCCAATTCGGGTGCCCTGGTAAAACAAATTGAAAAGTAATGACTGGTGCTAGATGTTCCCCTTGTAACAGGTGTCGTCCGTTACTCAGAGTAGAATATGTATTTTCCATACCACCAGACATGTACCACTTTGTATATTTCACCCATCATTTTAGTATTCTAGTTTTCCTTGGCCTGACAGTGTCTGAAGCAATACCAAGGTATAACTGTAACGAGATAGAAGTACATACTTGGCCATTAAAAGCCATCATTATGAGAGGCATTTCCGGTGCTTGTCAAGGAATCTTGTATCGGAAAATTATGATCCATGTGCCCATCGGAGCTAAATACACAGTAGTAGTACATGTACCTAGTCTGGATATCTGGGATGAATTTTTTCATTCAAAATCCTTATCCTTGACACCCTTGTTCTTTGTCTCCAGCCTGAAAATCTCTACCAAAAGGATCACCACACCAAGCAGGATGCCTCCGGACTGATCAACATCACCTTCTCTGACCAAACCCCAGGTGGGCGAGGCCGCGGTGCAAGGAGAGGTGGGCGCGGAGCGGGTGGGCGCGGAGCGGGTGGAGAACGCGGCGGAGACCGTGGCGGAGACCGTGGTGGAGACCGTGGCGGAGATCGTGGTGGAGACCGTGGTGGTGGTCGCGGACGTGGCGGAGACCGCATGTCACGTGGAGGCCGTGGCGGACGCGGTGGGAGATACCGCGACGAGTCGGCCATCGCCGTTGACAATGAGGAGGAATTCCCCTCCCTTTCGAAGTAAAGAGGGTGCAAGAAACGCACGGTTGGTAACAACACAAGAAGTGAAGAGAGAATAATGTGCTGTGTAATTTATTCCCTTTCGTATAAATATTTTTCACCTGCAGTTAAACACAGGTGTTGTTTTTTGGAGATCACGCTCTGTGAGGTTGCGTTATACTACATGTGGGGTATAATGGCAATGAACAGTTGTAGGTTCCTTATTTTGACCCAGCTGACTCCTATCTACCCCATGGCAATATGATAGCCCTTATTTCTTTTATGATGTAGCTCAAGACGGAGCTTGTAATTACATTTTTTTACCATCAAAAGAGAACATTTCTGTTGAACATTACAGATTAAAAAAGTAATGTATATTATCTTTTTTATTCATCATCGGTCTTTTTGAATTGTCTTCTTCCAACTGATCTGTTTTGAGTAGCTATGTACCAAGATAAGATTTGAAGCAGCATACAGTTGCAATGTGTGCCATGCTAATGTTTAGGAGAATGCATTATTATTGGACAGAATCACGCGGATAAAGATTCCCCTTTTTACGTTTGAAGGTGAAAACGACATGAATCAGAGAAAATAATTGTTTAAAGAGCTTTTGTATGGAGTTCATAATGCACAATGCTTGCATCTGAAGAAAGATGTTTTCACTATTTTCTAATTTTATGTGCGTGTCCACTCAATGGCCGTAAGACACATTGGCAAGGGAATATTGTCATGGTACTGCGTTCGGTATGCCATTATCCTTACATGTGTGAACTTGAATCGTAATGATGTACCATGAATTCTGCATTATGATACTAGTATTATTTCTTTGGCTGTCAGACCAGGACACCATCTCACAAAGAGTTGTGTTTGATCCAATTAATCACAACCATAGCAAACCAACAACTACTAACATGTCAGTTCAGTGTCTATATACTATATACTATATATGCATTTATCGTTGTTTCCAGAGGGAAGTTTTATACATTTGCTATACAAACATCGATGGATTTCAATAGCTAGTAGAGATCGATTGTATCAATCACAACTCCAGTGTAAGAAGGGGTCATGGGTTGTTTGTGGAAGGAAGATATTGTACTGTACAAAGGAATTAATGTTATCAGTCAATCTGCAATGCAATTCTATTATTTTCTGCAAGTGAGGAAAGGGAAGAAGAAAATTTGAATGGCCACAGAAGGGAATGTTGAAGATAATGATAAAACTCTTTAATATATTGGATGGTTAGGTTTGTGATTGCTAACACATGTACTGAGAAAGCGTTGGTAACGTACCTCTACCCCAAGTTCAGCAACTTCAGGTTCTTGTTTGAAGGGAATAATAACCTCTTTACGGCATGGCAGTGTTTGCTTGAATGAATGAATAGAAAGTGGATAATTACAAAAGGAAAATATTTGATGCAGAAAAAGCACAGATCAAGAAATAGAAGACGGGGTGCCTTGGCTGCTCAATGCATCTTTTTGATAACTCCTTGAAGGAGAAGCTTGGAAACAAAATAATTCAATTTTCATAATGGAAAAAATATATATACAATTTGTATTTGATGCTAAAAGTAAGCATTTAAAAGACATTTGAAAAAAAAAAAATCTGTGAGAATTGTTTATTAAAGAAGTACTAAGAAATTTCGAATAGCTTTTGTAGTCTTATTGACATTGATGTTGGATGATAGACTTGCCGACGGATGTAAGGCACGATATGAAAGATGAACTATGAGTATTCCAATGAAAACAATAATGGTCTGCGTTGAATTATTGCTGCTATATGCCTTGTTCGTATAACTTGAATAAATTTTTGTTCAAGTACACGGTTTTGATAATACCCAAGGGGAAGATATGAATTATGTATAATGCCAATTATCTGAGGAGAAACCTTTTGTGTACGTTTTCTCTGAAGATAAAGTTTGTACAGAGTTAATGTTTGACCAATGATTTTAGGGAGAGATGATGGGGTTGTCATAGATTATTAAGTTTCATTTGCATGCCATTTCTAGTATCATCCATGTACATTTTTTACATCATTAAATGACAAATTATTTTAATTAGCTTGCTTGAGGCAGTTAATCTTCTATTCCATTTGTTCTCAAATTTGTCAGCTGATTGGGAGACAACGTGTTCAAAATATACTTGCACTTGATTGCAAATATACAGTTAATGCCACATATTCTTTTGCAAATGGCAGGTTACTGCTCGGTTGCAAGTTTGCAATCCAATTATAGGGGAACTAGAATTATTATTGATTTCAATCTTTTGCCATGCCCCCGAAGTCTCCTATCTCACGGCTGTGTACTTTTCTTCTGCTTACTCCTAGTTATGGTGGTAGTAATGATTAATAACTTCACATGTTTATTTCTTGTTAATATGAAATGAATTCCATCTATACCTGTGTTGCAAAGTGTGTATAATGCTCCTTTTTGTGACATTGTCCATATTCCATGTTGGAAGAATATATTTTTCATTTGAAAGGGAATCAGAGGCCAAGTTTGGGACTATTTTGTTTACGTTGATTGCAGTTTCCAACAGCATTTTTTTTATGAACTTGGTCAAGAGAATTGTGCAAGCTTAGATATTTTACATGTACTATTCGAGCTGCATGATTTTTTTTTCTCTGTATCCACTTGCACATGCAAAAAAATATTGGAACTAAGGTGAAAATATCATCTTAAAAAATGTAGTTTTGGCTCACCTGTATTGCTATTTTGGAGAAGTAACCGTAAATGGGAAAGGTTTGGCCAGTACATGGTTCATCACAAGAAGCTGGTGCTTAGGAAACAGAAGTTAATGCACTATAAGACAACCACAACAAAAATTAACTTGGCAACTTTTGTTTTGTAAACCCTTTACTCCACCAAAAGATCCATCATCATCCCCTTTAACGCACATCTGCACCTCATGTCTGATAGATTTGTTATTCTTGTCATACAAGAGTATAATTGCAATATGATAAAGCAAGGTTTGAATTATTTCATGTTGATAAATGATTATTAGGTGATCTCATATTCCAACCATTATTATATTATTTACCCTGTGTGTATTTCATAAAGCTGTTTGTAAGTCACAAATGACTGGTAATCCTTTCTTGGGAGCTAAATACATACTAGTTACAATTTAGTGTATATCATAACGCACAAGAAAGGATCACCAGTAATTGGTAAGCTGTGCGTAACTAACAAGCACCTTTATGAAAAGGCCTCCAAGAGGGGTATTACTGCTTGGGCTACCACATCTGTTCCTGTCATGTTTATGAATTTATATATGTGAGTGTGAATCTCAGAGCTGCCAGCTATTAAAAAAAAGGTCATAATATATACGATTTTCATGTCAAATTACACCATTACGCTTCTGAGGTAGAATAGGTATATGCATTTAATACCCGCGTAGTAATGCATTACACAGTGACAACATGTACTTGCCTGACTAGGCAAGCTAGTGCTTCACAATTGTTATGTAACACCCTGGATTAATATACCTGACAACCATCCTGTAGGGTTGGCATTCATGCGCATTGTGCATGTTATACATTACCTCTTCTCAGAAATTTATAATACCGTGTGGCAGGTATGAATTATATAACTTTTATCTCAGAATTGTGACTTTTGAGCTCCTAGGTTACTTCTTTTTACTTTG
Source organism: Lytechinus pictus (assembly GCF_037042905.1). Lineage (NCBI taxonomy): Eukaryota > Metazoa > Echinodermata > Echinoidea > Temnopleuroida > Toxopneustidae > Lytechinus > Lytechinus pictus. The sequence goes on along the minus strand of NC_087255.1, from coordinate 23,526,232 downwards.
TCTTTTAAATGTTGGCAGCTCTGGAATCTGTTTAAATTAATGATTCTTGCAAAGTGTGAATCTTTGCTATTTGAATTTGTTAGTAGCCAAGCTTTTTTATATTCTTGAGATTTTCCCTTTTTTTTTAATGAGTTCTTTGTATTCTTTTCATCGATAAATCTCATAACTATCCTTTCCCCGTTTAGTACGAGGAAGACTCTAAATCACCTAGACGAGGGTGGTGTGAGTGACTGTCAGAAGGATATGGGAGCTGGAGACCGTTTCATAAAGCTGTTCGTAAGTTAAGAGCGACTTTAACAATGACTGGTGATCCTTTCTTATGGTAAATGACGGTTCACCATTATGTTAATTGGTGATTATTTAGCACATAAGAAAGGTTCACCAGTCGTTCTTAAAGTCGCTCTTAACTTAAAAACAGCTTTATGAAACACCCACCAGGATCTATTTAGCTGTTCTAAGTCTTCTGTTGCATCCCATGTAAACACCTTTTTTTTATGACGTGTCCGCGAACCTTAAGGCCATGTTGCGCCAAACTCGGTCTCTGTCACTGCATTCCCAACGATACCAAAATGACTCGTTGAGCAGTTGCGAAAAAGGGTGTCGCAAGTAATATTAGGATTGCTCAGACATGGTGCATATTTGGTATTAACGATTACTTTGGGATAGTATTTCCAAAATACTTTTTTTTTATTCACCATTGGATGGGGTCGAGACTATCTTCGTGTAGGGATCATTTGCGAAACCGTCCACATGGTCATGTGACAAAGTTAATTCTCCCTATGTCCTTCTGACTCCTTCACCCAACTGCCAACCAACCTGGAGAGCATTTCATGGAACTGATAGTCAATGATTTTCACCGACAGTTGAAAGCTACTGCAAATCCTTTGATCTGATTGGCTGCAAGTCAAACAGTCTGTGAAAATCACTGAAAACTTTTCCATGAAATGCCATTTATATGATGCAATTAACTATGTCTAGCTTCCAGTTTCTCTGCATGAGTTTTTCCACCTGTTTATATATTCACATCCCTGTAATCAAATGAGATGCTCTACCGGTACACTCCCATAACCTCTGAAATTTTGATAGAAGATGACACGATTATACATAATTTTCAAGTCACTCTAAATTGTGAAGAAATTATTTGTTGAGCCAAAGCACTGTATAACAACTATCAAGTGAATTTTCAGTCTCGTGCTCCAGTCACACAAACGTAACGACTCCAGACCTATCGGTATCTATAACGTTATGTTGAATGGCATCTCATTCATCCATCGGTTTGGAGTCTATTTCGTTGGTGTGCCCATCAGTAACTAGATGTATGTATGTAGCATTTCTACAGACAACATTCTTCAGGGACATTCTTTCCCTGCTTCCACAATTGCTATGCAATGAGGCAATGCTGTACTTTATGCGTAGAACTGTTGCCTCTGCTGAATATTGAGAACGTAGAAATGTACAAGGTGCAAACTAGATGTACTTGCACTCGTGTAAGTAATCTCTCAATTGATACACTAGATTTCTCTAGTAAGTCTGGTCATCTGTCTTTGCTTTTGCTCTCCGCATCCTTCTATACTAGATGTCATGTTTACCTGGGTGATCGGTTGACATTTTAGTAAGCAAATGTAGAAAAGCAATATCAGCGAAATTTTGTTGGTACTCGTGTCCGACACCATCTTCCCCCCAAGAAAATGTTTGAAGGACCTGATGAAAGATATCAGTAGATGGCAATATGTGATAGGTTCTTGATGATAATTGTTACAGTGCTCCAGCACAATAGAGATTGCCTGCTACCTGTGTTTGAACTGACTGTCCTTATGTTTTTCTTCAGTAGCGCTGGTCTTGTACCAAACTACAGCACACTCACTATGTAATATATCCCTTGTTACATAATCCTTTTATTGTGTTGAAATGAAAATCCCAACATCTGACTTTTATGAGAGAAAGAAAAAAAAGTATTTACAAGATGAGATGAAAAAAATAAAACTAAAACATTTCAAAATAGTTTTGAGATTCGAAAGAATTATTTTGCTTGTGTAGAGTTCTGTGTCGTCAATCGAGAGTAATCAAAAGAGTGAAATGAATAGGAAATAATGATTATTAAGAAGATGGTGATTATTACAATGTTGATTGTGATTACGTTGATGGTGGTGGTGATACTGATGATGATTGTGTTAGAGATGATGGTGACAGGGACGTTCGGGATGGTGTTCGTGGTGATGATAGGGATGTTGAAGTGGTTATGGTGATAGTTGGCGATCATCACAATGATGGTGAAGGTGATGATCGCAGTGATAACTATGTATGGTGATAATGCTGATGACGATGGGTTACAAGCAGAATGATCGTGATGATATTAAAAGATGTGATGGTGAACAATTTTATTGATGGTAATGGTGTTGGTGGTGATTTTGATGATTGTGATTCATCGGCGTTTAGTGAGGGACTGGGGCAATGCACCAACCCCAATCCCTCACACACAAAAATCAGTTTTGGCCAATAACCTAGAAAAAAAAGGAAAGGAAAGGGTGCAAAATTATCCAAATCTATTACAAAAATGACTGCCCACATGACTTGCTCACAACATTTTAGAATATTTTCCCTGTGCGCCCTCAAAATTGCTGGCTGTAATGCCACTGGTGGATATGATGGTGGTGTTGGTGGCAATGATGGCGGTGATGGTATAGTAATGATGACGATGATGGCGGTGATGGTATAGTAATGATGATGATGGTGATGGTGATGGTGGTGGTGATGATAATGGTGGTGATGGTGGTGGTGATGATAATGATGGTGGTGGGGATTATGATTGTGGTGGTGGTGGTGGTGGTGATGATGATACTGATGGTGGGGTGGTGGGGATTATGATGGTGGTGGTGGTGGTTGTGATAATGACATATAAGGTTGATGACCTAATGATGGTGATCATGACGATGGTGACGAATAGTGGTGATGTTGGTGACGGTGGTTATGATGATTTTGATGCATTGATGGGATCGGTGAAGATAATAGTCATGATGATCAAAATGATGATGTCGACGATGACGATTCTTTTGTAGCAGTTTCAATTATAAAGAAGGGTCTTTTGTAACGACATATGGAAAAATAAGTGGCATATGGACGTACGGTGTGTGAAAAGGCTCTGCCTCGTCCAAAATATGGGAAACCGCGTTATTGAAATTTTTTAATGATTAAAAAGGGTTGAGAAAAGAAGAATACCAAACAGTTTAATACAAAAATAGATTTTATTCAGTATAACAATGTCAAATTGAAAACTGTTTTACGTTGTGGAGAGAAAAAACGAACTGAATTAAATTGATTCTGCCAAGATGGAGAAAGGAAATGAAAGGAAAAGACGGGTAATATATTGATTCGTATAACAATTTAACTTCACGATAACCCTTATTCTCATTTTAACCCCCGCCCCCAATAGAAACAATAATTAAATGAATTAAATAAATGAATAAATAAATAAATAAATGAATGGATGAATGAATAGATAAAGAAATAGATAAATAAATGAATAGATAAATAAATAGATGAATAAACTAATTAATAAGTCAATTATTCAATTAATTTATTTATTTATCAATCAGTCGATAAATCGAACTCATCTAATCTGTATTGTCTCCTGGGATGGAGGGGGCCTATCTGATTTGCAAAGGGTAGGGGTTTGCGGCCCCAAAATCCGAAACCAAACCCTGGCCTAAATAATGTAAATTGTTATGAAACAAGGGCCTCAAGAACTAGGCGGCCCTCTGCAAATGGGGCTGATTGTGAATTTAACATTATAAAGGGGTTTTCAAGATCTGACGCCTGAAATGAGGGGCTTATTATGAACGGGGGGGGGGGGGGGACTCCACTTTCTCCGAGAAAGGGTTGGTCAATGAAAATAGAGTGAAAATGATACGCTTTGGAACTAACCGATGGCAATGTGAGAAAATTAAAGGGAGACCCAGTTGACCAAATACTACCAGATTTCTGGGTTATGGCTTGTCTACGATTAGTAGGCCTATAATCCGATTCAGACCACTGCGGCTAATCCTAATCTGACTCGGCACGACTTCACTATCATATCCACCAGCTGTTTGGAATTCGACACCGTACGTTGACCGTAAGAGGTGAAAGGGGGGAGCTTAAATATAATTATGCTAGAATAATTTGTTTTTTGTTTATTTTTCCATTTGTTAAAGGACAAGTCCACCCCAACAAAAAGTTGATTTGAATAAAAACATAAAAATCCAACAAGCAAAGCACTGAAAATTTCATCAAAATCGGAAGTAAAATAAGAAAGTTATGACATTTTAAAGTTTCGCTTAATTTCACAAAACAGTTATATGCACATCCCGGTCGGTATGCAAATGAGGGAACTGATGACATCACTCACTCACTATTTCTTATGTATTTTATTATATGAAATATTCTAATTTTCTCTTCATTGTTCTGTGAAACAAATTTTTATTTCTCCCTGAACATGTTGAGTTACCATTGCTTAACATTTTATGGTTCCGTCAAGTTGGTCCTCATTGTCAAATCTGCAAAAATTGAAATAATGTATAATTTGAACAATGAAAAACAAAAGAAATAGTGAGTGAGGGACATCATCGATTCTCTCGTTTGTATGTGACTAAATATTGTGCATATAACTATTTTGTAAAAAATAAGCGAAACTTTAAAATGTCATAATTTTCTTATTTTACATCCGATTTTGATGAAATTTTCAGTGTTATGCTTGTTGGATTTTCTCTTTTTATTCAAATCAACTTTTTGTTGGGGTGGACTTGTCCTTTAATATCATCATCATTTATTATTGTAGGGGGGCCTTCGTTTTTTTTTAAATGATAATCTTGAAATGTTAGGATTTTGTACAGATTTAAACTTTGATTTGAATCATTGTCTGCCATAGTGTAATGAGCCAACATGGCGAATCAGGAAAATGCTTTTCAAGTTACGAGCGAGCACAAATTGATCTGTTTCATACAAAATTCAAATTTTTGGGACATATTTTGACGGAATATCCCCTATCCATAGAAAGATATCATGTTTCGCCCTTTTTTTCTTTCATTTTTTTTTTCTTTCATTTTCTTTCTATATCTCCTTTGTTTCTTGGTCAAGAAACTTTTTTGGGGCCATGGCCTCATCAAGCCCCCATTAATACGCCAGTGCTGATTGGATCATGACTACCGCATGGTCTTGTGGTGGTTTTCCAGTCGGGTTTTCCAGACTGCTAATTTATTGATTAGCCTCTATATACCGATTATACGTATATTTATTTTAGTGAGCATTTTAAAGTGCAACCGGTTTTTTTTCTAATCCCGTGTCGGCCATGAATTCATCTTGATACCAATTTTCTGAATATTTTCTTCCCTTCTTCATTTCTTCTTTACTTGATATGCCTATTTAATTATTTCGAGTGAGTTTTTAAAAATCTGTACTTACCATCCATCGTGATCATGTCTATCTAAACTATGTTGAATATTATAAAATCATAAAAAAGTAATAAAAAAAAGGTGAAATCGACATAGAAGCTAGTCATCACGTTACCACGATTAAGTCCTTGAAATCAAGTTAGAAATAAAAATGATCTATCTTGAATAATTTGACCTCAGATAAAAAAATGATTACAATATACTACCTTATTTATGAAGTATATATGTTGTGAGCTGGATTGACTATTAATTTCCGAGAGAGCCAAGCGAGCGAGCCAAACAAATGTTGCTGAAGCTGAATGCTATGGGATCGTTTATGAATCCCTCATAATTATGCACGGTGAAATTTAACAACTGTAATTATTCCTGTTAAGTATTTTTTTTTTTTTGGGGGGGATACCCCCTCCTCCCTTCACATTTATCTTCATAATTTTTGGTACCAAGATATTGTATCACTGCCTTTATATTCCCTTAACTTCGTTGCTTCAAGTTGTGGTAGTACTATGGGAATCTACTCGTATGACATCACTAGGCCTGTCTCATATGACTGTTTGAGGCTGCATACATTTTGTTTTAGATCGGAATTTAACTGGCAATATGATAATTCGAGTTCCTACGAAACAATTTTAAAACAAAAAACGGATCTTTAAAAATCTGTCAGGAGTGGAAAAAAATTAGAAAAAATGTGGAAATGGTTATCATGGGGGAAAATTGCAATTTCGGAATAAAAAATAAAGAGAAAACATGTCGATAAAATCATGTTCATTATTCCACACTTCAATAAAGCCTCATGCATGTCATGTGGATATTCTGAAGCCCTCAACGCATATTATTGATAAGAAAATATAATATGGGGTTCATCATATCTTGGGCTACTTAGGATGGACTTCGGGTGCACTCTCACAACAAATCAGTCAAGATGACTAGTTAATCGGGTCAGTTCGGGGTCAGCTGGGTGCAACTGTTATTTTAGTCATATTTGACTATTTTCTAGTCGTATTTTACTAGGACAAAGTTATTTCTGACAGGAATATACGTCAGAAATGTGACTATACATATCAGTTGCACCTATCTGACTACTGATCTAGTCAATTTGACTGATTTGTTTTGTGTGAATAGGCATGCTTATCATGCTAAATAGTTAGATTGCTCTTTTGCTATATTGGGTTTTTTTTTTTTTTTTTTTTTTTTTTTGGGGGGGGTAATACTTATTTAATTGAATAGGTTGAATAGACCTTTTAATAAAATGCATATCCAGGGCGGTGCTACAAAGGGCAGGGATCGACCGTCCCTGTTATTTTACGGTAGTGAAAAAGAGGATCTTAGTAATTAAATTGCAGCAGCAATATAACATTTCGACAAACGAAACCTACCCGGTCGAGTTCTGCACAGTGAAACATACCGTTCTTACTGAAAACCAAGTCAATTCAGTTTCCACACTACTACTTTCACGGCCTCAGATGCGACTGCTGTAGTTCCTTCCATTTTCAATCAAAATTGCATTCTGAATATCATCTTTGGAAGGTTTACATGAATGTAGTTAAAAGTCTGCATTTTTATTTTCTATTTCCAACCAGTTTTTGAATGATTATCATCGTTTGATATAAAAGAAATCTCGCCCTCTGCGTTTAGAAAAAACAGTCAATAATGTCTTGACAAGTGCCGCCCATGAAGAATATGGGGAGATCTTACGAACGGAATAAGTGACATATAAAATTCATCAAAATGACTATATTCACGGAAAATTTCTGGGTAAGGAACATATTTGTATTACGTTACAGACATGAAGATAATATTTAATGAGTGTAAATGTGGTCTTATGTGTTCAAATGAAATGTTAAGTGTCGTGTTATGATAAGGTTCATGTGAATTGAATGACATCGCTGCCACTGCAGTGCAGCCTTATCTGGCCGTATGTTGCCGGTAGGCGGATGCTTGTCTGTAGTGAAACTGTACGTAGTCAATGTAAATTCTCATGTCATGATTGTGGAGTGAATTCCAAAACGGTGGTGAATATACGGGAAGTGAGAGGGTGGGGGGGGGGGGGGGGTTGGCATACCTGTTCAAATTGGTCTTGCAAAGTTTCCCGTTCCTTTTCTCGATGAATGTAGACACCCGTCACTAGACTGACTCGAGCATCGATTCAATTTGCAATAGAAATTTCAAACTTAAATTAAAAGACAGTCACATGATCAGACATTGTTGACAATGCCAATGCCTGGGCTGGGGCAATAGTAACCCAGGGAGCTCAGGCCCAGGACTCGTCCGTGTAATACGAGGCAGACATATACTCTCCAAAATGGGGTAGAATGGGGTCGCAATCTTCCAAATGTCCAAATGTTCAACTTGATGTTGATGGTACACTCATTAGACCATCAGAAAAATACGAAACCTTGGTGTCATATTTGATTCCCGCATGTCAATGTCGTACCATATCTCTCATATATGTAGCACAGTCACTTTTTATTTAAGGAACATTTCTAGAATCAGAAGGTTCATTGACCAGTCTGCCTGTCACAATGCTGTTCGTTCATTGGTTCTGTCTCGTATCGATTATTGCAATGGGCTCCTTTCTACAATTCCCTCTAATCAATTAATTCGTATTCAACAACTACAAAATTGGGCAGCACGATTAATTTTACAGGTTTCCCGAGATCATCCTTCCCAACCACTCTTTAATTCTCTTCACTGGCTTCCTTTTAAACAGAGAATTACGTTCAAATTACTCTTGATTGTCTACAAAACACTGAATAAACAGGCTCCACAGTATTTAAGTAACTGCTTGAATCTGTATACACCAACTAGAGCACTTAGGTCGGCCAGTGATCACCTTCGCCTCACATATTCATTAACTCGTACATTAGCTGGTGACAGAACTTTTACGGTGTCGGCTTCAAAATCCTGGAACGACCTGCCACTAATAATTAGACAGTCTCCAACATTAGCAATTTTCAAAAAGTCATTAAAAACTCATCTCTTTCGTACTTTGTAGTTTTTTAAATATTACATTTAATTAATTCATTGTAAGCGCTTTGGGCCTAATGGGAAAAGCGCAGTACAAATAATAAGTAATAATAATAATAATAGCACTCCAAGAGTCCAAATAAAAGGGGAAAAAATAAATTAGGCAATTAGGCCTACCTCGATTATAATTTATATTGATGAAGGTCTATCGGGACACAGAATCCTGACTTCGAGGCACAAACTGGACCCTCATAAAAAGGAAAAGTTCTGTCTCGTTTGTTCTCCTTCTGTCAAAATTTAAAACAAAATGGCCGATCGATACGGAGAACGAAATCGACATAGAGGTCTAACTTTTCCTTTTTTTGAGGGTCCAGTTTGTGCCTCGAAGTCAGGATTCTGTGTCCCGATAGACCTTCATCCATATAATCGAGGTAAGTGCATAATTTATTTTTTCCCCTTTTATTTGGAGTGCTATTGCTACCCCATTCTCCCCCATTTTGGAGAGTATATGTCTGCCCCGTATTACACGGAGCTCCCTGGGTTAGGGCAATACATGTTTTGTGATTTTAAGTATGGCGCTGTGTTGAATTCTGTTGATGGTGTTCTCTAACAGTTCGTGTTGAGTGCTGGTTTTGAATGTCATCTTCATCTGGTGTTGACGATCTAGACCTAGACCTATAATTTCATCATTCACCAACACCAACCCCCAGGTGTTGGGAAAATCATGATTTCACGAACAGGAAGAAACATCCCCATAAAATTAGATTTTGATTTTTACAGTTAAGATGAGTCGTGAGTGCAAATCATTAGAGCCTTAAACATTTTAAATGGACAATAATCTTTTGGATTCTTGAAGTGATTGTACGGTAGCCCTGGCATTCTGTATGATGAAATTTTACTGTAATTTGATTTCAGTTTTGTCGTCGAGAAGTTCTTGTGTAAAGTTGAGATGATCAGCAGCGCAGCGAAACGTCAAAGACGTACATGTAGGCTATCGATAACGCGATGGGTATCATTCTTCTGAACCCAGCTTGGTGTTGCAGCTCGGTTCGACAGCATTTTCGTGCTCAACATCAACACCGAACACTAAGCTTACTGAACACCTAACATGAAATCACCCAATGTCAATGACAATGGATGTATTGGCATGTCATGATCAAAACCTCGTAAAAATCTAAAAAAATCTGTTAAGGATGAGCTCGGTTGAAACAGCAACTACACGAGAAACATGTACAATAACTAGGGGTCCGGCTGCACAGCTGAGAAAGCCTTCCTTCGATGACGTCACAATGATTGACAGGTCGATCGGCCGACTTTTTCGAAATTTTAGTGGGCGTTCCAGTTGAAGTTCATTTCCATGGAATAACTCAACACCGGTTCATCGTACACAGAAACCGATGGCAAATTCTTATTTTTCAAGTAAAACTACTTAATAATAGATATGTATCTAGAATAAGATGGCCTTTGTGTCTTAGAACCTTTAAGTGATTTAGCATACCATGGACTGGGTGCACTCAATGTAAAAATTGACACAGTCACCCGGGGGGCCACTTCCATTGACGAGTGGATACCATGCGCGACCATGGGGTCTCGAAAAGCATCCTAAACATGTTTTTTCCATATTCTGAAAATGCACCCCTTAACAAGTACAGTGAATTGGCGTGTGAAAGCCTACCCTTAACAAGTATTGGGAACAAAACGATACTCTTGGCAAGTATTCTCTGAATTGAACCCCTAAACAAGTACAGCGATATTACAGTTGTTATGACATGTCACGGTCGTCGGTCTTATCTTTATACCTACATCATTGGGTTTAGTACAGCCCCACCTCCCACACCTCGCGCAAATCGTACACTAAACACATAGTGTTGGACTCTTGGGGCAAAAAGTACATCCTTTATAAAAAATTTTAGTCTTAATTAATATTTTTATACCCTCGCAAATTTGACCCTAAACACGTAGCTTTCCTAGCGAAAATAGAAACCCTTTTTTTATTACGGTACTTTAGTGTTTTTGACACCCTTATTACGTTACATACGTAACGTGCCCTTTCTTCAAAAAGACATCCTTTTTAGGTTTTTTTGGTCACGCATGGTATCCACTCGTCAATGTAAGTGGCCTCCCCCCCCCCCCCCCCCCCGGGCACAGTCACTGTTATTACATTTTTTGGTGGACATGTCAGGACACAACCGCTGTCAAACGTCACAATTGATTTGTAGCAGCGGAAGTCGTGCTTATTTCTGTAGCAGAAACAATTGAAATCTATGTCTTTTAAAACCAGGCAACTTTAACACACAAAATGCAATTATCAACAGTTTTACAAATGAAGTCTAGTGATCAACAAGATTTGTCAAAATGAAAACATATCACAAACAGCAACTTACCGTAAAATGATAATTAAACCCTAATTTCTTTTGAGAACGATAAACTTTGTGGCTAAATGCAATCACTGATCCTGAAAGACTGGAAGTATAGCCACTGACTTGGAAAGGTATATGCACATGATCATAAATATTCATTAGGTGGGCTGATGATGTCACATCCCCACTTTCCTTTTTCTTATGTTATTACGTGAAATCATAATTGTTTCATTTTTTCATACACGTTTAAATGATGTGTCTCCATTATAATGAAATAAGTTGCAGCAATAAATAACTAATGCAATTAATCAGTTGTCAATCCAATTATTTTGGTTCTTGGTAAAAGTTGGTAGAAAATTTTGAAAAAAACCTAATGTCATATAATAAAATACAAAAGAAAAAGTGAGGATATGACATCATCAGTTTGCTCATTTAATATTCATGAAGATATGCCAAGAACTGTTTCACCGGAATAATGCAAGTCTTTAAAATTCAATAACTTTATTTGTTATCCAATTTTGATCATATTTTCAGCATTTTGCTCTGTGAATTTTACTCTATTTATTGAGATATGAATATCCTCAGCCTGGAGTATCCCTTTAAAGAAAAAATCTCTATTTAGGAAACATGAATACAACAACATCTTGAAAAGGAAGAAGATACCCAACCAAATAAGAATTTGTGTATTAAAATGGAATGACATAATCCCCTTTAAATTGTAGAGGAAATCAATATTTCATTGTTAAACATTGGCAGAATTTGGCACTAGTTACCGATAATTTTCTCTACAATATTCCCTCAACTGACATACTAATGTATGTAGACTTTGCCAAGTTTTCTTTTTAAAATTCCTTGTTTTCTTAACTTCCAATCTTAGAACTTGAATTTATAGTGCTGTCGTCAAGGTCAGATTTCTTTGTCAACATTTCGGGTAAAATTTCATTCCGACGGCAACAGTTGTCGACAAGGCAATGGTCGCGAAATAATTGATATTCATAGCAAGTAATTTTCACATTACATATAAAGACTTAAGTGATATTACAAAGTAAATCTACCCCCACGTTCATATTGACGTTAAAAAGTTACACTCCTTCAACGAAAGTGCTAAAACAAAATGAAAAAAGTGAAAAACATTTCAAGATGATTAGAAGTTAAATAAAAATAAAACTTTTCTCGAAAAATGCGTCAAAGAAACAACAAAGTTTTCACTTTGAAAATTATTTATACTGCTCATTAGCACATTGGCAGCGTTTCCAGTAATATAAAGATCATGAAATTTCAAATGTGGCGTGCTGATTAGTACATGGGTGATGTTAATAATACAGAACTATTTAGCGGCCACGCCATGTGGCGAGTGAAGATTTGAGTCTTGCACAACGCAACTCACATGGCGGCTCGCATAACGCAGTGCTACACATCGCAGTGCGGTATTGTACTTAATTTAAACAAAAGTAATCAAAAACAATCGATGTGGTTTTATTGAATTCCAGGCCCCGTCTTAACAACGAGTTACGATTGATCCAATCAGTCTAGACGATATATCGAAACCCATCATTGTCATATTTTCCTAATTTGCCCAATCCTTTTGTAAACAAAGAGGAGCACACTGAATTTTCATATCTAAGAAATCTAAGACATATGCAGTTTAGATCTTGATGTTGCTGGCTTTCCATAGTTGTTGCAGGCCTCTCCAAAAACAATTTTCATCACTTGCTCTGTCGGGCAAGTGATGAAAAAATTTGCTTGCCCCCCAAAAAACTGCTTGCCCAATTTTTTTTTCACAATTCTTCCACTCTTGAATATATTTTTTTAATGCTGGTACTACACTTAATTTGAAGGTCAAGAAAAATAACTACAAATGCGAATCAAAGTAACGAACACACATATTTTATAAATCTATTTTCAGCAAAGTCATGACATCAGTTCTTATTGCCATCATAGACATGGACATAGTACAGCGTAGCTTCACTCTCACACTACCTTTGGAGCTATAAGTTGAGATGCCGCGAGCAGCTCGAGAATCAGCTGGCTCGCTCATAATTATGTACATGGAGCATGCTGTGTGTTGCTGCCCTCTACGTTCAAATTGCGTAAGATACGTAGCACATGCGCATAGTGTATTTTAGAGCGTAAGATGGCAACCCCCTTCAAACGAGTTACCTGGCAATAAATTTTCCACTGTTTTTTTTTACTGGTTTGAGAAATAATTGTGATTTATCACAATCGAAATGTAGGGGAGACCGCGGTTAGTTGGAACGCGGGGTACATGTATCTCAGAGAAGTTTATAGATCAAGTTGGCCAGTTTGGGGGTATAATAGACACTTGTACCAAGCTACAAAATTAGGTTATTAATATGCCATGGTGAAGTCCCTTTTTTGTGCTGTAAGCTTATAAACGTCAAATGGGCCTCCGGGGTTAGTTGGAACAAAATTGAAGGGGCTAGTTGGAACATGTTCCAACTTACCCCAAACATCATTATAAATAAAAACATTGGATTTGAGAAAAAAATATTTAAAGTATTTCACACTCTTCTGAACATGTATTGTATACCATGCTTGTTTTGTTTATCAGTTAGGTCCGAGTGTGCATTTAAGGCCTATTGTAGGCCCCTAAAGCAATATTAACCCTTATCAAACTGGGGGGGGGGGGATCAATTTGAGCCCCTCCCCCCCCTGGAGAAATTTCGTCACTACGCCGTCGCGCAAGCTGATATATTGATTGTTTCTAGAATAAAATCTATTTGGATTTTACAGCCATTTTTGTAAAAAATGTTCCAACTAACCCCGGTCTCCCCTACTGTTATGTTATTTCATTTTTTTCTCTCAAAACAACCACTTGCCCGACGGGCAATTGACTTTGAGAAATGCTTGCCTGCACGTGATTTTCACTTGCCCAGGACAAGCAGTCTTCTCGCGCCCTGGTTGTGGTTGATTGGGTCAATCGCTACTCATTGGGTGGTTTCAGACCGCCTCGAAGTTTGTCAGTTCCAGGTATTTTCTGATCGGGAAATTTACCTGATCAGAAAATACCAGGTTATATTGGCAATGTGAAAGCAAATTACGCGTTTTCTCCCCGAAAGAAAATACCCACTAAATAGTAGGTACTTGTCAAAATTACGAGAACTTTAGCGGGGATTTTTCCAAGGTCGCAGGTATTTTGGCAATGTGAAAGCAATTTATGGGAACTTTTAGCCCAGCGTGTAGTTGGGCGCGGGCGCCGTGGGTGGCTGCTGAGCTACATGTAGTGATTTTGAATCTCGCGCCTTGCCTGCTTTTAATATAATCAGACCATACTGCGCGTGCTCGTAACTTCAGGAACTTATCCCGAAAGGTATATTTTGGGGCGGTGTAAATGCAGGAATAATTAATGGGTATTTTTTAGCATAAAAAAGTTCTCGTAATTTAACGGGGATTCTTATGATCGAGGCGGTTTGAAACCACCTTTTGTAAGATGGGGCCCTGTTTGACTACATTTTGTGATCATCACTGGTTCATTTTTCTTTGATCGTGATAGAGAGAGATTATACATGTAATTACATTACCTTGACCGCTACCAATACTTATAAACACAGGAAGAGATTCCAAATGACATCACAAATCTCATTAGGGTACAAAAATTGATGCACAAAATGTAGTTTGCTTTGGTTAGTTTCTCCCATATGTTATGGAAGAATCCCAAAATGTCACTAATTAAAAGGAAATTTAAAATGATTTGATACACTGTACTTGTGCATTCAAAATATAGGCCTACATGAAAAGTGCAGTAATAAACAATAATCCTGCACATGCACACACCTCTATGAAAATTCAACATGTAAAATATCAAGAACCATAACAAATTGGAAATTTTTGGAGAGCTGCTCTCATGTCACATCATCAAGTTAAATTATTTTGTCAAATCTTCACGTGTTTCTCTAATTTTCACATTGATTGGGAAAAGTTTGCAATAATTGTGGGAGTCCCGTGCAGATGACTGACATGCCCTCAATGATGAACATAGTAAAAATCTGTTGGGAGTCGAGCCAGGATCTAATAATTACTACGTCGCTTACATCCATGGTGCCACTGTGTGTTACAGCTCTGAACTTCCTGTACATTGCTAGTCTTAAGTTCCAGAACTTTGTTATATTTTTTTGTAATTAAATAGATACAGTACCCCTGGGGCCTGTAACACAAAACTTTAATAGCAATGTAGAACATTTTTCTACGATTGATTCCATTGACTACAAGTACAATCAATCGTGAAAATCAAGCGTACTATCAATCGCTAACCTTTGTGTTACGGGACCCAGGTTGCCGTTTTGTGAAATGCCAATTTTTTGTTCTTTGGTGTTCTAAACATCACATTCCATGTTCTTCATTGACATGTACAAATTACATACCATGAAATAAAGCAATTGTAAAAAGCGAAAAATATTTAATAGAAAAATTAAAAAATTTGCCATGGAGATAGAGCTTTGAAAAGGCATGAATAACACTGCAAACTGGGTTGCCTGGTAGATTTTTCACTCGTGCACATTGTTGTGTTATTGCATTTTACTCTGATTTTCATGATCTTTCAATGTATTTTCTTATGTTTTTTTTTCTTGGTCTGAAAAATTATACTGTGAAATTCTGTGAATTCTGTGTTTTGAATTCCGTGAACTTTTCGTGTTTTCTGGATCATGGGAAACTTGAGAAGTCTTTTCTGAATTGTTCAACAGGTTGATTTTATTTGAAGTCACGCTGCTCATTTTTTGGCAATACATGCTGGATGTGCTTCAAGGCTCAAACTTTAATTTTCAAATCATGACCATGTAGTGTGGCACACAGATAGACAGTAATTTACTAATGAATAAAGTATAACATTTACATTTTTAAAGAAAAAACAAACAAACAAGCACTTTAAATAAAGCCTATTCCTTTCCTTTGAACTTTCTTAATGCGGAAAGATATTTTACCTCTTTGCCACGACATGTAAAATTAGCAATTAATAAATCCATGAAGCTATAACCAAGGCTCCTTAAATGCAGTTGATTTGTAAAAGGAGACCTCATAATGATCAATACAATCTATCATTTAAATCATACCTAAAGACTGAGCTCTGTGTGTTATGGGTCCCAGAATGATCCCCGAAGTGAAAGCGATATTATTGAAGTGTGCAAATTTGCAGAAGGGTCTGATCTCTGAAGACTAGATATTACGAGAGCTTACAGATCGAGCTTAGCTCCGAGCCAGAAGCAACAGTCCTCTGTACTCACAGGACGTATGCCAGTAGGAAATTGTGGATTTAACTTGATTCTGTCCCTTAACATTCATCGCATGGTACATCGCACAGTCACTGGCTTCCTAAGCTCAGCTCCGCAATCGCCTCGGTTCCTTTGGGACTGACTGTATTTGAGTGTTGTGACTCGTGAACCACTGGCATTTTGGTTGTCCTTCGAAGGCCTCTTACCAGCTCTTGCGAGAAGAGCGCATCAAGTTCACTGAACGTTATTTTTGTGACTCGGGTCCATAGAAGTGTGGAGAGGGAAAACAATGTTTCATGATTCACTTTTTGTCATTGATTCGATATTAGGTCAAGAGAAATTTTATTTTTGTCGTCTGTTGCTTCTGTTGGACAAAACAGAACTTTTGTAAGATCAGAGTGAGACATTCTTTGGTGATGAAGTTGATATGAAAGTTGGTTCTGGAAATCTCTTTTTGGATTTAAGCATCTGTGTATGATCACCTGAACATATTTTAAATCAAAGAGGATATGAAGAGCCTTGCAGTGCTGGAATGTGACATTGACTTTGTAGATGTACTGTAGACATTGCCTCTAGAACTACTTCTTGCAATTCCTAATATATCCATGAACCGGACATTCCTTGCTTTTCATTGAAAAGTGAAGCTTACATTCATCATGGTTCGGACAACCGCCAAAGCCCAAAATGCTGCTTTGCGTCATTCGAGGATAAACCTATTTGGGAGTGCAAAGGACTTGCACAAACTTGAAGCTTTGCAGGTAATTCTGGCTTTCAAGACCTGTATTATTATTTCAGGATTTTAGAATTGTCATTACTCCAGCACTATTATTTATAAAGCTTTTTTTCTTTATTAAAGCTGGGGTAGTTAGGAAATATATGTCCTATAATATTCTAAGCAATTGCATGTGCAGAATTAGGCCATTATATTATGTGGGATGTACATTTACTTCACAACAATCCTTTTCTTTTTAGCACATCTTGTTTTCAATATTGTTGTTGATTTTTGGGACCTCATTTCCCAAAAGAGCATTGTAATGGAGGAGGCCTTCACGTACTGTACGTAGATTGCACTCCAAAATGAATAAATCATATCTAGTCAAATAGTTTTGTAATTATTTTCAAATAGTCAAATGTAGATAACACTTATTTTCACTTCTTTTTTATTCATTCCCTTTTTAAATCTGTTATTAGAGAATACATGTTTTTTTATAAACAAAAAAGCTACAATATTTCTGTGGAAATGAGTATATTGATTGTGTTGGTTGTGATGGTAATGATGTCAGTATTGTGGTTTGTGGTAGTGATGACAATGATTGGAATGGTAAACATAACCTAATAAACATTGGCAATAGCAAATTTTAAAATCCAGCTTACTCAGGTTTTGAACATTAATTGAAGGACTACTAGAAATAAAGCTGTAGTGAGCTGTCAGCATTTTGCATTGAATAAGAAAAAAAATTGAGTCCAAGGCAGTTATACAATTCCCCGATGTCATTATGATTTAGAGTTAATCATACGTGATAAAGCAACATCATTGAACTCTGCAAAAGCTATATATTCTGTATTATACAACTCATAGATAGATCTTTGACAGCTGATTGGATGAATGCATGTCACATATCATTCAGAGGAATCAGCTATAGAATTAAAAAACACCCGTGCAATAGTCGACTATTGCACGCTCCAGTAAGAGAGCCAGCTGTGCAGTAGTCGACTATTGCATGCTCCAGCAAGTTCAATAGCTCCCAAATGCGCGTATGGGTTGCGCCTCCACAATAACTGCATGCGTGTACTCATCTCTGCGCTACATACACCACGCGCAGATTAAAAAATATTTACCAAAATTAAAGGTTAAATAGACCCGAGTAGACCGTACTCCTAGCCCTGTACGTTCCTTCAAAGGCCTAAAAATACTCTTGATATATTTGGGTTATTTGGTCAAGACTAAATCTACAAGTGGTGAGTTTATAAAACAAATATTCAATGTTTTTTCATTCGTGCAACCATTCGAATATTACATTCGGTGCAAGTTGAAGCAGTCTATTCAACTCCGCTTCACATTGTTGAATAGATTACTTACATTTCATGTAATATTCAGAACGATTGCACTCATATTTGTATATTATATTGGCCTATGAAGACTATTCAAACCATTTTGTCACTTATAATATTAAGTATCTTCTTTTGAACTTATCAAATGATATTTTGAACATTTTCCCACTGAAATACAAGGCCAGACTTGATGTGTGTGGTGGCCTTTAGGATTTTTTTTTATAATACCAAACTCTGTACGTTTACATGCAACGCTCTTGCTACCACATGTCATGATGGTCGGGCGCCGACTACCCTGAAAAATTTCATCGGCAAAGCTGAGAACTGTGACTGACAACAGTACGATAGGTCTACACCAAAAATTGACTAATGTGAAAAAAAGTTTGCCTTTCAGATCCTCCTAAAATAAACTTTCCAATTATTTCGTTCATGATTTTTTTCACCCAGCTCTTCTCCTCATCAATTTGGGCAGAACGAAGTCTACGCTATACCAGGGATAGACATTATCGAGCAGCAGTTTTAAGCTCTCTTTCTCTCTCTCTCTCTTTTGTCAGCGGTGCGAAGATGTTTACAACTTTACATCGCATTGCTCATATTATTTACGTCTTAAATGGTAGTAAAATAAAAGGGAAGGAGCCAGGAGAGGGATACCATTGGTTACTGGGTTGGGCAATGTCAGTGTAGAATTTACTGAGGATCTAACATGAATTTCTTTTATCATTCTGACGTTACAAGTTTCAGTTGAAATTGTCACTTATTTTGTCAAAAGTAAATTGTGTCAAAAATCAGGGCGCGACAAACCCACTTGCCTGCTTGCCTGGGGCAAGTGAAAATGATGTGCGGGCAAGCATTTCTCAAAGTCAATTGCCCGATCGGGCAAGTGGTTTTGAAAAAAAAAATGACAGTAAATTTCAATAAATTTTGAATAAATCACAATTATTGGCCATTTATCTCTCATACAATGTCAAACCATTAAAAAACAGTGGAAACATGTAACATCAGCACCAATTTACCGATAACTTATCGCCAGGTATAAACTCGTTCGAAGAACAGCTATGGGGGCTGCCATCTTACATTCTAAAATACACTGTATGTGCTACTACAATGTATCTTGCGCATTTTGCAAATGACGAAGGCTGGGGAAACCCATTATTTCTCCATGCATCGGCGCTACATTATGAGCGAGCCAGCTAATTTTCGGGCTCACTGCAAACTTTGTGACTTGGCCTCAAGATCTGTATCGTTCCCAAACGAGTACGAGTCGTCAGACTAAAAATTTGCAATTTTTCTCATCACGATCTGCAGTGACTTGGCTTTATAGCTCCAAAGGTAGTTTGAGTGAAGCTATTAGTGAAACTGAGTAAAAATTAGCAGATCCATGTCTATGATGGCATTAAGAACTGATGTCATGACTTTGTTGAAATAAACTTTATTCAAGAAGTGGGAGGTTAACCTCCCACTTCCCTGCTTTATTGTAGACCCTGTTATAGACCTATCAATGTTTACTACATGATTCTCATTTGTTGTTCTCTTGACCTTAGTCATAAATGAATAATTAAGTGCAAAAGAATTATTAAAAAAAATTGGGCAAGCAGTTTTTTCTACCGGGCAAGCAAATTTTTGGTTCATCACCTGCCCGACAGGGCAAGTGATGAACAAAAAAAATTGCAGAGGCCTGCAAGAATGATATAAAACTTTGATCGAAATTTAATTTCATCCAGCCCCAGACACGAATGCTTTTCTTGCCACAGTGCGAATTGAGAAAATTGTAAATGACAAAGCCAAAGGAAGGGTTTGATATAATGTCCAACCCATTTACTCTCAGTTACGTAAATGATTAATTCACATTTATATCCTGATTTTACTCCATAATTCCCAACGACTAGATCTCTACACCTTTTGAAATTGTTATTTAATTTTGCGAGTGCATGTGTAGTCTACTGTCTACTGTCTACCATTGTCTCAGTCTCCACATGCCACAAAATCAGTGAATGCATAGCTAAAAGCGCATGACATCATCAAAATCCCATAAAAACGAAATCCCCAAGATTGTTTGATCCAAATCTTCCAAAATGAGATCAGATAGGGTACCAAACTAATTTAATTTGAATTCTTATTTTATAGATATTCATTGAAAATATTATAATTTTCATTACAATATTTTTCTTGTATTATTCATACTTTTATCTGATCAAGATCCATTTTTTTAAATGAGTTTTAAGTACACTTGTATTTTTATTAATTGTTTTTTGCTTAAACAATAATCAATGCAATCAATCATACATGTCGAAAGTACCCCCACAATCAATCGCTATGCTTTATGTTACGGAACCCTGGTTAAACATGGTCACGTGGAGCAACATCCCATCAGGGGCCCTGCGGAAAAGAACCAAAATCAAAAGGGAGGTGGGTTCGAATAAACTCAAATCAGAAATACCGTCTTATAAACAGGGATATAACTGAATCCAACAGAGCATACATGTAGGCCTACCACCTTTGCTTTCATAACCCATTTTATTTTGTGACCCATGGCATGAGTTTATAATTTGTGTGTACCTGTTTACGTTGGGGACTACCTGTTTTGGTGGCGTGGCTTCGTCATAATGGAAGTTTATGATCCGTTCTTCTCTACATCCTGTCTCCGGAGATCGGAAGGGGGAGCTTTTAGGAGAGAATGGATTGGCAGGCTAAAAGGGCAACAGTCGCTGGTTTTATAGATGAAAGTGCTGATGGGATTTATTGTTTTAAGAGCAGCCCGGGCGTGTGGCAAGGCAAGGTGTATTTATATGTAGGGTGCATTTTTTTTTTTTTGGGGGGGGGGGCTCGCATTGACCAAGAATCATAGATCGAAATGCAACTTTCTGGAGAATTGTTGTATCACGATAGCATTCAGTCACATAATTTTCCATTCATTATAAGACCACCCACTACATGCCTACATGTAGTCTGCCTGCACACTGGCACAGACCCTTGGTTTTCGCAATTTGCATACAGTGCATAATGCAGAGTCTGATTTAGTCAGACTAGATTCACTATGTACTGTGGCTGGCTCTACCATTGTTTGAAAATCATTTTCACTCCTTATTTGACACAGACAATGCACAGACAAAGCCATTGGCATCTAGTCTTTACTCTAGACCTGTTTTTGGTAAAAGTGCCAAATAAAGAGTCTGTGCTTGCAGACTACTACATGCCAATGAATTTCTTAATTTGTGAGTTCGTGAATTTATCTTTTGAATTATTCCTCTTTTTGCACTTACACTTTCTGTTTATAAATATTATCCTCCCCCCCCCCCCCGCTTAAAAAAAATGCAGCTTTGGTTTGTGTTTGAAAAACAAGAAAACAATACAGTGTATTTCATTAAAAATTGTATACTCTGGAATACATTTTTCAGTGTGAATGACTTCTGTTTATGTACACAATGTACATGCAGGCCTACTTGTACATGAGACACAATAGTAGACCAGTGTGAATGGGGTCTAATTTGTTCATGTCCATGAGACTTGTCAATTGTAAACTGGAGAAGGCGCTTGAATCGATTGATGACATACTCATCTGAGCTCTTAAGCCAGTGGGTGAAATGGCTGGTTTGCGCAATGAGGCATGTTTACACTAGCAAAATTTACATTGGAATTTGGCATTAAAGTTTAAGACAATCATCATTCAGAAAATACATGTACATGTAGGTGTATGTAGTGTAACGAAAAGATTATGTAATTGGAAAATCTTTAGATTTAAATTGAATTAATGGAGGTGTGGGTTTCTAACACACCCAGTAACTTTGCCTTTGAATGAAATACAAAATGCGTGTACACATTGATTGAAATCTGCGAATGATTATTTTATTGGTCACATGTATGCTTTATGGTATAGATCATCAAACGATTTCCGACTGTTTTTAATCGCTGTTTTGTCTGGATGTATACACAACCTGTTGGGGCACCAAATGTCTGTAAACTCAATGTCCCATGATGTTCACAGTATGATAATATGGAGATGAACTCTTATTTTGATTTGATAGCTTTAATTATGAAATACACTTCTCGAATAGATGTTTAAAAGAATTACAGGTGTATTTGAATCTAATACATGTACATGGCTACCATGAAGACAATGTTTCCACCTAAAATTTTTGTTTTAAATACATTACATGTATACCCATTATTTACATTTTGAGCAGGATAATAATTTTCTTGCGCGCAAACATAATAATCATGCATGTGATTTAAGATCACCTGTTTTCATTTTTGCACACCAATTGAAAACAATAAATACATTTTAATGAATTTGGGTATATATGTCTGAGCCTCAAGACATATGGAACATGGGTGTAAATACATGACGTCATAGAATTCAAGTGGGGGATGAAACAATAGTTTACCCCCCCCTCCCCAAACAATTCTCCGCTTGAATTTACATGAACATTGTACGTCAGTGGATGTGAACAGACAGTCTTAAAAAAAGATCAAGATTGACTATCTCCTCTCATACAACAGTCTGAATCCAGGTATTAAAAGCATTCTCATTCCTGTATACAATGTACTTGGAGCGCAGAATTCCTGCCATGAACTCGAGAGGGTTGGTAATGGTCATTCCACCCACAGATTCTTGATCAAAAGGGAGATAAATTGGCCTCAGCAGGTGAAACATGTTTACCATAACAACCTCTTGGTTGGAACTGATCAATTAGGGATTTAGGTGTGCCCCTGTAACACTAAATCCTAGCCATAATTTACCGGTAACTTACTCTTTAGGTCTCACGCCCCCTTTTTAATTGGTTAATGTGCTATTGCAGGGGTTGCAGGCTCACTTCTCCACTACCCCCCCCCCTCCCTAGTTTGTGGTGTGAATCTCTGTACTGTAGCTGAATTTGTGTTTAATACTAGTCAAATGGGCTTTTAAAACCCAGTACCGGTATTACATGTACATGTAAATCAGAACATATAAATATATGCATTTAACCTCATATGTGTTTGATACCATCATTCTACTCTGGATGGAATATATAAAAGAGATGTGAAAAACAGATAGGCCTACATGTACATGAAGGTTCGGTGTTTCTTTGATCAGACACTCCGTTTGTTTCATCACCACCATACGCAACAATTTTATGAGACTTTTGGTCTAAAGGGGGATGAGATATCACTCTTCCATAGGCTACTATACAAAATTTGAAAACCAAGGGGGGGGGGGGGGGCACATCTTCCCCGCCCCACCCCCTCCAGGATTGCCACCAATGTCAGCGACTTTGATAAAAAAAATAATCCATTGAATTTTTTATGGGCAATGCTGTATGTGTTTTATAGACACGACTATTGGCCAATTACTATCCATGATTATACTGAATATCAATATTCATCTCAAGGCTACCGTGTATACCGGTAGGCCTAAATATTGAATATCTTGTACATTGTATGTACTTGGCTGTCATACCTGTAGATTGTCTTGCTGTATGTTGTGGAGTAGTCCAAACCCTCGGGCTTAATATACTCAGCTCATACTCAGAGTGTGTGAATGATTTTGCTCTGTAAATGTGATGAATTCCCACATGTACATGTACAATGGAAAATCTAACTGTTATCAGCCAAATATTGTGACCTCAAACCTAAACCTAATCCTAATTGATCACAATATTTTAAACCCAAAACAACCAACCTATACTGTTAATGTGTGCCAGCTTTCCGCAAAAACAACAACAACAAAACCTGGACTGAATATGATCTTGAGGAAAGTATGGTACATGTTTGCATTTACATGTATGTAGTAAAGGTGTGTTTCGGGCATATATCAAACTTTATAAATACAGGTATGTTTTACTTTGTTTTTGTTCATTTTTGCAGGGGGAGAAAAACCAGGGCTTTGGATGTTTGTATAATAACATGAAACATGGACAAACATCTACCAAGGAACTGGCGGAATTCTTCAAAGAAAGGTGAGATATATATATGCCCCTTAAAAAAATATATTTTGTATATCATTGTAGTATACCTCTGCACTGTGCAGTATGCTAGCGAAGTAAAATCAGCAGTTCAAAGGCAAGGCTTGAGATACTTTTGGACATCATCCAGTACAATATATCATTGTTTATTAAAGTATGCTACTATATTTCCTTGTATTCATATGTCTTAAGATTTAATGTTTGATGGATGAATTGGCATTGTGTCAAACATACTAACTTTCTGTACACACTTGATCTGTACACTATAACCAGGTGGGTGTTTCATAAAGCTGTTCGTAAGATACGAATGACTTTACGCACGACTGGTGATCCTTTCTTGTGCAAAATGATATCCCTGTATAATTGATATATGACCTAAGAACATGTTCCAGTCGTGCATAACTTTACGAACAGCTTTATGAAACACCCACCAGGGACGTGAGAGGGAGATGGAGGTACATGTAGCTATAAGTGTCCCTTATTTAGGCCAGACTCTTCTGTGCTTCCATATCTCCATGTATACATGTAGGGATTTTTCACATATTTTTCAATGCATATGTCATATATATACTGAATGCACAAAAGGCATTTGCATTCCATCAATCTAATAGAAATCTGGTTATCTCTGCAAACATTTTTATAAGAATTTTGTGACCTTTAGACATTGATTTTGGGATCTTTTATTGCATTTGCAGAGAAATGATATATCTCTTTGACCCAGTTCTCATTACTGCCCTGAATCTAGTTTAGTGGAAACTAGTTAAACGTGTAATTAGAACGGTCAAAGCGGTCTTGGACACCGCCCTCATTATACTTTCTAAAACAAGTAAGCTACTCCACACACAGTGTGTGGAGGAGCGCGCTCGAAATGTGCGAAGCTCGCTCCCCGAAGAATGGTTGTGTCCTCACTTATGCCCAAAAAACAGTTTAACGAGGCATAGCGAGCTTGAAAGCTACATCGCGAGGTGGTTTTATGAACTGGTTTGGAAGATCGCTTCCAAGATCGCTTCGTCCGTTCTCATTACACGTTAAACTAGTTTCAAGTAAAGTACTTTTAGGACGGTAGTGAGAACAGTGTCTTGTAAGCGATCTTCCAAACCAGTTCGGAAAACCACCTCGCGATGTAGTTTTCAAGATCGCTGTGCCTCGTTAAACTGGTTTTAGCATACATGTATAAAGTGAGGACACAACCATTCTTCGGGAAGCGATCTTCGTAAATTTTGAGCACGCTACTCCACAGACTGTGTGTAGAATATCTATGCTGCGGTTTCAAATTTCGAACGATACACCCCCACTGAGAGCGTTCCCATAGCAACAAGTCCACTTTTCAAGAAGCAGTTTTGAAAACCTTTTCGGCTGATCAAATGGGAACGCTAGCAAAGGGATCTTCCAAACTGGTTTCCTGAACCGATTTCCAGTAAACTAGAATTTAGAAAGTATAATGAGAACGGTGTCTTACTGACTCGAAGGTTCCTTTTTGGAAAGATAGAACAAAAGTTGTTGTAAACCGAGCTTTCAGATTCTTTTCATGATATTCATGGAGGATACACCGTACATAAAAATGGACCACTGACTGTATAGATTGCTCTGACAGTGCCCTCACTTTCATAATATGACAAACAAACACAAACTGAAACGGGCCAATCAATTCAGTAGATTCACAATACTGTGCGCCATCTATCATTTGCAGCGGACAGGCCGAAATTCGCAATTCATCATGGGAAAGTGTCAACATCTGTTGCATGTGCTAGTACTAAAGTGAATGCATGCATGCATGCAATTATTCAGTGCTGGTCGACGCGGCTCGACCGGATATGCTGTTTACTAGGGTCCAGGGGGTGGGAGAGAAATTTGCCTGCATACTGTATTTCTTGGTGAAATTTAAACCGTTTTTGGCGAATTCTGGCCATATGGTTGTCATTTTTGAACCGCTAGCACTGTGTGCTGCCTGCGCGATGTCAACCCCAAAGTTAGAAATTTGGCCCGTCTGCTGCAACCAATAGATGGCGCACCATATTGTGAATTCACCGAATTGTATGTACATGTAGTCCCATACATTATTTTTTTATGTGCATGTACCAGTATTACTCTCAGTAGGATCAGGGAAAGGCTAGTTCTCACAAACAATTCCCTAATAGGCTTGTGTCAAATTATTGATCATCATTTTTTGTTGTTGATTTTGAGATCTTACAGCAAAAACCAATCCTTAAAGGGATGGTCCTGGCTGAAAATATTTTAATACATACAGTAGAGTAGAATTCACTGAGCAAAATACCGAAAATTTCATCAAAATCGGATAAAAAAAATAAAGTTATTGAAGTTTAAAGTTTAGCAATATTTTGTGAAAACAGTCGTCATGAATATTCATTAGGTGGGCTGATGATGTCACATCCCCACTTTCCGTTTTCTTATGTTATTACATAAAATCATAATTTTTTCATTATTTCATACTTGTGTGAATAATATGTCTCCCTTATAATGAAATAAGTTGCAGCAATAAATATCTAACGCACTAATCAGTTGTCAATCAAATTTTTCTAGTTCTTGGAGGAAAAAATTTAAATAAACCTAATTTCATATAATAAAATACAAAAGAACAAGTGGGGATGTGACATCATCAGACCACCTAATGAATATTCATGACGACTGTTTTCACAAAATATTGCTTAACTTTAAAATTCAATAACTTTGTTATTTGTTATCTGATTTTGATGAAATTTTCGGCATTTTGCTCAGTGAATTCTACTCTATTTATTAAACTATAAATACTTTCAGCCCGGACCATCCCTTTAAAAACCTTTCTAACATGCATTATTATTCTTCCTCTAAAAAATAACGATATCTTTAAGAAATCAATGACTGTAGCTTATTGAACTATGTACAACTCTCCTTATATCTCATATTTTCTACCCCCCCCCCATCTCTCTCTCTATCTTTCACTCATGGAAAATAATACATTTATAGTTTAAACCTACATGTATGCATGCATCCTAGGTAATGTCTGGGAGAATTTTAAGAAGGTTTCAAGTAAGAGTGCATCCTCAAAATAAAGGAAGCCACATGTTATTAGATTGAAGCTGTTCAGTATTCCATGCATAATGCCGGTTCCTCTTCTTTGACGCAAGACAAGAATGCTCAATATTCTACTGTCTCTCGACGTGACAAGAGATCTGGGGAGGAGTGCATCACAAAGCAAATAGTCATTGTGTTCCAATGAAAAATGTTACAAGCTACTGGAAATCCTTGCATCTGATTGGCTGAGAGCAAAAGTAGTCTGCAAAAGTCACTGATAAGCTCTTCATGAAATGCTGCCCTGATTTTTGTTTTCCATGCTGATAGAGGAACTCTGCATTTTAATGTGAACAATTCAGAGTCATGTTCAGATCCATTTGTTTTTTGCAAACTTGTCGCTGTTTTGTTGCTCTGCCAATGGCTAGCTATTTTCCTATCAAAAGATATCAGCATGATTATGCAATCATGATTCAAAGATTATTGTACACATGTATGTGTTTCATATCTTGATGTACACTTGTACACTGTATCGGGAGGGGGGGGGGGGGGGAGTAGGGGATACTAGTTCAAGCTCCATTTTGCATTTAATGTTTTTGCATTTGTATTTGAAGTTAATTTGTAGACTTTGTTTATGTGTGCATGTACATGTATTTGTAGCTTGTCTACGAGAGAACTTATGAGCCCTGTTGAGCACCATGAGTATCTAGGCCTATATGTACTACATGTAGGCCCTATCCGCCCTACATATACATGAAGTATTTCAGTCTACAGTACACTGTCAAAAATTTGGTTAAAAAAAAACTTGGTTGGTTAAACTTTGTTTGGTTAACATTTCAAGGAAATCAAACTCCCATTTGTTTCATTCAAAACTTTTTTATTAACCAAACCCAGGCCTCTACAAAAAAAATGTTCATCACTTGCCCGACAGGGCAAGTGATGAAAAAATTTGCTTGCCCGATAGAAAAAACTGCTTGCCCAATTTGTTTTATTATTTTCTTTCATCATTTTTTTACGACGGTACTATTATTCATGAAGGTCATATAAAATAAAAACAATTGAGAATCATGTACAGTAAAGAACACACATTTATAAGTATATTTTCAGCAAAGTAGGCCCGAGTCATTACGTTTATTTTGAAGAAATTTTTTTTTGCTATAGTACTAGTAGATCTAAATGGGCGTTTTAAGGTAAAAAAAAAAAAAAAAAAAAAAAAAACAACAACCTTCCCCAAAAGTTGCTAAAATTTCATAGTTTGCATCTTTAAATCCATGAATGGTCATCTGTTTGCCACATTTCCTGGGAATTGTTTTGATGTAGTTGGAAACTATTAAGAAAATGAAGAATATTCAGCTCTTTCTTGACTCTCAGTCTGGAAAAGATTGTATTATGATGTAAAAAAAAAAAAAAAAAAAGCCTTCACCGTGCACCAACTGGAGTGGCTAAAATTTCACATTTTGTATCTTTAAATCCATGCCATTTATTTTCCATATTTCCTTGAAATTGTTTTGATTTAGTTGGAAACTATCAAGAAAATTAAGAATATTCACCTCTCTCTTGTCTTTTCATCATCGTATTATGATGTTACACTCGGTCAATATTTTTTTATATC
Organism: Lytechinus pictus; assembly: GCF_037042905.1. NCBI lineage: Eukaryota > Metazoa > Echinodermata > Echinoidea > Temnopleuroida > Toxopneustidae > Lytechinus > Lytechinus pictus. The sequence goes on along the minus strand of NC_087255.1, from coordinate 23,497,642 downwards.
GTGGTCCCACATGTAGACTTTCATGGTGTTGCAACATTAACACTTGGTCAACACCATGAAAGTCTACATGTGGGACAACAATAAGAAAAAACATTTACCGAGTGTAACATCATCAAAATCAGAGTTAAGAAAGAGTTGAATATTCTTCATTTTTTTCCGGTTGTTTCCAACTAGATCAAAACAATCCCAAGGTAATATGGAAAACAGACGTCCATTTCATGTATTTAAAGATTAAAAATGTGAAATTTTAGCCACTTATGCCTTTTTTTTTTTTTTGGTGGGGCCGGGTTGCATCGGCAAATTGCGCAAGATAGTAGCGCATGCGCACATAGAACGTAAGATGAGATGGCACGGTTCTTCGAACGAGGTACCTGGCGATAAATTATCTGTATTTGGCGCTGATTTTACATCAGTTTGCACTGTTTTTTTACTGGTTTGACAATATATGAGAGATAGTTGTGATTATAACTGACATTTTATTATTTTATTTTCAAAACAACCACTTGCCCGATCGGGCAATTGACTTTGAGAAATGCTTGCCCGCCCGTCATTTTCACTTGCCCCGGGCAAGCGGGTTTGTCGCGCCCTGCCAAACCAACCAGAATTTTCTGAGAATCTAAATGAGAGTCTAGATGTAATTAATATGTATGCAATATTAACAGATAATCTTTTTTTTATGGATGTCATCATTGATGTTCCAAAAATACAACTGCAAAATACTAGGGTGATCCAATGTAGCATTCATTTTTGCACCATGTTGTGTGCAGCAGGTCCAATTTGAGAAAAAAACATTTTGAAAATTCAAGTTTACATTGACGCCAATGTATTGATTAGATATTAATGAGTCATTTTGAGCAAAAAAATAAAGATATATATACCTATAACATATGAAAAATAACTTTTGTGACAAGTTTTTACCCTGTTCGCGAAATTGGACCACCTTTATGTATTTCATGCTACCATATGTTGTATTTCAGTGTACAGTACACTGACAAAAATTTGGTTAAAAAACAAGGTTAAAACTTTGTTTGGTTAAAATTTCAGGGAAATCAAACTCCCATTTGTTTCATTCAAATCTCTTTATTATTAACCAACATTTGGTCAATTAAACCAACCAAATATGAGAATCTACCTCATAGACTACAAGTTTTTTATGGAGTGGTTTAATTTTAATTCTTTTAACAAGCCTTTAACGCTTTATATGGAGTACACTAATGACATTTAAAGTGCTTGTAATGTACAAGTATGCATTTTATCAGCTTGATATACAAGTTGTAGGAAACCTGGCTTGTTAGCCGTAAAGGGCAACTGTCTCTGAGGTGAAGGGGGAGTGATAAATGGAAAGGAAACAAGGCATGAATACTCAGGGTTATTTATATGCAGAAGGGGTAGACAATCTAGACATACATACTATAGAAGAATCTAGGGTCATTTACACTGCAACAAAGAGAAACACTCTTCCCTCATAATATTCTAGAATGACAGGAGGGGTAGATGTTGAACTAAAATAGGTACGTACCATAGCTTGTGGGGTCATTCTCATTGTATTTTAATAGAAATATTATATCCCCAAAATATAAAGTATGAATGGAAAATAAGGAGTAGACGACTAGACTTATCAAACTACATGTACATGGTGTGGTACAGTGGAATGTACATGTGCCAGTGCAAAAAAAAAGAATTTTTTTTTTCGTCAGAATATCCCATAATATACAGTAGGCCTATGCAGCTGGAGAAAATGAGGTATGACAGGCGGGGTTATGTTGATTTACATGTGGGATTATTTATTAATTACACATTTGATGATCATTATTTTATAGAGAAATATTCCACATTATATGACACCTAGATACATGTAGATCCTTGTGATTTGATTGATTGTTTGACATCGTTCATTCAGCCCATTTTGCAATGACGTCATCAACCGTGCAATTTTCGATCCATTCATCGTGCATTGTAAATGTGATGAATTTTGTCAATTGCACTCGCGCACCGAGACTGCAGCTGCAGGCACCAGCAGTGTGCATGTTGTAATGACGTAACAATCAACAGACCGAACTCGCACTGCATGAGCGTGTTTTGCATCGAAATTCATTAATTTCATATAAATGAAAAAAAAAAAAAATCAATTTTTAGGTGTCATATAAACCAAATAATGAATTTTTTTTCATTCCTGCGATGGACAGAATACTTCATTTGGTGAAAGATGAAATAATGATCCATTCAACTCGGCTACGCCTTGTTGAATGGATCATTTCATCTTTTACCTCATGAAGTATTCTGTCCATTGCACTCATAAACATTCATTTTTTGTATAATATACACAGAGAAATCCCTACCTACAGTATACCTTTAAAAGTACTCCAGAATTTTGTTTTAAGTGGCCAACAAGTATTAAAATATCAATGAACATTCTGATAAAGATCTGAAGAGCACCCACTCTTCAAACCAATACCTGTTTTCATGTACCATTTACAATGTATGCCTACTTGTACATGTTATTTACTCAAAAGGCATTTATTGTTATATTGACTTAATATTGACTTCATAAAATACTACAGAGAAAAAAAATCACGATCAGTTTTTATAAATGAGATATTGACAAATCAGAATGCATGTGAAGAAGATCGAATCTTATTTTTCTTTTGCATCAATGGCACAAAACTCACTTGGCAAACAGGCATACATTGTAATGTCATATACTATACAGTGCATGTACATGTACATGTACAAGTAGATCAATGATCCTGTGCATTGCCATTGAACAAAAGTGCATATTTAGGAGAAGAGCGAAAAATTGCAGACATCGTACTATAAGGCCCTGCATGAGTATTAAAATCTTCAGGCTTTATATTTACATGTTTGTCCTAGTATGCATGTACAATCTTGTATATTAAAATAGGCAGTGCATCTTTCTGATAAAAATTCAGGAAACGCACCAAATGTAATTTTCAGTCTTATTGAAGAGCGGTCTCGTTCGTTCGCAGACGAGTTATTTGTGCATGAGATAAGCTTAGGAGTGAGTCACTGTATTAGCACTGACAGACACAGTCAGCAAGAGAATGGCCTAGACGCAATTTCTATCAAACAGACAGAGAGAATTATCATACATGTATAAAATGTCATGTTGAGAATACCCAATTTCTGTGATAATCTAGACGTGTATATATTACAAGCAAAATGTCCAAATATTGTATATGTGTACATTGTACACACAGTGGCTTAAATGTACGGTATTCTAATTATTGACAATAATTTTGTGAAAAAATATGTGAGTTACTATTAAAGATGTTCTCCAAAAATGGTGTGAATTACAATTAAAGAAACAAAAATAGCACTAGATGTACTCCTTTGAAAAGAATGTAGGTTCTCAGAAAACCCATTGTAGCATCTGTAAAAACACAACAAAAAACAAACCAAAAATGGATGCTTCACATTATTTAGATATCAATTTAAAAGGTCAAGTTCACCCCAGAATAATGTTGATTTGAATAAATAGAGAAAAGTCAAACTAGCAAAACGCTGAAAATTTCACCAAAATCTGAGTTAAAATACATGTAAGAATTTTATGACATTTAAAAATTTTGCTTATTTTTCACAACAGTAATATGCACAACTCAAATGAGACAGTCGATGATGTCCCTCACTCACTAATTTCTTTTGTTTTTTATTGTTTGAATTATACAATATTTAATTTTTTTAAGATTTGACAAGGGGACCAACTTGACTGAATCATATAGTATTAAACAATGCTCATTCCACGTGTTCAAGGAGGAATTAGTCTTTGTTTCAATTGACAATGAGGAGAAAAAAAGAATATTCCATATTTCATATAATAAAATACAAAAGAAATAGTGAGTGGATGACGTTATCAATCTCATCATTTGCATACTCACCAGGATGTGCAATACAAACTGTTTTGAGAAATTAAGCAAAACTTTATTAAAAATGTCATAACTTTCTTATTTTACGTCCGATTTTAATGAAATTTTCAGTGTTATGCTTGTTGGATTTTTCTCTTTTTATTGAAATCAACTTTTTGTTGGGGTGGACTTGTCCTTTAAAGTGAGGTGAAATAATATTTATGTAATTTATTGGTATACAGAGTTAAAAGGATTGATTTTAAAAGCTGTTGGTGAATCAGACCTGTTTAAAAAAAAAAACCTGTTTGGGGTTTCAATCTTTACTTTAGATCTGTCTGGTAATACATTAGAACAAAAATCCAGATTTTACCTGACATACACGTAGCTATGATAAGAAACAACATTTTTATTTGATTGTTTTGTTCCAGGCTTATTTGCAAGAATTGAAATAAATAGGAAATTTTTATTGATTGAGAGTATTTTCAAGAAGTTGAAAATGTACGCTCTACTTCCAATTTTTAAATTTCATGTTCTTGGCACTTAGGAGCGTGAGTTTGAATCCATTAAAATGGGCAGTTGCCAATCTCAGACAGAAAGCATTCCTAGCTTTGTTCGAGTTTGATGGTACATAGGCTATGTAATTGAAGTTTTATAGTATCTCTTGCAAGGAATGGGGTTAAATATGGGCTTCATAAAACTGAGACACTTTAAAAAAAAAAATCAATAACCGCAAGTATCACCTAGTCCGCAGGCACAGACCCTGATTGCAACTTTGATCAACAAGTGTGCCAACACGCAGACTAGCACATATATACAAAACTTGCTGTTCCTGAGTGAGAGGGCCTTCAGTACATAAGGCATGAGTAGGCTGCACATTCAGACCCTTTACTCGAGTGAAGGGTTTGCACAGCAGACTAAGTATCACCCACAGGGCAAGATACTAGAAAAGTGAAATTAAAGCCAGTATACACCACAACCACTTCAAACAACACCAGCTCAAGACCAAAATTGGATCCTTACCCAGGGTGCAATGTTTTGATGTGTTTTCTATTATTATTCATACCTGATAAAAAAGGAACTTTTATCTTCTATTTCCAACATTCATATTACAATATATACCAACATGTACATGTATGCCAAAAAAAATGCATTTATATGAAATTAACATTATAGTATTTATACATGTAATTTTAAATTCTTGACTCAGTCACTTGGTTGAGAAAAAATGCAGGTGAACTTGCATAATTGACCTTTCATATTAAAGTCACAGAAAAACTTAATAAAAAAATGTAAGACAATTCTGTAGACCAAATTACTAGGCAAAACATTATATGTTATAATTATATACAGGTTTCTCGAATTGTGAATAGATTTGACTTACTTTATACTAGGCAAAGTTACCTGTTGATGTAATAGACCCCGAAGTGTAATATATCTTTGCTATTGATCAGAGTATAAAAGGAAGTTGTCCTATGTTTAATAGGTCATGTGATAGATCTAGGTCGTATAACACAAGTCTCATTAAAAGATATCTGATACAGATATAAAGGTAAATAAAGAAGTGTGATGACGTGAAGATGTGTTTAGACTCCTCATGAAGACATGATGATCCATACATGATAAATACAAAGTTACAAACTATAATAAAAGAAGAGTCATGATAAGGTGTGTTCAGACTCCTCATGGAGACGTGAACCATATCGTGCAATAAGTACAGGCCTGCCAACTACAGTAGTTGGCCTATGACTTTATGGTATTTCATATACATGTACTTTTTGGTGAAAATAAGTATGAATAATAAATAAAATGTGAACACATACTTGTGTCTTAACCAGATATTGTGGTTTTATTATGTGGGCTGTGAGACTTTCCCACTTCCTTTTTTTTCATTTCACCTCCCTGCTATGATAAAGTATCTTTAGTTATCTTTCACGTTACATTGAGCCCAAATTCTCTATTTAGAAATCCCTGGAAAAGTTCTCGTAGTTTTGAATATTTACAGACTAAATTTGCCAAGTCAGATCTTTTGGGACCAGGGGGGTGTTTCACAAAGATTTAAGTATGACTTAGTGTCGCACTTAAATACCGAGTTGCGTACGGTATGAAAGGCTTGACCGCATTGGTCAGATCGTTGCATATCATGTACGCGTCGGCATTTAAGTGCGACTTGAGTCATACTTAAATCTTTGTGAAACACCCCCCAGGAGGCCGTTTCATAAAACTGTTCGTAAGTTAAGAGCAACTTTGAGAACGACTTTCGAACCTTTCTTTCATGCTAAATAATCACTAAATGAAATTTAATGTTGAAAACCACAAGAAATGATCACCAGTCATTCTTAAAGTTGCTCTTAACTTACGAACAGCTTTATAAAATGGCCCTTAATTTGACTGTTCAGAGAAATTTTAAGAATAAACACAATTTTTGTATGATCCAGTCCAAGACATTACTTTTGACCTGGGAGAGAATCTGACTTTTTAAATGCAAGTTTATCTATATGCCTACTACATGTGTTCTGCAGGTTTAATTTTCTTTTTAGAACATTTGCAGTAGGGCCTACATGTCGTTTGTTTTCTTAATAGTGCCCCCCCCAAAAAAAAATTTTGTATTTTCCAGAATAGGTTAGTGTGAAAGCGTCACGTCACTGTAGACAACATACATTTTTTTAAATTAGCTTAAATCTTTCAAATTGGCCATTTTTTTCATGAACATGAAAGTAATTTTCAACTTGGTCCAGTGATCACCCAAGTGACAGTCCTTCAGCATTGATTACTCTTGACCAGTATCTTATCACAGGTAGCCATTTTCCTCTTCCTTCTCCTCAACTTCCTCCAACCGCAGACTCGTTGGAACTCCATTGAGCAATAAACACAAGGCAATTTCCTCACTTCTCGGGATGTGATTAGATAGAGATATATGATGATAAGAAGAAGCGGAAATTTGGGATTGCTTTATTCGCCTCGTTCTGTATAAAGCTGGTAGTCAGTTCAATATCTCTACCATTTTCGGGCAAAAAAGGTTATTGTTGGGGGAGGGGCAAGGCTTATTGGTATTTAAATCCATTACAACATCTTGAAGACCTCAGCTTGAATCTGCAGGGATACCCAACTGATCATATGTCATAGCCAAAGGCTTTGCCAGGTGCAATATTCTTTCATGTATTAAAGCAGGAACATGCCCCGATTTTCTGTCAATGGTCAAAACAGTTGGAATACAGTTCTTTAAGACAATTTCCACACTAGAATGTGAATCATGAGTATGTACATACACCCCGCGTCACCACACAGCTGTTGGAGTTGAGCATGACAAAATACTTTTTGAAATATTTGATGTAAAATAATATCATATTCAGACACACCTTCCATCTTTTAAACATGATGGAAAGTGTTCTGCTACTTAACTCTTCTGTATTGTTTGTGTTAGTTCAGATTTTATACCCCTTTCATAAACCCAATTATGCGGCTAATAGCAGCATAATTTGGTCGTAAAATCGGAGGAGGACCAGAGTTATCCGCATTATTTTTATGCTGCAATTATCCGCATAATAGCGGCATCGGGACCAGATTTTGACTTTATGAACGCATTTTCAAATAATGCGGATAATTGCCATGGTGCGGTCACAAGGTCACCCTTTTCCAACACAACCTCATCGTAGGTGGCGTGTGCAGTTGTCATTACGATTATCCGCCTTTTTCAGGACGGGCGCTCGTAAAAATAGTGCGGAGTATTTTCGGAGTTTGTGAACGCAATTTTTATTGAATTATCCGCATTACTCTTAGGCGGCTAATTGGAGGATGGGTTTATGAAAGGGGTATTAGTCATGGCGATTTGAAAGCTGTTTATTACCTCTCAAAATATGTGTACTTGTACTCATGATTGTACATTTATGATATGTACTTATCAGCAAAAACTGAATTAGGAGGAATTCACCCCTGCTGTAAATAATTGGACTTTGATTCATAAAAAGGGTACATTTGACTCGATTTTGAACAGGTACATGTACATGGACATTTTTCTTTTTTAGTTTTTATGCTGGAAATGTCAGACAGGATGCAAATCTTCAGAATACTATACACTGTGACTCTTAATAAAGGAAACCAAAACACAAGGAGAGAATCCATCTAATCAGAAAGAATGAATTGAGAAGAGCAATCTAAAACTTGTTTCATCAAAATCGGTTATAAAATAAGCGAGTTATTGAAGTTTGAAAAGTCTTGTTCTTTCCATGGGGATCCTCAAATTGGCAAACATGCTTCAAAATGGCTGATTTTGTGGACAACTCTCCATTCATTTTGTTCACAAATTGTCAGATTCTCCTCTTTATTTGACATATTTCACATTATTTCCTCCTGACCTTGACATGATACGATGTGAATTATATTTTCCCATGACATATGTTATGCTCAGAAGGAGGCAGATGCAATTTGAAAGATAATGGGGAAAAACTGAAAACTTGTACACAAAACAAAAAGAGAGTTGTCCACAAAATCTGCGATTCTGAAGCATGGTGGCCAAGTGGATCCCCATAGAAAGTACATCAAGACTTTTTAAACACCCATAACTTGCTTTTTAATATTTTATCACCAATTTTGATGAAACTTGTTTTAAATTGATCCTCTCATTTTACTTTTTCCAATAAGATTGCATCTCTTCTTGGGTTTTGGTTTCCTTAAACTGAAATATATCGCCTATACCATAAAACCTTGACTCCGTCAATTCAATTGATTTATTTTATTTTTGTTCTATTTCTCCTATCAAGGTCGCTTATCGAGGATACGTACCACAAGAGTGTCAGCAAATTGGCTAAATCTACCAGTAATTATTCTCAGCTTGGGTAAGTGAGTGCAACGGTTAATTGTGAGCCCTTGTCTCCTGTTTATGATCTTTGCTAAGAGCCTCGTAATGATGCCGCTTCTGCTCCTTTCCCTAATTTATTTGTAAGTCATGATAAGCTCAGCCCTGACGTGGGTTAATTAAAAAACTGTTGTGGAGTTTTCTACTAATTTAATCATCATTGTTTCTTTGCAGAGCTCGAAGCCTAGAACATCATTTGTTTTCAGTGAAGGTGTATATTAGTGAATTCCCTTTAAGCACCATGTAGCAAATTATTTCATTATCCCATATAGCGTAAACATCAGTTCCATTTTGAAATTCGTAGATTAAGTTGTTAATACCTGAGTTGAGTGTGGTTTAACCTGTAACTAAAGTTATGGAAAGTGCACCTAGTAGTTTATTGTATGTCATCTAGTAAAAACTATAGAGCAGCTCTATGTTGATGCTTCATAATGATGATGATAATGATGGTAAAAATGATGATAATGGTATAATGATAATAATATTACGCATCATAATGCATGTAGGTATCATCTTTTACAAGGCGCACTATTAGTATTAATCCCCAGCTTTTGCTTGAGCTGCTACATTCAGCGCTCAGTGCATTCTAGAAGTTAATCCTGCTAGGTACCCATTTACCTCTCCTGGGTTGAGTGCAGCACAAATTGATAAATTTCTTGCTGAAGGCTGGAATTCAAACCCTCGACCATCTGTATGTGAACGTCGGACCATGTGGCTACTACACCTCCAAATGCGCACACATGTTCATTTGACTTTTTAAAATTCACTCTTCTGCTGGTAACCAGGGCCCTGTCTTACAAAGAGTTACGATTGATCCAATCTATCGTAACTCTATGGAAATTCATCAGTGTCATAATTTTATTCTACAGGAAATTTGCAAAAAGTCATTTGTAAACAAAGAGAAGCATAGTGAATTTGAAAGAAAACAATGAATGCATGAATATACATCATAGTTAGAAAATATTTGAGCAAACATGAATAATAGATGATGACGTTGCTGGCCGTCCATAGTTGTGATTGATCAGATCAATCGCAACTCTTTGTAAGATGGGGCCTAGATATTCAACATTGAACCCTACATTGTACCTACCATTTTTTATGAAAGAAAATAGGTCATTTGGGTTGGAGCAATTCTATGACATTACAAAATTTGGAAGAAATCCTAGGCAAATATCAGACAGTAATCGCTTCAGCAAAAAATTTTACCCTCCCTGAGGATCATAATACAGTACATCGCAATTTCAGACCTTAGTCTAATGCCATTGTAAAATGCTGGTGAAAAATTAATTTGAACTGCATCCATACAAAATCTTGATATGACAGCCATGATTGGGTGCTCCCATAGAAGAAAAACTCCCCATTTCCATCAATGGAATGTTACAGGGGTTCAACCCCCCCCCTCAAATCTTTTTGATACCCAAACCCCCTTAAGAATTGAACCTCCCCTCCTAAAATTTTATATTTGAAGACCTTTTTTTTTTGGTTGTCAGACTCTTTTGACGTACGAAACAACCTAAACATTGGTGGGGAAGAGCTTTTTTTTTTTGGGGGGGGGGGGTTGTCAACATTTCATTCAGCTTGAAACCACCCCCCCTTTAAACATTCTTGCGTAAGCCACTGGACTATATAATGATGCAGGTGCATTCTAGCTATGTCAGTGCATGAAATATCTTTTGTTAGGCATACTGAAAGCCCCCCCCCCCCTGTAAGCCCCCATAAGAAATGACCATAGTAAGGAAACAGAATAGAATCCAAACCCAAATTGTCTGTATGCCATGAGTCATTTCATTATACATTTAAATTATTTCATGAAAATATTCGGAAACATTTGCGTAGCTGATCTGTCTTGAATAGGTCTTTGTTGACTGTGTCTTAAACCTCATGTAGAGGAATTTTGTATGTTTAAGCATGCTAGGTGCATGGTTTGAAGTGAGTCAATATTGTTCCCTATCTGAAGAGTGCGGTAAATATCGAAACCTGTTTCATATCTGAATGCATTTGAATGGCCAATCTGTATCACGTAGTTATGAAGCATTCTTCTGTTTCTAAGAAGAAGGGAACTTCACCTTTTAAAATGTCACATCCTGTTGTTAATTCTTCTTACCGATAATGTTTAACAGTAGAGGGCAGTATTTATCGCTTTGCAGGGTATATAGGCAAAGGATCCTTCTGATATCTAATATGATGGGTTGAGTCTTAATGAGCTCATACCTTGACCCTTTTATACACAAAAAATATGGAATGTTTTCTTTGATATTGATCGGTCTTTCATTACTTGCTGTTAAAAAAAAAGAGAAACTTCTTAAAAGTATGAACATGTGACTTGCATCTACATTTATGCACTTGCTATTTACATCCTTGAACCCATTTTACAATAATATAAGATAATGTGGGGACTTATCTCCACTTTTGAAAGTTACCTTTGGGTCCTTCAAAAACCACAGAATGGCGGTGCAATCACTTTTAAACAAATTCCATGATGATTTTTAAAATAAAAATGAAAATGAATGAAAGCATGAACATGTATACATCATGTAGAATAAAATCAAACTGCTTTGAGGCCGTTCTCATTACGCTTTCTAAAACTAGTTTACTGGAAACCGATTCAGGAAACCACTTTGGAAGATCGCTTTGCTAGCGTTCCCACTTGATCACACGAAAGTGGTTTTCAAAATCACTTCACGTAAAGCGCTCTTGTTGCTATGGAAACACTCTCAGTGGGGTGCCACGTTTCCCGCGAAATTCGAAACCGCAGCATGGGCATTCTACACCTGTCATGTGGAGTAGCGCGCTCAAAATGTGCGAAGATCGTTTCCCGAAGAACGGTTGTGTCCTCACTTACGCTAAAACCAGTTTAACGAGGCAAAGCGATCTTGAAAACTACATCGCGAGGTGGTTTTCCAAACTGGTTTGGAAGATCGATTCCAAGACCGCTTCGACCGTTCTCACTACGCGTTAAACTAGTTTCCAGTAAACTAGTTTTAGGAACGTAGTGAGAACAGCCTCTATGTCCACCCTTGCTCTTAACTGTACTGTGAGGGCTATTATATGGGGATGATACTAATAGATACTACAGTACTTTGTGAAATTGTTCAATCATAAAGATTAAGCAAGTACAAGGGAATGAATCCAAGGGAAGGGATCCTGGTATGGATTATGTATGAGACATGTTCATAATTGATGTTTTTGATGGATTTCCATTACAAAGTACCCGACTGAGGATGAGGATGAACGATGGGGTGCTTATTATGGCATCATGTAGAAAATGAATCGAAAAGAGTTTTAATGTAATGTCTTGCCGAGTGTATGATGGGTAGCCAAGAATGCTCATTATAGAGGGTTTAAAGGACCAACTAGAATGAAAGATATTTTGCAAATTGAAACTCCAGGGTAGAAAATATGAGAGAATTTTTTTTTGAATAATCTTGGATTTGGATTTTTTTGAGAAAGATGTATTGATGATTTATGCTAGGGAAAAAAAAATCACATTGGGGCTATAGGCAAATTCACCCCTGAAATGCCCTGTATAAATAGAGTCCTGGAAAACTATTATTAAAGAACCTCTGGAATCCCTTAATAGGGTCCAAATTTAAACTACTATGTAGCAAATTGGGCTGGTGATCTTAAAAAATAACAGCCTTGGAATTTCTTTTTTAATTTCCCCAGGACTGTATCATGCAGTAGAAACTTATCATAAAGATATTGTTAATATTCTAAGTACTTTTTTTTACATGCAGTGTTGAATAATTACATGTACAGTGTAGGCCTACATATGTATCAGGACGATGCATTACAGAATAATCATTACCATCAGATTCTAGCGCACATGTACGCAGGTACTTTATCTACTCCCTGGGGAGCATGAACAACATTATAGCTCAAAATGCTACACATATTTCATTGACTTTTGCATCCTATCGGGCACTGTTTATCACCTGGGTGGAGAGAGGCAAAGTATTTTGACATATTAGATGCCAATGATGTCTATGAAACAACTTTACACCTCTCTACTAAGTCAATTAGACTGAAGATAATGTTATATACATGTATTTTTGTATTGATTTATTTAATGTTTCTTTGAATTTGCAGGACATTCGCTCCTTTCTGGACAGTGGTAAAGGCTGCAACGGACAAACTTGCCGCTTCACATCAGAAACTAGTCCAGAAACTTCAAGATATTGTCAAAGACATCCATAAGTATGGGGATGAACAGCATAAGAAACACAAGACTGTAAGTAGGAACTTTAAGTGTAAGAATTGTGGTGTTAAAATTGACACCAGTTTGGTGTCACGAGAGGACCATATTTTGAGGTGTTCAAATTATTCATAGGGATCAGTTACATGTAGGGATTAAGCATAACACCAAAGAGTTTTAAACTATAGGTGTTGTAATATCACCCATAGGTGTTGAACTAGACACATATAAAATTGACACTGGAGTATTAAAATATGAGTGGGGTAGTCCTTAATGTACACCAATCAACACCACATTTTTTGAGGGGTGGGGGCAGGAAATATAAATCGGGATTCAAGTTGCCTTTTATGGCCTTATATTCTAAAGTTCAGTTTGATTAAAGCCAATGTGTCTATGTATAATAAAAGCGTATATATGCTATAATTATTGGAAGTCGCATATGTCAATAGTTTTTACTGTGTGTTTCCTATTTATATAATAGCTCATTGCTTTTAATATGGTGGAGAAAAATTAATTTACGATTTCCAGACAGTAATACAGATTTTGAACACTTAATGTACTCTTGAACTGATCCTAAACCATTAAAGAGCTGTGTCACGTTATTCATTGTTAAATCACAACCTGAATACAGGTCAATCAGTCTATAATTGAACAAGTAATAACATTGAAAATTGTATCAGAATGGGATGAAAAGAAAAAAAGAAAAAAGAAAAATAAAAGAAAAAAGAATCAAAATAAGTGAGAATCGCACCATACGCCAGAAGATTCCATTTAAAATGCAGAACCTTATTTATTTGATTATTTTTCTTTAAAATTTATAGATGAACTTGACCCTTTTTAACCTACATGTACATGTATGCTCAATGTTCTGTGTAAAATGCATTCCCTCTACATGTACAGGAACATGTACATTTGTATACATGTGCAAGTGTACGGATGTGATACACCTTCATGTACATGTACCTCAGACCAAATCATTAGATGCGCATTGTATGCAAAGTTAAATTGAATAATGGATTTGACATTTGCACATGACATGAAAATGCATTTGTACTAAGATGACTTCCTAGTCAAAATTTTCTGTAGTTGTTGATACCTCTATACAAAACCACCCCTTTCCCCCTTGAAAAAGATGGGTAATTTTGGGATTTCGTGGATAATGAAAAGAGCACTTTCTGTATTTGATATACATGTAAAAACTACATGTACTGTACGTGGAATCTTGAATGAACAAGTCATAATAATTTTATCACGGATAATTAGTAGCCAAATTATAAGAGACCCATTTTTTGTTTTGTTCTGCACGAAACTTGTCTCTACCATTTGACTGAATGGTATTTCCCTTGTAAATTACACAAAAGCAGAAAAAAAGACACCATCCTTTTCTTATTATTTTATCTGCCATGTTCTGCTGAAAAATCAAATGCAGGCAGTGATAATACCAATTCAGCATAAGCATTATGGCTGACTTCCATTCACTATTTCCTCTTCTCTGTAAAGGTATATATACTATATGCTTTTTAGTACTCTTAAAATATTAAGGGCTATCTTATAGAGGATCATATTTCAGGATATGTGAATTAGTTTTCTGTGTACTGGATAGATGGTGATGATAATAACTTTTTATTTACCCAGGGTAGCAGTTTTTTGTTGTTTCCCTTTTCATACAAGTGGTATAAGAAGTACATCTGGATTGTGTGTTCATTTGATTGCATTTCAAGGTAAATTGGAAAGAGGAAATGGTGGTAGTGGTTCCCACAGCTGGTAAAGCCATTACCGGTATTGATCAACTTGATAATGAAATTATTTAGATATGTTTAGAATACTTCCCAAATATTTATATTGTAGTAGGGGGCGGATCCAACATTCACCAGAATAATATGACAATGGACCTATGAAATGACTCTCTAGTTTATTTAGAATAGAGCAGTGGGATGTGTTTATAATTCTTTGCAAATATTGATACAAAAACCAAAGGAAAACGGAAGGTGTTATATTAGTACACTATAACTGGTAGGATCATTTTAGTTGTCCTTCATTTTGGTGCATGGCACGTTGGAAACAAAATGATTTGTAACCAATGAATAGGCAGCACGTCGGTAGACGAGGTGAAACTCAAATGTTAAACTATTAAAGCTCATCTAAATCTGAATTAGTTATTTTATTATTCAAACAAAACAAAATGATTTTGAGTTGAATCAACCAGTTTTAGGATTTCATCATAAACATGTAGTATATCATTTTAAGAAAGAGCCTGTTTTCTTGCATCAACATACTGTACAAAGCATCCTATTGATCAATGATTACAAAATCAGTTAGGCCTACTGCCTGAACAGATTGTTTGGAGGAACATAGTTTTGAATAATTCAGTTTTTTAGCGAAGTGTTTGTGTGATCTGAAGAGGCCATGATAGTACATTGCACTTCAACATTTCTTCTGAATTGTTTCAGTACTTACTGCTTCTTTAAAATAGTTATTAAAACTTGGTGGCAGACCCACATCGGGTGCAATGGACACACACCCCCTCTTTATTCTGATAATCAACCGTAAACATATTGATATTCTACCTGTAAATCTAAGAAAATTGTATAGATCTATGCCCCCTCTATTTTCAAATTTGCTTTGTGTGCTCTATTTTAAAAACATGAATCTGCCACTGAATTAACATAAGACTTAACTCATTAATATTTACATGCACATTTTCCTCTTTATATTACACGTAAGTGCATGTAAATATTATGTACATATTTTATAGGACTATGCTGCATCAAAAATCCCCCAAATCTAACAATTGATCCTATATAACATTTTGTCATTGATATAAGCTGTGGATAGAATTTTCCAGTAAATATGTACAGGTATGACCACAGATACATGTATTTTGATGTTTACTCAAAAAGATCTTGTTGGCTTATCAACTGATATGAATCTGTGTTTATTTTCTAAAATCAATTTTGTCTCTTATTGAATTCCTGCTTGAAATACAGGTCAAGATTGAAGTCCAAAGCACAGCGGATGTGGTCAACAACATTCAAAGGACGACAGATCTTGTTGCCACGGTAAATGAATACCCCCTACAAATTAACTACGTGAAAATTGAACCAAATATAGACAACGATTTGTATGTAATTTCTTCCATAGGATACAAAGGTCTAACTTGATGTTGTGAGTTGAGGTTTAGTAATTTTGCATTTTAGGCATTGGTGATTTAAAAAGGGAAAGAGAAAACAAGGAGGAAGATCCATAATTCTTATATATTGTCTTTATTCTGGAACCATATCAATGATATTTCTACTATCCCCCATCGTGCATGTGAAGGAGCTTTACAAAACAAGTTGTATTGAGGGTTTTTATTCATTTATTCATTCATTCATTCATTTGTTCGTTATCTACATGTATTTATTTTTATTTTTTTTCGGGGGGGGGGGGGGGATGGTAAGTTGATCTTGAACTGGATAACTAATATTTCTTCTATTCTATCTCCCATCATACAGGCGAAGGAGCTTTACAACACAAGATGCATTGAGTTTGAGAAGCTGAAGAGGGAAGGCGTCACGGGTAAAGAGCTGGAGAAAGCAGAAACAAAATATAAGAAAACATGTAAGAATATAATATGGGTTGGTAGAGGAGCACAGCTATTAATAATGGCTTGTTCTGATTGCTCTACCAGCAGTTAGTCTATCTACTTCAGATACGCCATACTAACCTATTCCCTTAAATGCCATTCGATTGCCACGCTCGAATACACCTGCAAAAGAAAGAGGGAATAGGTAAGTATTGCTACTTCGTAGATATGGTGTTCACTACTGAACAACATTACTTCTCAGGTAGTCTGATACCACATGGGCTATTGAAACATAGCCTGTCGGCACAGACTATGATTGAAACGTTGATCAACAAGTAGGTCTTCATGTAAGACTAGCACATGTGAGCGCCTTCATCACACAAGTCATTGTAGGCTGCGCATTCAGACCACTCAAGTGAGGGTTTGCACAGCGGACTAGGCTAAACCTATTCGGTCTACTATCAATTTGGTCTTTACGACATTTGGTCTAACCATCTCTTGGTCCAATACTCACTTGGGCTATTATTTAGTCTATTGCCCAGTTGGTCTAATCTCCACTTCATCCTATTATTTATTACATGGTCAAATGAAAATGTGCTTCATATGTAGTTCATCTAATCATATAGACTGAGCGACGTTAGACCAAGTAGATATCATACAAATGGGTGTTGCCTAACTGGATATTAGACTAAATGGTAGATGGGCTAAATGGCAATGAGACCAAATGGTTTATAGTAGACAAACTGGATGTTGACGATTTAGAATTAGACTATGTGGTATGAGACCGAAGGGAATTTTGTACAAAATCAATGGCCCGAATTCACAAAGGTGGTTTTGAAAACCCACGGTTGAGTCAATGGTTTATGCAGATTTTCTGTATAAATTACGCTTAATTTAGCGCGTATCGGGCGTGTGTATCAAAAATGTCCAATGCTGATGCGCGCTTTTGTCACAGTGCGCCAAATTGATGCCTGATACCATGGTAAGATACGCTATTTTTATTCATGAGTCCACTGTTTGAAGAGTGGACTCATGAATAAAAACAATGGACTCATGAATAAATAGCGTGGATAACCACGGCAACAGGCGTCAATTTGGCGCAATGTGACAAAAGCGCGCATCAGCATTTTTTTTTTATACACGCGCCCGATGCGCGCTAAATTAAGCGTAATTTATATAGGAAATCTGCATAAACCATGGACTCAACCGTGGGTTTTCGAAACCAACTTTGTGAATTCGGGAAAATGGGACTTGAGGCATAGACTAAAGTCACAGATGCAGGAGATATACGATAGACCAATAAAATTCTTTAAAAACTTGGGTCCTTCCATGTTTGAACATTGTTCAAGAAATTTACCCACATTTTGCTGCTCTCAACCCAGGTGAGATGAATGGGTACCCAGCAGGATTAATTCCTTGAATGCACCAAGCTATGGCCGGGGTAATATATAGTGCGCCATTGAATAGGCAACTAGATAATCGGCGCTTCACAAATGCTAGATGTTATTATTATTATTATCATGAACGTGTTGCTCGGTGTTGTTTGCTTCATGTACATGTACGAACAGGTCTAGCTGAACAAGGCACAAAAAAAAAGGAAGAAAGACAGAGAAAGAAGAAATTATTCAAATGCAATAACAATTGGAATACAATCAAGGACATATAGAGATTTTTTACTTTTATTATAAAGAGAAAAATGAAGATTGGAAAATAAATAATTTGTGTAAATGGAATTCAGGAGATTCTTATTAAAAGGGGTAAATAGAATTTTTTTTTTTTTTTTTAAATGCGGATAGAGAAATGGAATAGACAAAAAGTAAGGGTTAAAAAAAAGATAGATCTCTTCCGTATAAGCGGTTATAAAAATAGATTCAATTTCCCTAAGGCTTGACTCTCTGAAGCCTTGGTTTCTTTTATGAGATAAGACAAGAAAGCAAAACAGAAACAAAAATGTTGATGATCAATAAATAATCCACACTCAAACAGAGGATCAATAAAAAAACTGGCACATGTAATGGATAAACCGAGAAAGAAATGAAAACAAAAAAGGAAGAGATATGTGATATGCATATCGATTCCTTTTGTCCTCCTGTAGCTGGTGGAAAGAAAAGGAGTCTATATGCGTATCACATATTGCTTATGAAAAAGCAGAGTGCGTGCAGGCATCCAGCATCATGTACATGTAATATATGTAATATGAATACAACCCGAGGCATCGCGCCATGTAAGAGGATACAACTGATAATGAGTTGATATGGGGTGAATAGGAGGAACTCTTCAGGGGGAAAGTACCTTTCAACATTTCCACATTCAAACAACAGAGGGCAGTATGCCAAAAAATCAAACCAGAGTCCTAGATTGGAGAGTGTGATGAACTCGATAAAAGGCATTCACATTTTGTAACTAATCCCAGGATGACCTAGCTTTGTAATGGGGGGATTTACAATCAACATGGCAGATATAAAATCGAAGAGAGTATATTGTTTGTGCCTTGATAGATGCACTTCGGGTACTTAGTTTTTGAAGGCTGTATAAAGTTGAGGTAAATGCATTGATCGCATTTTCAAAGTTTGAATTGTCTGATTAGATGAAAGGATATATATATATATATCATAAACCACAAGATGGGTGAAAGGTTCTATGCATGTAATGTATGAATAAGGTATTTATGGATGAAATGAAATTTTCATCGAAATTTTTTAAATTTAATATGTTGAGTCCTGAATTTTTTTGGAGCAAAATCACTCCTCAAGCACAGAATGGGGGGAAACATGTAGGATACATTCTTCTTTTTATATCTTTCTGATATGCAATTACTAGATTTATAAAATGTTTATTCAATGGAAAATAAAAAAAACATTACTGAGAGAAGGTCATTAAATGTGTATTTGTATAATTCTATTTTGATACTGTTATGTTTTATATTGTTTTTTATGTAAAAGTTCTGTACAATTCAGCTCTTGCTGCGAACAGTCTTGAAA
Source organism: Lytechinus pictus (assembly GCF_037042905.1). Taxonomy (NCBI): domain Eukaryota; kingdom Metazoa; phylum Echinodermata; class Echinoidea; order Temnopleuroida; family Toxopneustidae; genus Lytechinus; species Lytechinus pictus. The sequence continues at coordinate 23,478,186 of NC_087255.1, read as the reverse complement.
TAAAATACCATTATTATAAGGTACTAAATCTAATCAATAGAATAATTAAAATCTTCACAAAGAATGTGTTAATGAAAAGTAATATGATGGTCAATAAATTTTTGTAAGATCTGAATTTTAGAATAATCTTTCGCTAGGATTTACTGATGAACCTTTGCTAAACTTTAGACAGGCTTGTAGTCACAGTAAAATGCTAAAATTTGTCAAATTTGAATCATTGTCATGTTTTCTGTCTTTTCTTTCTTTTTTTATTTTTTTTTTTTTAAAGTTCATTCTAGCTTTTTAAATAACTCTGCCGGGTACATTGCAACTTATCATGTGAAACGTGAACAATTTTGAAGCAGAAGAAAAATATGAGAGAAATTGAAAATATTTTTTCAGCTAAATGATTTAAATTACCAGGACAAGTATGTAAAATCCATTGACTCCTGAGGCTTGTTTACAAAACTATTGAAAGGAATTGGAAACTGTTATGACTTTCATTGCTTACATACATGTACCTTTCATATTGAAAGAGATACAGATTAACATCCAGGTACATGTAACTTACAGACTCTACTCATCTGAGGAAATAGTTGGATATCATTTTCTTTCCTGTTAAAGTCCATTTATTTATTTATTTACAATGTAATGAGTTTTTTACAATTTAAAGTGGCCTTTTTTAATCTTATTTTGAGTGTTATTGATACGTGATAATGTATAATCTTTCTTCTCCAGGGTTGCAAATTTTCAAGCCTTGGCAATTTAATTTTTATGACATTGTTGAGTCTTCTTTAATAATAATACTCTGAAATTGTAAACATAAATGGCAGTAAAGCTTTGAATTAGTAAAAGTAATTTATTATTAAGTTTAGGTGATTGGATTTGACATGAAATTTTCATTATTTTTTTTGGTGGCAATTCTTGGTCTGACACAAAAGTACAAAATGTTGCATAACTTTGGAACCATATCCATGGATGACAAAAATTGTCTCAAAAGGCGTGTGAAATGTGAAAGAAAAAAATGTCGTGAAAATGTGCCGACTATGTTTCGAGTTGGGATCATATTGAATGAACCATCAAGCCCCCCCCCTAGCCTTTTAGGGTTATTAAGGGTGTTGGTAGTTTTCTTACCTTTCATATGTTCCTTCCAGGTGATTTTTATTTTCAAATACATTTATGTTATTCTCTGTTTTGTTTATTTAGTGGAGGAGTATAAAAATCTGATTGACAAGTATGGTAACCTGAGAGAAGACTTTCAGAAGAAGATGACAGATACATGTCAGGTAATAATATTATAATACACATCGTCCAGGGAATTAGTATGTATTATATGCATCAGGTACCATTGGAACAGTTCTAACATGCCTGAGGTGTATCCGAGGGCAACTTTGTTGGACTATTTCAAAGGTAACAAGTGTTTAATAGTAATTTCCAAGTGAAATGATGTGTATTAATGTTGTATAAGACAGCGACATGGTCGTTTGATAAACGATCCTTGTCTCAAAACTATGATTTGTACATGTAGATCCTAAACTAAATCAAATTTGGTTTTAAAACTTTTCGAACATACATCAATGATCAAATCCTGTTTCACATCAAGTATTGTGAAAGAGGCATTTCAACTACTAGTACTTGTTCACCTATTGCAGTTTTGATTAATTGACATGTTTGTGAAATATTTCCTTTCTATAAATAAAAAGGAATTCATGCATGCCTCTTATCATGTATATCAAGTACTATTTCAGGTCTGCCCAGTACAAAATGTAGCGATTGATTATCGGGCTGATTCTCACAATCAATTCTCACAATCAATTGTATTGATTGTCATATGCAAATAGTTGTACAATCAACAGTACAATTGATTGCTAAGCTTTGTGTTATTGGGGCTATAATTGTGTTAGACAGGTTTCTCCCAATACAGGAAGTCAGTATGGTACTTGTTTCAAGTTGTTGACTAAACATTTCTATATACAGTAAGTGTGAGAAAGTGTTTGCAAGGAGGAAGTATAACCGCTATTTGTTGATGATACAAGTAAATGAACAAATATGCAATATGGCAAACTGCAGAATTAGGCTGAAAAGATATACATTATTTATATGTTACATGATTCTACAGATCAGAATATGGCTTAAAAGTCCCCACCAACTGAAATGTTTGAGCAGAAACAGTTGTGTGTATAGTCCCATGTGTGCATTTCGAAATGCAGTGGGTAGCTCACTGCATGATATGGATAATTTTCAATATTGTTAGGTGCATCAAAATCGACACTTCCCAATCATTTTATTTGACAACACAATCTCATGATTGGAAATTCTCTCTTATATGTTGTAAAAGTAAACATACTGTCTGGAAACTATCGGGGGGGGGGGGGGGGTCACTAAACATTGATTAACATTTTGTGTTGGATCCAGCTTATCCAATGTACCAGAGATGTTTTTCTCTTCTTCATTGCCTAGGGGTATATAACCCGCAATGTGATCAAATTCTCTGTCTGTCAGCTTTAGGCTCGAGACTGCAAGATATCTTATTACTGTCTTGTAGATTATTGGCTTGTGTACAACGCAGTATCAATGTCTCTTCAGCCCAGAGCGCTCTGTGAAGCCCCATGCATATTAGCTTGACAAGGGGTTTTTAATCTGGATTCAACCCGCATGTAATCCTCTTGTAAAAGTTAATTTACCTCATCCTGTTGGCAGGAAGGGGAGGAGGGGTTGGGTTTAATCCAGATGAAACCAACATTTAGGTCTCTTATTGAAGTTACGGGTAATCTTAAGTTTACCAAACTTGACCTGACACCATTCTTCAACCTTGCTTTAAATAATGATCTGAAGTTATCTTTATTAAAAAAAGGGTCAAAGATCGGGTCAATTTTGGATGATAGAATATGAACAATATTTACATTGGTTAACAGTTTGATTATTTTTTGTTCTCTCCATCCCCCTCTCTCTTTCTTTCCCCTCTCTCTCTCTTTCCCTCCCCTCTCTGCCTTTCTCTCCTTATATCTCCTTTTATCTTGTAGAAATTTGAAGCGTTAGAAGAGGCACACTTACAGCAACTCAAGGACTTCATCAAGCAGTACAACATTGCTGTCAAAGATTGCCATAACAGTGTACAAAAGGTAAGCAGTATTGGAAAACCCACAGTGCTGTAGTTTACAGGGTAAATGGGTCAGTCACACAAAGAAACAGACTCCAAACCGATCGATGGTATGTCATTGGAAATAAGGTTATAGATTTGATCGATCTGGAGTCAGTTTCATTGATGTGACTGTAGCATAACTCTTCCATATTGGTAGTAATTAGTAAAGGCCATCTGGTGGGTGTTTCATAAAGCTGTTTGTAAGTTATGAGCAACTTTAAGAACGACTGGTGATCCTATTTTGTGGTAAATTATGTGCAACAAGCTTTCATTGATGATGGTTAAGCTCTAAGAACAGATCACCAGTCGTTCCTAAAGTCGCTTGTAAAGTTGCTCGTGACTTAGGAACAGCTTTACACCCGCCTTGCATGAATTGTTTTACTAACGTAGTGCTGAGCTGCTATCACACACAATATCATTTTTTCCCATTGCCCCCACTTATCCCCTTTTTCCTTACTTCAAACCTACTTGGTATCAAAATAATTTGACATTAAATGAACATTATGCACTTTTGCACTGTGAAAACTTAGCACATAAGAATTAACAGTTATGATAGAAGTTGCAAGTATAGTACTAACATAAAGATTTGGGTTTCGATCAGCTGCTAAAAAGCCTTTATACTTATTGGCCCGAATTCACAAAGGTGGTTTTGAAAACCCACGGTTGAATCCATGGTTTATCCAGATTTCCTGTATAAATTATGCTTAATTTAGCGCGTATCGGGCGCGTGTATAAAACATGTCCAATGCTGATGCGCGCTTTTGTCACAGTGCGCCAAATTGATGCCTGTTACCATGGTTAGATACGCTATTTTATTCATGAGTCCACTGTTTGAAGAGTGGACTCATGAATAAAAACAGTGGACTCCTGAATAAAATAGCGTGGATAACCACGGCAACAGGCGTCAATTTGGCGCACTGTGACAAAAGCGCGCATCAGCATAGGACATTTTTTATACACGCGCCCGATACACGCTACATTGAGCGTAATTTATACAGGAAATCTGCATAAACCATGGACTCAACCGTGGGTTTTCAAAACCACCTTTGTGAAATTGGGCCATTAGTTGTGGTCAAGTCATCCTAATCATATTCAATTGTTTGAATTATCATTTTGGCCCCAAATTTAGGGAGCTCAACTGATTAAACATTTTGACTTTGTAGGATAGTCAGAGTAGAGATTTAACCTGACAAACTTGAATTCAAATTTATGCTTAAGAAGGAAAGGGGGTCAACCTTGTTTAATTTAAACGATATTCAAACTATGATTGGCAATTGTCAACTAGAAAAAATTATGATTTCAAGTTTGTTGGTACTGCTAGTGTTTGTTTGAAGCACAACTTAGATTGCCTACCAAAGCTCGAACGCCTATTCTATTCAAGATCACATTATTGATAACTCAATACCAAGTGAGACTTGTCCTAAACCAGTCTTGTTTTCATTTTTGCGCTGTGCTGATGTAAAAATAGGCTTTGATATACCAGCAGTAAAAGAGATCAACATAGATTTTGAATTCATCCTTTGTTGCAAACATTCTACCATCATGGTGAAATTCACATTATATTTGACAGGTGGCCAATGTAATCAACAAGTTTGTTGAAATGGAATGTTGTATTAGAGGGCGGTATAATGTTTATTACACTTACAGGAAGGTTATTTTTAATAACATACATTTTTTTTTCATCAGGTATTTCTTAAACTGCCTTGCTTTGATGAAAGCATATTTTGCCAGAATATTTTATTTTTCATGATTTGTATTTCCTTGGCTTTCTTTCAAATTGGAGAAGCACTTTATTATTAAGTCTTTTTTTTTAGATAAGAATAGTATGCAAATTCATGACATTATAGAAGTCTTGAAACATCCCCAGGATACTTTTAATTTCTAATTTTGATATGAAATCCCACATTCAAGATATTGTAAAATCAAACTCTGTCTTTCATTCGTTAGAAGTCTATGATATTTTCTTTGTGAAATATGATGAGAACATATGAACTTTAAAATCTCTTACATGTAACTGTCCCATTTCTCCAAAGCTCTAAAATACGGTTGACGATGCTGAGAACTTTCATTTACATCTATATCTTTGAAAAACATGCCTAGGTTTTATTTTCTGACCCCCCCACATCATTATGTGATGTTGTATTAACATTGTTTACAGAGAAATATCATTTTAAGATATTAGAAAGGAAGGAGGGCAGGGGGAGATACTGAAATGATTATAAAAATGTTACTTATCGTTAGATTTTCATCCATATGATTAAGTCCTGGCCCCTCGTATTGCTTTTGTCTTACAGGCTTTGCTATTTAAAATGACATGAGTGCACTTTTTCTATATTGCCACACCACAGACTCTAAGATAAATGTCAAGTTTTTGCTTAAAGCCAGCTGCTACAGACTCTTGCTATTAAGGGGTATCTAACTTACGTCAATTGCCTGAATCATAAGACGTAAAAAGCCACCTTTTTCTCTCTCCCCTCCCCCATGAGTAATAAAACTGTCAGCCACTGCTTCCATGGTGAGGGCTCGATATAAAGTCCTTCCCCTCGACTCTTCCAGAACCTCTCTGGGGTTCCGTAAGACAAAGACTCAATAGAATCAATTACAGATTTCAAACAGCCATTCTGATTGGTTGATTGAACAATATGTGCATGAAACAATGATGCTGGTTGGCTATTGTTGCTCTGCGATTGATTGCAAATGTTTGTGTTTTATTGAGGGGCCCTGCTTGTGCTTGGCGTCGCTGAACAAGTGTGCTACCTTTAGACATACTGTCATTTTTTGAAGCATTGTTTGTTGCATGAGTGGGGTGCTATTTGTTTGCCAAGGGTTGAGAAGAAGGCAAGAGAAAAGGGCATGAAGAGGGAGAGTCTGAAAGGAAGGAAAAGAATGGAAAGGCCATGGGAGGAAGGTGGGGTGAGGGCTAAAGGAGGGAGGGGGCTATACGGTTTACATTTATTTTTTAATTTGAGATATTAGGCTGGCTTAACATCATAATTGGTCCATTTAACCAAAGTACAAACCATAATTAAACAACCGTTAATGGACAACTTGGGGAGCATTTCATCAACATTTGTTGTTTGACAAAATGTCAGGTCCGACTACTTTCATTGTATTTGATTGGATGAAAAGCATGGTTATGGTGATGTTTGTTGGATAAAACAGAGTTGTACAGATAAAACGTCCAACAAGTCCTTTCATGAAAATCTCCCCAATAATGGTCTACATTTCATATACATGTACCACTCAGTTAATTGAGCTCTGTACTATACTTGGTCGAATACCCAGTTAGTCTATTATGTATTCAGTATAATTCCCAACTGGTCTAATTTCCACTTTATCTTCTTAGTTTTGCTTTGTCAAATGGTCCTTTGGTTCATTAATAGGACATTTATAGACCCAAGTTGTGCTAAACCAAATGGCCCGTATTCTGAATTCGGGTTTAACTTAAACTCAGGTTTAAAGTTGTGGTTTAAGTATGGCGAGCCAATTGTTACATAAATCACTAACAGTAGAGATATTATACTTCAGCTCATTTGGCTCTGAATTCATTCATAATTGTCTAGGAAGTAAAAAAAGATTATTGGCTTCACCATCGATGAATCAGGAAAGAGCACAGTGAACATAAGAAACGTACAACTTAATAAAAAATTTGATACTTTTGGCTTCCCATACTTAAACCATAACTTTAAACCTGAGTCTAAGTTAAACCTGACTTCAGAATACGGGCCAATGGGTATAACTTGACAGGATATAAGACAACATGGGAAATGGGCTAAATTGCAATTAATTATAAAAATAGTTAGTAGATAAACTGGTTTTAAATGAAGCAGGATTAGACCATGTGAGATGAGACCTTGTAGAAATGTAGACAAAGCGGAAATAGCCCAAGACCAATCTGCAATTTACCGAATATAGTCTGCTGTATGTCTGCATGCAGTGTGAAAAGTATATTCATATCAAATTGAAATCACAGTGAATATAACCCGTGACTCATGCTATGTATGTTAAAGGACAATGTCCTGTGGATCATGTTAAACAGCTGCTGTCATCCCCAATACACAAACAAGGGATTAGCAATCTCGCCATGGATCAACTCACTTTTAAGCCATTGTTTACGTGAAACCAGGGGTCTTTATAACAAATCTTTAATTGATCGTAAAATTAATTTGTAGGTTTGATTGCACACAAGGATCAATGCAATCAAGCATAAAAATCGGCCCTGTGATCAATTGCTGAACTTTGTGTAGCCGACTCAGTAGTAGTTGAACTTAATTGAATGGGAAATTTTAGTAGCCAAGAGATTAAAATCATGTTGTCTGTATGGGAAAACCGCAAGCTGAGAGTGAATCCTGTTTATGACATAAACATCTCATCTATATATAAAACCTCTCATATATTGTGATGATGTAGCATTATTAAATGTTTTTGTCATGAACAAGTAAAATGGTGGTTGTGGAGGGGGGGGGGGCAATAAAACATCTCTGTTGCTATGGGGATGATATTACTTCTAGAGAAGGAAAAGGATGATCAGCACATTTGGAACTTCCTCGGCAATTGTTAATTGAACATGAATGTCCTTCTCCCCTCACACTTGCAAGGCAATAGGATCCTATACATAGGACACTCATATTATAGGATGGTGTGAGTTAGTAATGCCTGACTTCCAAATATAACTTCCCCCCTGAACTTCTGCCCAAACAAGTGCTCAGTACCCCAGCCCACTCATCACATGTTGTTGGCATTCACAGTCATGCCCGCCAAGTGGCATTTGCCTCTGCCTTTGTCATTTTGATTCTTTTCCTAAGGAGACGCTCGCAGGCGAAGAAAAAAAGGCTAGTGTAATCCGTACCAGAACTAGGAGCTTAACCGTCATTACAGCCGGGCTCATCAGATTCTGCGCAAACTCTTGGCTGCTATCCTTGAAAGTGGATACATTTATTTTCCGCCTGTGTCATGCTCAATCTACGATTGCGAGGGTATTCTCAAATCAACTGATTGTGAGAGTAGATATCAAACATGAATGTCGTGCTGTAGACCTTGTGTTTTGAAAACCTCAGTTGCATTCATAGATTAGAACATTTGTTGCCGAGTATAAACAAGTCTTGAATCCTTGCTTCTTCAGGAATATCTTGTGGATTGTACAGTAAACATTAAGTAATTCTTATTGGATGTCAAAGGCATCTTAACATCTGGTTGCATGGATTCAAGGGATTCTGTCTGTCTTGTCTTTTTAACTATTCAAAAGAATATGAAACTATATTCAACAAGACCTGGAGTTGAATAGTTCCTGTGTTCGCTCACATGAATGGAACTCAAAGAAATTTCCTGTGGTCTTTCATCTCGTATATCATTTGCCGGTGGATATTACAAGGATTTAACAGCATTGCTTACAGATTTTTATCGTGACATAGGGTATACTTGCATGGATTCGAGTCCAAGAGAATGACTGTGTTATTCCTCATCTTTTGGAACAATTGACAGGGGCTTTTACAAATCCACATAAAACAAGCTGTAGTCTCTGATGTACACTGAATATTTTCTCATATATTGAACTTCAAGAAATTCGTCTGATCTTGTATGGAATTATTTGCCATTGGATATTTCAAGGTTTTTTGCAGGATTGCTTCAGGATTTCCAAGAAATACAAATCTGCGACAGGATTTTATAATCATTTTGGAAACAAGAGCGTGGCGGTTTAAGTTAAAGTCCCAAATTCGAACCATGTTCATTGTATTCATGCCCCTCATCCACTGGATGTGATATAATTGATTTTGGATTTAAGAAGCTTTTGGAGTGCTTCTCTCTCATCGGATTATTCTCACTGGATAACATTCAAGAAGACATTGTGATGTCACATCATACTTACATGAGTGCCATGAGCTCCTGATTTGGAAGATACTGACCTGTGCTATAGAAGACTTCACTATCATTTCATGTCATTTTCGCAAGATTTGACTTCATGGTTTAATTGTTTTCTGAGAGATCACACACAAGTCTTTCTCTGTTAACTTTTAAAGGGGTGGAAGTGCTAATTGTGTTCTGATCCTCCGTGCCGTTTGGATGGGCTTTAATTGGATTACCTCCAAAGAGTAATTAAAAGGAAATCGTCCTGTCTGATCTGGTTTGCTGTGACCCGCTCTAATTGATTGTTTCTCTTGAATCATGGGAAACTGCTATAGGAGAATCCAGCCAACCGAGGAGGTGACTTGGTTTTTCTCTTGACATTGTTTTTTCCCTTTTCCTTTTTGCATGCCCTTCCCTCTCAATTTTACAATTTATAACTTGTCTTCGGCCTTTTCCATCAGTCATTTACATCCACTCTCTTCCCATGTCTAATGCTGTAGTACATGTCCCATGTCTAACTTTCCTTTTCATTTCTTTTGTGGTCATGGTTTCCTGAAATCTTTTCCTTCTTTTTATAGTATACCTTCTCTCTATTACCTTCTTCATCACTTTATCATTTTCATCATTCTGTCTTTTTTTGCCCTGTTTATTTATGTTTTTCTGTGATGTTACATGTATGTCATATATTTGCCCTATGTTTTTCCATCTTTGTTTAATTCTTTTCCCTTTTTGTCCTTCCTTCCTTTTCTTTCCCTCTCCCTCTATAATTCCTCTAATTTTGCTTTTCTTACATTTTTCATGTTTATTTTTTCAATATTTAAATAAAAAATCTTTTTCCTTCCTCTCCCATCAAGCCCTTTTCACTTTCCTTATTCTATTATTAAGGACCTCATCTCATTAAACATGATTAATGATAAATTTAGTCACAAATGTGGGATAGATCTATATTCATATCTCTCAATACTTCATACTTGAGATTGTTCACAAAATCAAAACTCTTTGAAACATAATTCATACAACAGGGACATGGCTGTTTGAGAGTGAATAAAGAGTATATAGTGAAACTGAATAGAATCTACATGTACATGACATATATTGAAAATAAAAAACATATATTGAAAATAAAACTATGTGTGGGTGACATACCTGTTGATAAAAAAATTACCTTCTAGTTATCAAATCAAAATAAATCTTCATTGGTCATATTCCTCAACCTTCTGTTTTTGCATGAGCTAGCTTTCTCCAAGGGCTTCATTCACCTTAAACTTGCAGAGTTAAGGGGGGATCCAAAAAACATGAAAACTGATTCTTGACATTAAAAACAAGATTTTCTCTTTGGTTTTGTGGATTTCTTTGATTGGAAAGCAATTAGATATGTTTTTGTCCAACTTGATCAATTTTCTACTATTTGCTTATTTTTCTGTGTAGGTGCAAAGAGAGTTCACAGAGCAGTGTGAGGAGCTAACAGAAGTCAAACTTATCTCAATGTTCTCTGAGTCCAAGGGAACGGGCAAAGGAAGACCAGGTATGTCTCCTTTGTGAATTAACTCTTGATCAGAAATAGCGGGATAGTTTAAAAAATCAAGTTGATGTGGATGGGTGACGACTAGTCTGCAGGCACAGACCCTGATTGGAACTTTGATCAACAAGTGTGCCTCCACGCAAAGACTAGCACATAAAAAACTTGAGAGAGCCTTCAGTACACAAGGCATGAGTAGGCTGCACATTCAGACCCTTAACTCGAGTGAAGGGTTTGCCCAGCAGACTAGGTGACGACGGCCTATGGACAAACGATGAGATGGTCAGCTCTCTAGGATTTCATGATCGCCCTGCAGGGGCCTCTAAGAGAATGCTCAAAAGAGCCGTCAAAATTTTTTTTTAAAGAGACCTGTAAAATCCCCATTAACTGCTGCAATGTTAAAGCCGATCCAATGTTGTAGATGTAGCCAGTAGGTTGTGAAAAGAACTCCCCGCAAATGAAAAATGTGTTTCATACGATCCATTTTCCAATTATTTCTCAGTGGCTTGGTCCAATAACCATGTGTTAATAATAATAATAATTAAAATGCTTATATAGCGCGTATCACTGCCAAATGCGTCCCTATGCGCTTAATTGGATATTATTACCCTGGCTTTAGCCCTGCAGCCTTTTACAGCACGGTGGCATTTCAAGGACTAAATTCCTGCCAGGTACCCATTTACCTCACTCACCTGGGTCGAGTGCAGCACAATGTGGATAAATTTCTTGCTGAAGGAAATTACGCCATGGCTGGGATATTAAAGTTTGTGTATTTGTTGTCTGTTTTCCCTACTTTTTAATAGTTTTATTAGAGTTTGAAGAATGCGATGTATCCAACATCCCGATGCCAGATCCCGAAACGACAAAGAAGAAGAAAAAGGTGAAGAAAGCAAAGAAAAAGAAAGAGAAAGATGGAGAGTCTCCTGGGTAAGAACAATGCAACATTTGAATATTTAGTTTTCAAGATCTAGCTGCTCTGAACTTATTTGTTATTGATACCGATCATTAAGAGAGGCATAGAATCTTGTACAACAGCTAAATTAAAATTTTCATGAAAGAATCAATCAGAAAAAGTTGAGAGGCTTGACTAGTTGGAGCCAGCCTTCTCTCAACCCTCAAACTACTCAAGCCTCTCAAACTTTTGTGGTTTACAGTCCTCTAAAAAACTACAATCATCTCAGAAAAGAATACTCTACCTTTCAATCCTCCAATTTCTTGCCTTTCTGTTTCACTTCCAGCTCTATTCACTTTTCTGTGTCCTAGTACTCACTATGTGGTGTACCATAAACCATTACGTACCCTCCAACTAGTAAGGTTTTATCAGAATTAGTAATATTTTTTCCGTTCAAAATGGCAAAATAAAAGAAAAAACAAAGATTTTTAAAGTATGAGCAATATTCTTTCAGTGTGTAATTATCCCAAAATAAGATTTTTCATTGTTCCAATAGGATTTTTTATTCTAAAAATTTGGCATGTATGTCATTACTTCTATTCATTCTCTACCACAACATTAGACAGGATTTGATTTCAATTGAATGTCTGAAGTACTGTAGTAAGAATATGTGGCATAACAGTGTATATTTGATTTCTCTTTCACAGGAACTCTCCAGATATGGTAAGTTTGTCTGTTTATTTTATCCCTTTATATATATGCATAAATAAGAAAGGAAAGCATCAACCATATGTAAACAGATCATGTAGATGCTAATCACATTAAACAATTCGCGAAGAAATTATTCATTATCAGACTGAAAATGTGTACAGTGTGTCCCACAAAAAAAATCAAGAATCATTAATGTTACAGCAAAACTTGAGCAAAATTCAAGTTGATGAATGATGTGTACAGTTGAATCAGCCTTGGTGGAATCTCCCGAGATTGCGGTAGTCTGGCTGACAGGAGAAACTTGTCTTTATAGAAAAGGTAAAAACACATTCTTCATAATCTGGTCTGAAAAATTGCTTCGACTTCGAAGGTCAACATATGCAGACTTAACTATAAGTTGAATAAAATTAAAGAAGAGGGTCTAAGATATATAATCCTGTGTCATTTATGAAAAATAATTGTGTTAGAATTATTATATAACAATGATTCTTGGTTTGTATTTATTCAGAGATGCACGATATTTGCATATATGAATAATAATAATTCATTTTTATTTATTCATCATTTCATCATATCCCATCTGAATATGCAGTATATAATAAGAATTGCATATACATTTATACATGGCAATTGTTTCAAGGGTGTATTTTTTGTGGATAAAAAATAATAAATTATCAATATTTCTTTCTTTAGAAGGTTTGATAAAGTGTTTGATGTCAAGCTTACGGGAGCCGACAACCAGTACAAAAATTATTATTTTTACGAAAATCAGACAGGGATGCAAAATATGAAAGGGCATCCAAAAAGTACAAATTTTGGGCTGAAAATGATGAAGAAAAAAAAGAGGGGATGAAAGAGCTTACTTTCATAGGAATACAAATGATAAATAAAAGATGAAAGCTTTCTAATGTAAGGTGATATGAATTATGATTTCTAGAGCTTAAGTTGGGATCTAGAATAGTGATAAATGTACATAAATGTACATAAATGTGTACATTCCAAAGTATTATCTAATCACCATCCCACCTTCCCTCTCTCATGAACGCTACCGATCATCTCCATAGCAACAGAGTAGCAACTCCTCCGATCGCTCGGGCAGCATCGGCAACGCATCTTTAGGATCGTTTAAAGATTGCGTCACAGGGGTGAGGCTTTGATATTCTTGTGGGAAATCGATGTTTATCCATCTTACCGCCACGTCTATAGTGTATAACCAAGTATCTTCACTGCATCTAACTATAAATAACCTGTTGGGTGTTTCATACAGCTGTTCCTAAGTTATGATCAACTTTACAAACAACTGGTGGACCAAAATGTCCCTGCTTTGATATGATAGGAATACACTTCCAATAATCCTTAGCAAATGTTAAAAATGTTACATTTCCCACTCAGATTCTTGTAAATCAGATTTTTTTGGATCTCAACTTTCAGCTATGTTCTACAAATGGGAGTCAAATAATTTAGAATCTGACTTGACACCTTAAGAAAGGATCACCAGTCGTGCGTAAAGTCGTGCCTAAGTTAAGAATAGCTTTATGAAATGCCCCCTTGAAGTGGATATGGCCTTGGCTTTTGATGTTTTTGATTATGCAATCAGGGACTGTTTCACAAAGTTATGCATGACCTTGTGAACATTTGGAATGCTAAGTGCCAAATGGGATGTTTTAAAAACAGGACTTTATTTTTTATTAAATTCTCCCAAAATGATAAAAAAAAGAAATTGATGAAGATTTTCACTCATTCATTCTGAGTTTAAACTTATGAAAAAATTGCAAATGAAAAAAATATAAACATTGTGGAATGTATTTCAATGTAAGTTTGGATGTTAGATTCATGATTTCTACCTGTTCATTTATTTAACAACAAAAATATATACATGTTTAAATTAAAGATTCAGGGCAATATCTCATAACAGGTGAAAAATGTTTTCATATTTATTTTTATCCCAATAATTCCCTGATTTCAGTCACAATAAACGTCTTTTAAAAAGGTCATATCCATATGAAAGGATAAACAAAAATTAGACACAGCCTTGAATTTCCCTTCTAATTCTAAAGCGCTCCCTCCCGCCCTTCTGCAAAATTGGCATACGATACTAAAGGTATGGACCGAAGGGATTAATTAAATGTATCACAAGTTATTTTCTTTAATACTACTGTATCACTTCATGAAGACACTTCATCCTTTGTATTGGTGTTGAATGCTGGCTTCGCATCTGTCGCACTTCTCAATGTCATTAACATTGCTTATGTTTTGTTTACTTAATAGTAGTGTGTAAGTTTTATCACTTGCAGGGTAAATATTAACATTACAAAAATAATCATTTTGATTGTTATTTTTTTATATATATGGTTTTTTTTTAATTGTTATTTCCATTTTTTCCAATTTTTCCATGTGTTATTTTTTTTATTTTTTGTGTAAATTTCAAATTATTCATTTATTTATTTATTTTTATTTATTTGGGGCATCTGATTATCATTGTGAAGGCTTCATCTAGTCTCAGAGATGATGTGAGTTGACCACAAAGAGGATGTACAACTGGGTCTCAGTAACACAACAATTTGTAAAAAATCACAACTTCTAAGCAACAATCCTGATCGGTATATGGTGGGTTTCCTGATCAATATGGGCATGCAGCAATTATCTTGAATGGTCTTTGCCTAATTGCAGTCTATTGCAAACCTTGGTGTTATTGGGCCCTTGTAATAGAAATATGTATTAGTGCTCTACTGAGTTCATGAATGTTACTTTGAACATTGAAAAAAAGAAACAGGATCTCTGCTCTGCAAATTGGCATTGATATCCTTCAAACCATTCCAACATTCATGAGATTAGTAAGATGAATATTATGATGAACTTATTATAAATGGCTTGCACCAATCCTATGGATTAAGCAGAAGGATCAGGCAGTGTCATGGAGCCTAAAATACTCTCTTAGACATGCGATTTGATTACTGAGATAAGGCCAATCGCAAGGGTGTATAGTATTACGTCATTTTGATGTATGGATGTATGGCGAAAATGTAGTAGTGTTGTAGGATCATGTAGAAATAACATTCATGTTGGTAACATTATTACCAGGTTTGGTTTGGTTTTAGAATGAGATATTTGAATATTAATCAGTCTGATTTTCGCTGAAGAGTATTGAATAACAAGATTTGCTAGATCATGTTAGAAAGTATTTAATGTGATAAAATTAAAGGTAAAGGAGCATTATGTTGTCGCGTGTAATGTATTCATATAGAGATCAGTCTCCTTTTTGGTGAACGGTATTCAATAACAAGATCTAAAGGCTAATCAGTCATGAATATAGTTGTCTCACTTTTATGAAACATGTTGGAATAAAACAGTCTGAAAAGGATTGATGCAAAGATCTGCATACATTTTGAAGTACATGATAAGATAATCATTCATAATGTATTGCATCAATAATTAGATGTATCCGCCTAATGGTATGTTTGTATTATTTTCATGGATCCCCATTAATCTGTTGCGTCCCTGTACAAGGCAGGGACTATGGAAGTCAGTAGTAAACAAGTTGATTTGAGTTCGTCTCAAAGTAGAATGTAAATCGGAACTTGTAAGCAGTTCCACTTTGGAGGCGAGGCAAAGGCTGACCTTTTAAGGAGATACATATTATTACGGCGCAGAAGTGCATTGGCAATGCGTTGATGGGGTACTGTTCATAGTAGTTTTAGAACAGACGGCTTAACTGCTGGTGCGTGAGTCGCTGTCTTCGCTGTATGACAGCTATACATGTAACAACAAGAAGGAAAGCCAATGGAGAAAGGTTACATTGTAATACAGCCAGGTGAATGCTGACAAATTCACAGTTTTTAATGCACATCTTTTTTTTCAGTTACAAATGACAAAATTGTATTCATTTGTTCATTATTACTGATAATTGAAATGTAAACTTATGTATGGTTGACCTGGTTGAGTTACTCCAAGACCTTTTAAATATCATAACCAAAATGTTTATAAAGGGTGTTATGTTTGCTCTGAGTCTCTTCTAGCATTTCTCTATATCTATGTACATTTGTGAATATTGTCTCTTCAGTGTATTTAGCTATTTCTCTTAATCTGAAATTCATGCGTTATTCACATTTCTTGTTTTTTCTTATCATTCATGTTCATATCTTTCTCCACTGCAATTTTTTATCCTCTCATTTCTTCCTTTCACCATGGTTATGGGCGGCGGCTTCACCCCTTCCTGTTTTCTCATCCTCATACACCCATCACCCACCCCCTTGAAATTATATACTCCCCTTCTATAAAAATATGAATAATAAAAAATATGAATAATTAATAGAAAGTGACAAACAATGCGAAAACCATGAGCACATCCACTGTTGCCACAACTACCACAACGGCTAACAACACTACAACTACTCCCACCTCCCCTACCACTTCTACATCGACCCCCACCACATTGGCCCCGCCCACGACCACGCCCACAACCACATCGCCGGGGCAACCATCTCAAGCACCCTCCTCCAGCCCAAGTGTGTATTCTATGGGATCTTTCCGCGATCTGTCGGTGGTGAGTGCGCCTGATCCCCCCCTCTCGTCCAGTGTTTGGTCACTTGAGGTCAAGGCATGCAGGATTGGTCACTTTTCAGCACCCCGCCTGGCCCCACCCCTAATCCCACTCTCGTTGTATGGACTGAGGAATGGAGTTTTATGTGTATGCTTTGTAACCCCGCCCCCTTTCATGTCATGTCTGTTTATTACCCCTCCCTCCTTGCACTGTGTGTTTTTTCGTCATGCTATGGTCACACCACGAAACCGACTCCATACTGACTGATGATTTGTCATTGGAAGCAACATAATAGCTCTGATCGGTCTGGAGTCGGTTTCGTCGATATGACCGTAGCATTAATATGATGATGACAAGCATGTTAATAACATTGGACCCTTCCTCAATTTCTGTTCTTTTCTTAATATCTGAATAAATGATATAAGTAAGTAAAAATCTGAACTACTCCAAAACAATCTATATGAAAAATTAATATAATACTGACAAAACACATTGAACTCATATCAGTTAATTTTCATGAAGTTCACCTCTATCCCCTCCCCATCATTCTTCATTAAAAAAATAAAACTTACAGTCCCACCTTTGCTTGCTTTAGTTTTGTTTTTGAAAATAATCCTGCATTCATGTCTCATGTTTGTGTATTGCACTCCTTTCTCTCTCTCTCTCATGAGTATCCTCTATTTGAAGTCAGAATGTTCTTGACTCTTTAACGCATGATCCGGGAAGTGTTTCACGAAGCAAACAGTCATAGATTTTCACTGACTAAATCGCTCTCAGCCAATCAGATGCATAGATATCAGTAGCTTATAACAGTTGCCAGTGAAAATCACTGGCTGTATGTCTTATGCAATGCTCCCCATATATCTCCTAGTTGTCTGCAGCTGACTATGATAGACCACAGATGTTGATCAGTCACATCCTACTTCCTTTCTGTCTTATTATGGATATGTAATCAATTGTTCAATTGTATCCATACCCTGTTGCACAGACATTGCATGTTGTACTACTATCACTATTCTTGATGTTCTCAATGGCCTGTTTTCACAGGCAACATCGCATGTTGTACTATTGTAAAACTATTCTTGCTGTTATCAGTGGTCAGTTTTCACGAGCAACATTGCATGTTGTACTTCTATCACTATTCTTGATGTTATCAGTGGTCAGTTTTCACAAGCAACATTGCATGTTGTACTGCTATCACTATTCTTGATGTTCTCAATCATGGCCTGTTTTCACAGGCAACATCGCATGTTGTACTATTGTAAAACTATTCTTGCTGTTATCAGTGGTCAGTTTTCACGAGCAACATTGCATGTTGTACTACTATCACTATTCTTGATGTTCTCAATGGCCTGTTTTCACAGGCAACACCGCATGTTATATTATTGTCACTATACTTGATGTTAACAGTGGTCAGTTTTCACAGGCAACATTGCATGTTATACTATTGTGACTATACTTGATATTCTCAATGGTCGGTTTTCTCAAGGATTATTGCATGTTGTAATACTGTCACTAGTCTTGATGTTTCTACTGGTTGGTTTTCACATGTTTTTAATATGTTGTGAATATGAAAATATGGGAGAATCCAACAATTTTTTTTCAAGAGCAAAAGTTTGTCAGAGTTGCTTTGAAGTCATGTAAATTTTTAGCAGGTAATATAAAATGTTTTAAACTTTCAACAAAGTTTAACTGCTCCCTCACCCCAAAAAGATAAACATTTAGCAAGATTTTATAATATTTCATAATAAAACTTTTGGAGCAAGAATGCAAATGTATTCACATTTGCCCCCCCCCCCCCCATTCGGACCCCTCGCAAAACATTGGTATGCCTGTAAAATCCTAATTTTTTCTTATTACTTTGTATACTGCATGCCTGTGCGTTTCCTTTTCATATTGAAAAATTCTTTTAATGATGTAGATTACAAGTCCATTGTTAATACTAGTATATGAATATGGAGTATTATGTGTAAATGTAATTTATTAGAATGATCTAATCAGAATATTCTTGCCTGATATGTATTTGAGTATATATATGCTATTCCGTGAATTTTTCGTTCAACACGATTTTTGTAACTACAAAACCACTGTCTCATGAAATGTGTTGATACTGTTTTTAGGTGTCACCCTAGAGATGTTAGAAATTCAAACCACGATCAGCATATACCCATCTAGAAATGTTATTCTAAGAATATCAGCATGTTTTATATTTATTGGAAAGGGATGCAAAAGGATGCCTGACATTTTAGATATTTTGATTTCTACAAAGGAGGAAGTTTGATAAAAACTGGCATTATCAGGTTAAGATGAACATTTGAATTTTTCACTTTGACAGTATGTAGAATATGAATATTTTGTTTGCAACTTTGTGACATTTTGTACATAAACCCAGTTTATTTACCATGTTTTTATTTCATTATTAGTGCTGTTTTTTTTTTTTTTTCAATATTAAGAAGTGTATCATATAATGTGTTTTATAGAATAAAATACTATATTTACTGTTAAGTAATCCTGTCGTAAAGTTCTCTCGCCAGTAGGGCTTTGATATAAGAATTGAAAGTTGATAGAATCATTTTTTTTAAATGTAGCATATAGAATGATATTAATTCCACTTTATATCAAATTTATGTACAATTATATCAAATTTATGTACATGTGTAAATGCATTTTTGTACACTAGAGATGCTTTGTAGGTAGTTATGATTTCACTTTGAAAGTGGATGAATTAGTTTTTTGACCACCTAAAATCCTGCTTGTCATATAGCACTTCATATATCTCTCACATTTTAATGCTTAGAAATAGAATTGGCATTTTCAATAGTGTCCCGTTAATTTAGAAAGAATTCACTCATAGAGTGGTATAGAGCATTAAGACAGCTTCATTAGTTTGTAGCATGGACCTACAAAGAGATGGACATTCATCGATTAGTTAATGAATTGACATGTGACCGTCGTCATTTAAATAGCATTCTCTTCATATTTGTCTCGTTTGATTCTCTGATGGTCAACCGCCAATTAGGCATGGGTTGAAAGTAGCACACCATGGTGAGGCAATGATATTGCACAAACTGTATGTGCAGAACATAATTAATCATTTAAATCCTTGGAAATCAATTTACTGTTCTGGTTTACAATTGGTTATCTTAGTTCCATGTCTTAGTTAAATGTATATTTCTAGATAGAGGCCATATCGTGATTGATTGTTTTTCATTTATAATCCCATTTTTTCCAAGTTTCCTCCTAATATTCCTCAGATACAATACATGGCACATAGTGTGTAGAGATTGAGGTCATTATAAGTGTGCAGAAGTTTGCAGATCTAATAATAACACATTTCATATCACAAAAATTGTTTGATTCTCAATTTTGCTGCTCCAAATCTGAAGCATGTTTAATAATTGAAAGGCATATTCTTAAAAACAGAGTATCAGCCAACAAAAATAAAGATTGGGAAAACCTTTTGTTTGTAAAATGATCAGTGACGCCTTTGAAGTCGCTATTATCAAAACACCTGTATGTTTTCATTAAGATGCACATAATCAGGTGACGGTGACTATCGTTACATCAAAGGAAGGCTTGCATTAATAGTCCATCTCTTCGTAGGTCAATGATAGCAAATTTTCACTGCATTTAGAAGTGTGTAGAAAATGTAGAGAGTTGGAAGCACCTTTTGCTTTCACAGTAGAATAGATTGTATGAATCAAAACCACCTTTTTCAACATTTTTCTCACTCTTCTCTCATGTATTTAAAAAAACAATTTTTCTCCAAACTTTACATTTATTTCCAATTCCTGGTGTGGAAGATCAGGGAGCATTTCATGGAGAGTTTGTTGGTGATTTTCATTGAAAACTTTGCTCTTAGCCAATTAGATGCAAGGATTTCAGTAGCTTATAACATCTGTTGGTGAAATTTCGCTGACAAAATTCTTCATGAAATGGTGCTCTAATTTCCATGTATTTCATACCCCTTCTCTCCATTTAACTTTTATTTCTCTATTTCTCTATCTTTTCTCGACTCAAATCCTAGTTACACATTTTTTGCGATTTCCATTAAATATCTTAAAGAATTTTTCTCGATCTCTATAAAAGATATTTTCCTCTTCATTTCTCTATCCTGATTTTACCTTGTCTTGAGTGGTTTAGGATCTTTTAACAAAAATTATGATATTTTCTAAATATAATAATTATCCATCTCTTTTTTTTATACTTTCTATCTATCTTTTGCTTTTGTCTGTATACATTTAAACAGCCCATACAAAGTGATCTATCTTTCCCATAATCTGCATTTCTGTTCAATTATAATCCATTCTCTCATTTCCATAAACATTTAAACTATCCACCACCCCAAATAATCACTGAACTTCTCTATCCGTCCATCTTTATTTTTCATTTTGTATTTCCATGCTTTACCTTCCCATTTTAGTTTTCCTTTTTGCCTTCATCACTTACACAATAACAATCTTATCGTTCATCCCTCCATCCACGCATTCCTCCTTCGACAGGCTTGCTTGCGTAAGGTTCTCCATTCAAAGCAAACCAATGAGCGGACTCACTTCTCTTCTCTGCAGTCTCTGCATGTAAGGCTACCGTAGCTTGTCCAGTAGTCTGAACCCGACAGAGAATTGTTGCATGTTTTTGTGGAAGTGTGAATGCGATAGAGAATAGTTGCATGTTTTTGGAATAGTGTGAACGCGATAGAGAATAGTTGCATGTTTTTGGAATAGTCTCAACCCCAGGCAGCACGATTGCAGACTTATGACGCAGTCACTTTCTCCCTACAGTGGCCATCGCAAGTAGCCATTTTGATGATTTTTGTACGGGTGATCCATATAGAAATACTTAAAACTGCTGTTTTTGACTACCTATTTGGGATCCATGCGTGCACCGTGGGGGAAATGTGACTGCAGCAATAGAGAAACAGTTGTGACACCAAGGAGAAGAGCATTTCATACACTGCAAAAACTCCGGTGTTGATTTAACACCAGCCCGGAATCTATATATGTCCACACCAGAGAAGTATTGAAACGATACAAGTGTGGAATCAAACCGATGCTGTTTTGATACTAATTGGTGTTGTATAAACACCTATCTGGTGTTAGACCAAACGAAACTGGTGTTGTTTAACACTTCTCTGGTGTGGACATATATAGATTCCAGGCTGGTGTTAAATCAACACCAGAGTTTTTGCATTGTATCCAGTCAAACCAACTTGAGTCACTACCTCTCTAAAAAGACCACAATTTTGATTTCTCTTGAATTATGTACCATTGAAACATCTATGACTAAAAAAGGCATCAAACAAGAAAAATACATTTGTGACCACCTGTAAAGAAAGACTGTCTGCCCATAAAGATCACAGTTTTGGTTTGTCTTGAACAAGTTTGAATGAATAATATTTTCATGTTAAATGGGAAGAAGAAAAGTTAAGTATGTATCACAATAATCTTTATAATAAACAACAACACAGAATTAAATTTTGATTCAGAGATCATGTTACTTATTTCTATGCTTGAACCCAGATTGATTGAATAATTATCTTCATGACTTAAGTCAATAAGAAATGTTCAAAGAATGCATTACTCATGTGGAATTGCCTTTTAGCAAGGAATGTTAAATACAGTAGCATGAATTTGTTTTACTTTAATACCCCCTGCTTGATGTACATGTATTATCCATCAATATTTGTGCACGTGGGTAAAAAGTGTTTGATTTATTATACACAACTATTCTTCTGAGCAGAAACAAAATTATATTTCTTTAGATTTGTTTCATGAATGGCTAATAACTACATGTATCTTAGGACGGTTAATTGTGTTTATTTGAATAGAATAGAGATTTAAAGGGATGGTCCGGGCTGAAAATATTTATAGCTAAATAAATAGAGTAAAATTCACAGAGCAAAATGCTGAAAATTTCATCAAAATCGGATAACAAATAACGAAGTTATTGAATTTTAAAGTTTACCAATATTTTGTGAAAACAGTTATATGCACGTTGTCATGAATATTCATTAGGTGGGCAGATGATGTCACATCCCCACTTTCCTTTTTCTTATGTTATTACATGAAATCATAAATGTTTCAGTTTTTCATAGTTGTGTAAATGATATGACTCCATTATGATGAAAAAAGTTGCAGCAATAAATAACTAATTCAATTCAATCTTCATTCCATTTCCATTCAAAACAGAATACAAAGTAATATAAAGTAATACAAATCAAACATGCACTTAATCAGTTGTCAATCCGATTGTTTTAGTTCTTGCTAGAAATTTTTGAATAAACCTAATTTCATATAATAAAGTACAAAAGAACAAGTGGGGATATGACATCTTCAGCCAACCTAATGAATATTCATAAAGACATGTCTAGAACTGCTTTACAGGAATAATGCAAATCTTTAAAATTCAATAACTTCATTATTTGTAATCCAATTTTGATCAAATTTTCAGCATTTTGCTCTGTGAATTTTACCCTATTTATTGAGATATGAATATCTCCAGCCTGGACCAACCCTTTAAGGAACTTTTATCATATTAGGTAATATTTAAATTACATACCTAATGAAATTTGAATATCAAGAAATTTAAATAGGAATATCAGGAGCGTTCTGTTTGGCTATCTTTGTAATAAATCTGCAAATCTTCAATACATCTTTGATATTTTTTCCAATCTTTCTTTTGGAAAGGTGCTGATTAATGTAATTTGGAATTTATGATGTCACTTTGATTTAATGCAATGAATTATTGCTATGGAATATTGCATTCCAAAAACTCTATATTTTTCTTTCCTTTTCTTTCATTCAGTTTCCTTTCCTTCTTTGTGTTTTTTTAATATTTTTTAATATTTTTGTTTGTTACATAATTAACATTGTCTTTTAAATGAATGAACCTGTAGCTAAGTTGTCCCCGCCAAATAATTGAAATTGTGCCTGTTATACTTCATGTAGGCCTTCCATGTGGTTTGTCTGTGTGAATATTGTTGAACTTTTTTGAGTATCAATAAGCTTGTATCGAGAGATAGTGAGTGATATTTTATTGTAAATGTTTCAAAATTATATAGTTATGTCTACAATATATCATTTTGATAGTTTCCGTGCAAGTATGTACATGTATGAATAATATGCATACTAAATGATGTACATACTTACAATCATGTTTCGATCATTCAAGATATTTTGATGTTTTTGAAAATTTCTTGTGACAATTTTTTTTAAAGGAGAATGAAACCCTTGAAACCAGCTGAATCCATATCAAAGAGAAAAATCAAAGAAACATATTGTTGAAAGTTTGAGGAAGATTGAATGAATAATAAGAAAGTTATGAGCATTTGAATATTGAGATCACTAATGCCATGTAGATCTTCCCATTGGCAATGCGACCAAGATCTGTGATGTCACACACGTACAACTCCCTCATTACTTTAGTACTTATTTCACTTATATTCTCACTTTTATAGAGTCTATCACAAGGTGAGGTGTTCTCTTTATATGAGAGGACAAGTACAGAGGTTTCACAACATTATATCATTGATGAATCGTTTGTCATATGATTAGAATGAGCAAAAAGAGATGTTTTGGGGTATATTTTCAGTGTCCAAAAGGGGAGAGTTGTTCATCTGTGACATCATAGATCTTGGTCGCATTGCCAATTGGAGGATCTCCATAGCATTAGTGATCTCGTCATTCAAATGCTCATAACTCTTCTATTGCTAGTCCTATTTTACTCAAACTTTTGTTGATCTTATTCTTTGATTTTTCTGCTTTCACCAAAGCTAACTTGCTCCGAGAGTTTCATTCTCCTTTAAAGTTTTATCTCTGATACATGAGTTGAAATGGTCTATTGTACATTAAGTGTTTTGTTTAACGATAGATAAGGATAAAAATAACATTCTGAACATACTGTATTTGTGTCAGTGATATTTGTGACATGTATTGTGTGTCATAAATATTTCCAAATGTGTCATTTTATGTGTTCATCTTGTGATATGTCCAACATTTACATCATATTCTCAAACATGAATTCTCTCATATTTTCAAGAAAAGTTATTATTTAGTTATAATCGCACTTCATATTACTTTTCAGCCTTATTTTGAATTCTGTTCATTGTTATTATGTCATTATGGTTTGTGTTTTAGATGTGATACGGTGCAGATCAGTTGGCGAAAGAGCAGAATTTATTCACATTCATGCTTTCGCAAAGCTTTTCAGTTTTTGTGTTCTTTGTGTAGCAATATGTGTTACTTAAGATATATATATGCAACAAGTTCAAGGCTCAATGCATCACTAGTCACTTTTTATATTCTGTATAAGGTGCTATATGAATTCAAATATTATTATTATTAGTTTTAGTCAATATAAATTGGGAAGTATTCTAGCTGAAAGCACTTTGCAAACTTCTAGTTTGTATCTTTGTCTCCTTACATTTGTCTTTTAACATGATATGTAGTATAGAACTGTGCTTCCTGGAATATGCTGCCTCCATATTTATTGACTCTCCAGTTAAACCGATGTGAAAATGCCGTTACACCTTGCATAGATGCATCGAGCCCACAGCGTTCTTGCATAATCCCAAGAAATTAATATATGGTGCTAATGGTGTTCTGACACCGATGTTAAAATGCCCTTATGCATTGCACATATGCATTAAAGCTAACAATCTTTTTGCATCAACACCACAGACTTATAAATGGTACCCAGGGCGTCCTAGCACCAATGCAACAAAACCCTGCAGAGAGCTACTTGTTACATTTTTTTAAATGTTCCAACAAGTTCAGTATTGACTAAAATTAATTGATATAGAGCCCTAATATTGTATTTTTTGGTTAATTATTCCTAATACATGTAGTGTATCAGTATGGTGCAATGTGAAAGCTTAACTTTCTTTTTGTAGGCCTATTAGTCTGTATGTCTGTACTTGCAATGAAAAATTATTTTTCCCCCCAATGTAACGATAGTTGCGCCTTGTTTCCTCTGGTAAAAAGCATAACTGAGCCATTATTATTACTACTATTATATTCTTATTCCCTCCAAATTGTTAATTATTGTTTGTTAAACCTTTTTTTTTCATTTTCCTGATTGTATACACATGTATCTTTACATCTTGTACATGTTTATCAACAGTTGATGTAAATATGCAAACAATATTTCCCCAGTAGTTTTTGGCTGCCCCCATTTCAATGTTAATAATTTGGGTTTTTTATACATTTTTCTCTTTACTCCAGACAACACCACAGGTTGACGAAGAAGGATTCAGCATCAAACCTGAGGATAACAGAAATATCCTTTCTCAAATTTACGATTTTTGATTATCATTTTTATTTTATTTTAATTTTTTTATAGATATCTTCTTCATTACTTGGTTTTCGTAACTTAAAGCTTAGTTATTGATGATGGTGCAAATTTCTTTGATTGATTGATCCATAGTAAAAGGGTTACAGGGCCCAGTAAGGTTGCTACATTGTAATATAGAGGTGTTGTGGTTCAGTGGATAAGTCTTCGGACTTTGAACCACAAGGTCCGGGGTTCAAATCCCACAGCAGCACTAGCGTCCTTTGGCAAGGCGTTTATCTACATTTGCCACTCTCCGCCCAGGTGTAGTAAATGGGTACCCGTTAGGAAGGAATTCCTTGAATGCTCAATGCGCCCGATCAGGGTAGCCGTGCTAAAGCCGGGGTAATAGCATGCAGCGCTTAGAAGCATTTGTATTAAGCGCTATATAAATGTTGCATATTATTATTATTATTAATATTAGGAAATGAAATTTTATGCTGTGAAATTGGATCAAGACTGAAATCCAAGTACCGGTATGCTGAAAATAACCAACACAGATGTGTACACATGGGCATGTGTATTGATGCTGTTACAAAAAAATGACCTGTTAACCTTTATTGCTAAACAAATACTATTTTCTACCAGAATAATTTCATGCATATTTTTTATTCATAAATGCAATCACTTAGTCATTTTGATAAAAAATAATAATATTCTGTTTTTATGTTGCGCCTATTAAATACACAAAATAAAATCTCTAAGGCTTTACAGAAATATCATTACCCCGATCCTGGCTTGACTGCACATAATGTCTGCACTTTCTCCATTCCCTGGGGAATATTTCAACAAGAGTTTCCAAACTCAACGTGCTAGTCATACTACATCGGCCTTTGCTTCCGACCTGGCGCCTATTCTGTTAGAATTCCATCACAATAGGAAGACAATTCCTTGACTGTTCATCATGTTCACTAGGTCACCATCATTTCGATTCTGACTCTGAGAAGTCCGACTCGGATTCTGACAGTGAAGACAGAACGAGACGGATACGAGTGGAGATCAAGCCTCGGGACGGCAACCTACCCAAGACGACAGCCACGGTGGACGAAATCAAGAAGTCGCTCGGTGGTCTTACGTTATCACCTCAACAGGTGGGTTGTGTTCGTTTATTTCCAATTCGTCTAATGCCGATTCGTCTAATTGCCAACTCGTCTAATATCATTTGGTCTGCCATTAGTTCTTCCACTCCCCACATGGTCTTCTTTCATTTAGTCTAATGCCATTCCGTCTTATAACCAGTTGGTCCAATACCATTTGGTCTAATTAAACTAAAGTGTTAATTGTACAATATGAATGAAAAGAAAATGTGTATTAGACAAATTGGTTATTAGATGAAATGGTAATAGACGAACTGGTGATTAGACGAAGTGATGATTGGACCAAATGGTCATTGGACCAAATGGTTGTTAGACGAATTGTTGATCGATGGACTAGCATTAGACTAAATGAAGGTAGACCATGTGGTGAGTGGATGAGTTGGCAGTGGACGAATTGGCAATTTACCAATTGTGTTCATGGTAAAATTGCCTCTTGGTCTACTCCCACTTAGTCTACTTTCCGTTTTGTCTCATCCCATGTGGTGTAATCCTGCTTTGTCTCATAACCATTTGGTCTAATTGTCACTTAGCCCATTTACCATATTAGATTCAGTTGGGCTATACCCATTTCGTCTAATGTACACTTGGTCTAACACTAGTCAGCACCACTTGGTCTAAATGATTAGATTATAAACAAATTTCTCATTTGACAAGTTGTTTAATGATAGCAGATGAAATGGAAATTAGACCAACTGGGCATTAGACAAAATTGTAGTCGACCAAGTGATGGTTAGACCAAACAGTAATTATACCAAATTGATAGTAGACCTAGTGTGTTTAGCCATGATGGTATTCACGGATCTGGGAATTAGACCAAGTGGACTAAGTGGATACAACTGCATTCCCTATGAACAGAAAAAAAACTGATATGCTTTGATACTGAACTCTTACACTTAACAAACAAAATACAACATCAAATCACTTCAGAAGAATAAAGTGAAAAAATGTACACACTCATTTTTATTGCTGCATTGGTATATTTTTGTCTGATATTATTACAGTGTTTAAACAAAAAATTAAAAAATCTCCTACAATCCTTTAGTTAGCAGCATGAAAATATTTTTCAGTGAAAATTGTCATTGTAGCATTTTACTTTTCAATCTTAATTCTGTGCGTAAATCCACGGGTAACTTAAAAACAGCGTTATGAAAGACCACCCTGGTTTGCTCTAGGAGAATACCATAATTTTATGACATATATTGGGTATTTCCTCAATGTCTATAAAAATTTTCTCTGTGATTGTCAATAAATGTTTGTTTACAGATCACTAATGACTTTTCTCTCTTTGTTTTGTTTTGTATTCTTCCCCAGAAGCGGAGAGAAAAAACAAGTAAGTACACTCTTCCACCATGTAAAAATCTGTTAATGATAAATCATTCATTGTAACACATGTAGTATAAGAATCTAGTGAGCATTCGGATGTTGTAAACACTAATGTTATTGAGATTCTCCCATTGGCATTGCAAACAAGATCCGTGATCTCACACATGACTGTACAACTTATCTCCCCTTGGGAGACCAAAAATATACCTTAAACATGTTTGTTTTTGCTCGTTCTGGTATGATTTAGTAAAAACAATTCAGCCATGATATGAAACCTGTACCTCCTTCCCTCTCATAATAAAGAACACCTGGGCCCCGTAACACAAAGGTTAGCGATTAATTCCTGATTTGAAAGAGCAATTCTGATTGGTTCCTCGTCATTCTACTTAGCAAAATGCGCATACAACAATGATCTTGATAGGCTGTTTGAATTTTTAGTCACTATTAGTGTTACGGGCCCTGATCTGGAGATATACTTGACAAAAGAGAGAGTTTACATGAAATATGTACTGAAGTAATGGGGAAGTTTATGTGTGGTATAAGACTACCTGTGAAGCAGACCAACTGTTCGTAGACTATGGCCCGTATTCTGAAGTCAGGTTTAACTTAGACCATGGTCTAACTCTGTGCTAAAATTATGGGAAGCCAAAAGTGTCAAAAATTTTACTAAGTTGTATGTTTCCTATGTTCGCTGTGCTCTGTCCTGATTCATCGATGGTAAAGACAATTATCTTTTTATACTTCCTAGACAATTATGAATGATTTGAGAGCCAAATGAGCTGAAATATGATATCTCTACTGTTAGTGATTTATGTAACAATTGGCTATCCATACTTAAACTACAACTTTAAACCTGAGTTTAAGTTAAACCCGACTTCAGAATACGGGCCCATGTGAATAATATGGAGAGCAATATTGAAAAGAGTGTTTTTTGGAAAAATTGTAAAAAGAAGATTGAAAATTAAATTTACCATTATGTTTATCACACTTGCTATTTTATATGACGGGTACGTTGGCTCAGTTGGTAAATAGTTCGTCTCACAACCGCGAGGTCGGGAGTTCAAATCCTGGCTGCGTCAGACCAAAAGACGGTAAAAAGATGGCAATTGTTGCTATCCTGTTTGGTGTTCAACAATTCAAGGGATAGAGCTATGTCGATCTGGTGCTGCACAGTGGCTGCCGGGCACACAATCAATTGGGCAAAAAAGAATTTTCGGAGCATTTCTATTTCAGATTTCATTTTGAACAATAAAATATGGATTTCAATTTTCATTTAATATTCTTTTTTCTTATTCCTTATACCTATAATATGCTGTCAATTTTTTATCTTAAATTTTATTGTATATCATGTTTTTCTGTGGTTCAATGAACAGTGATGATGTAAATAAGAACATACAAATAATGATGATAAAAACAACCCTGTTCAATTGCTTCACAGTCAAAGGGACAGAAAAATATTGCACTTCTAACTGTTAAACACTGTCCGTCAAAGAAGATCCCTTTTGTGTTATAGAATAAAATTCATAAGAGAGAAAAGCATATTTTCATGAGGTTTTTTTTTTTTTTCAGATGGCGATCTACAAGCCAGACGACAAACGGCATTAAATCGAAGCAGGTAGGTCAACTACAATGGTCACTGCTCTTTGAGGGATTTTTTCTTTCTTTTGTGAACCTAAGCCTAGAAAACCTCTAGAGGTAGTCTTCGATAAACTAAACATACTTTTAAAAGAGTGAATGTGATTAATCTGTAATGTAACTTCCGTTCTTCGAGACAATTGTCTTATTGTATTTTGTTCAAAATTGTCAATGTGATGATGTCATGTAAAACAAATGGGAGTTCTCGTTTATGGAAAGTCACAATAGTGTACTCAAACCGTTTCTATTTATAGCTGAATATTGATTATACAAATATTTCTCATGTATCTGTAAACTTATAAGTAAATACAAATTTACAAAGCATATTATTTGCCACAATTAAATGAAAAATGCAATGATATAGTCAAACCTTTGTTCAAATAGTCACTAGAAACAGTAGTCAATAGGTTGACAAATGCAAATTGTGAGAGAAATGTATCAATCAAGATATTCATCAGTTCTAATTTTCAGGGAAAATAGGCACTTTATTGAATTAATATTTAATACTCATCATATATCTTAATATTCTTTGATGGATTTTTTTATCAAACCTTCTGATAAATTATTATATCTATTCTGATTATATTAAATCCAACTCTATATCAGGGTGTAATTTCCTTTAAGTGGATTTGCCATCCCGTTGCATACATGCATACATGTAGTTTCTCCCTTTGTCTATTTTATGTGACACCATCACATTGAATTGAATTTTTGATGCTCAATTCATATCATCGATGGGTTGTTCAGCATTATATCTAAAAACTTTCAAAAATTGTGAGGACAACTCCCACCCCCCAAAAAACTGTATTTAAGAACTATTGCAACAGTGGCAATCTCATATTGTCCAACAACAGTCTCTTATAACTTGTGTTAAGAACATGTTGTAGGTACATGTAAAAGAAAGTAGCTGCTTAAGTTATAATTCTAAAATTCAGGTTTGTCCGAGCTGTCCTTTAAAATTCTTAAATTGAGATACGAGGATTCAGCACCCCAGTGACGATATGTTTGTCTTGTGTTTCTCTGTCGATAATTTCAATATTTCTAGTGTATGTCTTTGTCCTCTATATCACTTCTCTGACTGTATTCTTCGACTCAATCTGTCCCCTTTCTTCTCTGTCGTAGATCTCCAACCTACAACCTGTACTGTAAAAAGTACAATCGGTTGAATAATAACCCATGGTTACCAAGAAGGTGTGGTTACAAATGATTGACAGTCCCCTCACCCCGCCCCCTTCCTCGCCTCCCTTCCAAGCCTGCTGCCAATGTCAGTAGTTGTAGAAGACCCCGCCCCTCTCCAATCCCTTTTCAAGATACTCTCACACTAATGAAACCGACTCCAGACCATCCGATGGTACATCATTGGAATCGCTGTGGTTTATCTGGGGTCGGTTTCACAAGTGTGACTATGGCATCACCATGCTTTCTCTCCCCTGCTTGTATTGTTCTTTCAGTTCTTGTAGATGTAGTTCAATGCTTGTTATTTCAGAAAAGTCTTGTTGGTTGTAGTGCAGCCTGAGCCAGGTCTCTGGCTGGGACTTTTCCGTACCAAACCTATGCATACAAAAAGAATACATGGTGTACTGTAACGCCTCTACATTGATTTATTCTTTGTCATGAACATTTTCAGAAGTTTACTCCAGGTCTAGCTTGTTGGAGATTGGATTATTATGTAACATACATGTTCCGGAGACACAAGCCCATATATGTTTGGACCCTATCTCCAACAGGTTAAAGAATACCAATTAATGGAACATAATTTTTTTTTCATTGGGGGAGGGGAACTACGAGCTTGTATTTCATTATACTATATTTATGACTTCAGGTAAACTTGAAGAAGTCAACCTTCTGTTAGTTGAATATTCACTGAAGTCAAAGCAATCTTTTTGACCAGATTATGCAAAACATGTTAACCTCTTTTATAAAAGGAAAACAAACTTCTGGTGTGAGTGAATATAAAGGCAAAAAAAAAGGTGACCATGGAATCATGTCAATGAGACATGGTTTGAAACAGATAATGTTTAACGTGGCTTAGACTGCATTATAATCACATTTTAGTTTCTGTTTGTAGTTTAGTGAGGGTGTACTAGCTTTCATTTGTTTGGGAGCAGTTCTAGGGGATATATCTTTAATAGAATGGTCCAGTTTTTGGAGGAAGGGGATGGATGTGATTTGAGATTCTTGGTATCAGTTTTTACAAGTGTCTTGACAATATTTATGCGGTTGATGCGAGAGCTGGGGCTGATCAAAGCCCTCTAGAACTGCTACTTGTTGTTTTGTTTTCAAATTAACCTATATGCATGGAATCATTTATGCATTTTATTTCAGGTATGATGGCAGGTTATTTGTTGCTTTCTTGATTTAAGGAATGACTATATATAAATCGTCAGCATTCCAAGTTCATATGTGCAGAATTACAAGCACTTGGAATGTATGTGTAGAAGATGCAAATCCCCTAAAACTCAAAGTTATTTTCAAGTATTGATTTTGAATTAAGTTCAGCTGAAAATGAATTGATTTTGTTTGTAATGTGATCTTATTACATGTATTATAACAAGTAATTTGTTCCATAGTTTATCAAGTGCAATACTCAAAACTTAATCTGCATACATTATGAAAGTCTTTGTATTGCAGTCCACGGACAAGCTTCACTTCCATGGAATTATGATCACAAGCTTTTTTTTTTTCATTTTGTGTCCAAAAATGTTTAATTTGATACCCTCTAAAAAGGATGGGTCAAAATATATGTGTTCGACCCAGAAAATTGGTCAAAATCAACCTAATTATTGGTTAAAATCAACCAGGAATTTGGTTGTTTTTGACCATTTTTATCAGTTGAACACATAGAACAGTCAGTTTGACCAATCCTTTTTTGGAGTGTATCTTTAACTTTACAAAAACTTACTAGATTATATTATTATGTGGAAAATGCACTAAAATAAATCACAACTATTGTAGGTTTATAAGTGAATTTTTTTTACTTAAATACCTTGTCAATCAAATATGAATTGATAGATCATTATTATTTTAACATTGAAGTTTGTCAATAGTTGTAGGAACACTCAAGTATTTTCCTCTAACTTGTTTGTTTTAAACTTATAATATGGTAATTTGAAAAGGGGAGTTCTTTGTTGTTGTGTGTGTGTTTATATATCTTACAGGCACTATTAACATGTTTTAGAATGAATTTCTTTATAGAAATCTATAGTCCGCATTGTTATACTTGTCTTTTCACATTATAGTGTTCATGAAATATTCCCTCTCATGTCAATTAAAAATTAGAATTAATCCTGTCAATTGCACTTACAAATAAGCAGCAAACAGTGTTGATCTTGGATACTTTCAGCTTTTATCTGAGTAGTTGACGGGAAATCGTAATTGCTGACAAGATTATTTTTAAAATTTAATTTGACTATCTCTGGGACACTAAATCTAAATTCACATTTATTTACATCGTCCCTCTTGTGGATTTTTTTCCATCGAAATCTCACTTTTTACCTTTTTATTTTCTGCCTTCTTTGTGATGTCTATCTAGTTTGGGCATCTCGCCTACTCATTACTCTCGAGTCTATCGTAACTCATGGTTACGTTTCAGGTCCGTTTTACTTATATACTCTTTGCTGTCTTCACCAAGCCTATTTAGTGCACCAGGCACCAATATTGTTTAATAATTGGTATCTCAGCACAGCTGTAGTTATCATAGCCCAGTTTTTGTTCGCAGTTGATATTCACCCAAATGAAAGTAGAATGTTTTTGTTCGGTGTTATCATATCATGTTTTGTCATCCAGCTTCCCCACTTATTTTAATATTATGATTAATGGCCCCAATAACAAATTTAATATTCAGAGAATAGGAATTTCCACTTTAAGTAAGAAATTTTAAGTTGAATATATGTATTTTTCAAACTGAAAATATCTCAAAGCATGGAAAGGCAATTGGAATTTTAGATTGTTCTGTTTTATGTTCCAAAGGTTAAAACTATGATTGTAATATATTGTGATACAAAGTTTAATTATCCTAACTCCTATCTTATCATCTGCTACTTTTTTAATGTTTTTTTTGTTGCTTATAATTCAAGATTAAATATTGACGCATAAAATTTGATGAAAAAAGTATTAAGTTGTAGCCCTTGTCTTGTGAAGTTGATTTGCACTATCATATTCACTGGAATTCGTTAAAATCGCAACATTCACACAACACTCCCTGAGAGCAATGATATTCCATGGATTTTATTTATACTTTTCAACATCCATGATTTTTTATTATTATTTGAAATAAAATATTTAAGTTGGCGTGTAGGTATTTATATATACACAAGTGAGTTATAATTTTAAGTTTAGAATAAAGAAGAGAGTACTGTATGATTTTTAGCATGATGTGTACACACGCAAGTGATGATATGCATGCCCATTATGGAATGTCTTATTGGCATGAGAACAGTGGCGCTGGAATTTTCCGATCCGACAAAATGATTGAAGGGGCTAGCCATTGTGCGTGAACAACTGTTTACCTCTCTGATCCTTTTTCTGGTTAGGATGTTCTAATGAAATGTGTGTGGAAATCTAAAAATATATATCTATTTTCGGTATTATTAAGTTTGAGTAGGGTAAAAATCATGGTTTGTTTTAATAAGAAAAGCACCTCTACATGTAGAGCTAATTTCCGAATCATTTATACTTTTGGTATTATCAATATTGTAATTCTGTACAAGTTGACCCCCCCCCCATCTATATTTCTCCAGAATGTGACTTATTAAAAAAGATGAAAAGATGAATTCTTTTCATCCAATGATAACTATTTCAAGGGGTGCAGAATCTTTTAATTGTGTAAAAGTTGAACTTGCAACTATCCTATAATGAATATTCCCTTATTTGGTGAGGGAATTAAGAAAGATTTGTGAATTGGTATCATGCACATTTTGAAATTATTTCCTTTTATGGGCCATTATTTATATGGTATTGTAGTTAAATATTGGCATGCATTTTATTCTGAGAGCATTTGATGATATGATTTCAAGATGGAAGCACAGTGTTGAAATGAATCTTATTAGTGCACGCATGGTGTTTTCTTTCTGTGTAAAATGTATGGTTTATCTTTTTATTAACATTTTTTAGAAAATTTGTATCATGTGTCAGTGTTAATTTTTTTGGGAATGTTTTTTTTACAGCACACTGGTCGTTCATGTTTGATTTAAAGTCAAGTGATTATTATCAAAGAAGCTTACTTTTAATCAGTCTATTTTTGGTATAGGTTATATCTTATTTACATATTGAAGAGGTTCAGCTTCTTTTATAAAGCTGTTCATAAGTTATGCATTATTTTACAAATGACTGGAAAATAATTTTGAGTGGTAAAACAGATTTCTCAAACATTTAATTTCCATTTGATTAAATTGAAATCTTTGTTAAATTCTTCTTGTAAATGATTAAATCATTGCAATGCTTATTATTCATCAAAATACGACAATCAGTCCTAGCATGGTAAAACCCCAAGCATTTTTTTTGGGTATATCATTTAGCACAACTTTATATACCAGTCATTCATAAAATCATGAATAACTTGCGAAACTTTTATGAATCAGCCCCTTGGTTTGCTAGCTTTTCTTCTATTCAGTGTCATAATAAACCCAGGAAAATTCTGGAAAAGTAAAAAGCCATATTGAATCCAGTTAGTAGAGCCAGTGTTTTATATTTTTGCAACCTCTTACAAATCCTGCAATTGATTTTCACCCCTCACAGCAATCAATCCAATTCTGCTGGCAACTTGTTAGACCTGGACCTTGACTTCTCCAGTCCGCCACGTAACCACACCAGCAACGCCACAACACCAGACAG
This sequence comes from Lytechinus pictus, assembly GCF_037042905.1. Classification (NCBI taxonomy): domain Eukaryota; kingdom Metazoa; phylum Echinodermata; class Echinoidea; order Temnopleuroida; family Toxopneustidae; genus Lytechinus; species Lytechinus pictus. Next base: position 23,442,345 of record NC_087255.1, on the reverse strand, counting down.
TAAGTACCTACAACAAGTGGTAGCCAATTCTTTTGTGGTATGCGGTGCAGTGTGGTATGAAGTGCAATGGGGATGCTCTTAGAATATTACTTATATATCAGCATTGGGATGATTTTCCTTCCTTTCTCCAAAGATGGTAACTAATAGTGGTGTTGGGTCCATGCAACGAGTTGCTATAGCAAGTGGTAGCTTTTGTGGTGTGCATAGCAGTGTGATATGTTGTGCAATGTGGTATGATGTGCTGTGGGAAATGCTCATGGAATCTTGATGTCTTATTGGTGGCAATATTTTCCCATCTTCCCATCAATATTGATGTCTTGAATACGCAAGAGGTAATTTCCAAAACAAGTGGTAGAGAATTTCTCTGTGGTATGCTGTGCAAAGTGTTTGTGTCATGTAATGAGATCTTAGAATCGTATCGCTTTCATCGACAAGATTTCCCCCTTTATCCACCAAAGTTAATGACCTAAATTTGTCAAGTTTACAATTTGAACAAATGAGTTGTTGGGTCAAGAATGTGTGGTACCTGCAACGTGTGGTAGCCAAGTCTTTTGTGGTAAATGGTGCAATTGAGTACATGCTTTATGGAACCTTATTGATGGATCATTGGCAGGATTTTATATCCTTCAAAGTTGATGTGTCCAGAAATGATCAACAAGTTTAAGCCATTGCTATTAAAGTGGTTTTCTGTTGATTTAGGGCAATGCTCCCAGAATCTCCATTGGTTTATCGGTTGCAAGATGTTCCCTCCTTTCCATCAAAATAATTTATTTTGGTATTTTTGTGGTAGTGAACAAAGTGTCCTCCAATGAGAGATGATGCAATCGGATGTTGTTTTTAGACAGTAGGAATATTAAGGCGTTATTGTTTTTAGAATTTATATGGTTAGTGTGTGTTGTTTGTGGTAATAATCTGTGTGTAGTGACTAGTGAGTGATCACCTGGATCAGATAATGATGGATTGATGAATAATAATAATGATAATATAGGGTATTTATATTGCGCACATATCCACCTTGTTAGGTGCTCAAGGCGCTCCTATACTACCCGGCTAAGCTAGGCGTTCATAGCGCACACAGCTTTTTAAGGAATTACTTCCTACCGGTACCCATTTACCTCACCTGGGTTGAGTGCAGCACACTGTGGATCAGTTTCTTGCTGAAGGAAATTACGCCATGGCTGGGATTCGAACCCACGACCCTCTGTTTCAAAGTCCGAAGACTAATCCACTGGGCCACGAATGAATACAGATTACGCCACTCTCACCCTCATACAGGTACATTAATCAACTACATGTATTTGGTTTGAAATGCATGTACATTACAAGTTGAATTACCTTAACATCTTGGTGCCTGCCATTAGTTGATAATTTGATTCTTATTCCTTTTCTTAATTTTCTTCTTTGTTGAAACTCCTACTTTTGTGGAATGGTTTCATGACAGTTGCTCCGATGGAAAATCTTCATGTTAGGCCAAACATAAAACCTAACTTCCAGAACTAAATAAACCCCAATCCTAATCTTTACATTATTCTGAACCAAAAACTCTATTACAATCCTAGCTCTAACCCTATACCTTTTGAGATATTAAGAACGGAGCAAATGTCGCCAGAGAAAATGTTGTGTCACCTGTGGAATAGACCTGTAATGTTAAGATGGAAAGACTTTGAAATCAGTGAAAATTTTAAAAACCTTTCAATAACATTTTCTCAAAGTTTTATGCTTTATACTAAGTTTGACCTGGGGTTGGACTTCCCATGAACAACATACATGCTCAAATATTGTATATTCTACCCTCCAATATTATATTAGCGTCTTTAATATTGCTATGGTGTACCTACATAATATTAATGGCATACGAGCATTGGAGCGTATCATAAGGAAGATTTTTGTCAAACTTTCAATAATGTATTACTCTCATTTTGAGCATTGACGAAAATCAACTTAATCTCACAGCGGCATTCCCTTTAATTTCCTGCTAATGATTATTTCTTTATTATTTCAAATATTGAAAAAGTATCTCATAGGCTATCCTAAAATCTCAAATAAAACTAAAAATACCAGCGAATGAAAAAAAAATCAAATAAATGATTGTATATATCTTCGGCTACCTGCAAGAAGGGACTTATCGACATCTTTTTCAAAAATCTTTTTTTTTATTGCTGAAATGGAAAAAGCATGTCATGAACTTTCTTCAGGTACCATTCTCAAACCTAAATGTGATGTCATGATGTAATAAGCAAAAACATTCCAACGTGCTTTACGCACATTGATGCGTCCTTTCACTGGGAACTGAATCGCGCATTTCGTTCCTGGAAAAAAGAAAATTCTTTGTTCAACGTGCTTACGTGCATAGACCAATTCGCGCTAGCGGCCTTTCTCCGGGTTCTGGATTGTGCATTCGCGCGAGCGTCTTTTCTCCAGGAACTGGGTGTAGGGTTAAGATTAGAAAGCGTTTAGAGTGTTTTTAATAAAATCACAAACTATCAATGAAGAAATATCTTGCTTTTCAGAAAGTTTGAGAATTAGGACGGAAAACAATGCACTAGCTGCTAAAAGCACAAAAATAAGGTCAAAACGTAATTTGCGTTTTCTTGAAAATGTACCTTTTGCACACATGCGCGCTAAGTCCCTTCTTGCAGGAAGCCGACGATATTACCCGTAAGTCCCATCTCGCGAGAAGCTGATGGTATATTCTATCCTACAACATCATATTAGCACCTTTAATATTGCTGCACTACATGTACATGATATTAATGACATACGAGCAATGAAGCTGGTCATGATGTAGATGTTTGTCCTTCAGTCAGTCATGGAGGAGAGTGGAAAGCTTGACAGAGCTCATTGGAGATAGTTGGAAGAAGATGGCTTAATGGGCTTAGCTGGGCTGTGACTGTGATTAGGGAAGAGATGTGGGGGTGGGGTTTGTTGATGGTGGGGTGTATGACGGTTTGTGAGGGTGTTTGTATTGGAAGAGATTGAGAAGAAAGCAGGTATACAAGGGAGAGAGAGAGGTAGATAGATATATACAGTACATGTAGATAGATAGGTGAAATAGATGAATAAATAAATAGCTTCATAGATGGATGGATAGATGGATGGATGGATGGATAGATAGGTAGATTGTTTATGGACATATTTTTTGGTAAGAGGGAGGGAGGGAGATACAGTCCTCTGAAAAAATGTATGTTTTTTGTTGTGCAAGCTTTGTTTATTTATTGGTCAAATTTAGATAGAAAACTAATATAGTAGAGTTATGGATTGTAAGCTATATAATAATTGACAAATGAATTAATCTCATGAAGATATGAAGTAAGCAAACTCTTAGGAAAAACCATGTGAGGTCTGCAATCATCTTCTAAAAAAGAAAGGTCTAAAGTAGATATAAAATTTTATTTAAAAACAAAGATCTTAGGTAGATGTTAAGTTATATTCCCCCCCCCCCCAAAAAAAAAAAAAATAATAATAATAAATAAATAAAATGAAATGAAATAAAATAAATAAAAAACAATTATTATTTTTGTTTCGATCCTTAGGGTAAGATTGTTATAATTAAGCTAGATATGCATGCTAGTTGGATTGGTTTGATTTATGATGCTGTTAAATTAAAAGGAGAGAATGAGATTAACAATGTCACTGAGCCCATTATGCGGAGTGATTAATCTTGCTACACATTTCTGCTGACAGGTACAAGCAGGTACAAACACTTGAGATTATGAGAGAAAGAGAGGGGTGAGAGAAAGGAGGGGAGAGACTACAAGTTGAATGAGGGGGGGTAGGAAGTTGGGAGTGAAAGAAAGAGAGAGAGAAAGACAGAAGGGAATTAAATGGAGAAATGCAGAGAGAGAGAGAGAGAGGGGGTAAAAGGAGAGATGATGAAAGGAAGAGAGGGAGATTGATGAGATGGGATACAGAGAGAGATTAATACCGTGTTTACACTTAATCGGCATTTGAATCGGCTCGCGGTTCAGAACCGCGAGCCGATTCAGCATCGGCTTTTTCACAGCGTGTAAACGCGAGCAACTTGAATCGGCTCGCGGTTCAGAACCGGCAATTTGCACCACCAAAGTAGTAGGTTCTGAACCGCGAGCCGATGCAGAATCGGCTTTTTTACTACGTGTAAACAGAAAGCCGATTCTGCACCGGCAATTTGTGCGCATTTCAATTACTTTACCATTGTGACGTAATTGTAAGCGCACTGATCCAGCGTTGTCTTTATTATGACGTATATTGTTGGTATGCGTATCATTTCAGGTTTTTGCATCGGCTCGCGGTTCTGAACCGCGAGCTGTAACAACGTGTAAACGCAATCCAAATGCCGATTCTGCATCGGCATTTGGTTCAGAACCAAATGCCGATTAAGTGTAAACACGGTATAAATGAGAGAGGAAGAGAGAAGGGGAAGCATGGAGAGAATGAGGAAAAGGTCAACCCTGAAATATAATGAGTAGCGGTGATTTATAAAGGTAAACGATGACAGAAAGAGAGAGAGAGAGAGAAGGTAGGATTCCTTGTATTTTCTCGGCTAAAATCTGAAATCCGGCCCAAGCAAATCATTTTCAGACTTTAAAAAGACATTTATCATGTAGAAAATCGCTCATTTGAGATGATTTTCAGGCTTTCATGTTGTGATGCTATGTGGCATCCCTGAAAGTAACGATGAAGGTGAGAGATGGCAAGAAGGAGAGCTAATGAGGAAGGCGAGAAAGGGGAGGAGTAAATAAAAACTCATTAAGAGGATTATCACCATGCAACGGAAGCAAGTCTGGGATAATATTAACTAATGGGCCAAAGTCTTACATAAAATTAGTTCTGCCTCAAGGCTTGTACATGGAATAAATATCTTTCCTCCCATACCCGTGTTATTTCAGGTTTGGCTATTATTAAATAGAAAAAATAATGGCATAAAGAAGTACATGTGCTTGATGAGTTATGAAAAAGTATTAGAAATAACGTTTGAAAGTGTAATTTATAGTTTAGAAGAAATTGTTAATTGCACTTTTCCCATTAAAGACATGTTGATATTACAAATGTTTGCTGTTGTACCGTGAGATATGGGATTTATGTGACGACTGTGTATGAAAATGCCTTGAATAGATTACAGTCATAGTGCACCAAGGTAGGATGAAATGGAAAAAGTGGAGTCAGCAGGCAAATTTTATGATAAATAACGCCTTTGTTAGACATTTTACTCGTGTTGGCAAAAGGTATAGAATTTCATCCAAGGTTGAACATACTGTACATGTCTTATATTCAAGAGCAATAAGTGCTATTCTAGTAAGAGTCCCTCTTTACTGTTTTCTGTGCAAGGATAATTTCTGTGGCATAGAAATAATTTGCACCAAAGGCTTGGGGTATTCGTACTGGTTAAAGATTTACAACACTCCAGTCTCCATCAAATATGATTTAAGCGCTTTCATAATAACCACTTCACGCTTCTCCGTATAGTAAAAAATATATCTGACTTCAGCTGGATGCAAGAATAGGTTTGACTCGTCGCATGCACTCATGGACATGTATATAGTGTATAAATTAGTGAGCTTGAAGCTGACAGGAATTAAAAACCAAGACATGTCGTTAAGAAACGGAGTGAGTGGAACATCGGTAATTGAGACAATAGGGTCAACACATTCTCATCTAAATGTACACCAGAATTGAGTTGTGAGTAAAAATGATATATATTTCTCTGTGTGTTGCAGTCTGAAGTTATAGTGCGTTGGTGAACGTATGTGATTGTCCTCAAGGTGTTTTATGGCAGTGTCTTTTCTGAAGTGTTGTTGCAAGGCATTTTGAAAAAAAGGAAAATGCTCTTATGTGAATGTCTTATTAAGTTAAGTTATGTGCTATCATATTTGATTATATTATGCTGACGACCATGCCCATTAGAGGGTCACATAGCATCTGTGTAGTATTTTTCCACTACTTCAAATATTTGAAGAAGAAGTATGTACAGGCCTGGATCATTGGAGAAGCCATATGGATAGAAATTTCCATGTTTTTCTTCTTTTTTTGGTGCAGTGAAAGTTATAGGTTGATTATGCATACATTCACTAGCCAAGTATTTGGAATACTCTCTATTAACATCCGTTTATTTAGTTTGGTATTATTATTCAAAAACAAATCAAAAACCTGTTTAATTTCTCTATGATCGTTATCCTATTTGAAATGAGCACTATAGATAGGAGAGTAGAAGGACTCTTGTGATGTTCTGCAATGTTTACTGGTAGGGATTTTACTATTGAAAAGCACACAGTGCATACAGCATACAGAAAAGCATACAGTAGGTCCCAGAAAAAAGAAAAAACGGGATTCCCATGTTTTTTTTCTTCAAATGCAAATAAATTATGATATTTCATTTACATAATCATATAATTCAACTAGTCCTCTCTATTTTGGTACCTAACATAAGACGAACACTTCACGCATTAATGAGCAAGACGAGTTTGAAATTTTAATGTCAAAACCAGGTTGCGCAGAATTGGTTCGAGATGTGACGACCATGCTTATTCGACGATTGGCATTTCTTTTGTATTCTTTTTTAAGATTCTCTCACTGATCCCTGAAATGAGAGTGGATTCAGATTCACACGTCAGTTCCTGCGCAAATTGTTTCTGATATGCCTCAATATTTATTGTTTGTAATTTGCCATGCGTGAACGATTAGCTTTGCTGTTGGTTTCAAATTCGAGATGAGATTCCACTCTTGCCATAGTATCAAATTTATAGTAAGAAAAATATTCAATAATTGTGAAATCTATCTCTGAAAACGGGTTTCCTTTTTTGTGGGACACTCTGTATAACTTCCAAAATGCATGTAGATGCTATTTGATGCTGTATAGGTAAGTTTTTGGGGTGGATTGATAGGGTAAGGGGTGGGTAGACATGATCAAATTTTTATTTTTTTTTACATTTTTTTTTCTTTCATTGAAAATACATTACTCATTGTGCGATTTCAGATGGATGATTTGCAGTGTATGATTTTGATGCAAATTAACCCTTTCATCCCCTAACACATTGCTTTTGATTTATCAATCAATGGATCCTCAAGTATAGGTGATGATGCCATTATCACTATGTCCCGCCTCTCCAAGACTTAAATCTACTTTAGGTAGAAGAAGAGTTATCCTTCCATATTTATAAGCCATTTGTAAATTTTTGTTTTCGAAGTCCCCAAAAATGTTTTGACAATATTACAAGGAACTTCTGGTCAAAATTGTGATATATACATGTATATACATGTTGGAAGAGGATGTGTTGATACATGGCGTATGCAGGGGGGGGGGGGAGTTGCCCCCAGAAATTTTGAAAACTTAACATTTTTTTACAGCAAATTTTCACAAAATTCACCAAAAGTATGCAAGAAATCCTTCAATTCTAATTTGAGGTTTTTTTTGAAAAATTATATACGTGCTGCCCCCCCCCCCAGCCAAAAGTTTCTCTGTGTGACCATGTGTTGGTATGCAGTGGTAATGGCATCACTCATAGAGGGCAGACATTTGTTCCTTAAAACTTGCCTGGATATATTTGAAGTTTGAAGGTTTACTAATGCATGTTTGATCTTTGACCTCTAACCTTTAACCCCCCCCCCCCCTCCCCAACATCAGGCGCCTTGAGTCCTGACCTTTTCAGCAGCAGTTTCGGCGGAGACTCCTTCACGAGTCCCAGCCCGCAGACTCCGGTCGCCTCCTCGGGCAAAGATACAGCCCGCCCTCACTCGGCATGTAAGAAAACATCCAATCATAACAGTGTGGTGTGTTTGGTGCAGCAATATAGGGAGTCATTAATATCACTGCTCAATCCCTTGGGTAGTCACAACGTAAAGAATGAGGAAAGAGCCGTGTTTACTTTTGAGAAAATTATCTCATGTCTTCACAAATAAGATATTTTACTGAAATGTGTTTATTTTATACTGAAATGATTTAGAAAATCATGATTTGTCTCTTTTTTGGCACTCAACAATAGCAGATGTGGAGAAATGCATTCAGGCCGTTTGGTCAGGTGTGATTAATAGTGATAAAAATATATAGTGAGTCTACTTACAAAGATTCTTTCTTTTTCCCTCTATCTGAAGAAGTCTTTATAGGGCTTTGAGTTAAAGAATAGTCTCCTTTTCTTTCATTTCGGGAAGGGGCAAATTTTGATTCATGGGTTATCTTCGCAATAATTCATATAAAAAATGTAATTCAAAGTTATATGATTGTCTTCCATGCATCCTATGTTGAGTTAATGTTTACACCCAAAAAGATCACGTCACTTTATCATATCTGCTATTTGAGATGATGACTTTTTCCTCCTTTTAGAGTTAATAAATGATCTTAGGATCGCAGAGTTGATCAGAGACTACTTTATATTGCTGCACCGAATCTAGTTCATAACTCACAATGCATGACTAATAGTCTTAATACTAGCCTGATTTCAAGACAGCATAATTACACTTCATGATTTAAAAAAAAAAACATATTGTATTGAGTCTGCAATGTAAAAACTATCCCTGTTCCTGTCAAAAATGAATATTGAAGGAGACGGATTAATTATATTCTGGTGTTCATCTCACTCAGAATCAAAATCTATTTACAGAAAAACAAAATTTTCTGTCTTGAAGCTAGGTTAGATGACTGCCATGCATAGCTGTATGCATCCATCTGTCTTATAATAGTTTCATCACAGAATCACTATTTAATCAAAATTCATGTAGCATGGTTGATAATGATTGTTTCATTTTCTGTGCAAGCTGCTTCACCCATTTTGATTAATCTGCCAATTTATTGTATTATATTAAATCGATAACCATTTTGCAGCACCCCTAACCAGGGTGACCAGACATCCTGGATCTCAAGGGACAGTCCCGTATTTCACGGTTTTGAACACATTTATGTGAGAATGTTCAAACATTTCATTTTTTTTCTCATATGCATAGTGGGAATAAAAAAGAACGAAGGTGATTTATGATATTGGTTTTTTATAATATGCCAAAATTTATCACAAAATTTGATAATTGAATTAAAAACATTAATTTTTTTGTTCGCTCCCAGCTTTTTAAGAAATGTTTTCCTTGTACGCCATATATAGCCCTATGAATATGTTTGGCTCATTACGCCACTGATCTTACCTCAAAATGTCCCGTATTTCCACTCTCCAAATCTGGTCACCCTGCCCCTAATGCCTCTAGAGTCATTTCAGGCTAAAATAAAGCTTTTCTCTCCAAAAACTGGGATAAAACTGAATAATCATAGAAATTTATCGTAGATTTTTAAACAAAATCTTTCCAACATTATTTCTGTTTGAAATCACTTTTCATTATATCGTTTTTGTCTCGCCTGCATAGCAGAGCGAGACTATAGGCGCCGCTTTTCCGACGGCGGCGGCGTCAACATCAAATCTTAACCTAAGGTTAAGTTTTTGAAATGACATCATAACTTAGAAAGTATATGGTCCTAGTTCATGAAACTTGGACATAAGGTTAATCAAGTATTACTGAACATCCTGCTTGAGTTTCAGGTCACATGACTAAGGTCAAAGGTCATTTAGGGTCAATGAACTTAGACCATGTTGGGAAAATTATTTTCAAAATCTTAACCGAAGGTTAAGTTTTTGAAATGACATCATAACTTAGAAAATTTATGGACCTAGTTCATGAAACTTGGACATAAGGTTAATCAAGTATTAGTGAACATCCTGCCTGAGTTTCAGGTCACATGGCCAAGGTCAAAGGTCATTTAGGGTCAATGAACTTTGGCCAAGTTGGGGGTATTTGTTGAATTACCATCCTAACTCTGAAGTTTATGGATCTATTTCATAAAACTTGGGATATAAGAGTAATCAAGTATCACTAAACATCCCCTGTGAGTTTCAGGTCACAAAACCAAGGTCAAAGGTCAGTTAAGGTCAATAAACTTAGGCCATGTTGGGGTAATTGTTGAATTGCCATCATAACTTTGAAAGTTTATGGATAGAGTGAATGAAATGTGGACATGGGTGTATTTGACCATATGAATGGTGTTTTTGTGAATGATTATTTTATAGTAGTTTTCAAAGTTAGCACTGCTGCTATATTAAATTGCGTAATGCAGGCGAGACTGCCAGAGGCGTTCCACTTGTTTATTTCTAATTATCTGAATTCTAACATTCATTGTCCATCATGTACTTCCTGCCACACTGTGGATTAGATAGTTACATGTAGATGGTGCTGGAAAAAGAGAATCCACATTCCAAGTTTTGTATCATTAACTTCGATATTGTGTGAACAGTTTGTAAATCGTGCATCTGTAAGATTGTTTTTTGTGAGTGTATGTGTGTGTAAAAATATATTATGAGAAAAAAAATCATAGTCTTTTTTGTGTAAAGAACAGTCTTTGATGTCATCCTATATAAGTAGCTGCTTAGTTTCTAAGATATGTTGCTTGTTGACTTTGAATTGTTTTCCCATAATTTTTTTTGTGTTATGATAATGGAAATTGATATTAATTGCGATTGTTTTGTGTGTGTATCTTCTTTTGTATATTTTCAAGATGTTGTCAATTTATTTTCTTAAAGCAAATCACACTAATCAATCGACTTCTTTTCTTTTTCACAGTGCTATATATTCCATTTAACATGTTTGCAATTTCATTTCATGTTTTGGTACCTGTGTCCCTTGCAGTAATAAATTGTGTTGTATTACTATTCACTATATTGACTTTTGAAGTTTTAAAAGCTGCAAAGTGCATCAGTCATCCTTGTAGTGTGAAAACAAGACATTTATTAATTTGAGAACATTTCTATTATTTGATTAATATGTACTTGTAATTCTTTCATGGTATAAAACTGAAGCAGTTATGTCTGATTCTATTGTGTATTAAGAGTGCATGATGAAAATGTCCTTGTAAGATTTATTTTGATTGTATGCAAAATCTATTGTCTACTATCATCATATCCTCCCCCTTTCCTCTTCTCGTGCCTTCTTCTTTTTCTCCTCTTCTCCTCTTCCTCATCTTCTTCTCTTTTTCTTTTTTCTTCTTCTTTTTCTTCTTCTTTTTCTTCTTCTTCTTCTTCTTCTTCTTTCTTTCTTCTTCTTCTTCTTCTTCTCCTTCTTCTTCTTCCTCTTCTCCTCTTCCTCTTCTTCTCTTCCTTCTTCTTTTTAGTCAATGATCTTAAAATAAGCCTATTTGCAGAAAATGTCATGCACAGAAGAATGTCCTTCCTATTCACTTGTAGATAGCAATCATTTTCAGCATTACAATATTTGTATTCAAATGAATGCAGATTGATATTGTCATGTTTTATGCCTGTCTGAACCTGTGTGCAATTGTTCTTATTTCTCATAAGGCATTTTCAGATATTCTCGCGATATCGTACCTCGGCCGCGATCGCACACGTCAAGTAAGGAACACTGTGTAATTACGTGTAGTTTGATTCTATATACTCACAATAATCTTATTTGTAGATGGATGCATGTTGCGCGGTTTCATTATACTTCCTATATTGCTTGGGACTATTTACATGTTTTTCCGTTTACCAGTGATACAAAATGTAATATCCATGTTGATATTTTATTTTCCATAGGAAAATTCATTGAAGTGACCTTTGCAAATGGAAATCATGCTTTTGCCCTGTATGTATTTTCTATGGCAAAATAATTTGTATTTCCATTTTTTATCAAGTTTGAAATGGAATGACCGGTTTTCAGAAATATAGAAAAGACCATTTTTGGAACGGAAAATCACTGTACTGTATCATGGACTGTCTGCAGTATCCTGTAGTGATTATGATTTCATATAGTGTTCCATTGATCTTGATCAACGTTATCCTTCTCTCTATATATTTTGCATTGGTACTCAGTGGGCCTTGCATATTTAGGTTGAATGTACTGTATCATGCAAAGGAGCTGACTAACATTTCAACATATCCGCTCTTTATTTTTTCTTCCGATTATTATTATAATGGTACTTGTGTTTCATTTATTTTATTTCTTACACCAATGGCTGGATCAAATATTACACAAGTTCATACGAATAAAATAACAATAGATTTAGAATAATTGTGAGATAAAAGGAGAAATGAAGAACAGGAAGAGGAGAAGATATGATAAAGGAGAAAACAGAGATAAAGAAAAAGGAAACAAAACAAAAGAGAACGAAAAGGAAATTGTAAGAAGAAATACCCTTTAAAAAATAAAAAATAAAAAATAATATACTAAATTTAGTAGAAATGTTGTAATAAATTTTAAGTTTTTGGTCTTATTGTTTGTTTATAAGATACACATCTTATAAACAATCTCACTATAGATCATTTATGTTTAGCTGAATTGAGATTTGAAATTAATCGTTTATTTAATTGAATGCCAGTTTGAAACATCTAATCTGATTTTTATTTGAATCAGAAAATAAGTCAATAAATCATTATGAGGAATCTGCTGTGATTTGACATGTAAGTTGGTTTTAAGATTAATAAAGAGGAAAAAATATATTACAAGATTGTATAATTGAATTTTTAAAGAAATTTTTTGTTCATTTACACAATTGCATCATGCATTGAAATAGTGCATAGCAAATTTGATAGGATACTAGGAAAATTATTCTCTGGACTGAAAAAGTGCCCCAAGTTATATTGAGATATTTATTTACTAAGCAGAAACATCCCCTTCAGTAATAAATCAATTCAACATTCTTGATTAATTTTTAAAAGAAATCTCAATCTCTTTATCATTGATATTAAAGTCAATTCACTATCATGGTCTGATGATAGTGAGATTAATCAAGAAAATGAAATATGTATGTTTTTGCCACTACAGAAGTTGCATTGATTATCTTAGATTCCTTGTTACAATTTCTTTATCATATCATTGTTTCAGGACTTACGGTTTTGGTTCCTTCTTATTATATTTAATAATATGAGTTTTTCCCCTCTATTTGGTTCTGTGTTGCAAGCCAGTTCATTGATTTTCATATAAATTTGCAATCATTTAATAGTACAGGTACACATAAATATATATTACTGGCAGGGATGATATTTTTCAGTTATTAGCTTTGAGTATCAATTATATAGTGTATTTCAATATTTTCAATGGTTTATTGCATGTATCATATTCAGGTAGATTAATACATGTAGGTGAAGACAGTTAAAAAAAGGGGGGTAAACAATGCTGTATCAAGTGAGTCTCCGAGTGCTCGTGTTCCTGGTTTTAGGCCAAAAATCTGGCTTTTGATATGCATTTAGTTCAAAATACAGTTGGATACTTTCTCAAAAAGGTGTGTTTAGAATCATTGTGTCTAAAAAGAAGAAGTGTATAGCGCAACAGAAATTTAAATGACATCATTATAAATGCAATTCTGGTTTGATGGAGTTCCCAACAGAACAGCACAATACTATTTCTGTTACTGCTTTGTATAGCTCTTTGCATATGCAATGTATAATTTAGTGTTCCTTTTTGCGTATGCGATGTATAATGTAGTGTGCCGTGAATTGATCAATTTTGTTACTCTGTACTATTTTTGCTTCTGTTTAATCTTTTTTAGATTTTTCATCATCTAGTAATCTGAACACATAAATTATGTACCACTTCTTACTTTTAGCCAGATGTGTATGTGTGAGGATTTTAAGTTTCATTATATAAAGTCAATTTGTTATTTGAATCTAAATTTTTGTTTTATTTTCACAAGATCAAGCAGCCTTTGAGTACAAGTTTTTATTTTCTGTTTAAGAATGCAAAATGTTTTCTGGAGCAACAGTACCACTGCACCTACAATCAAAATATTAGGAGTGTTATGATATTGACAGGCTTGTTATTGTATTAATGGATACAAATATGGATACATACACTTTCACAAGACACATAGAGCCTTAATACCCAACTGTTATTCATTCACAAAATATACAAAATTGATTTAGTTGTATAAATTTACTAAAGAAATACACAAGCACCATATATATATTTGTACTTTCATTGATGTAGTATATTACATACTTAATCGGTATTGGCATGAATGATAGTTAAAGGAGAATGAAACCCTTGAAACTAGCTGAATCCATATCAAAGAGAAAAATCAAAGAAACATATTGTTGAAAGTTTGAGGAAGATTGAATGAATAATAAGAAAGTTATGAGCATTTGAATATTGAGATCACTAGTGCCATGTAGATCCTCCCATCGGCAATGCGACCAAGATCTGTGATATCACACACGTACAACTCCCTCATTACTTTAGTACTTATTTCACTTTTATTCTCACTTTTATAGAGTCTATCACAAGGTTAGGTGTTTTCTTTATGAGATGACAAGTACAGAGGTTTCACAACATTATACCATTGATGAATCGTTTGTCATATGATTAGAATGAGCAAAAAGAGATGTTTTGGGGTATATTTTCAGTGTCCGAATGGGAGAGTTGTACGTGTGTGACATCACAGATCTTGGTCGCATTGCCAATGGGAGGATCTCCATAGCATTAGTGATCTCGACATTCAAATGCTCATAACTCTTTTATTGCTAGTCCTATTTTACTCAAAGTTTTGTTGATCTTATTCTTTGATTTTTCTGCTTTCACAAAAGCTAACTTGCTCCAAGAGTTTAATTCTCCTTTAAGTAGTTTTCCTAAACATTGAGTATGTATGCAAGATACATGATCTAACCTATAGACACTCTGGATTAATTTAGTCTAGTCTCTAATTAATTTATTGCATCCTCACTGAGTTAACTGCAGGTCAGTTCCTGGCAATAAACTGGGAGGGGGAATATGGGGCCTCTGAATGTGCCAAGTGATGTTGTTATCAAGAAAAGAAGAGTTAAGGGAAAGAAGAATGAAATAAATTCTTAAATGTACAGTCAGTAAACACCACTAATCAGTTTTTATTTGAAACTGTCCATGTTTTAATATTTGACAATTACCTCAGCTTATTAAATGAAAGGTGTTGATAGGAGACACATACATACCTTGGTTTTTTGTGAGTCATTTTCACTGGCTAGTAATTTGCTCTCAGCCAACCAGATGCATGGATTTTGCATTAGCTTTATATAAAACACTTCCTGGGCCCTGTTGCATAAAACCTTTTATTGTAGAAAACTCATGTTCTACCAGAGCTTTTCCCTGTGTTAAAATCAGTGGCAGAATCGGGCTAATCTGTGTTTTCAATGTTATGGGTTATTTTTACAGTTAACTGTTTTATTCAACAGGTCTGTAACACATTCCCCCTGGTGTAGGTTTGCAATTTCACCTGTTTTGTTATCCTCTAATCAAACGATTATATATGCAATTAAGATTTTGAAATATAATCAAGGACTTTTTCCAAACTAGAATGTGCTGATTTTCTTCCATTTTCATGGTTCTTGTCTCGTTATAATCTCAATCTTCCTTTTTTTTCCTGCTAACTTCTATATTGCACATCACCATGGAGCAAGTGTTCAAATAGCTTTCAAGATATACATGTACATTCATTTCTTTTAGGTTAATGTTCAGGTAAGTACATGTGTAATCATTTCCTGTGTCCATCAAAGCTCTTTATGCGTTTGTATGATAATAGAGACATGCAGAAATAGTACTATTTTCTATGATATTCTAGTCATCTTGAATTTCACTAGACTGTCATACTGTTGGATATATATATGCATGTAAATGTGATGTATACTTTTGAAAATGGGATTTTATGAATATTTCTTTGTTTCCTTTTCCACTTATTTCTCACCCCTCCCCCATTTCTTTACCTCTTCTCAACCCTTCTTTTCTCATCTCTTCAATTTTATTTATCTATCTATCTACCTCTCTGTCTATTAATTTCTCTTTCGCTCTCTCCCTCTTTCTTATGTTTTCTTTCTCCTGCTTTCTTTCTTCCTCTCTTCTCATCTTCACCTTCCCATCCTCATCATCATCTTCCCCCCCTCTCTCTCTTTCTCTCCTCCTCTCCTCCTCTTCCCTCACCACCCTCCTACCTCTTTATTTCCCAAACTTCCTCCCATCCCAGTAGATCTGCTCCAGAGTCCCACCACGTTGAGTGACGCGCTACCCCCTGCCCTACCGGCCAAGCAGAGACACAGCGTAGGAAGCACGTTCGCAGCAGCTGCAGCAGCATCCTCCCAGATCCCCAACATCCCAGCCAGACCTCCATCAAGACCTCATAGTGGAATGCAGGTACGTTAAGGAGGGTGTTGAATAAAGGATGGGGGTAGGATGACAATTAGGATGACGATGTTGGTGGTCACAGTAGTGGTGGTGGTGGCAGTGGAAGCTGTCATGATGATGATGATGGTGATAGTAATGATGATGGTGATGATAGTGGTGGTGGTGGTTGTGGTGATGATGATGATGATGGTGATGATGGTGGTGGTTGTGGTGATGATGATGATAGTGGTGATGATAATAATGATGATGGCTGTGGTTGTAGAAGTGGTAATGATGTGGTGGTGGTGATGATGATGATGATGATTATGATGATGGTGGTGATGATGGTGATGATGATGATGATGATAGTGGTGATAATAATGATGATGGCTATGGTTGTAGAAGTGGTAATGATGTGGTGGTTGTGATGATGATGATGATGATGAGGATGATGGTGATGATTATATTAGTTGTGATGATATAAATAATTATGGTGATGATGGTGGTGAACACATTCAACACAGAAGTGTTGGTGGTAGCTGTGATGATGATGATGATGATAATGAATGATTGTGATGATGGTGATGATGATGGTGATGGTGATGATGATGGTGATGGTGATGATGATGATGATGATGATAATGAATGATGGTGATGATGATGATGATGATGATGATAATGAATGATGGTGATGATGATGATGATGATGATGGTGATGATGATGATGATGGTGATGATGATGATGATGATGGTGATGATGATGATGATGATGATGATGATGATGATGATGATGATGATGATGATGATGATGATGATGATAATGAATGATGGTGATGATGATGATGATGGTGATGATGATGATGATGATGATGATGATGATGATGATGATAATGAATGATGGTGATGGTGATGATGATGATGATGGTGACTGTGTGGTGGTGATGACGATAATGATGGCAGTTATACAGTGCGTCCCAAAAAAACTATACACTTTTGAAATGGCTGCCAAATAAAAGATTTAGCACTTTGGGGGAAAAGACTTATAGATATGGAAAGCCAATATAGTCAACTTTCAAATGACACCAAAAAGTTGAAAAACTATTCATGCTTGAGCGAGTACTGCCCACTGAAACAAAGGGTATGAAAATTAGGATGGGCCGGAATTAGCCTTCCAATTTCTTTCAGGTTTTTTTGTTTGATACTTGCAAAGTTGAGGGTTATTTGGTGAAT
Organism: Lytechinus pictus; assembly: GCF_037042905.1. NCBI lineage: Eukaryota > Metazoa > Echinodermata > Echinoidea > Temnopleuroida > Toxopneustidae > Lytechinus > Lytechinus pictus. The sequence continues at coordinate 23,425,050 of NC_087255.1, read as the reverse complement.
AAAAGATCAGATGTGATCAGATTGTTGTTTGTGAAAATGTAATGCATTATTAAATTGAAATGTAATGCATGAGTGATCATGAATTGCAATTTTTAGTGCAGCATTTTGTCTTTATCATGTGGATCTCAACAATGTGTTCATGACAGTCAGAAGAGGGGGGTAATATGACTTACATGTAGGTAGGTGAAGTACGTTGATGGTATAAAGGTCAACAGAACATTTAGCAACCCCTCCCTCCATCTCTACCCCCTCCCCCCACTTCTTGAGAGACTAAGCTTGGCTAGGCTGGGCAGGAATTAGCCTTACAGTTTTTTTTTAGAGGTTAGTCCTTTGGAACTTACAAAGCCAAGGGTGTTCTGCTATTTATGAGTGAGATAAGGTTTGGTTTCTTAGGCAAATTTCATGAGTTACTAAATTGAAATGTTATGCATGAGTGAACAGGAATTGTAATTTTAGTGTAGCATATTCATCTTGTGGGCCTCAGAAGTGTATTCATGAGAGTCAGATTAATGTGATGGTACATGTTATAAGCAACAGACCGAGATATGCTAACTTGCTAAGACTTGGTTAAAAGGGCATTCCTCTTCATTTTGTCCTTTTACAAATTAAAAGTCATATGTACCCTCCCTTCTCCACGTCCATTTCCCAGCCCCCCCCCCCCTCTCTCTCTTTCTCTGTCTCATTTCCTGGATTGTAGCCTATTCAAAACTTAACTGCCAAGTGACCGGTGGCTGATGGTCAGTTTTTTTTAATTTAATGATTACCAAGAAATTTAATGATTATGGTGATTAATGAAGTAATTTATTGAAAAAAAAACGAATGTTTGATTGGTCACATTGTACATTGAATGAGTTGATTTACTGATGAATTGTTGATTAAATGATTGATAGGAAAAAGTTGATGCCCCAATTCAGAATTAATCATTAAATCAACATTCTGCTCTGGACTTCACGTGTACATGACAATAGCCATCAGTCTCTCAACAGGAGGGGAGGGCGGGAAAGAGGGAGGGGGCGGGGGCTGAATGTTCTGTTGACCCTTGTTCCATCAACCTACTTCTCCCACTTAAGTCCTATCTCACCCCCTATTCTTCCGACTCCCATGAATACATTGCTGATATCCACATGATAAAGTTGAAATGCTGCCCCAAAAGAGATCCAAATGATAAAGTTGAAATGCTGCCCAAAAAGTGTAATTTATGTTCACTCATGCATCAAAGTTCAATTTAATAATTAAAAAAAATTGCTTAAGCAACCAAAACTGGTCACGGTTGATCATTAATTTATCACAACGCCTTTAACTTTGCAAGTTCAAAAGGATTTGCCTCTCAAAAACTGACATAAGTTGGAAGGCTAATTCCAGCCCACCCTAATTTTCATACCCTTTGTTTCAGTGGGCAGTGCTCGCTCAAGCATGAATAGTTTTCCAACTTTTTGGTGTTATTTGAAAGTTGACTTTATTGGCTTTCCATATATGTAAGTCTTTTCCCCCAAAGTGCTACATTTTTTATTTGGCAGCCATTTCAAAAGTGTATAGTTTTTTTTGGGACGCACTGTAGTGCTAGTAGTGATGGTGATGGTAATGATGTTGGTTGTGATGGTCTTAATGTTAAGTGCTGTTGATGGTGGTTGTAGTATTAGTGATGATGATTGTTATTGTGGTGTTAGTGGTAGTGGTTGTGATTATAAAATTGTAATGTTGTTGGTAGTGATGCTAATTTTGATGATGACAATGATGTTGGGGTTATGGTAGTGATGAAAAGGATGATGATGATGATGATTATGCCTATTCTTGTTGATTAAAAAAACAAGCCTAGTGTTTATGAAAGTACTATGCATTTATTCAAGATCTCTCTTTCACATTTCAGTCCCCTATCCCAGGCAGTGGTGATAACCCTGCCCTGCCCCGCCAAGACAGCAACTCATCCCTCTCCGGCCTCTCCCCTTTCAATAGCCACGGTGTCATTGGGGGTTCCAGGGGACCCAGCCCCCTCACACTAGGTATGAATGATACTATACCTATAGCAGCCGCCTTCACCGAATCTGTCAATGCGTACTTCAAAGGCAACGACCAATTCAAGTAAGTCGAAACCTCCAACGAAAAGCATTAATGCTGCTCTTGCAAGGATCCCCAAGCTGGTAAACCCAGGTGTTTCAAGAAAATATTTTCATTTAATCCCAAATTTCTATTGCAATATTATAATTGGTAGAGAAATTTTTAACAGTAGGAAATCAGTGTATATCATTTACAAATTTGCAATTACCGTAGATACAAAACATATGATTGATATATTTGCAATTGTTCATAAGTTTCTTACATCACCACATTCCTATTTTTTAAAACTCTTAATAAAATTGTAGGTTTACAAATGGTGGTAGTTAAATTAAATGCTGATAGAGAGACAGCATGATTGTTCATTTGACAATGCATTGGTCTTGAAAATCATGACCAAGGTTCAAAACCAGGTGGGGGTGTTTCACGAGACTGTGTGCAAAGTAATAATGACTAATGAACAACTGGAATATGAAGTTGTCAAACGGAATATTAAGATTCCAACATTTAATCAAGATTGATGTTACAATACTCTTATTTTAGGGGTGGGAGTTAGAATTTTTCATGTACTTGTATTATTGTATTCTTTTTTTTTTAAAGATATATATGCTGTACTCTATTCGTTATTTTGAAATATAATATACATAAAGATTGAAGGAGATATTCAAATGTCATATTTATTGTATTCACAAACTTTTTTCTGTTTTGATCTGTTTTCAGGTGCATGGTGAAGATCACTGGTGACCTGATGCTATCCTTCCCAGCAGGCATCATTCAAGCGTTGACCTGTAACCCCCAACCCGCCATGCTTGCCTTCAGAGTGAAGAACACTCATAGATTAGATGTTCTCCCGAATAAACAACTCATATCAGTGTAAGTTGATTTCTATTAATGGAACTTATTTACTCTGTTACTGCTTATGCTGCAGTCACATTTCCCCTACTGTGCTTTTGTGGTGAGGCGAAAATGGCCGTTTCATGTATTTCTATATGAGCCACCTACGTTAAGCTGTACAAAAATGATTAAAACAGCTGTTATTGACACGGTTGTAACAAGTCACTAAATTTTGGTTGGAGATGAGTCATTTACGAGTTCATGTCAGGTCAAGTCACTACGGTTCGAATAACAATACTAGTAGGGGACTCGAGTCATGACTTGATTGCAACCTTGGTTTTCGACTCGCCGTATGGCCACTAACTCACTCATTTGCTGTCTCTCACTTGTCATTCACTTACGGTACTCTCTCATTGTCTCACCTGCATAGCAGAGTGAGACTATAGGCGCCGCTTTTCCGACGGCGACGGCGGCATCAACACCAAATCTTAACCGAAGGTTAAGTTTTTGAAATGACAGCATAACTTAGAAAGTATATGGACCTAGTTCATGAAACTTGGCCATAAGGTTAATCAAGTATTACTTAACATCCTGCCTGAGTTTCATGTCACATGACCAAGGTCAAAGGTTATTTAGGGTCAATGAACTTAGACCATGTTGGGGGAATCAACATCAAAATCTTAACCTAAGGTTAAGTTTTTTAAATGTCATCATAACTTAGAAAATATATGGACCTAGTTCATGAAACTTGGACATAAGGTTAATCAAGTATTACTGAACATCCTGCATGAGTTTCACGTCACATGACCAAGGTCAAAGGTCATTTAGGGTCAATGAACTTTGGCCAAATTGGGGGTATCTGTTGAATTACCATCATAACTTTGAAAGTTTATGGATCTGATTCATGAAACTTGGACATAATAGTAATCAAGTATCACTGAACATCCTGTGCAAGTTTCAGGTCACATGATTAAGGTCAAGGGTCATTTAGGGTCAATGAACTTTGGCCAAATTGGGGGGTATTTGTTGAATTACCATAACTTTGAAAGTATATTGGTCTAGTTCATAAAACTTGGACATAAGAGTAATCAAGTATCACTGAACATCCTTTGCGAGTTTTAGGTCACATGACCAAGGTCAAAGGTCAATGGATATTGGCCATGTTGGGGTATTTGTTGAATTACCATCATAACTCTGTAAGTATATTGGTCTAGTTCATAAAACTTGGACATAAGAGTCGTCAAGTATCACTGAACATCTCATGCGAGTTTCAGGTCACATGACCAAAGTCAAAGGTCATTTAAAGTCATTGAACTTTGGCCGTTTTAGAGGTAATTATTAGATTGCTGTCATAACTTTCAAAGTTTATAGATATAGTGTATAAAATGTGGATATAGGGGTAATCAAGTATCACTGACAAGTTTTAGGTCACATGATCAAGGTCCAATGTCAATGAACGTAGTATTGTATCATTATATGAATGGTGTTTTTTGTGAAAAATTATTTAAATGGTGTTTTTCAAAGTCAGCACTGCTGCTATATTGAATCGCGTGATGCAGGTGTTTGTTTACCCTTTTCACTCACTTTTTCTCACTTATTTCCTCTCTCCCTCGCCTACTCAATTACACCTAATACTCACCTACTCAAACCAACCATTCACTCACTGAACAGTATTTTATTCATTATGTATAACTACGCTATCATCAATGTTTTCATATACACCCATAGAGATATTAATACCCTTCGAAATATAATCTGAGTTGAGATGATCATCATTCTCTTTATTCTTTTTTTTTGTCTCCATAGTGACGCTGCCCTGACGACGAGTGAGAGCACTGCCTATGTCTTTAACATGTCCAACCTTGTAACGTTATTACGCCATCAGGTAGAGAAGAACGCTGCAGCATCGTACTTCAATGTAGATATCCTGAAATATCAAGTAAGTGTGAACAATGAATCTTCCTTTCTACATTTCCTCTATTTCTTTCTTCTCATCTCTTCTGTTTTCTACCATCCTCTCCTTTCCTTTCCCCTTCTCTCTTCTATTCTCTCTTTTTTGTTCCCTATATCTTCTCTTATCTTGTATTATCTTGTCTCTTCTCTTCTTTCCTCGCACCTCTCCTTGTCTTGTATTATCTTGTCTTCCTACATCTCCTCTCCTCATCTTGTATTATCTTGTCTCTCCACTTCTTTCGACACATCTCTCCTTGTCTTGTATTATCTCATCTCTTCACTTCTTTTCCTACATCTCTTCTCCTCATCTTGTATTTTCTTGTCTCTTCTTTTCTCTTTTCACTTCTCTTCTCTCCTTTCTTTTCCTTTGTAAGGAATCGGGGGAATAGATATTGATGACGGTGGTGATGAAGTTGACAATGACGACGATGATGATGGTGATGATGATTCTGATGGTGATGGTGTTGATGGTAACGGTGATGTTGATGGGTTGATGATAATATATCTGACAGTGGTGGTGATTATGATGATAGTGGTGATGATAATATCCATGATCATGATGATGATTTTAATGGTAATGATGGTGATGGATGACGATAATGATTGATTTCAACCTCTCTTCCATCTCCAGGTAAAAGCAGACTCTGAAGGCAAGTCAACACCCCTTCATCTGTGCAGCTACTGGAAGTGTGATGCCACCACCACAGACCTGAGAGTGGACTATGCCTACAACGCTAGCTCCATGGACAAGGCCAAATCTCTTACCAATGTATCACTCATTGTACCGGTAGATGGAGGCGTCAAAGTCATGCAATCAAAGCCACCGGCTACATGGTAAGTTTGGGGAACCCTTCTGAACTTTACTTTTAATGTAATGAAATTGGTAAGGCTACGGAGCTATGTGTTATTGGATTAACCCTTCTGCTTCCTATTTTGTATGGAAGATACAAGACACAATATTGAGAAGATGGGTGAGAGAGAAAGAGAAGTGGGAGAATACAGAGCAGGAGGAAGGAGAAAGAAGAAGAAGGAGGAGAAGGAGAAGAAGAAGAAGAAGGAGGAGGAGAAAAAGAAGGAGGATGAAGAAAGGGGGGCAGAAATTGAAAATAGGTAGAAACAACATAGCAATAAAGGGAAGAGAAGAAAAAAAAAGAGAGTGAGGAGATTGGTTGGAGAGAAAGAGTGAAAAAAGAGCATAACACTAAATCTATTGGTTAATTTTCTTTCATGCCATCCGTAGGTCATCAGAAAGCAAGAGAGTTCTTTGGAAGATAGGCGAGATCCCGCCCGGCGGTGAATCCGGTACATTACGAGCGAAGTTTGAGCTGGAGGAGGGGCCCAGTAAACCGGCTACGTTAGCAGTACAGTTCAGCAGTGAGGGCGCCACGCTGTCGGGCGCAGATATTGAACTGCTTAACACCTTCTATAGATTGTCATTAGTCAAGAAAAGGTTCTGTACAGGTATGTTGCAATGTCTGTCTCTGAGGATCCAATTGCTTTAGTTCATGAAGATGTAGGTCAAAGACATTACAATAAGTCAATTCACTCTTTCCAACTCTCCTGCAATCCTTTACAAATGCCACAAGTGCCTTTCGTAACTGATCGGGAACATTTTTTTACCATTCAACAAATTTTCAACGACCAATACGAATGCCACGACTGATCTAATATGATACGATCTGACAAGATCACTATGATTACTCCACAATTAAGTGGAAACTAGGTATTAGGTACCTTGTCAAAAGTCTGTGTCATGTCTTTTAGCAGGATACCACTATAAAGCCCTTACACGTCTTTTCATAGCGGTTTCCTGCATTCTACATTGATGAAGTTTGAGAATTGGAAATGAATAGCCACTTGTATTAGAGATGCAATTCTGACTTTTTACAAGGTACCTTAACACTTACCCTACTTTCTATTGTCTTGAGATAGCAAATGAGAAAACAAATTGTGATTTAATAATAGAAATGTATAAATGTCATGGAGAGATTCAAGGTACATGTATATTGCATACGGATGACCTGATAATCTGGCAACTACCTCAGTAGTAGGTTCACTCTGTTTTCCTCAAAGTAAAGAATTGGAAGAGATGGGGCCTGCTAAATCTTTAATAAACACAAAATTGTTTTAAAAAGTAGTTCTGTCCAACTCACCTTTTGTTTCTGTTAGGTGTACTATGTGTTGGAATTGCTTTATTTTATTTCATTTTTTTTTAATACGAAAATTGTCAGATCTGCTTTTGGCTCCTTTAAATTATATTTTGTTGTGACGGCATATTGAATGTAGTAAGGAAATTTATTCAATTTTCTTTACCTTATCAGGAAAATATTTGTCGGAGAGCTAACAGTTGATGAAGGAGATATCATCGTCGCGCTTGGGTACTTTAGTTGAACCATAGCTGAGCTGTATGCTACCTGATATTCTCATCTATCATCATAGATGTTCATAACCAAATCAACAAACAGCATCAATTCCTAGTTGCATCTATGATGTCTTGACAGTAGCTGCAAGAATCTTCAAGAGTTGAAGGCAGAGTAGCTTGAAGAAGGAGAGGAAAGGGTACCCATTTATGATTGAATAATACCTCAGTCACATTTGCTCTACGGCGACCGTACGGCGAGTCGAAAACAGTTGTTTTATTTCATTTTTTTTTAATACGAAAATTGTCAGATCTGCTTTTGGATCGCGCTTGGGTACTTTAGTTGAACCATAGCTGAGCTGTATGCTACCTGATATTCTCATCTATCATCATAGATGTTCTCAACCAAATCAACAAACAGCATCAATTCCTAGTTGCATCTATGATGTCTTGACAGTAGCTGCAAGAATCTTCAAGAGTTGAAGGCAGAGTAGCTTGAAGAAGGAGAGGAAAGGGTACCCATTTATGATTGAATAATACCTCAGTCACATTTGCTCTACGGCGACCGTACGGCGAGTCGAAAACAGTTGTTTTAACATTTTTTGTACCAGCTACAAATAGGTGATTTGAATAAAAATGAAGAAAACGGCTGTTTTCGACTCGGCGTATGGCCGCCGTAGAGCAAATGTGACTGAGGTAGTAAGGGTTACTTCTTTAATACAGGCCATTTCATAACCTCAGTATGAATCTGTGGCTGTTGTGTACATGAAAAATTATACAAATTCGATCTACACGACTATAGATCCGGGCCCTGTTCCTTCATTCTTGGTGATCGATTGCACGGCTGATTTTACGATTGATCAAACACTATATTGAACAATGCAATCAGTCATATAAATCAGCCCCTTAATCAATCGCTAAGCATTATGTTGCATGGTCCTGGCTAAGGCTTGTCACAGATTTGAACACCTGTACTCTCAACCAGCTTTATCTTAGTAACATCTCTATTTAACTTATGAACTGCAGATTCGACATCTACGTCAAGGTTGCATATACAGATCAAGTCCATCATTATTTCATCCTCCAATTCTGCCATTGTTATCATGATTTTAGTTGCATTTCATGGTTGAATAAATATTGGATGCAACGATTTGATTCAAGAGCATGGCATGGAAACTACATGTGTTCTGTGAAAAACTAAGTTATATCCCTTTGGCTATACAGCCTAGATGGAAATTCTGTAATTCCCATTCACTTTGTATGTAGACCATCCACATCCAGACGGCAACGGGTCAACAAGTCTCATTTGTTGCTTGATATGGCTTGCAATGCGTAATATTCCATAAATAAACTGACAACTATTATACAATGTGTAGCTTCTCTGGAAATCAGCTAATGTACTCTTCGATTTGAAGTGAAATACGGTACATGAAAAATATGAACTATATCAGAAATATGTTAGGTACTCTTGATTTTTTTTTAAACTGAATGTGCAAATATGTATCATACAAGAGTGATTAAACATTATGTACAGCATTTATTTGTGAATTGAATGAAGTTACTGAAAAATTGATATTCATTAATCCATCATGTACGCTATTATGTCATTGACCAAAATGTTGCATTTAAGAGTTGTACAAATTAATGCAGATTTCTAGAAATTACAAAACATTTATGCCTTCAGCTGCTTAAAAGCAAAGCTTTGTATCTATATGTGAGATAAATTAAGCTTTTTTTTTAGTTAGTTAGGTTCAAATGCCTCTAAAATATCTTCTGTTCATTTATTGATTTACATCACTCTTTCAGAGAATGTGTTTGATATATGCACTGGTAATGTTTCCCTGTTTTGTTTGCAGGTATGTTTTTAAAAGATTATTTATATATATATAAATAAAATGTATATGGAGAGAGTAAGTGAGTGAGAGAGAGAGAAAGAGAGAGAGAGAGAGCACAAGAGCAAAAATCATTTGTAATCTAATGAGGCATTTAAAAGATAAATATGAATATCAATTTAAATTTCATATTTTCTTTCTAGATTATTTCTTCGAACTATCTCAGTTCGATAATTTTTACAGCAGTTTGTACTAGTTTATATTTTTTAGACAACTAGTTCTGACCAGAAGGTGAGCATAATTTTGAGGGAAAGGAATAAATAATTTCTCTTTGATTCATGTGTTCCATCAATCATTATAGGAGTGGTGCACTATATATCTCAGAGTTGTCGTACCATAGCTTTGTATACATACTGGACGAAAGTATGAATACACCCTATTGTGTATGTATATTACTAAGCTGTTATCGAGGGCATGTTCACTTATCAACTCAAAAGATTTAAAAGTCATTTCTTCACACTCTGTTGAAGCCTTGTAGTTCTTGGAAGGAAAAAAAGACTGAAAATGCTGAAATTTTCTAACAAAATATAACTGCCAATTATTGAGTCCATATGTATTATTATGACTGTTTTGAATCAAAATGTAGTTGTATAATTTTTTGGTTGGTGAATTTATTAATGAGTTTAGGTAGAAGGGTCACAAGTAGATTTTCACCTGGTTGTTGTCATGGTCATTGGGAAATTTCACATAACGGACAAGACACTAGACAGTTTCAATACAGAACACTTTAAAATGTGTTATATGAGCAGTGAGGAAAACAGTATCATAACGCTGTAATCGTTGCTGCTGCCACTAACGGTCGTAACTTCACCAGCATCATCATCACTATCATCATCATCTCTACCATTATTATCATCATCATCATCATCATAACTGTCATTATCTTCTTCATAATCATCAAGATCTTCATTTCCATTTGTCATCAGTATAGCAATCATCCTCTTCATTTCCATCTATCTATGTCATCATAACGATAATCAAAGCAGGAACAAAAGCTTCATCAACAATTAAAAGTTTGGGTGAATTAATTTAGAAAGTATCCACATTGATGTGCTCTGTTTGTAATGACATTCTTGTCAAGAGGAATTTAGAATGTGTAAAGTTATTCAAATTACACCCCCCCCCCAAAAAAAAAAAGAGAGAGAGGAACGTTTTGAAGTATATAGCATTCAGGGGCTGGCCCCTAATGCATGACATGTTTGAACACTTTTTACACAACAAAAATGAATGTGTGGCGTTCTGTTGTTCGTTATTAGCGGAGAGAGTAGGGTACATGTGTCTTACGGATGATTTGACATGTAGAACGAAGTGTTTTAAACAGGGACAAGTGTTTTGTTGAATTTTGTCAAACTTGAATGAATGATGCAAATATATCTACAATACACCTGTTATAATTTGGCATGGGTCATAAGGCTTTGTTTTTGTACCGCTTCCTTCCAGTTATTTGAAGGCGAGACCAGTGAAATTAAGAAATAAGAAAGAACTTCATTGTCAACAATGACTGAAAAATTACCACTTTAATAATTAAATGTCTTTATTTATGAATATACTTTCTCATGATATTTGATTTCAAACAAACTTTTAAACAACCAATTGAAAATTATATAGCCAAGTTTGATTTCTAAATCATAATTACTCTGCTGGACATCTGGGGCCCGTTTCATAAAGAGTTACAACCTTGATTTTGATTGGCTGCTGAGCCCTGTTACCATGGAAACTCTTTATGGAACAGGCCCCTGGAATTAAAGGGCCATCTAATGATCTTGTGGCAAAAAGCGAAGAATTGTATTAGTTGTAAACCAATATGGTAGCACAAATGTTACGGGTAGATAAATTCAAGCATGGAAATTGAGAAGTCCTCCATAGTCTAATAAACACCTCCTTCCTCCTAATTAATATATTCAGTTGTCATAGATTGTAATACCATTAAACCAGGGGCCTGTATCACAAAGCTTAGCAATGATCGTAGAACATTTTCCTACGACTGATTCCATTGACTACAATGTACAATCAATCGTGAAAATCAAGCATACGATTAATTGCTAACCTTTGTGTTACGGGACCCAGGAGCATGTTTTCTTTTGTACCTAATCTTTAGAATATGGTCCAGCATGGTCAAATCAGTTTAAGATAAACAATTTTGATACTTGCATACAGGAAAGTGAATGGAATTTACAACCACTAAATCCTCAAAGTAGCTTACTGACATTAAAAAAATGATTTGATAATGTTGCCAGGACTATGCATAATTGAACATTGTTTTTTTTATATAACATGGAAGTACCTAGACAATAACTGATTTTATGTTTTCAGGTCCTTCGTATTTGATGTTAAGCAATTTGAATGACCCAGCTGCTAATTGCTGGAATACTCCCCAGGGAGTGGAGATTGTTTAACAATATATGGAGAGAAAGTCAGAATCCTTAAGACTAATAGCCCATGTGCTAATGACCTTTAATATCAACTGATATTCCAAAACATGGAGAAGTCTTTTTGTGCATTTATAAGATCAGGCACTCATTAAGTAACTGAGGAGCCTCATGGATCACTTTTAGTAGTGAACATGCCTTTTCACCTGTACCTCTACATAGAGTATATGCAAAGATTAAATTTAAGTTAACTGTATATTTTACTCAGCCATCTCGTAATTTTTTTTTCATCATTTATAAACATCATGTCTACTCCCGATTCATTCAAAACAGAATTTAGTGCATGTTGAAGGAGACTCAATCTTATCTTGTAAAGAAATTTCAAGAATTTATGAAAAATGTGCACCATAAATATTGTAGTTGAATTTCTTGTGAAGCATGTAGGAGTTTGTCACGTTAGCTTGTATCGGATGAAAGATGGGGGATGTGACAGGGGATTCCAATAGGGGGGAGGCAAGTGGACTTCATTTTTTTAATCAATTGAATACAGGGGTAACACAAGGTTACACAGCCTATACCTCTCTTTTATGTCCTTTTCTCTATCTTCACTTTTCTTACACCCTCCCCCCTTATTTGCTACTTGAAAAATAGACCAGCCCCCACGCCCTCCCCTCGTGGCACCACCCCTGATAAAAGATATAAGCAGAGGATATCTGTCTCCATGCAATGGCTACTGACAATAAGTGCACCTTGGAATAGATCATCTCTTGATGGACACCACTTCTTACATGCCTGTTATTATCTTTTAAGGGATGATATTTCTATTTTGTTGATAATTCTTTTGCTTGAAGATTGAAGAGGTATATGAAGGGGCTTTAACACTGGAAAGTTATAGCTTTCATTATGCCAATTTAGCGTGTAATCATATTACTTTATCTTTAGGATTCAGATCTTGTTTTCAAGAAATAATTTGTTGTTATCAAATGCCAACTTTGCTCACTTAAAAACACTCATTTTTGCAAAGGGGTGGGGGCAAACTATTGTATAAAAATGATATTTAGATATTGCACAACAATTATTTATTTAGCTTATTCTATTTTTCATGTATTTTAATTTGAATCATATGAGGCTACAACTGCGGAGAGGTGGAAATCCTTCAGCCATTGGTAGTTGTAATATGTTGCCCCTAGCACTGGAATGTTAACTTTAAATGCCTCATCAAGTTGTTTAATATGTAATAGAAATGTCATTTATTTTTACAAATATATACTACAGCGTTACATTAAAAAATATTTACATACTACAAATTAGGAAATGGTATTCAGTCATAGATATATTTATCACATTTATTTCAACCTTCATGTCCTTGCCTAATTATGCATCCATATGCACAAATTGAAGAAAAAAAGAAAAATATACATCAATCAAATGAGTAAAGTTCCCGTTCAAAGTTTTATAATAATGATACTATTCAAATTTTATATAGTGCTTAAGACAATAGCATCAAAGTGCATTTGTATAAAAGGGGTGATGAATATTTTTTTTCAGTAATAGATATTTGGTGATGAAATTATCTTTAAAATGTAAGAAGTTGATTTCTTATGAGACAGTAAACAGGAAAACCATTGCCTCTCACTTTCCAATTTTTTTTCTTAACCACTAAAATATGTTAAGATTTTGATCAAATTTTCTATTTTCTTTACTGCTCGCTGGACTGTCACATTATATGTAACATAATGGTGTATAATTCTGTATTAGTATACACATTGTACAAATGATATATGAATATAAGATTATAGCATTTTCTGTGTGTGTATTTGAGATCACACACACTATAATATGTTTGTTAAAGTATGTATGTTATATGTAGATGTATGTCTGTGTGTAGCATAAATACACAGTGCATTGATTGATTGAATAAAGATTCAAGCAAGCTCTTGGGTTTCTTATACTAATCTTTGGTTTCCATCTGGTTATTTCACAGACTTTTTTGCCTGCTTCACAAAGTTAAAGCCCAGCGCACACTATGCAATTCGTTGCGATTCGAATTTCAAAGAAATTAGTAATGACGTTTGATATGAACATTCCAGTCAATAAAATATTTGCTATCACAATTCAGAATAGTGGTAGGACTACTGAAATCGAAATTCAGTCCAGTTCAAGCCTCCCTGTAGGGATAAAAGCAAATTCAATACCAAATTGTAATGACATCATCATCGACTGCTACATGAAGTCGATATTTACTTTATTCGACTTGTCCACAAAGCAAAATTATGATTTTATTATTCATGACATTATGCCAAACTGCAAATGAAATAATTTACCTCTTGGAACTTTCACATTTATAACAAAATGCGATTAATTAAAAAACCGCATGGGATGGCATAGTGTGAACTGGGCTTTAAGTGATTGCTTGTGCTGTTGATTTGTATGAGTGATACTAATTAGTGTGATCAAGTATGAAAGTCAGCCAAATGATCGATTGCTGTATTTTGTGTTAAGGGGCCTTGATGTATTTTTTTGTCATATTCTACCACCTGAATTTAAAGCAGATACGAACCAATAGCGCCATCTCGACTCTTCAACTACTCATACCCGGCCAATTTCTTGACCCATAAAAAAAAATACAGAGACAATTAAAATTATTCACATTCGTGTAGAATTTGCACAGTAAATTATTGATAAAGATGATTAAATAACAGAAAATGCATTGATGAAATTATTCATGATAAAACTCTTAAAACACGATGAGTTCATTGTTTTAAAATCAATTCACAATTACCAAGCATGTAGATTAAACTTTTAAGAATTTTCAAATTATTTCAGATAAGATTTCTAATATTTATTGAGCACACGTACACGATTTGGGAGGGCACTGTTTTCAAATCTGTTTGTCTTGCATTTGAATTCAATATATTTCTTTGCATTTCGAAAAAAATTTGAGGAGGTAACCAAGACTGACATAAAAAAAAAATTTCAAAAGAAATAGCAAAATCTTGAGTGTTTCTCTTCGGGGTAATAGAGTTGATAATCCTAGCTCCCGGTCCTAGCTCTACCAAAGGATCCGTAGTATCCGTAAGCATCAATCCGCATACAGACATGTATACGCAGGTCCGTAGCGGGAATTTTGAAAATATCAAAATTTTGCTGCGGATGAAGTTGTAAGATAAATTATATCCATTCATTTAGTTGTTTTTTTTTCCTCTAAGGGTATTCATTGCATAATGATTAAAGAATATTCCATAATACTTTGCTATGTACGCATGATCATGATGGGGCAGACTATTTTGTAATGTATGATCTTGAAAGACACGAGGGACTGTGGCAGGGATAAGGACGATAGCTATGTTGTTTACATTGTTGAAGTCATTCAAGAGTCTTCTAGAACATGTAAAATTGGACTCTTTAAAGGACAAGTCCACCTCAACAAAAAGTTGATTTGAATAAAAAGAGAAAAATCTAACAAGCATAACACTGAAAATGTCATCAAAATTGGATATAAAATAAGAAAGCTATGACATTTTAAAGTTTCGCTTAATTTCACAAAACAGTTATAATATTCACATCCTGGTCAGTTTGCAGATGAGGGGACAGATGACATCACCCACTCACTACTTCTTTGGTATTTTATTATATGAAATATGAAATATTCAAATTTTCTCCCTGTTGTCCTGTAAAACAAAGTTTTAAGTTTTATTCCTCCCTGAACATGTGGCGTTACCATTGTTTTAACATTTTATGGTTCAGTCAAAGTTGGTCCAGTAAAAATTAAAATACTGTATAATATAAACAATAAAAAACAAAAGAAATAGTGAGTGGTGGACATTGGCGGCGGAAGCCAACAATTTTAGGAGGGGACGCAGGAAACAAAATTGACAAGCAAAAAAAAAAAGAAAAAAAAAGGTTAGCAACCAAAATTTCAGGGAGGGAATACCAAAAAATGTTGACAAGCAAAAAAAAAAAAAAGGTCATCAACAAAAAATTTAGGGGGGGGATCGTCCCCCACCTCAAATTTAGGGGGGACACGTCCCCCCCCCCCCGCTTCCGCCGCCTATGGTGGTGGACATCATTGACTTTCTCATTTGCATGTCACCAAGTTGTGCATATAACTGTTTTGTGAAAAATAAGCAAAAATTTAAAATGTCGTAACTTTCTTATTTTACATCCGATTTTGATGAAATTTTCGGTGTTATGCTTGTTTGATTTTTCCCTATTTATGCAAACCAAAATTTTTCTGGGCTGGACTTGAATTTAAGAAAGAAGCAGAATGTTCTTTTCAAAGACAACACGAGAAGCTTCCAGTATATACAGTGCGTATCAATAAAAACGCCGGTTTCAAGTTATGATGTCTATAGTTTAATGTTCATACGATTGGATAGTCAACTATCCCCAAGCCCAAACCTAAACTCTTTTAAATTTGAGTTCAAAAGGTTGTTTGGCATCATCTGTGCCTAGGAGGCGAAAAGCGAACTATGACCCGTAGGTCTCTCCCCTGACAATGAGTGATAATCATCCACGATCCTCAATTAAAACTCTTAATCAATCAAACACACAGTTTTGCATCATGAGTAGCCACATGCATGCCTTTCGTTTTCCAGTTGATCATACAGTGAGATTCGTTGTGATGACTGCCGGGATGAGATGACGTTTGATCTTTCATTTTCTCATTTTCGATCCTTTCCTTTCATCTTCTTTTGTGAAATATTCATTTAAATGTTTTTATGCTGTTCAAGTTAATCTTGTACCTGATTTTTTTGGGGTTCTATTCATAAGAATGCTTCCCAATGCTTTTGATATAGGACTCAACAATCTCCGCTTTTTAGCAGCGCCCCCCACCTGTTAGGAGACTTATGCTCTTATCAAGATGTTCGAAACGGGGTTCGAAACCAGACATATCGTTGGAAATGGAAAAAAAAGGGAACTGGCGGCCCGGAATGATTTGTTGCAGGTTACACGGGCATAATTACCACTGGCAGGCAAAAGATATTCATTTGAGCCAACCCATTCTCACTTTTTAAATTTGATATTGCTGATTGACGAAAATGAATGAAAATGATTGACAATCTAACACTGATTATAGGGAGGGTACCTACTGAACTTCCTTTTTTCCAAATTGGGAAGATATATCACCACTTTGGAACTAATTTTTTACTGTCGGAATAATTAGGACCGTTTTACTGTCTCAAGTGATGAATTTAACCCTGTCAGGTGTAGTCTTATTTCATTTTAAAAATGAGCCGGTCGAGGTACCCTTTTCTGGTCAGACATGGAATGTCAGGCTATCCTCAGGTAGTACATGCAACCCTCGAATTCTCTCCTTATTTTTATGGATTTTTTTAAAGTGCCACTTTAACACACGAGTCTATGGGAAATATTTTAGGCCCGTGATAATTGCAGGGCTTTAGGGAGGCGGGGGCGGGGGCAATGAATTGTTGTAAAAAAATACTCAGTATATCACCCCTTTTATACCCCTAACACATGGTTGTAACATCGTTATGTAATCCAATAACCCCAAGTTATTTCACACTATATATTTTGTCAGAGAAATGTTTACCTATTTTGTTATTCACTGTTCTTTTCGTGTGTCATGATATCATGGTTTACCGAAGACTTAAAAAAGATCTAAATTAAGGTCACTTGCTCCGGCGACAATAAAATTGTTCCGCTACAAATTTCACACACTGGAGCGACCAACTCAACCCACTACCTATCCTAAGCATGGGCTTCAATCGGTGGGGGACGGGGGGGGGGTGTCCCCCCATGATTTTTTCAGGGGGGACACAATATAAAATGCCCCCCCCCATGTTTTTGCCCGGGGGGCCAGTCAAATATTTAGCTGAACACACGCGTGACCAAAAAAACGCGTTTAAAGGGGTGTTTTTTCAGTTTTGGACGCGTCCGCGCGTGGACTCGTTACTTAAGGGTATAAAAAAACACAGATTTTCAAGAACTGAAAGGGTGGTTTTGAAAGACTGGTCAATGGTCAAACGTATTTAGGGTATGTTTTTTCCCACTGGCTTTTTCCCCCGAGGTCATATTTTGGCGACATCTTGTTCAGGGGCCAAAATTTGTAAATAAAGCCCGGGAAAAACTTGTTTAGGGGGTTATTTTGCACACAGAGAAAACTCGTTAAGGGGGTGTTTGGAAATTTCTTGGTCACGCGTGTGTACAGCAATAAATTTGACTGCCCCCCCCCCCCGGGTATTTTTGTCACAAAAGAAGTGTGACCATCGGGGGGGGGGGGAATATGTGCATACCTTCTCAAGGAAATGAGAGTTGATTCCCCTTAAAAAATATAAAGAAAAAAAAACAACTGTCATGTAACTTTTCGATGCAATTAACGGTGGGTAAATTCGCATTCAAAGGCAGCGCAGCTAGCCGTCTATGAGCCGTTCCTGTACGTACGACGCCGACGGGGTACACGCGAGCACCCACATGGAGACCCGCACGTGCGTGGTGGTTTTTTTTTTCATGTGGGTATGCACGGCATGACAGCATAGGCGGATCCAGGGGGGCCCGAGGGGCCCGCCCTTACAAAAAATTCCTGTAGTACTCTGTGATATGTACTGCAGGAAGTATCGCAGGAAAGTACTGCAGGAATTACGTGCACGTAATTTGGGACGGTACTACAGAAATGTACAACAGGAGTACAACAGGTCCGTGTCCTGTGATACTTCCTGTGGTAATAACCGCATAAGTATGGCAGGAAGTATGACAGGACACGATCACCACAACCGCTACAACAGCTACAACCACTACCACACCACTACTAGTACTACAGGACAGTATCACAGGAATATCACAGGATAGTATCACATGATAGTATGACAGGACAGTATGACAGGACAGTACTACAGGAATTCCGCAGACCAGTATCACAGGGAAGTACTACAGGACAGTATCGCAGGACAGTACTACAGGAGTACCACAGGCTTCTGGTACTGTGTCCTGTAGTACTGTCCTGTGATACTGGTCTGGTATTCCTGTAGTACTGTCCTGTGATACTGGTCTGGTATTCCTGTAGTACTGTCCTGTGATACTATCCTGTGGTGATAAATAGTATCACAGGACAGTATGACAGGACAGTACTTTAGGAATTCCGCAGACCAGTATCACAGGAAAGTACTACAGAACAGTACTACAGGACAGTACTGCAGGAATACCGCAGGCTTCTGGTACTGTGTCCTGTAGTACTGTCCTGTGATACTGGTCTGGTATTCCTGTAGTACTGTCCTGTGATACTGGTCTGGTATTCCTGTCCTGTGATACTGGTCTGGTATTCCTGTAGTACTGTCCTGTGATACTGGTCTGGTATTCCTGTAGTACTGTCCTGTGATACTATCCTGTGGTGATAAATAGTATCACAGGACAGTATGACAGGACAGTACTTTAGGAATTCCGCAGACCAGTATCACAGGAAAGTACTACAGAACAGTACTACAGGACAGTACTGCAGGAATACCGCAGGCTTCTGGTACTGTGTCCTGTAGTACTGTCCTGTGATACTGGTCTGGTATTCCTGTAGTACTGTCCTGTGATACTGGTCTGGTATTCCTGTAGTACTGTCCTGTGATACTGGTCTGGTATTCCTGTAGTACTGTCCTGTGATACTGGTCTGGTATTCCTGTAGTACTGTCCTGTGATACTATCCTGTGGGGATAAATAGTATCACAGGACAGTATGACAGGACAGTACTTTAGGAATTCCGCAGACCAGTATCACAGGAAAGTACTACAGAACAGTACTACTGGACAGTACTGCAGGAATACCAAGAGACCTTACCGCAGGACAATTCCTGCAGTACTGTCCTGTGGTATTCCTGTGATACTGTTCTTTGATATCTTCTGTGGCATTATTGGTCTCATCCTGCAGCCTTCTTGTGATACTGTGGTAATCCTGAAGGGATATTCTTGTTGATTTCCTGTGACAATCCTATGGTATTGTCCTGTAGTAGTCTGTGCGATTTTCTCACAACACCGTCCTGCACTGGTTTGTTAGGCGTAGTAGTTTGTAAGAATTTCCTGTGATCCAGCACAACAACTTTGACATCTTGACTAATGAAAAGAGGGGTGAAAAAACCCACAAATTTGCAAAGACGTTAAAAGCATATTCACATACCTTTATTATGTATGAGTTGTACTATGCACAGTATAGAACATCTTTGATATCATAAATGACTGCTAGAATAATGCAGTAACATTTCATCTTTAGGATAATACATGTACAAAGATTTATATCCACCAACATTGAGATGCCACATGAACTACTTTCACTATTCATACATTGCTGCCATTTTGAGATCACATAAAGAAAGCTAGATTCGACCCAGAATCCTTCCCTCTAACACAACATTAAGCGATTATTATTAATACCTTGGTCACATTCCTTGACCGGTTGCCTTACGGCGAGACAAAATCAGCAGTTTTAGGTATTCCTGTACAAACCACCCACGTGTAGCTGGTAGTAGCTGGTACAAGGATGATTAAAACTGCTAATTTTGACTCGACGTAAGGCCACGAGCCGGCGAATGTAACCAAGGCTTAACCAGTATTATGGTTGCAAAAAAACCTGTAATAGCTGAGCAATTGCATTTTCCCCTTCTTGTCAACACCCGATTGGCTTAATACTAAAAGCAGAACATCCTTTACTCAACCATGTTATGAAACAATGGATAACCACTTCTGCATGTACAGATAATGCATGGTGCACATACAGTAAGGGATGAAATTATGATGTGTTGATCACCAGTATAAACTTAAAGTACATGAACGTAATCATAATCACTTCATTTTGCTTAGAATTCACTTAAGTCCATAAATACTGAAAGATATTTTTGAATGAATTTCACATGATTTAGAATGTTCACCATAGGTTAGAAAAAATATGAACATAAGATTACTTTGCCAAAACGTAGATCAAATCTATTGAGACATTAACCTTTTTGACATTGAATAGGCATATCATTGTTTTACACAGTCTTCTTGTCTAAGAATTGCTCCAACTACGTATTGAAGGGTTATATATGAATGTAAGCATGAGCCCATCATAAACACAAAATTGCGGCATGTAATTTGATTTGCTACATGTCATAATTGATAACTAAATGACGTTCAATACTTGATGTTGCTACATAAAATAATTAAGGTCATGTGGCAACGTGAATTCATACCTACTCGAGCCATTTAGTAATTTCAATTAGTGTATGACCTAATTAATTATGACATATAGCTCAAAATTGACCAATTTGATTGACCTCAATTATTTGAAGTAGCAACATCAATTATTTAACATAAGCACTCTCAATCGACGTGGAGTAACTATTCTTTAGGTCATGTTACTATTCGAATTGGAACATGTTATTGTTTAGGTCATGCAGCAATTCAAATTACTTGCTCAAGTAAACAATTACAATTGTAATATCACGCAAAATGAATTAGCTGTACATGACATAATTCTGTTTTTTGATGGGCTTATGCTTCCATATATTAAGTAAATAGCTTTAATTCTTAATGATTATCCAAAAATTCATATACATAAAATAAACCAATATGAAGAGCATCATATCCAAAGTGATCACCAGTTCACCCAATGTTACAGTACAAAAATAAAAAGCTGATTTTCTTATGTACTTTCACACACGTTATACATGTGCACTGTATGTCACTTGACCCTGGCAGACAATAGAATTGACAAGCAGTGAGTCCTACATGTACATGTAGCTGCCTGGTTTGCATACTTTAATGTTGTATGAATTTCAATCATGGCCATGTGCTGTTTATACACTAAATGGAGGGATCTTGTCATAATGTTATGTCAATTAAAAACTAAATAAAATCCCAATTATCCTGAATAGACTAGCCCCCTTGCAATGGACATTGTAATCTTGTTTTCTTTTACCTTTCATTATTTTTGAAAATTTTCATACAACTAGGGCTGGGACTAAAACCCGAGTACCCGGGTCCCGCCCGGAAGCCTTGGGTACCCGGGTAGAAAAATCAATACCCGATACCCGAAAATTGCTCACCAGTATAATGTACATGTATTTGATTTGTATTGCGTAGTGTAAGACATGATTGTAACTCATCACAAAAGTACACAAGCCTCATTTTGAATTTCACCAATTACCCTCTAAATATCCATAAATATACAAGTTTTCAAGTGATGATGATGTGACCGAGATCGTTCAATCATCGCCATGTTTCTTTTGCAGCGCAGTGACGTCATCCAGCCACTGCGACGCAAACCAATTTATGAATGAAAATATAGTAAGCATGCGCATTGCAAGCCTCAGCCCCACTCAGTATTCCGTCAAAACAAGTCTGCAATACTCTGTCACCTCATACCAAAATCGACCTACGAAGCGCCAGCCAATCACGTTCTTGTTACCATTTTTAGTTCATCATAAACCGAAAATGGGAACACGATCGTGATTGGCTGGCGCATTTGACGCTCCGAAACCCTGAAATCAATTGACTTTGTTCACGTAGCGATACAAACTCACAAACACGATGTAATATCGACGCTACTTCGTAAGATTTTGACGGAAAAGCAAGAAGTAATAAAAATTTGCTTACCTGTGCAGTATCGGTGAGAAAACCTTTTATAATTCATATGAAATATAGGAAAGTGGAATTCTAGGTCGATTTTGGTACGAGGTGACAGAGTATTGAAACTTAATTGTTTCGATTGAATACTGCGTGGGGCACGGGAGGCTTGCAATGCGCATGCTTACTATATTTTCATTCATAAATTGGCTTGCATCGCATTGGCTTGATGACGTCACCTATGGGGTTTTTCCACCTTTCATATTTCAAGTGACATGATTTTCGGGTACCCGCCCGAAAATTACCACGGGTACCCGAAGAGAAAAAACCCGAAAGTCCCAGGCCTACATACAACTCTTTGGTTTTTTTTTATACTTTATCAAAGTTTTATGATTATAAATGTAATTAAATAATTTGACTTTAATCTTGATAAATGTATATTACTGGTATACTAATTGTGAATTTTTAGCAAGAAACAGTATTTGTGTTGGATTAATACCATAAAAATGTTGCAAAATTTCGGAACAGCGTACCCAGGCATCACAAATTTGGTCTCAAAAGATGTGCAAGACTTGAAAGTAAAAAGGCAGCTAACAGCCTCCTAGTTATTAACCCTCAGTTAAATTGGACCAATTTGACCCCCCCCCTTCCAAAAATTTTGCGACCATGCTGTCGCACAATTTTTTTAAAACATGCCTCTTTCTAGTCTTGTGCATCTTTTGAGACCAATCTTGTGTCACCCGGTACGTGGTTCTGTAATAACGTGACATTATGTAAGTACATGTCATACCAAAAATTGCTCAAAAACGTGATTTTGTGTACAAAGTCAATGCAATAGAGGAAAAAGTATGATTTTGTATTCTAATTACGCATAAATTAGTATTATCACTTAATAACAATTTGCGTGAAATAATTTACAATTTAATTTTGTAAATTATGCCCTAGACAACCCATGTGCCAATGTAAGACGCGATTGTGCGGTCGAGATCTCAAGGGAGGGGGGAGGCCCCTGGAAACCCCCTCCCCTCCCCCCCTTCCCCGGCCATATCAACTCCCAAAATACCCTGGCCTTAGTTGACTTTCTGGCTCCTCTTGAGTAGTCACCATTCATTGGACAGCTTGTTTTTATCCACGTCTGTATAGCACGAGGCAGCTTAATCTGTAGAAAAAAAAAACACGTACCATTACGATAACATGAACATACAAGAAATACAATAAATAAAAATACAAGAAATAAGGTGTTTTGCCACCATCTAGATCTCTTTTCACAAGTACATACCTATCGGATCATGAGGTCCTTGCGGCTATCTCTCTTAGCATATTCTTGCTTATAAAGCAAACTAAGCCGAAGAGTGACAAACAATTTATAATGCAAACAAATTGTCATAAGCACATATTGAAACTCTTTAATAAAAAAATGAAGAATAAATCTACATCTTCTAACAAGGATTACACTGTATGCCACTGCATGAATACAATCTGCTTAATTTTGCAATTATAATATCTACTGAAGTGAATGCCTACATAATCACCTTTTATGAACTCCAACCTTGTCTTGTACATGATCATGGCCTTTTCTGTGTACACCTGTAGTATCTTTCCCACATAATGCTGGACTTGTTGCTCGATCATCCAGAGATCCATCTTTGAATCTTTAATGAAATAAAATGAATTTGAGTGACATAGTAAAATTTTATTTGCAGATTAATAAAAATACATGATGATAAAAATACATGATGATAAAACTTCTTCATTTCCATATTTCAGTGTTACAATTCAGGTGCAAAGAGTCATATTCTTTAATAATATTCAACATAAAATCAATGAAAACTAGTGCTGTTGTCGATAGGCCTCATATCGACATTGATGTCGACATACAAAGGATTTTCAAAATTCCGACATGTCGACATGCACGCACCCACATCGACATGTAAACATAAAATAAAAAGGGGTCTAGCCTACAGTCACGAGTGTAAAGATTAGCTGAAAAGTTAGAAGCATTTATCCACAGTAATTGGCGCGATTAAAAGGTTTATTCAGCTTAGCAGCGCATTAAATGAAAAAAGAATACCTGCGAGCTGTGCGGCAGTAGAAATACGTCAGTGCAGGGCCGGCCTGCCCGATCGAGCCGCCCTCGATATCCCGCTATAGCGAGCGTAGCGAGAGTAGCATTCACCGTACCCATCCACGGAAATATGTACCCATCGCGCGCTATTCACCGTGCTTGATAATACGTTGCTCCTCAATGCATTACTTTTCACATAAACGTGAACAGCAGCGAACACGTGTTTTTGTCAAAGTTGTGACCGCAGCAATTGAGCGCTTACTTCATATCACGAAGTCACAGAAAACTTCCCTTCATTCGTTTGGAGATCGTTGCACGGACGCCTCGGAAGTGATACTGAAATTATCGGTCGATTTTCATTATTTTTCATTGTCAAATTGAGGAGCTTGCGTTTGCAGCACATGGTACCAGCGTATACTACGCAATGATCACTGTTGTAATTGGTGATTCTCAAATTGGCTACGAGTGTTATTGCGCAATGCTTTCGAGACCGGATCGTGGTACAAAAACTTGATTCTCCAGAAAAAAATGTGGATTAAATCGGTGATTTTAGAAGTGAATTCACTCCAGCTTGGTAAAAAATATGTTTTCCCGAACTGAGCCTGTATTATATAGATCTAGTGTGGGGATATCACTCGTGTCAAGGTGAATATATTTGATTGAGAGTGTTGTTCCACGATCGAATGCTTTTTTTATGTTAGGGAGCCCAGGCTAAATTACGGTCCCTTTTTCATGTCGACATTGTCGATGTCGAGATTAATTTTTAAGCGACATGTCGACATAGATTTTTGTTCCCGACAACAGCACTAATGAAAACATTAAAAGTAGAGGAGCATTTTAACCTTACTCACAGTCTGTTATTGTCGCTAAAGTCTTTACAATAAGAAGATTGGACACTTTGCCGACATCGCGTAATGCTTTGCATCGATTTACATGTATAATAGTCTTTGTGCCTAGTCTTTTCTATGTAGTGTCTTTAATATGTAGATAAAACATGCGTCCTTTAGCTAATTAGACGAACAATTTTGGAAATTAAAGACGGATCCATATTTTATCAACCGGAAGAGAAATTAGTGCTTAAATGAAGCTATTTGAGGGATATTGATGATATTTAGGGTGAATTGACTTCACATCTTTTCGTAAGTTTGTCATGTTCATAGAAGGCCGGACTTGATTTTATAGAAACCTCTTTTAAATTTGTGGGATTGCCTACCTCGAGTGAAGTTCGTGCAGGCTCCACTCCACTTCACTATTGCTACACTACGCTCCACCTACCCAAACTTTGAGACCGTGAACTGGATCTGATATTCCGAGTGACAAAAAGTGGTATTTTATGGGGGGGATATAAAATTCATGCAACATCACGCTCTTTAAAAAAATTAAAACTAATATTCTTCCTGCACACAAAGTTTCACTTCTTCCCCATGCCTCTATCCGTCTCAAAATTGATGATTTAGAGCCAACATGAAGTTTCTCACACGTATCAATATTCAATACATCGCATGCGCGTGAGGTCGGTCGGGTCAGACCAGACCCGGTATATCGCGCATATTGCATCCGCATGCAATGTTTTGAAATCGGCAGCGAATTATAAATATGTGTGAGGAACTTCATGTTGGCTCTAAATCACCAATTTTGAGACTGATAAAAGCATGGAACTAAATGAAACTTTGTGTAAAGTAAGAATATTAGTTTTAATTCTTTTTAAAAATCAAGATGTTGCATGAATTTTATATTCCCCACCCCCATAAAATCCCACATCTGTCACTCAGAATATCAGATCGAGTTCATGGTCTCGAAGTTCGAGTAGGTGGAGCGTAGTGTTGTGTAGCCGTAGTTAAGTGGAGTGGAGCCTGCACAAACTTTGCTCGAGGTAGGGATTGCCATGCAACTGTTGACATTGTACACAGCGGCACGTAATACACCCATCGGTGCTCTCTTGGCTTTCCATGTGATGCCACTACCGTCTATCATTAAGAAAGAAGTTGACAGGTTGAAGGTTTGGAGGTGTCATAAATATTTACTATTTAGTTAGGTTGTTGTCCAAAATCTGGCGCTAATGCAGTTTCGCACCGGCCGATTACCAGCAAACCTCATCACCAATACTTGTTCCCAAATGTCATGACAAGTCTCTCAGTCACATTTTAATGTCAATATACCCAATACTTTACAAAATATCGTAATCGAGAACGGCTGTATTTCGGCTTTGATCTCAACGTCGTTGAACTAATCCGTAGACATCGCTTCGCGGATCACTCGGATTCGCCGTGCGCAGTATGTTGATATGGACTGAATTTAGCAACCAAATCATGTGAACATGTGGCAAACGAACTGCCAGCATGCCGCATGTGAATCTTTTGGTTGCATAACTTCAGTCCATATCAACATGACGGCGAGCGGTGAAGCCAAGCGAAGCGATGTTTGACTGAGGATTCGAACGATCGATGCCTTCAAGATCACAGTCAAAATACAGGTGTTACCGCTCGCAATATTTGGAAAAGCGGCGCTAATGCAGTTTCGCACCGGCCGATTACCAGCATACCTCATCACCAATATCTGTTCCAAATGTCATGACAAGTCTCGCAGTCATATTTCGATGTCAATATACCTACTCCTTTTCAAAATATCCTGATCGGGAACGGCTGTA
The DNA here is from genome assembly GCF_037042905.1 of Lytechinus pictus. Taxonomy (NCBI): domain Eukaryota; kingdom Metazoa; phylum Echinodermata; class Echinoidea; order Temnopleuroida; family Toxopneustidae; genus Lytechinus; species Lytechinus pictus. The sequence goes on along the minus strand of NC_087255.1, from coordinate 23,398,335 downwards.
TTTCGGCTTCGATCTTGACCTCGTTGATCTAATCCGTAGACATCGCTTCGCAGATCGCTTGGATTTGCCATCGCTGTAATGTTAATATGGACTGAATTTAGCAACCAAATAATGTGAGCAAAGCGGTGTTTGACTGAGGATTCGATGTCTTCGAGATCGCAGTCAAAATACAGCCGTTACCCCTCACAATATTTGGGAAAGCAGTGGGTATATTGATATCGAAATGTGAACCAAGAGACTTGTCATGACATCTGGGAACAAGTATTGGTGATGAGGTATGCTGGTAATCGGCAGATGCGAAACTGCATTAGCGCCGGAAAAGCAGTGGGTATATTGACGACGAAATGTGACTGAGAGACTTGTCATGACTAGCCTGGAGGCATCTGGGGAGTAAAATTATTTCTACTATACGTAGGCTTAGCACATAAATATTTATTGGCTAATGCAAGTATTTTATAAGTTTTTTTTTTTTAATTGGCACTGCTCATGATATCGTCGCCCTCTCTTATACACGTCTTTTAACTAGGCTACGAACAAAGAAGGAAATATGGCGACAAGATCATCGGTGAGTATCTGCTCATCTTCTCACATGATTTTTCTTAATATTTGTATTATTTTTCGTGTAAAAAACTTTATAAGTGCCTAATGGGGGGAAATGAACTTCTTTTCCATTTACAAAATTGAGTGATAAGCAAGTTAAATAAATCAAATATTTTGGAGCAACATTGTTTTCTAAAAAAACTCTCCTTCGTGTGGCCCAATGCCTTGCCAGGCATCATGGGGAGTAAGCCTACATATACATGTAGTAGAAATAATTTTACTCCCAGACACCTCCAGGCTAGTCATGACAAGACATGATTTGGGACAAAGTATTGCTAGCCTATTAGTGATGAGGTATGCTAGCACTGTAATCGGCGGGTGCGAAACTGCATTAGCGCCCCCGATCTTGCCTTTCTTGAAATGGTTAGCGGACAAGTAGCTTACTATCTTTGATTTAGTCAAGAAGTTAGACTTACGACGGTGTTGAAGCCTGGAGGCGTTTGGGGAGTGAAAGTAATATACTGTACGTATGGTCACTCCCCTTACGCCTGGCATTTGTACTTATAGGCTCCCACACACCAAAGAAAAATGCAACTATAAAAATGCGCCAAACTGCTAGTTATGTTTAGATTCTAGTTTTAACACTTCTGTACATGGGTAAAAATATTGGTTGGCAACGTTTGGCAAAAAATGGATAGTTATGGTTACAAAATGATGCCAGAATTATATGAATTAATAAAAGTAGAAGAGAGTTTACTTACACTTGTTGACATCGCCATCTTTGTAAATGCAACCTAGTTACGTTATGCGTATAGAGGGCGGCAAAATCATGAGCGGTGCTAGATTAAAAAGTGCTAAAATGTCCCACTTCTAGTGCTGTTGTCGGAAACAAAAATCAATGTCGACATGTCGCTTAAAAATTAATCCCGACATCGACAATGTCGACATGAAAAGGGGACCGTAATTTAGCCTAGGCTCCCTAACATAAAAAAAGCATTCGATCGTGGAACAACACTCTCAATTAAATGTATTCACCTTGACACGAGTGATATCCCCACACTAGATCTATATAATACAGGCTCAGTTCGGGAAAACATATTTTTTACCAAGCTGGAGTGAATTCACTTCCAAAATAACCGATTTAATCCACATTTTTTGTACCACGATCCGGTCTCGAAAACATTGCGCAATAACACTCGGAGTCAATTTGAGAATCACCAATTACAACAGTGATCATTGCGTATTATACGCTGGTACACATGTGCTGCAAACGCAAGCTCCTCAAATTGACAATAAAAAATAATGAAAATCGACCGATAATTTCAGTATCACTTACGGGGCGATCCGTGCAACGATCTCCAAACAAATGAAGGGAAGTTTTCTGTGACTTCGTGATATGAAGTAAGCGCTGAATTGCGGCGGTCACAACTTTGACAAAAACACGTGTTCGCTGCTGCTCACGTTTATGTGAAAAGTAATGCATTTAGGAGCAACGTTTTATCAAGCACGCGATGGATGGGTACGGTGAATGCTACTACGCTACGCTCAGCTCGCTATAGCGCTAGATATAGATCTAGAGCGAGTCGGGATCGAGGGCGGCCGGCTCGATCGGGCAGGCCGGCCCCACACTGACGTATTTCTGCTGCTGCACAGCTCGCAGGTATTCTTTTTTCGTTAAATACGCTGCTAAGCTGAATAAACCTTTTAATCGCGCCAATTACTGTGGATAAATGCTTCTAACTTCTCAGCTAAGCTTTACACTTGTGACTTTAGGCTAGACCCCTTTTTATTTTATATTTACATGTCGATGTGGGTGCGTGCATGTCGACATGTCAGAATTTTGAAAATCCTTCGTATGTCGACATCAATGTCGATATGAGGCCTATCGACAACAGCACTACCCGCTTCAATCACTGAACTAGAAATACGTGGAAGTCGTGTACACCCAAGCAAAACATCGCCAGCGAACTCGATAAGTGACCGCCGCCATTTTGCTAGGTCAATTGTTCGAGAATGCGCCGTAGAAGGCAAGATGCAATATGTTTTCTCTTTGTATTTCTAACTTAGTTCAGTGGTTGGACATTTTAGCACTTTTTAATCTAGCACCGCTCATGATTTTGCCGCCCTCTATATGCGTTACGTAACTAACTTAGGTTGCATTTACAAAGGATCAAAGATGGCGATGTCAACAACAAGTGGAAGTAAACTAAACTCTCTTCTACTTTAATTAATTCATATAATTCTAGCATCATTTTGTAACCATAACTATCCTTTTTTTGCCAAACGTTGCCAACCAATATTTTTACCCATGTACAGAAGTGTTAAAACTGGAATCTAAAGTTTTTAACTAGCAGTTTGGCGAATTTTTATACATATAGGCCCTAGCCTAATTAGGTCCTACTCCTAGTTGCATTTTCCTTTGGTGTGTGGGAGCCTATATATAAGTACAAACGCCAGGCGTTAGGGGAGTGACCATACGTACAGTATATTATTACTTTCACTCCCCAAACGCCTCCAGGCCACCCCTGACCTGGCTACAATCATGACAATCATGAACTCTTTGCCTACTGAGGTAGTCACAGCATCAACAATCAATGGCTTCAAGACAAAGTTAGACAAGTTCTGGTATGCGTGGCATTATGTTCACGCATGGGAATAGTGCCTATTTCATTCCAATAGGGGGCCTACATTAATTGGCACAGCACATTGCACAAATAGCACAGACTCAGTTTTCGAACTTATCCGAATGTTATCCAAGCTAGGAAGACAATCAAGCTAGGAAGACAACAAGATAGGAAGACAACAAGATAGACCTGGAAACTTGACTGCAGGAACAACTGTATTTTTCCAGTAGATGCGGTATAAAGGTATAAAGATGACAATACAAACATCCTCACCGCCGCCATCAATACTAGCCAGCCGTTGGCCGTCCCCGGCCGCGCACACCGCAGATCAGCCCCCACCCGTTAAGCGATCGGGAACAACGGCAGTGCAGTGGCCGTACGGTAATGATTAAAAAGTCGAAGAAATTTAAGACGCATGCCGCGCCAAACTACGAAAAATTGATCTAACTTACTGTTTAGCCTGTTGTGTGAATGTCTTAAGAAGTCGTTGTCCGAATCTGATCCATATTCTGTTAGTTTTTGTTGAAATATTGACGGCCTTCTTCATCAAGCTTCAGGTTCAGCTGAGCAGTTACGAACGTTTTTTTTCAAATGGCGGAACCGGAAACACGTATACCTATACCGTACGCGTGCAAATTACTAGTCCGTGCGTTTGTACGGGGAGGGGGCCGGGGGGGGGGGGTCTTACTTTTTACTTGGCAACCAGACAATTTGACTATTTTCGCCATCATATATATCATATTATTAACGTAAAGTAATTGAATAAAGTAAAATTCATATATTTATTTCTTCTTCCTTTCTTTTTCTTTTCTATGTCTTTTAATTTTTTCTTTCTCTTTATTCTTTTTTTTTATAAGGATAGGATTTAAAAACATGTCTCACAATTTAAAACCAGGGCTTTTACTGAAAATATGTTATATAGGCCTACTAGTATGCAAGTAGGATGACAAAGAAAGCAATGAGGAAAATCACAGCTCCAATCCTATGTATTTTTCATTTTATTTATTTTCAAAAACACACATTTTATCCTTTCTTGCGATCGAAGGAAAGATCCCTTTATAAGGTTCAAGTAGTACAAGAAAATAATCTTAGATCAAGTGCCGGCAGGGTATTTTGATAAGGGGTGGAGGAGCAAGACAAGCAAATATAAAGATACCATTTTAAAGCGAAACATAAGAAAAGATAATAACTTTGCCAACGAGGTAAAAAAAATAATATTACATCGGTCGTGACACTTTAAGGATGGAAAATAGTTTGAAAATATATAGATACAAACTTCATACAAATTAGAAAAAAGAAGCAAAATAAACTGCCATCATATGTCAACAGAGATACAAGATTGTTCTTGCAATTAAAAAACATATTTACAAACTATATATAGCCTCGCATCATAAAAATAGATTGAAAATATACAAATTTATTTGATTTAAAAAGAAATAGATATAAACCAGCCTGGCTAACATATTGCAAGGTTGCAAAGATATAAACCGGGGATATAAAGAAAAAAAAAATAGGCCTTAAAATGGAAATTAAATATCCTATTTTTAGTTTATCCTATTCCACCTGTAAAATAGAAAAAATATTGTGAATAGGAGAACAAATATTGAAGTAATTCTATTTGTAAAATATATTTGTAAAAAAATAGGTCCTTTTTACTAAGAAAAATAAATAAAAAATAGATGGGAAACTTGGAAAAATGTATTTTCTCGCAATAAAAACTTCAAGGGGCCAGTATCGCATTAAAACTTGGTTATCAAACATGTAAAACAAAATCTTAGATAGCATTTTAACTGAGATTTATTTTTTAATCAACATTCAACGCTGAACTTTCTTATGTTAATTGTTTATCAATATTTTGTGAAAACAGATAGTGTGCACATCGTCATGAATATTCATTTGGTGGGCTGATGATGTGACATTCCCATTTTCCTTTTTTAATGTTAGATATGAAATTATGATTATCTAATTTTTTCAATACATGTGTAAATAATGTGTCTCCATTGTAATGAAGTTGCTGCATTAAATAACTAATGCGGTTAATCAGTTGTCATTCCAATTGTTTAAGTTCTTGGTAGAAATATGTTGAATACACCTAATTTCATATAATGTACAAAAGAACATGGGATATGACATCATCAGCCCACCTAATTAATATTCATGAGACATGCCTAAATAAAACTGTTTCATGGGAATATTGCAAATACTTAAAATTCAACTTAACTTCGTTATTTGTCATCCGATTTTGAATAAATTTTAAGCATTTTGCTCTGTGAATTTTACTCTATTTATTAATTATCTCTAGCCTTGACCTCCCCTTCAATTATTTTCTTGTATTGTTAGAAAGAGATGGATGAAGTAGAATAATACGTTCATGCTTATGTTTTTATTCATTACAATATCTCTTTGAAATTCAACCCGGCTTCCTCACAACCATTAAGCTCTAAGGGTATTAGGTGTGTCCTGTATGTTTCAACACGTACCCTTTTAAATGTAGTCAATTTTTTATTATTCATCCTGTTTTTTTATGAAAAATAAGTGGCGAACAAACAAAACAAACGATAATTGAAATTTAAAAGAGCGCATGAAAAAGAAATAACCCTGAAAACGAACAAGAGTCCTCAAAATATAAGTTGCCCATTTTGGGGTCAATAATTTTTCGCATTTTTCAGTTCGCGCTTTGCTCCTAGTTTTGATCTAGTACGTATAGTACCCTTTCTCGTAGAAATAGAAGCTATCAAACTTAAAACCTCTGAGTCTCAGTAGGCATAACCCCCCCCCCCCCCTCGCTGATATAGACCTACACAATGGGACAGGGTGAAATATAATTTTCAAATAGGGCCTATATGTCACAATCTAGCTATCACAAAATTAAATTTTCATATAAAAATTGTACTTTTTAAAATGAATGGTGCCCTTTTAAGCCTTATGGCCTTTTTAAAATATAAGACTCAATACCCCACTGACCTCTAGCTCCCGAAACTGAAGAAAAAAGATAAATCCCTCACTGGAAATTAAAAAAATTAGTCTGTGGTACAAACAGGGCTTCCATGCAAGTACTAAAGGAAACTAAATTTTTCATGTACCACAGAAAATACACCATAACGTCTGTGATACAGTTTCAGTCATATTTCTGGGGTGGCTGCATGAGAAGTACCGCAGGAAATTTTAGAAGTGCCTAATTGAGTCCTGCAGGAAATTTCAAAATTTTCATTTACCACAGAAGTATCACAGAAGTATCACATAGAAGTGCCTTTAATAGGATCGAGTACTGCAGGAAATTTCAAAATGTTCATGTACCACAGAAGTATCACAGGGTTTCCATAGAAGTGCGTATAGTAATAGGAGTACTGCAGGAAATTTAAAAAATGTTCATATACAACAGAAGTATCGCAGGGTTGTCATAGAAGTACTGCAGGATATTTTAGAATTTTCATGTACAACAGAAGTACGACATAACTATCACAGAGTGATATTGTATACAGTTATGTACAACAGAAGTATCACACAGGTACGACAGAGTACCATTAAGGTATTGCATGAAATTTTCATATTTTCATGTACCACAGAAGTATGACAGAACTATCACAGAGTGATACCACAAAAGTCCTGTGGTAATTCTGTATACAGTTTTGTACAACAGAAGTATCACACAGGTACGACAGAGTACCATTAAGGTATTGCAGAAAATTGTCATATTTTCATGTACCACAGAAGTATGACAGAACTATCACAGAGTGATACCACAAAAGTCCTGTGGTAATTCTGCGGTACTGTCGTGTATGACAGATGTATCACACAGGTACAACAGAGTACCACTAAAGTACTGCAGGAATTTTTTGTAAGGGCGGGCCCCCCCCCCCCTATTGGCGGAGCAAAAAAAAAGAAAAGAAAGGGAAAGAAAGAAAAAAAGAGAAGAAGAAGGGAAAAGAGAGGAGAAAAAAAAGAAAGGCAAACATAAAAGGAGGAAGACGAGTGAATAAGATAAGGGGAAGACTTGGAAAGTAATAATAAAAAAATTTCATGCCGGGATATAAAATTTTTGCTCGCGCTTCGCGCTCGCATCGCCTTTTAGGTGATTTACATATCTTGCTCAATTTGGAGCTTAAATATCAAATCTTGAAGTCAATTTACAAAACATATTTCAGCTCGAAAATTTAACTTTCATTATTTTGTTTGATTTGCAAATTTGATTTTTTTAAAGTGTTCTGTAAGAAATTTTGTTTTATGGTCTGAATATTAACATTTTCTGCTTGCGCTGCGCGCTCGCAAAATTTGATTTGTCAGGTACCTATTATTTTCCTGTATTCCATTAAGTTATTAAAATATCCCTATTGCAGATTGTGAAAACGTATCAGCTAGCGCTGCATGCTCGCATTTTGATTGGTGAGTTATGTTTATCTCAATATTAATTCTAAAACAAACTACTTAAAATCCCCATTTGATCACATGCAGTTTATCAGAAATTTCGGCTTGCGATTTCCGCTCGCATTGATTGTTGAAATATATCAACCCCTTACTCATGCATCTTATTCATAATTACAAAAATGCTTTAAATTTCCAGTTTTCATCAGGCCATAATATATAGAGATTTCACGCTCTCATGCTTAGGAAGAGAAATAGGAAGATAGTCATCATTTCATATGATGACATAATGTCCCGGTCCTATGTCAAAACTCAAAGTAATAATAATGAAACTTATCAGCTCTTTTTAACTGTGATCCATATCCACCTCACAATTTTCCCACAAAGTGCTTGAAAAACAGAGCTTAAATTGACCCTTTTCAGAGCGGAATATCATATATTTTTAGCTCGCGCTTTGCGCTCGCTTTATTGATTTTCATGATAAGAAATGTATTTAAATTACCCTAATTCTACATGTTCTAGGTCGAAATCTGAAACACGCGTTTATTTAGATACGCAGCTTGTTCTCAATTTAAATCATTATCCAGTTTCAGATCACAATATAAAAAATTGTCTGCTCACGCTTTGTGCGCCCTTACAAAAAATTCCTGCAGTACTTTAGTGGTATTCTGTTGTACCTGTGTGGTACTTCTGTCATACACGACGGTACCGCAGAATTACCACAGGACTTCTGTTGTATCACTCTGTGATAGTTCTGTCATACTTCTGTGGTACATGAAAATTTGAAAATTTCCTGCAATACCTTAATGGTACTCTGTCGTACCTGTGTGATACTTCTGTTGTACATTTACTGTATACAGAATTACGACAGACGTTCTGTAGTATCACTCTGTGATAGTTCTGTCATACTTCTGTGGTACATGAAAATATGAAAATTTCCTGCCATACCTTAATGGTACTCTGTCGTACCTGTGTGATACTTCTGTTGTACATTTACTGTATACAAAATAACGACAGACGTTCTGTGGTATCACTCTGTGATACTTATGTCGTACTTCTGTTGTACATGAAAATTCTAAAATGTACTGCAGTACTTATATGGCAACCCTGCGATACTTCTGTGGTATATGAATTTTTTTTAAATTTCTTGCAGTACTCCTATTAAAGGCACTTCTATGGAAACCCTGTGATACTTCTGTGGTACATGAACATTTTGAAATTTCCTGCAGTACTCGATCCTAATAAAGGCACTTCTATGGAAACCCTGTGATACTTCTGTGGTACATGAAAATTTTGAAATTTCCTGCAGGACTCATTATAGGCACTTCTAAAGTTCTATGGCAACCCCAGTGCTGTACTTTAAAAATTTCCTGCGGTACTTCTCATGCAGCCACCCCAGAAATATGACTGAAACTGTATCACAGACGTTATGGTGTATTTTCTGTGGTACATGAAAAATTTAGTTTCCTTCAGAACTTGCATGGAAGCCCTGTTTGTATCACAGACTAAAAAAAGTTTTATTTCCAGTGAGGGATTTATCTTTTTTCTTCAGTTTCGGGAGAGGTCAGTAGCGTATTGAGTTTTATATTTTTAGGAGGCCATATGGCTTAAAAGGGCACCATTCATTTTAAAAAGTACAATTTTTTTATATGAAAATTTAATTTTGTGATAGCTAGATTTTGACATTTTAGGCCCTATTTGAAAATTATATTTCACCCTGTTTTTTTTTCCTTTTCTCTATTTTCTCCTTCCTTTCTCTATTTTCTCCTTTCTTTGTTGTGAAACTTTTTTGGGGTCCGTGGTCCCCAAAGCTAAGTCCCATTGTGTAGGTCTATATCAGCGAGGGGGTGGTGGTTATGCCTACTGAGACTCAGAGGTTTTAAGTTTGATAGCTTCTATTTCTACGAGAAAGGGTACTATACGTACTAGATCAAAACTAGGAGCAAAGGGCGAACTGAAAAATACGAAAAATTATTGACCCCAAAATGGGCAACTTATATTTTGAGGACTCTTGTTCGTTTTCAGGGTTATTTCCCTTTCATGCGCTCTTTTAAATTTCAATTATCATTTGTTTTGTTTGTTCGCCACTTATTTTTCATAAAAACAGGATAAAGAATAAAAAAGTGACTACATTTAAAAGGGTACGTGTTAAAATATACAGGACACACCTAACACCCTTAGAGCTTAATTGGTTGCGAGGAAGCCGGGTTGAATTTCAAAGAGATATTGTAATGAATAAAAACATAAGCATGAACGTATTATTCCACTTCATCCATCTCTTTCTAACGATACAAGAAAATAATTGAAGGGAAGGTCAAGGCTAGAGATATTCATATATCTCAATAAATAGAGTAAAATTCACAAAGCAAAATGCTTAAAATTTGATCAAAATCGGATGACAAATAAGTTAAGTTAAATTTTAAGGATTTGCAATATTGCCATGAAACAGTTCTATTTAGGCATGTCTCATGAATATTCATTAGATGGGCTGATGATGTCGTATCCCATGTTCTTTTGTACATTATATGAAATTAGGTTTATTCAACATATTTCTACCAAGAACTTAAACAATTGGAATGACAACTGATTAACCGCATTAGTTATTTAATGTAGCAACTTCATCACAATGGAGACACATTATTTACGTGTATTGAAAAAAAATGAAACAATCATAATTTCATATTTAACATTAAAAAAAGGAAAATGGGGATGTCATCAGCCCACCAAATGAATATTCATGACGATGTGCACATATCTGTTTTCACAAAATATTGATAAACTTCGTTATTTTGTTATCCGATTTTGATGAAATTGTTAGCATTTTGCTTTGTGAATTTCACTCTATTTATTTAGAATAAATATTTCAGCGCCCGGACCATCCCTTTAAGGTTTATCACATAACAATTAACATAAGAAAATTCAGCGTTGAATGTTGATTAAAAAATAAATCTCAGTTAAAATGCCATCTAGGATTTTGTTTTACATGTTTGATAACCAAGTTTTAATGTGATACTGGCCCCTTAAAGTTTTTGTTGCGAGAAAATACATTTTTCCAATTTCCCATCTATTTTTTTAATTTACTTTTTTTAGTAAAAAGGGCCTATTTTCTTACAAATATAATTTTAAAAATGAAATTGCTTCAATTTTGTTCTCCTATTCATACTATTTTTTGCTATTTTACAAGTGAAATAGGCTGAACTAAAAATAGGATATTTGATTTCCATTTTTAGGCCTACTATATTTTTTGCTTTATATCTCCGGTTTATATCTTTGCAACCTTGCAATATGTTAGCCAGGCTGGTTTATATCTATTTCTTTTTAAATCAAATAAATTTGTATATTTTCAATCTATTTTTATGATGCGAGGCTATATAGTTTGCAAATATGTTTTTTAATTGCAAGAACAATCTTGTATCTCTGTTCACATATCATGATGCCAGTTTATCTTGCTTCTTTTTTTCTAATTTGTATGAAGTTTGTATCTATATATTTTCAAACTATTTTCCATCCTTAGGCTAAAGTGTCACGATCGATGTCATATTATTTTTTTACCTAGTTGGCAAAGTTTATTATCTTTCTTATATTTCGCTTCAAAATGCTTGTCTTGCTCCTCCACCCCTTATCAAAATACCCTGCCGGCACTTGATCTAAGATTATTTTCTTTTACTGCTTGAAACTTATAAAGGGATCTTTCCTTCGATCGCAAGACAGGATAAAATGTGTGTTTTTTGAAAATAAATAAAATAAAAAAATACATAGGATTGGAACTGTGATTTCCCTCATTTCTTTCTTTGTCATCTCCATCCTACTTGCATACTAGTAGGCCTATATAACATATTTTCATTAAAAGCCCTGGTTTTAAATTGTGAGACATGTTTTTAAATCCTATCCTAATATTAAAAAAAAAGGAATAAAGAGAAAGAAAAAAATAAAAGACATAGAAAAGAAAAAGAAAGGAAGAAGAAATAAATAATTGAATTCCACTTTATTCAATTACTTTACGTTAATAATATGATATATATGATGGCGAAAATAGTCAAATTGACTGGTTGCCAAGTAAAAAGTAAGAACCCCCCCCCCCCTCCCCGTACAAACGCACGGATTGCGGCTAACTAGTAATTTGCACGCGTACACGTGTTTCCGGTTCCGCCATTTGAAAAAAAAACTTTCGTAACTGCTCAGCTGAACCTGAAGCTTGATGAAGAAGGCCATCGATAATTCAACAAAAACTAACAGAATATGGATCAGATTCGGACAACGACTTCTAAGACATTCACACAACAGGCTAAACAGTAAGTTAGATCCATTTTTTCGTAGTTTGGCGCGGCATGCACTTAAATTTCTTCGACTTTTTAATCATCTATACCGTACGACCACTGCACTGGCGTTGTTCCCGATCCCGGCGCTGATCTGCGGTGTGCGCGGCCGGGGACGGCCAACGGCTGGCTAGTACTGATGGCGGCGGTGAGGATGTTTGTATTGTAGCCAGGTCAGGGGCCCGTTTTTCAACACCGTCGTAAGCCTAACTTCTTGACTAAATCAAAGATAGTAAGCTACTTGTCCGCTAACCGTTTCACGAAGCCCTCCTTGCTAAGCCGCCCAAGAAAGCCAAGATCGGGGGCGCTAATGCAGTTTCGCACCCGCCGATTAACTTACAGTGCTAGCATACCTCATCACCAATACTTGGTCCCAAATCATGTCATGACTAGCCTGGAGGCGTCTGGGAGTAAAATTATTTCTACTATACGTAGGCTTACTCCCCATGACGCCTGGCACGGCAAGGCATTGGGCCACACGAAGGAGAGTTTTTGGAGAAAACAATGTTGCTCCAAAAAATATTTGATTTATTTAACTTGCTTATCACACAATTTTGTAAATGGAAAATAAGTTCATTTCCCCCCATTAGGCACTTATAAAGTTTTTTTTACACGAAAAATAATACAAATATAAAGAAAAATCATGTAAGAAGATGAGCAGATACTCACCGATGATCTTGTCGCCATGTTTCCTTCTTTGTTCGTAGCCTAGTTACAAGACGCGTATAAGAGAGGGCGACGATATCATGAGCAGTGCCAATTAAAAAAAAACATTTTTGGCCGATGATAATCGTGAATTGTAAAATACTTGCATTAGCCATTAAATATTTATGTGCTAAGCCTACGTATAGTAGAAATAATTTTACTCCCCAGACGCCTCCAGGCTAGTCATGACAAGTCTCTCAGTCACATTTCGTCGTCAATATACCCACTGCTTTTCCGGCGCTAATGCAGTTTCGCATCTGCCGATTACCAGCATACCTCATCACCAATACTTGTTCCCAGATGTCATGACAAGTCTCTTGGTTCACATTTCGATGTCAATATACCCACTGCTTTCCCAAATATTGCGAGGGGTAACGGGCTGTATTTTGACTGCGATCTCGAAGACATCGATCGTTCGAATCCTCAGTCAAACATCGCTTCGCTTGGCTTCGACGCTCGCCGTCATGTTGATATGGACTGAAGTTATGCGACCAAAAGATTCACATGCGGCATGCTGGCAGTTCGTTTGCCACATGTTCGCATGATTTGGTTGCTAACTTCAGTCCATATCAATATTACGGCGAATCCAAGCGATCCGCGAAGCGATGTCTACGGATTAGATCAACGACGTCGAGATCGAAGCCGAAATACAGCCGTTCTCGGCCGATCACGATATTTTGTAAAGCATTGGGTATATTGACATTGAAATGTGACTGAGAGACTTGTCATGACATTTTGGAACAAGTATTGGTGATTAGGTATGCTGGTAATCGGCCGGTGCGAAACTGTATTAGCGCTAGATCGGGGACGACAACCTAACTAAATAGTAAATATTTATGAAACCTTCAACCTGTCAACTTCTTTCTTAATTATAGACCGTAGTGGCATCACATGGAAAGCCAAGAGGCTCCAAGAGAGCACCGATGGGTGTATTACGTGCCGCTGTGTACAATCTCAACAATTGCATGGCAATCCCTACCTCGAGCGAAGTTTGTGCAGGTTCCACTCCACTTAACTACCGCTACACAACACTACACTCCACCTACTCGAACTTTGAGACCGTGAACTCGATCTGATATTCCGAGTGACAGGTGGGATTTTATGGGGGGGGGGGAATATAAAATTCATGCAACATCTTGATTTTTAAAAAGAATTAAAACTAATATTCTTACTTTACACAAAGTTTCATTTCATTTCCATGTTTTTATCAGTCTCACACATATTCATAATTCGCTGCCGATTTCAAAACATTGCATGCGGATGCAATATGCGCGAGATGCCGGGTCTGGTCTGAGCTCAGACCCGACTAGCCTCTTGTCGAGGCCCTGTCGGCTGCTTTCCGAGCGAACATGGCAAAGCAAGGGAGAGAGCGAAGCAGAGCGCCGCGAGACAGGGCCTCTTGACATCTGACCCGAATTTCACCGACTTTCTTTTGTTTTTTATTGTTTTTACCAATTCACCGACCAAAAACTGGTTGGTGAAAATCATCCAATGAGAGCGCGAGCTGCTATGACGTCATATTAAATATTCATGAGCTCATCTTGAATGGCGACCCTTGGATTCTTGGCGAAGAGTGACGAAATATCAAAGAGCGCTGAATATGACTCTAAAATGCTGAATATTGACCGATTTAAGGATTTGCAAGTCGATGAAATTAATTCTGCACTGAAAGGACGAGATGTCTTTGTAATCTACCCACAGGATATGGAAAAAATGTAATATTTCATGCGATTCCACCGGTCGACCCGGGGCGTCGATTATCGATCTCCGCTGTGCAGTGCAATGAGGGAAGCTGGGGTGGAGTTGCTGGGAGTTGACTCGAGTCTGACCAGCGGCTGAGCAGTATCTCTCGGGAAGTTTTGGGGCGGTGATGGGTCTGTTACGGCCAGTAGTAGTAGTAGTAGTAGTAATAGTAGTACCACTACTTGTAGCACTTTGCTGGTTATATCCCCTTTAGTGTCCCGCAATTAAATGAATCCCCTGCAAAATAATGGACTACTATACTATATAGTATTCCGAACCCAAAACGAAACAGCTCTGACATTTCATTGGTTTACTCGGTGACCGGTAATATCATGACTCATGTATATTCATTAGGAAGACGTTCCTCATGAATATATAATTCAGTTCAGATGTCAAGAGGCCCTGGCTTGCGCCAGGCCTAATTCGCTTCGCGAATTAGGGAATCCCTCGCTTCGCTCGGGAAAGCAGCCGCCAGGGCCTTGACAAGAGGCTAAGACCCAACCGGCCTCACGCGCATGCGATGTATTGAATATTGATACGTGTGAGGAACTTCATGTTGGCTCTAAATCACCAATTTTGAGATGGATAGAGGCATGGAGAAGAAGTGAAACTTTGTGTGCAGTAAGAATATCAGTTTTAATTTTTTTAAAGAGCGTGATGTTGCATGAATTTTATATTCCCCCCCCCCCCATAAAATCCCACTTTTTGTCACTCGGAATATCAGATCCAGTTCACGGTCTCAAAGTTTGGGTAGGTGGAGCGTAGTGTAGCGATAGGGAAGTGGAGTGGAGCCTGCACGAACTTCGCTCGAGGTAGGCAATCCCGCAAATTTAAAAGACGTTTTTATGAAAGCAAGTCCGGCCTTCTATAAACATGACAAACTTACGAAAAGATGTGAAGTCAATTCACCCTAAATATCATCAATATTCCTCAAATAGCTTCATTTAAGCGCTAATTTCTCTTCCGGTTGATAAAATATGGATCCGTCTTTAATTTCCGAAATTGTTCGTCTAATTAGCTAAAGGACGCATGACTTATCTACGTATTAGAGACCACTGGCGTAAATCCGTGTTGATGGGTGGGGGGGGGGGGGTGACTGATATATTTTGGCATTTTTTTTGCAATCATGTTTTTAGATATGCAAGGAATTGTCATTGATATGTCCACAGTGGCGAACCGTGGGTCACGGCAATGGGGGGGGGGCACCAGCAAAATTTTTGAATCACTGAGTGAGCGCGCGAAGCGCGCTCAGTTGCCAGTTATACTGATCTAATAGAGACATTTTAAGGAGAATGTCACTAAACGGATATGTATCTCACTGATCAAATAATGTGAGCGCGAAGCGCGAGCTGAAATGTTTTTATATTCACACCTTAAAAGTGACATTATAATCAAATTTGTGTAATCATGATAGGTACCTGTCTCACTAAACAATGCGAGCGCGAAGCGCGAGCTGAAATTTTCGTATATTTTGACCCCAAGCGAGATTTTAAGGAATATATTTTAGGAATCCATTAAGAGTATGCATATCTCACCATAGTCATCTAATGCGAGTGCCAAGCGCTTGCTGATTTTATTAGAATTACATCTGAACACAAACACTTTTTTGTAGTCATTGCAATCATGATTATCATACGCATCTCACTAATCAAATATTGCGAGCGAGAAGCACGAGCTGAAAATTTAGATGATTCAGACCTGAAGTGGGGCATTCTAAGGTTTATTTGCCATGTTTGTAGGAATTAACTAGGACCATACGTATTTCATTAACCAAACCAAATGATGCAAGCGCAAAGCGCGAGCTGAAAATTTTTGATATTCAGATCAGAAGAAGGGACATTTTAAGGACTGATGTTAGGAATTCATGAAGAGCAGACATATCTCACCAATCCACTAATGCGAACGTAATCACGGACAGTAAATGTTTCATATATACGAAGACCTTAACATGGGGCAATCACTTTTTGAGTCATGTAAAAGAAGCATATGTCACTACATAAAACAGTGATAACTCAAGTGCTAGGAAATATATTTGGTTTATATTGACTTGAAAACGGGATGTTTTAGTACAACAGGATTATATATCTCGTTAAACAGACAATGCGAGCAACAGGAACAATGAAGACGTAGGCCCTGGGCAAATTATGTTTCATAAAGTTATGATAAAAATGTTTCTTATGTAATGTAACATAACATAATTATAATATAATATAACATTGTCATGAATAATATTTTCTTCTTTCCCACTACGTTTCTCTTCCTTTCTCCCTCTTTTCTCCTTTTCCCCTTTTCCCCGTTTTTTTTTACGCCACTTTATGTCCATACGGCAAATGCCCCTCCAATGTTATTATCTTTTTTACCCCATGATGGTTTAATGGTTTTATTAGAGATTACATTCAAAATTTTATGACATTCCATCTTAATCCCTTCCCAAAGACCCCAACATTGATGAATTGGAAGAAACGGGGGTTTCTCTTCAATGTTATAACAAGGACATAAGTATTCCGTTTGGAAATGGTGAACTGGCTCTTTATTTGCATTTTATGATTCAATAATATTGTTTTTATTTTGTTAAGCGGTAGTTTAAGAAGAATTTTCACCAATAAAACAATTATCTCTTGTGATTTTTTTTCATTTCTTTCGTAAAAAGTGGGGGGGATGTTTGTACAGGCCATCCCCCCCTCCTCGAAAAGTGGGGGGGGGGGGATATATCCCCCTCATCCCCCCGGGATTTACGCCAGTGTTAGAGACACTACATAGAAAAGACTAGGCACAAAGACTAATTTACATGTAAATCGATGCAAAGCATTACGCGATGTCGGCAAAGTGTCCAATCTTCTTATTGTAAAGACTTTAGCGACAATAACAGACTGTGAGTAAGGTTAAAATGCTCCTCTACTTTTAATGTTTTCATTCATTTTATGTTTAATATTATTAAAGAATATGACTCTTTGCACCTGAATTGTAACACTGAAATATGGAAATGAAGAAGTTTTATCATCATGTATTTTTATTAATCTGCAAATAAAATTTTACTATGTCACTCAAATTCATTTCATTAAAGATTCAAAGAGGGATCTCTGGATGATCGAGCAGCAAGTCCAGCATTATGTGGAAAAGATGCTACAGGTGTACACAGAAAAGGCCATGTTCATGTACAAGACACGGTTGGAGTTCATAAAAGGTGATTATGTAGGCATTCACTTCAGTAGATATTATAATTGCAAAATTAAGCAGATTGTATTCATGCAGTGGCATACAGTATAGTTGAAAATCCTTGTTAGGAAAAGTAAATTTATTCCTCATTTTTTATTAAAGAGTTTCAATATGTGCTTATGACAATTTGTTTGCATTATAAATTGTTTGTCACTCTTGAATATTCGGCTTAGTTTGCTTTATAAGCAAGAATATGCTAAGAGAGATAGCCGCAAGGACCTCATGGTCCGATAGGCAAAACACCTTATTTCTTTTATTTTAATGTTGTTCATGTTATCGTAATGGTACGTGTGTTTTTTTTCTAAAGATTAAGCTGCCTCGTGCTATACAGACGTGGATAAAAACTTCTTAGGGAGGCTGCCGAAACAAGCTGTCCAATGAATGGTGACTACTCAAGAGGAGCCAGAAAGTCGATTTGTTATCAAGGCCAGGGTATTTTGGGAGTTCATATGGCCGGGGGGGGGGGGTGCCCAGGCCCCCCCCCCTCCCTTGAGATCTCGACCGTACAATCGCGTCGAAGATTTGCACATGGGTTGTCTAGGACATAATTTACAAAATTAAATTGTAAATTATTTCACGCAAATTGTTATTAAGTGATAATACTAATTTATGCGTAATTAGAATACAAAATCATACTTTTTCCTCTAACTCCCTAAATAAAGCTCCAAATGTTCTAATTTTTGGAATGGAAACTCTTTGTGGTTTCTTAGCAAGTATACATGAACAAAATTGCAATATCAAATCATTTTCTATGTATTATATTGTTTTTTGCAATTAGGTATTTCTTTGTTTTTTTAACTTTTTTTTTTCATTGTTTTTTTCAATGAAATTTGTTGGGGACTCTTTTGCGATCATGAAAAGCATAAGAAGAATACATTTAGACCAGTAAAACCAAAAGCAATAATACATTCATGATTTTCGGTTGAAAACACAATTTGCATTGACTTTGTACACAAAATCACGTTTTTGAGCAATTTTTTGTATGACATGTACTTACATAATGTCAGAACCACGTACCGGGTGACACAAGATTGGTCTCAAAAGATGCACAAGACTAGAAAGAGGCATGTTTTAAAAAAATTGTGCGACAGCATGGTCGCAAAATTTTTGGAAGGGGGGGGGTCAAATTGGTCCAATTTAACTAAGGGTTAATAACTGGGAGGCTGTTAGCTGCCATTTTACCTTCAAGTCTTGAACATCTTTTGAGACCAAATTTGCGATGCCTGGGTATGGTGTTCCGAAATTTCGCAACATTTTTATGTACTTATCCAACACAAATAGTGTTTCTTGCTAAAAATTCACAATTAGTATACCAGTAATATACATTCTTTTAAGATTAAAGTCAAATTATTTAATTACATTTATAATCATAAAAGCTTTAATAAAGTATTAAAAAACCCAAAGAGTTGTATGAAAATTTTCAAAAAGAATGAAAGGTAAAAGAAAACAAGATTACAATGTCCATTGCTAGGGGGCTAGTCTATTCGGGATAATTGGGATTTTATTCAGTTTTTAATTGACATAACATTATGACAAGATCCCTCCATTTAGTGTATAAACAGCACATGGCCATGATTGAAATTCATATAACATTAAAGTATGCAAACCAGGCAGCTACATGTACATGTAGGACTCACTGCTAGTCAATTCTATTGTCTGCCAGGGTCAAGTGACATACAGTGCACATGTATAACGTGTGTGAAAGTACATAAGAAAATCAGCTGCTTTTTATTTTTGTACTGTAACATTGGGTGAACTGGTGATCACTTTGGATATGATGCTCTTCATATTGGTTTATTTATGTATATGTATTTTTGGATAATCATTAAAAATTAAAGCTATTTACTTAACATATGGAAGCATTAGCCCATCAAAAACAGAATTATGTCATGTACAGCTAATTGCTTTTGCGTGATATTACAATTGTAATTGTTTACTTGAGCAAGTAATTTTAATTCCTGCATGACCTAAAAAATGACATGTTCCAATTCGAATAGTAACATGACCTAAAGAAGAATTACTCCACGTCGATTGAGCGTGCTTATGTTAAATAATTGATGTTGCTACTTCAAATAATTGAGGTCAATCAAATTGGTCATAATTATTCAAGTCAATTTTGAGCTAAATGTCATAATTGTTTAGGTCATATACTAATTGAAATTACTAAATGACTCGAGTAGTTATGAATTCACGTTGCCAGATGACCTTAATTATTTTATGTAGCAACATCAAGTATTGAACGTCATTTAGTTATTAATTATGACATGTAGCAAATAAAATTACATGCCGCAATTTCGTGTTTATGATGGGCTCATGCTTACATTCATGTATAACCCTTCAATCCGTAGTGGGAGCAATTCTTAGACAAGAAGACTGTGCAAAACAATGATATGCCTATTCAATGTCAAAAAGATTAATGTCTCAATAGATTTGATCTACATTTCGGCAAAGTAATTTTATGTTCATATTTTTTCTAACCTATGGTGAACATTCTAAATCATGTGAAATTCATTCAAAAATATATTTCATTATTTATGGACTTAAGTGAATACTGAGCAAAATGAAGTGATTATGATTACGTTCATGTACTTTAAATTTATACTGGTGATCAACACATCATAATTTCATCCCTTACTGTATGTGCACCATGCATTATCTGTACATGCACCATGCATTATCTGTACATGCACAAGTGGTTATCCATTGTTTCATAACATGGTTGAGTAAAGGATGTTCTGCTTTTAGTATTAAACCAATCGGGTGTTGACAAAAAGGGGAAAATGCAATTGCTCAGCTAGTACAGGTTTTTTTACAACCATAATACTGGTTTAGCCTTTGTTACATTCGCCGGCTGGTGGCCGTACGGCGAGTCAAAATTAGCCGTTTTAATCATCCTTGTACCAGCTACTACCAGCTACACGTAGGTGGTTTGTACAGGAATACCTAAAACTGCTGATTTTGTCTCGCCGTAAGGCAACCAGTCAGCTAATGTGACCGAGGTATTAATAAAACTTGCTTATTGTTGTGTTATAGGGAAGGATTCTGGGTCGAATCTAGCTTTCTTTATGTGATCTCAAAATGGCAGCAATGTATGAATAGTGAAAGTAATTCATGTGGCATCTCAATGTTGGTGGATATAAATCTTTGTACATGTATTATCCCAAAGATGAAATGTTACTGCATTATTCTAGCAGTCATTTATAATATCAAAGATGTTTTATACTGTGCATAGTACAACTCATACATAATAAAGGTATGTAAATATGCTTTTAACGTCTTTGCAAATTTTTTTTTTTTTTCACCCCTCTTTTCATTAGTCAAGATGTCAAAGTTGTTGTGCTGGATCACAGGGAATTTTTACAAACTACTACGCCTAACAAACCAGTGCAGGACGGTGTCGTGAGAAAATCGCACAGACTACTACAGGACAATACCATAGGATTGTCAAAGGAAATCAACAAGAATACCCCTGCAGGATTACCACAGTAAAGTATCACAAGAAGGCTGCAGGATGAGACCAATAGTGCCACACAAGATATCAAAGAACAGTATCACAGGAATACCACAGGACAGTACTGCAGGAATTGTCCTGCGGTAAGGTCTCTTGGTATTCCTGCAGTACTGCCCTGTAATATTCTTGTAGAAGTGTCCTGTAGTACTGTTCTGTAGTACTTTCCTGTGATACTGGTCTGCAGAATTCCTATAGTACTGTCCTGTCATACTGTCCTGTGATACTATCCATCACCACAGGATAGTATCTCAGGACAGTACTACAGGAATACCAGACCAGTATCACAGGACAGTACTACAGGAATACCAGACCAGTATCACAGGACAGTACTACAGGAATACCAGACCAGTATCACAGGACAGTACTACAGGAATACCAGACCAGTATCACAGGACAGTACTACAGGACACAGTACCAGAAGCCTGCGGTATTCCTGTAGTACTGTCCTGCGATACTGGTCTGGTATTCCTGTAGTACTGTCCTGCGATACTGTCCTGTAGTACTTCCCTGTGATACTGGTCTGCGGAATTCCTGTAGTACTGTCCTGTCATACTGTCCTGTGATACTATCCTGTGATATTCCTGTGATACTGTCCTGTAGTACTAGTAGTAGTGTGGTAGTGGTTGTAGCGGTTGTGGTGATCATGTCCTGTCATACTTCCTGCCATACTTCTGCGGTAATTACCACAGGAAGTATCACAGGACACGGACCTGTTGTACTCCTGTTGTACAGTTCTGTCATACCGTCCCAAATTACGTGCACGTAATTCCTGTAGTACTTTCCTGCGATACTTCCTGCAGTACATATCACAGAGTACTACAGGAATTTTTTGTAAGGGGCGCTCGCATTATTAATGTAGGAAAATTTCCAATTACTCATTTTCATGATTTACAAATCATTCCAGCTCGCGCTTCGCGCTCGCATTATTTGGTAGTTGAAATATGTAACGTCTTCATGGCTAACAAGCTGCCGGTAACAAATCCTTAGATGAAAACGTATATTAAAAATTTCTGCTCGCGCTTTGCGCTCGCAGCAATTATTTAGTTAGATACACATCTCGTTTAGGATCATAAACATTGCCCAAAATGTTTGAATTTTAAAACAAAATACATAAAATAAACAAAAAGCTCGCACTTTTTAAATAAGGCTTATGATATTATATAAATAAATATATTACCCCTTCAAAGAAACAAACAAAAATTAACTTCGAGCGGCCGATCGGGAAAATGTGGGTGAACAAAATTCCGGCCCCCCCCCCCTATTGGCGAAGACTGGATCCGCCCCTGTGACATACGGAACATGTAGCGGTGGAGTATGACGAAAGTGTAATGGATCTAGAAAGTATACCTATAAAAGTGCCCAGGACCAAAATCCAATTGAAACCAGTTGGATTTCCAACTGGTTTCAATTGGTTTCAATTGGTTTTAACTGGTTTCAATTGGTTTTAACTGGAATTTAACAATTTCCAGTTGAAACCAATTGAAACCAGTTGGGCAACTGGAAATCCTAACTGGAACCAGTTGGGTAACTGGAAATGACTTCCAATTGGAAATGATTTCTAACTGGAACCAGTTGAGTAACTGGAAATCCCAACTGGAACCAGTTGGGCAACTGGAAATCCTAACTGGAACCAGTTGGGCAACTGGAAATCCTAACTGGAACCAGTTGGGTAACTGGAAATGACTTCCAACTGGAAATGATTTCTAACTGGAACCAGTTGGGTAACTGGAAATCCTAACTGGAACCAGTTGGGTAACTGGAAATGACTTCCAATTGGAAATGATTTCTAACTGGAACCAGTTGAGTAACTGGAAATCCCAACTGGAACCAGTTGGGCAACTGGAAATCCTAACTGGAACCAGTTGGGTAACTGGAAATGACTTCCAACTGGAAATTATTTCTAACTGGAACCAGTTGGGTAACTGGAAATCCTAACTTGAACCATGTTGTTGTGTAACTGATAATCCTAACTGGTACCAATTGGGTAACTGGAGATGACTTCTAACTGGAAAGATAGGTAACTGGAAATGAATTCTAATTGGAACCAGTTGGGTAACTCAATAAAACTGGAACCAGTTGGGTAACTGGAAATGATTTCCAATTGGTTTCCAATTGGAAATTTTCCAGTTACCCAACTGGATCCAATTGAAACCAGTTAATTTGCATATTATCTGCCAGTGTGCACGGATTAATGTTTTATGAGATTCATCATCATTAACAATGTATCTATTTAATTCTTTTCAATTTCAAGTGCCACACTTTTTAAAGATAAGTATTTAGAATACTTAGCAGTGAAAACCATGTTCATAAATGTTATAGATTATAATTAAAACAGATTAAAGGATAATTAGTACACCACTAACTGTTACCAAATTACATCAAATAAAAATACATATATTTGAAGATCTTCCATACAATATATACATATGAAAGTCTGTATTTTATCAATGCCCTTTACATTGGTATTAATAGACATATAATACTGCTTCTGTGTTGGCATAAGAGCAATAGTTAGTGCAAATGCTAATTAATTTGTAACTAATTAAGTTCATTCCAATTAGTTCCAATTGGATCCAGTTGTAAACCAATTGGTTTCAACTGGTTCCAGTTGAAACAAATTGGTTTCAACTGGTTCCAGTTGAAACCAGTTGCCTCCAATTGGTTTCAACTGGAACCAATTGAAACCAGTTGCCTCCATTGGATTCAATTGGTTTTAATAGGGAAATTGGAACAACTGGAACCAATTGAAACCAATTGCCAACTGGTTCCAGTTGCCCAATTGGTTTTAACTGGAACCAATTGGCAACTGGTTTTCAATTGGAACCAATTGGCAACTGGTTTTCAATTGGAACCAGTTGTTCCAATTTCCCTATTGAAACCAGTTGGCCAACTGGTTTCAATTGGTTTTGCCCTAATTGGTTTTAACTGGATTTTGGTCCTGGGTGACATGCTTGCATGTTGCTATTGTGTCCCCCACCCCATGCTCAAGTTTGGATTGACGCCCATGATCCTAAGCCTAACAATAAACCTAACATAAACCCTATTGCAACCCTAACCCTAAATCTTAGACGAAATAGAGCCCGCCGAGAAATTGTCGCAGGAGCAAATGTCGTGTCACCTTAAAACTGCCCTGACTTTCAAGTTTCATGTACATGATGCTTTGACGGTTTTGAAATTAAAGGGGAAGTTCACCCTGAAGAAAACTTTGTTGTAAAAATAGCAGAAAAAATATTAAAAAATATTGGTGAAGGTTTGAGGAAAATCCGTTAAAGAGTAAGAAAGTTATTAGAGTTCAAAGTTTTTGATTTGTGACGTCATGAACGAGCAGCTGCCCCATGTGTTATGTAATATAAAATGCATGAATTTCAAATTTTATATGGTTCCTGATGACTTAATTTTGTTTTCAATTCATGATCGGGTGTGAAATTATTTTTCTATTGATATACAAAAGGTACAGTGAAAACCATTTTCAATTTTCTGAGAAAATTAAATTTCATTGATTTTTTACCATTCGCTATGTAGGAATACTGCTCGCATATGACGTCACAAATCAAATAATTGAAATTCTAGTAACTTTTTAATTATTTCATGAATTTTTCTCAAACCTTCGGCAATATTTTTTATTATTTTTTCTGCTATTTTCACCATAAACTTTTTGTCAGGGTGAACTTCCCCTTTAATGGATCACCGTACCCGTGGTAATTTTCGGAGTCTCACCTATCGCGGAATGTAATGTTTTAAACGAGAGATGGCGCCCTTCAACAAAACAGAGCGACAGGAGCTACCGGTAGGAGAAAATTATTTCTTCCGAGGCAGGCAGGAGAAAAGAGTTAATTTGATGAAAAATCATCGATAATTAGGCCTAACGTCATGAGATACAGCGACCAAGAACTTCTTACTCTTGCTTCTTCACCACCAGACGTCGAAGGGAGGCTCTGGTACAGACAACAACGGCGTCGTCGAGAAAGTAAGTCGGTCCAGAAGAATTATCAACCCTTTGGCTTTGGTCCCACGTATCGGTATTCATGTCGCACTTTGTGTTATATTTTTAACACAAAAAATATAGATACTAAGATAGTTTATACGGTATAGTCACGTATTGTATTACCGGACACTATTATGATTCCGGACGCGCATATTACTGCGTTCAAAAACAATTTCGTACCGTAAGACTTCCGCAATTCAATTTCACATAGCAATACATAAAACAAGATTGCAAAAACAAGGCGAAAAAATCAAACTTTTACATTATTTATCTCTAAAATGACAGAAAATGCTTAAAATATCATATAACATAGTTTTGCATTAACAATTGATATATTTTCTAACGGAAATATGGGCCTGATTTGCAGAATTTCAATCTCGTCCACTCCTTCGATCGAATGATGAGGTGTGGTGTATTGTGGGTGATCGTCGACGGCTAGTTCTCGGTACCCGTGCGCGAGGTTTACCATGAGTAGAGCCGTCGATCGGCAGCGCATCGATAGAACTTGATGAGCGTCACGATACGAACGCGAGCATATATTATTGGAAAGTGCCATGGAACATGCAGCTAACAAGAAAAAATAAAATAAGTTATCAAACACGAATTTATTACCAACATCTGCTCAGTTTCGATATAAAAAGCAAATAAAAACTTAGAATTTACTCATGATATGATATAAGAAGAACAAAATCACACAAACTTGTTCTTACATCATTATAATCAAGGATATCTTTACCCGTCCGGCGCGCGTCCGGAATCATGATGTAATTTGTCGCGCACGAAAATAATTGTTTTTCGTAGAGGGGTATGCGGCAACTGCGATGCAAAGAAAATGGTTGGTAAATATAAAATAATTTTATCATATTCATAATTTTCATAATATTTGGAATAGGGTCATTCCATCTGGATTCACCCAGTGGTTGCACCCGACCGTCTCAGAATTTGTTGTAATTTGGTACACATAAAATTCACCATGGCCCACGTACAAAACAAAAAAAATAAGTCCAATTGGTCCGTCGGTTCTCGCGCTACGGCCCACCCTTTTCTCCTTGTTTTGACAAAAATGGGCGTGACCTTCAACTTTCAATGGCCACTGCGTCGTAACGTGTTGACCAATTTTCATGAAACTGGTACCATTTATTAGGAAATTCAGAGAGGAATCCAAAACATGCATCAAATAATGTAATGGAGCGATTTATAAGGTCATGACCTTTGACCTTTACTTTGACCTTGAGTTTGACCCCCGGGCAAATAATTTTTTAACTTGATTTTCGTGTATGTTAATTATTTGTATGATATCGACAAAATATGTTAAAACCAATGATGATATTTTATTTTTTTGTCACCTTTTAAAACTCTTCCAAAGATACCATGAAATTTCACTCTAGTCCCACATACTAATATTCATGTTAGTAAAAGTGTTTAACAGTTACATGATTTCTTCCAATCTTAAGTTACAGTATGCATGCACATGAAAAGAAATTAAGCTCATCAGTTCACAAATGAAACATTAAACATTTATGCTCATGAATAGGTATCTGTTTAGGCATTTTGATGTTCAGCAATATATATCATATATATATATATATATATATTCGAGATCAAGTGTATGGAGAGGGCCGTAGCAAGGTCAATACCTGTCTTCATCAAGCTTTCGGGCACATGCCCTTCATCAGGATCTAAACCTCCATACACTTGATCTCGAATATAATTATGAAGGAGACCCGTACACGTACATCGCCAAGATTGATCACACTTATATATATATATATATATATATATATATATATATATATTCTTGTTTAATGGTAAAGTGTTATATATCTTGTTAGTAAATAGGCATATACTCAACAATTTGATGATAAAAGTAAACACTTTACCATTAAACAAGAATATATATATATATATATATATAAGTGTGATCAATCTTGGCGATGTACGTGTACGGGTCTCCTTCATAATTATATTCGAGATCAAGTGTATGGAGGTTTAGATCCTGATGAAGGGCATGTGCCCGAAAGCTTGATGAAGACAGGTATTGACCTTGCTACGGCCCTCTCCATACACTTGATCTCGAATATATATATATATATATATATGATATATATTGCTGAACATCAAAATGCCTAAACAGATACCTATTCATGAGCATAAATGTTTAATGTTTCATTTGTGAACTGATGAGCTTAATTTCTTTTCATGTGCATGCATACTGTAACTTAAAGGAGAATGAAACTCTTGGAGCAAGTTAGCTTTTGTGAAAGCAGAAAACTCAAAGAATAAGATCAACAAAAGTTTGAGTAAAATAGGACTAGCAATAGAAGAGTTATGAGTATTTGAATGTCGAGATCACTAATGCTATGGAGATCCTCCCATTGGCAATGCGACCAAGATCTATGATGTCACAGATGAACAACTCTCCCCTTTTGGACACTGAAAATATACCCCAAAACATCTCTTTTTGCTCATTCTAATCATATGACAAACGATTCATCAATGATGTAATGTTGTGAAACCTCTGTACTTGTCCTCTCATAAAGAGAACACCTCACATTGTGATAGACTCTATAAAAGTGAGAATATAAGTGAAATAAGTACTAAAGTAATGAGGGAGTTGTACGTGTGTGACATCACAGATCTTCGTCGCATTGCCAATTGGAGGATCTACATGGCATTAGTGATCTCAATATTCAAATGCTCATAACTTTCTTATTATTCATTCAATCTTCCTCAAACTTTCAACAATATGTTTCTTTGATTTTTCTCTTTGATATGGATTCAGCTGGTTTCAAGGGTTTCATTCTCCTTTAAGATTGGAAGAAATCATATAACTGGTAAACACTTTACTAACATGAATATCAGTATGTGGGACTAGAGTGAAATTTCATGGTATCTTTGGAAGAGTTTTAAAAGGTGAAGAAATAAAATATCATCATTGATTTTAACATATTTTGTCAATATCATACTAATAATTAACATACATGAAAATCAAGTTAAAAAATTATTTGTCCGGGGGTCAAACTCAAGGTCAAAGTAAAGGTCAAAGGTCATGACCTTATACATCGCTCCAATACATTATTTGATGCATGTTTTGGATTCCTCTCTGAATTTCCTAATAAATGGTACCTGTTTCATGAAAATTGATCAACACGTTACGACGCAGTGGCCATTGAAAGTTGAAGGTCACGCCCATTTTTGTCAAAACAAGGAGAAAAGGGCGGGCCGTAGCGCGAGAACCGACGGACCAATTGGACTTATTTTTTTTGTTTTGTGCGTGGGCCATGGTGAATTTTATGTGTACCAATTTACAACGAATTCCGAGAGGGTCGGGTGCAAAATTGCACATTCATTGGGTGAATTGGCATGGAATGACCCAATAGCAAGTGTGATTTTTTCTTGATTGTATTTCCTCTAGTTGTCATTTTTAAAGCACTGAAATAAAGGTGTCCGGCAATAGGATGCACTGCCATACTATAGTGACCGTGTTTCTTATTGATAATATTTCAGCAGAAGGGGGGGGGGGCTTATTAATATTAAGTAGAAGAAGAAGGAGAGAGTGAGAGAATGGAAGGGTGGCAAGTCAATGGCTAGACAGCTGGCAGCTGTCTGTTTCTAAATTCTAGGTGTTTTTTTTCATTTTTCATTTTTTTAATTTCTCCTCGTACACAGACGGCTCGCGATCGTGCAGCCGCCATTAGGGGATTAACAATACAAAAATCCCAGACGGGGCTCTTCGATTTTTTGTCTTTATTTCATAAAAACACATAAAAGAGAACTGGACAAAAATAAAGATTAATATTCCGTTTTGGCCTTAAATTAACTTACCTTAATTTTTAAATGCACCGAAATGGAAAAAAAAAACCTTAAAACTTTAAATTGATGAAAAAACAGTAACTTACTTTGGCTGTCTCCCAACTCCCACTTCCCTGGTTTATCCGAACTTAATACAAATACGTATGGCCATTGAGTCCCTGTACAGATCAAGTTAGAACGTCGGTCTCTGTAATTGGTGAGTGGAGCCAACGGAGTTCAGTGGAACAACCAATAAAACAGACCGAAGCTTTTGGTCTAGTCAAGGGCAAGACAGCAAATGTGACTGTAGTCTTGCTCTTGTAGGCTAGACTGATATTGATAAATCTGCTGTTTCGGAGGAGTTTTTCAACATTATCTGATTTTTTTTGTGTCTTCCTACACAGAAGGATGATTGCCATTGCACTTGTAATGGTAGAGCTCCACCGGTGCCTTAACTACAGCGTCTATGGAGAAAAGGGTGCGCTGGCCATGCTGCCGCACCCTCCTCAATTATCATCTACTCATTAATTTTGCTTTTTGATGGGGGGGGGGGGAATTAAAAGGAAGAAACAATAAAGATAAATTTAAATTAAATACATTCAGCTTACCACCTTTCCGAAAAATATGCTGGAAAATACTGAATTTTGATGACAAACAGATCAGAATCAGCCATTTTCTTCTTTGATTGCTTGATCGCCATCAGCTACAGCTGAGCGTGCGGACACATCAGCGGATTGGCTGGCACGTTCGTACGCTCAATTATTTTGTCAAAGCAAATTGGAATGGTCATATTACATTTTGACAAGGTTATAATTTACCATCCGCCAGCAGGAGCGTGTTTTTGTAGACATTGTTTACTGGAGGCAAAATCCTTAAGCTTGACTCAAGAGAGATGCGTGACTAGGTGGCCTGGAGGAGCAGGAAGCAATCATAACCTGTCACCTTTACAACATGTAGATGCCAGAAGTGACTTAATCACTTAATAGATATATATGTATATAATTATAAATGCATCAATTTTTGTCTCACCTGCATAGCAGAGTGAGACTATAGGCGCCGCTTTTCCGACGGCGACGGCGGCGTCAACACCAAATCTTAACCTGAGGTTAAGTTTTTGAAATGACAGCATAACTTAGAAAGTATATGGACCTAGTTCATGAAACTTGGCCATAAGGTTAATCAAGTATTACTGAACATACTGCCTGAGTTTCATGTCACATGACCAAGGTCAAAGGTCATTTAGGGTCAATGAACTTAGACCATGTTGGGGGAATCAACATCAAAATCTTAACCTAAATTTAAGTTTTTGAAATGTCATCATAACTTAGAAAATATATGGACCTAGTTCATGAAACTTATACATAAGGTTAATCAAGTATCACTGAACATCCTGCATGAGTTTCACATCACATGACCAAGGTCAAAGGTCATTTAGGGTCAATGAACTTTGGCCGAATTGGGGGTATCTGTTGAATTACCATCATAACTTTGAAAGTTTATGGATCTGATTCATGAAACTTGGACATAATAGTAATCAAGTATTACTGAACATCCTGTGCAAGTTTCAGGTCATATGATCAAGGTCAAAGGTCATTTAGGGTCAATGAACTTTGGCCAAATTGGGGTATTTGTTGAATTACAGCCATAAATTTGAAAGTGTGTTGGTCTAGTTCATAAAACTTGGACATAATAGTAATCAAGTATCACTGAACATCCTGTGCGAGTTTCAGGTCACATGATCAAGGTCAAAGGTCATGTAAGGTCAAAGAACTTTGGCCACGTTGGGGGTATTTGTTGAATTGCCATCATATCTCTATAAGTGTATTGGTCTAGTTCATAAAACGTGGAAATAAGAGTAACCAAGTATCACTGAACATCTTGTGCGAGTTATAGTAGTTTTCAAAATCAGCACTGCTGCTATATTGAATCGCGTGATGCAGGTGAGACGGCCAGAGGCATTCCACTTGTTATTTCTTAACTGATGATAATGTCCCTTATATCTTTGTCAAATCCAGGTTACAGGGAAAGATTGTTCCGACTGAAGTCAAACTTCCTCTTCTACTTCAGAATTCATGAAACAAGCAGAACACTTGATGTAAGATTCTTGTACTTTATCACCTGACATAGAATTAACAAAATAGAAAATGTTAACACCATTCTCTCTGCAATTATGGAAGAAATGGTTTTAACAGGTTGAGGAAAAAAAAATTATTTACAAACATTTATATAGATTTGACTTACTTAGGCACACAGAAATAATTTTTTTAGAATAAAAATTCTACTTTAAATTGGTCAAGTTAGGTCATATTTCTTAAAGATGGTGGGAGATAATTCTATAAACAGTGCTAACAGCCTTTTGGAAAGCCCAATATCCTCCATATTATGATTTAGTCTTGTCAGATTATTGAAATAAAATAGTTCTTGTTCCAAAACAATGATTTCACTTAGAATTTTGAAAAGTTTAAAAAGCACATTTCTACAAATTCACAATGCTCAAATCAGAGAGAGCATGCATTGCTACTAGATCATATTCAGCATTCACAAACTGTCCATGAGCATGCCTAAAGATTATCTGGGGCATCTGTGCACGTAATATTCAGAAGGGGTTAAAAACTGATAGCCACAAAGTTTAAAAAAAAGAAAATCATGATTTGATCTTAATGTTCCTACCCAGTTATATCTCTCTTCTGAGACCATTGTTCTAAACTTCCAGCTTCAGACAGAATGAAAGTATACAGTGATCGACAACACCGAAACTGAAATTGATGTATCAAAGTTTTAGATAAACGAAGATAGTCTCATCCCTTTCTAGTGTTGTGAACATTG
The DNA here is from genome assembly GCF_037042905.1 of Lytechinus pictus. Lineage (NCBI taxonomy): Eukaryota > Metazoa > Echinodermata > Echinoidea > Temnopleuroida > Toxopneustidae > Lytechinus > Lytechinus pictus. The sequence goes on along the minus strand of NC_087255.1, from coordinate 23,366,715 downwards.
TATCATTTTGAATGTTGAAATCCCCAATAAAAGCCCCATGAAGTGTTGGCTTGCTGTTATGATTTAATGTCTTCTTCAAACTATATTCCAGCCCCTTGGAGCATTGCTGTTAGAACGATGTACTATTAGAGAGGAGCCTATGGACCATGGCCGCTATGTCTTCTCATTAGGTGAGTGAAGTTTCTGTACCTGTCCATTGCCACTCTATTTTGAGTACAAGTCCAAAATGAACTATTAATAAGTAAAGACAAACCTTTAAAAAATTTTGTGGGGGGGAAAACTGCTCACCCATCTAAACATGACTTAGCACGCCATTTATTATTTATTTTTGCCCCCCAAAATGTCCTTGTAACTTAACCACTTTATAGCCTGTGCTATTTTTAAATTGCATAGCGGGGGGGGGGGGGGGGGGTGGTTGAGACTTGAGAGGAAACAGCCCCCCCCCCAGATCTTGGCCGTTGATCTCGTGATCACGGCGAAAATAGGCACGCACGCCACCAATGATATAATCTCCACAATTCAATTGTAAACTGTACCATTATTATTCAAATTTGTTTTTAATTAATTATGCTAATTAATGCATAAAATTATGATTTGGCTGTTAATCTTAGAATATAGCCCCAAACTGCTATATCTTGGTCTGGACACTTTTTTAAGGATTTTATTCAATTAAAAAAAATGGCAATATCAAAATTAAACAGTTGAATAGTTTATTTTCATATATTTATGAAGGCTCAAATTGTCTTTTGTCTAGATACTATTTTCAATGTTCTTGACAAATTCGCTCATAAAAAGAGTGTGGGGGAGGGGCTGTTTTTGCCCACTGCCCCCCCCCCCTCGGGCTTGATAGGGTTAAAAGTATTAGTTACATGTAGCTTTCAATGCGTGTTCACTCATTTACAGGATCAATTCAATTTTTTTTACATAGTAATTAGCCAATGAGTATAGAAATACTCCTGTCAAATTATCATTTCAATAAAAAGTTGTGTTATTTTGACTAAGGAGTGGGTTGGTTTGTATTTGTTGTGTTTATTATCACAAATAAGAACTACAAAACGAAACAAGCATTCCGCCTCAAGCCCGGATTTATTTTCTAATTTTAATTGTAAAATTGTGAAAAATAATAGAAATCAAAATTCAATATAGAAACCAAAGGAATCGTTATTGTTAAGATCATTGGAAAATTCTAATGTTTGAGAAGAGAATATACCAGGTGACTCTAAAACACTGTCTGTTTTGTGCGTTGGTCATTCAATGTGATGAATGCTAGATAGATTTTACTATTTTCGTCTTTGACCTTCTTTGTTTTCAGTAACAGAATAGAAACCAGCATTTATTTAAGTAGAGATTTAATATATTATTTTCTTTTAAGAAAACAATTTATTTTTTGATAGAAATCATACTACATGTAAAATACCACAACAGTATTAGCAAATTGTTCTGTTGGTACACGTATGTGGTTATTGCCATGATGTCTGAAATGGTGAGATGGCAATGGTTAGCTATTACCGTATCCAATGTTTGAGTGAATATCCTATCTCATTGCATTGCCAATTTGCAGAATACCAGGAGGAGAGAGATCACAAACATTACTTCGCTGTTTCATCATCAGGCGAATACAGAAGGTGGATCGATGCCATCAAAACATCAAGGTACATTTAAACAATGATTCCTAGTTATACACGGTCTATAGAATATTTTCAATGGATTGTAATTCATGCTACAGGTATCAGCATGACAATGTTGATGGCTGTAGGATATTTATATTATATTGAATACCAGAAATATTCCAATAGTTTGGGCCAATATATTGGCCCTAACAAGTGGAATATTTCTGGTATTCCATGAAATAAAGAAGTCAAATATATTATTGTCATCTATCGCAGCCACCCACTATAGATTTAAATAATTTTTCAACTCTCTAAAGAATAAAAAATCTGCCTGGCATTGACAGAGCAACATCTTCCGCACTATGTACAGAACAATGCAAATGGACGGCTACATATGGAAACAAAAAAATCAAGAAAATTTGCTAGGTTTTTCAGGTTTTTGCATGAATTATGCAAATTTGAGTTTCATTATGCTTGCGTATTAGACCAGCTAAGTAGGTATTGTACAACTGTTGATAAATAATGTGTAATTAATGAATTGTTGTAATTATTGATTGGCTTTCATTCATCTCCCCTTCCAGTTATGAGAGGCTGAAATCAACATTCTTGCTCCTTCAAAGAGAAATAGTTAGAGTAAAGGATGTGGTGAGTGAAGAAAAACTTGGTTCTATTCTTTTCTGGGCCCCGTCTTACAAAGAGTTACGATTGATCCAATCAACCTCACGTATATGGAAATCCATCAATGTCATAAATTTTTTTCTTCAGGAAATTTGCTGAACGTCCTTTGAAAACAAAGAGAAACATACTGACTTGTCAAGAAAACAGTGAATGTATGAATATACATCATATCTAGAAAATATTTTGAACAAACATGTATTTAAGATGTTGACCTCGCTGGCTTTCCATAGTTGTGGTTGATTGGATCAATCGTAACTCTTTGTAAGACAGGGACTGAAATTGTATTTTACCAAGAAAATGATCAAATTGATTCTTATTCCATGGCTGTGACTATATAAACCATTGCTTTCAAACCTCTTCACTTGTTTACCAACACTGGACTATGTCAATGATTTCTTGATAAACAAGCAAAAAAAAAAGGTCATTTTGCCTCCGACGAAGATTCTGCTAGGATTGAAAGCTTAGGCCCCTTTTGACTTTCTAATATACTCCATTGGCTCTCTTTTATTAGATAAGCAGTTTTCAGCAGCTTCTTTTTGCCATGTTATGATCTTCTCGGCTTTATAAATCTCCCTTAAAGACAGTTTTGAGAATCTGAAAGTGAGCGCCTTTTTTTTTGGGGGGGGGGGGGCTTGTCAATTTTCATTGGGAAAATCCTGGATCCGCCCCTTATTCAGGTCATTTCTTCATCCCAGAAGCTTTCGTGTTGTGCTTTGTTCTTATGTGATTTCTCTCCTTGTAACCTTACTCTCCAACAGAGAGTCCCTTCTCCCAAGCATTGCTACAATCAACTGACCAATTTTGTGAAAATTATGTAGTTACCCAAATTTACTATTTACTTTGCCTAAATGTTTTTTTGCATTACCTCACCCCCCCCAACCCTAACAGAAAAAGCATAAAGATGCTTCTCCAAAGCCAGTCAGACGTGCCCCACCCCGACCATCCCATCCTCCAGCTGGTAAACCACATGTTAAACTAACCAAGGAAACAACAGGTAACTATTACTCATAAGTAGGCCTCGGACTTTGATCAGGGTGGTATGTCGGTGACATGACATTTGCTCCTGCGACATTTGCTCTGGTCTTGATATCCTAGAGGGCATACAGTTGATTTGGATTTTAATAGAGTTTTTGGTTCAGAATAACGAAAAGATAAAACTTTAGGGTTTATTTAGTTGGGAGGTTAGAAAATGTCTCTGAACGGGTGTGTCGTAATGCTGTTGGTGTTGCTCAGTATCTGACAGTTCATTCATTTAAACCAAAAGATTGAATACACGCATAATAGAAAGAACTTTGACATCCATTGGTAATTGCCATGGTAATGCTGATCATCAGCCAATCAAAATCAAGGATTCCATGCAAGTTACCATTGGATGGCAAAGTTACCATAATGGTGACTCTTATGCAACAGGGCCCTGTTTGGCTATTAAAGGCGAGATACAACTTACAAGAATTCTTGTTCACACATGTTGTGCATATTCTGGACTGAAATAATGCTATGACTTTGGCAGGTATTCCATTAATGAAAGGTCTATTTATCAGGAGACTACCATAGATCACTATAAAAAAGTTATGTCATCCTAAAATTCCACTTATTTTCACAAAGTGTTATGCATACATGTATCTTGGCTTAAATGCAAATGAATGAGCCAGTTATGTCATGTACTTACTTTTTATTTTGTGTTTTATTGTAATGTAATGTCAGATATACAGTATATCAATTTTTATATGCCCGTCTAGATGGGACGTATTATGCTATCACGCTCGGTGTCCGTCCGTTAACTTTTCCTTGTAAACACGATAACTTCAGTTTAACTTCACCTAGGCTCATATAATTTGGTGTGTATGATACTAGCATGAATCCCAGGAGGCCTATCGATTTCGAGGTCAAAAGTTGAAGGTCACAGTGACAAATTTTCTTCTTACCCTTCTGCAGTCCTTGTAAATGGGATAACTTCAGTTTGACTTAACCTAGGCTCATGTAATTTGTAGGGCTGTTATCGATAATGTCTTTATCGCTAGTCCTGTCGATAATCGCTTGTTTTTTGCCACTTAGCGATTTCGATAACCTTTCTGTCGTTGTCGATGATACCGGCTATTATGTAGGGACACAGTGAATTTCCGCGATTTCACAGAATTAACGGAAACGGCCCTTTGAAAGTGGCTTTTCAAATGGAAAATCAAACTTATTTTTCCTCAAACTGCCTAGAATACTCCAAAATCCCAACAAAACACGAATTCAAAATACTAGCCACAAAACACGATCTCACCCCACTTTGCTATTATAGCGAAGTGGGGGTGAGATCGTGACAATTAATCCAAACATCGTGATTGCACTAGACTCCATCGATCGAATAAAAAACATCACAAGCACAATCTCAATTTTAGCAAAGTACCAACTAACGTAGAAGGCAGCTAGCACACAGCCTAGCTGTGTGTTGCTGCCCTTTACATTCCAAGATGTACAGCACAATTTCAAAATGGCGGATAGGCGAAAGACGTTGACTGCTCAAAACGATGTCCCAAAAGCCCCAAAATTATCGATAAAACTTCATCCAAACCTAAAATAATGCTCATAACGTGAAAAGTGAGGATGTATTTATGCTAAATATGTTTGTTAAAAGATGTTCATATACATCCGATGAACGCAGATTTTAAAGCGTTCTTGGTACAGTGGCAGATACAAATTTGACATCGCTATAATGCATGAAAAATGTGTATTGATTATGTTCTTTTGTCAATAGTTATCGATATCGGTAAGATATTTTTAGCATGATATCGGCAGAAAATTTTCTCAACAATAACAGCCCTAGTAATTTGGTGTGTATGGTACTAGCATGGAACCCAGGAAGCCTATTGATTTTGAGGTCAAAAGGTCAAAGATCAAGGTCACAGTAACATGTTTTGATCTTACCCTTCTGCAGTCCTTGTAAACGTGATAACTTCAGCTTAACCTAGGCTCATATAATTTGGTGTGTATGATACTAGCATGAATCCCAGGAAGCCTATTGATTTTGAGGTCAAAAGGTTAAAGATCAAGGTCACAGTAACATGTTTTGATCTTACCCTTCTGCAGTCCTTGTAAACGTGATAACTTCAGCTTAACCTAGGCTCATATAATTTGGTGTGTATGGTACTAGCATGGAACCCAGGAAGCCTATTGATTTTGAGGTCAAAAGGTCAAGGTCACACTGACATGTTTTCATCTCACCCTTCTGAAGTCTTTGTAAATGCAATAACTTCAGTTTAACTTAAATTAGGCTCATTTAATTTGGTGTGTATGATACTAGCATGGAACCCAGGAAGCCTATTGATTTTTAGGTCAAAAGGTCAAAGGTCAAGATCACAGTGACATGTTTTCATCTTACCCTTCTGAAGTCCTTGTTAACGCGATAACTTTAGTTTAACTTAACCTATAGGCTCATATAATTAGGTGTGTATGATACTAGGATAGATCCCAGGAATTTTATTGATTTTGAGGTCAGAGTGTCAAAGGTGAAGTCGCCACCTTCCACTTTTGTTGCTTGACCAATAACTCCCATTTTCTGCGTTACAGGCGGGCATATTATGTGCTCGCCTTAGCGACACTCTTGTTATAGCTTGGTGATTAAGAAGCTCTTCACTGATTCCTGAATATTGATGACATACATGTACCAAGAAAACTCAGTCCAGGGTCCCGTAACACAAAGATTAGCAATTAATAGGATGCTTGATTTTCATGATTGAATGTACATTGTAGTCAATGCAATCAATCGTAGAAAAATGTTCTACAATCATTGCTAAACTTTGTGTTATTGGAGGAAAAAGTGATATATTTGAAATTTTGAATAATAAAATACAAAAAGACAGAGAATATAGTGTTTTGAAATTGTCTTGATAAAGACATTAAATCATTTTAAGTGTTTTTCTTTTCTCAACATATGTATTATTAATTTTTTTTTTGCAACGGATACAAATATTTATGTTTATATATGGTATACAATTTGTTTTTATTTGATGGAAGTGAAATAAATAAATTTGAATTTGAATTGAATTGAAATTTAATCATATATTGTTTGTTTATTTTCTTTCTCTAGAAATACCGCAAATGAAAAAAGAAATGGAAGTAGGAGGTGACTTAGTGGATATTACTTGACACAAGAAGAGGATTGGACCTTACTATGAATGACTTCTATGAATATCATTATGTTAAACAAATATTGCCACAAGTTATAGAATATTTAAAGGCCTACTATACTGTAATGTATTATGAATGATGGAGAAATCATGCAAGTGTGCAAGTTTTTTACCATCAGACTCAGAGTAAGATTCTGATTTTTTTCTTCCTTTTTTTGCATGTTCTTGTCATGACTGAAAGAGGTTGGGCAGTGAAACCTGTATATCAAGACCACATAAAGGTTTACAAGAAAAGTGGTCTTTATGAGCAGATGATCTTTATCGACATACTTATTAGGCTGCCCTAGAATATTATTCCAGATTGAAACATGCAGAGTTTGTTGACTCCAGTCGTGCGACTTGGACTTGAGTCGAGACTCAAGTCGTTAATTTGCTGACTTGTGGCTTGACTTGCTAACTGCCCAAATGACTTGGGACAAATGTTATTGTGGAATTCTTTTCAAGGGGAACCAAACTGGTGGTTTTTGTATACAGGTGTTTGATAAAAACAGGTTTCAACTCTATGCTGACACCACACACCTTTTTATGCATGAGATTTATTATTTTAAGTTGCCTAAGCCAATCCAGCTTATTTTGTATTATCTCTTCGACAAGTTTAGATTCGTGCAAAAACATTTGTAATGTGATGATTTTTCAGACTACCTTTACACTTTTGTCACAAGGTAGAATGTGGGAAAGCTGCTATGCACACACTACACAATCCAATACGGTGCAGTTTGGGAAGAAATCGCATCCTTTAATTATTAAATTTGAAAGAAGTTAATGATTTTATATGATGTTCGGAATAATGCCTGGGGGCCGTTTCATAAAGCTGTTTGTAATTTAAGAGCGACTTTAAGAATGACTGGTGAACCCTTCTTACGCGCTAAACCATCGCCAATTCAATATACCATTTACCACAAGAAAGGATTACCAGTCGTTCTTAACTTACGAACAGCTTTATGAAACACCCACCAAGAATACTGAAATTCAAATTCTGCTCTGCTGCAAGCCTTGTGTCCAGAGTAAACTCCAAAGTCAGCTTCAAGTCACTGCCAAGGATGACTTCATTACAATTTGGAATAGAATTTGTTTCTATTCCTATAGGGAGGCTCGTAATGGACTGGAAGTTCAATTTGAATATTCCAATTCTGAACTTTAATCTTTTAAGATTTTATAAGTTGGCATGTTCACGTCAAGTGGGACATGTATTACAGTGTCCTTGAAAATTGCATTGCAACAGATCATGTAGTGTGCGATGGGTTTAAGATGCATTGTGCCTCTCAAATATTGATGTGAAGGTGCTATTTGTGTTTCAAAACAGTTGTCCCAAATTACCCATTGTTTTGTATGTGATGAATTGAGGATTAGCAGTAAAAAGATGGATGCGGGATTCCTACGTAAGAAACACAGCTCTGATGTTTTGTAAGGTGCCTTACTGTATGTGTTTGTTCTAACAGATATTCATGCCAATGGTTGATAAGACAAAAGGCGTCACCTCCAACTCAAAAGCAGTAATTTTGTGGAAAAGTGACGCCAATTTTCTACCGTGCGATATATGCATTGCTTTAATACAGTACCATTGCAAGACACTTAGATTTTGAGTAATAAATAGACCTGCTTGGTAGAAAAATGTCAGGGTTGGGAATTTCCAGGTAAAATAAGGTATTTTGGCCCAGGTGGGAAATACTGGGAAAAACTCGTAAATATGTGAAATTGACAACATTGAACTCTTTAAATCATCTCTCTAAACTCACTTATTTCAGCAGGTGTGTGTTTCATAAAGCTGTTCGTAAGTTAAGAGCGACTTTAAGGACGACTGGTGATCCTTTCTTGTGGTAAATGATGTATTGAATTGGCAATGGTTTAGCGCGTAAGAAGGGTTCACCAGTCATTCTTAAAGTCGCTCTTAACTTGCGAACAGCTTTATGAAACGGCCCCCAGATGTGTAATAATTAGCTCAATTGGATGAGCCTAACAGAAATATGGCGCAATATAAATGCTGTGGATCATCATCATCATGCTGGGAAGTACTTTAAGGTGTACAGAGAGGTACAGGGAAATGCTAGAATATGCTTGAAAAACACCTTGGCAATACCTGAAAATATTCAAGAAGTAGTGCTTTACTGCATTTCCAAATATTTTTCATTCTCCTAAAAAGTTGTCAAGGTGATACATTACCACCAGTATTTCTCATACTGGCCCACCCTGAAAGATATTGAACATCACTGTTTTGTATAGCGAAGGCCTGGGGAGTGTTTCATAAAGCAAATACTAGTAATCAATTATTTACTCTGACTAATTTGTTCTGAGCCAATCAGATGCAAGGATTTCAGTAGCTTATAACATATGTCAGTGAAATCACTACTTTACTTTATAGTTTCATGTAGTGCTCCCATTGCCAACCTTTGAAGTGTATGATTTGAAAGAATGGGTCAGCTGGTAACTAGTGTTTTTGAGTACAGGATTAAATTAAAAATTATCCCGACTTTCAACGTTGATGGTTCATTACCAGGATATGTGACCTCCCTCATAGAATGCCATCTATGTTCTGTCTTGCACTAATATGTACTGACGTCCCCATCACACACCTAAGATGATTTGGAGGCTGTGCCTTTTCTTCTGTTGCTCCACGCCTTTGGAACTCCCTCCCTTCTTCGCGCTGTGAAATCGACAGCACTGAACTCTTCAAATTATGCATCAAAACCAACTTATTTCAGGAGATGTGTAGTAATTAGCTTAATTGGATTAGCCTGCACCCGTGAATGTTTTTAACAGAAATATGGCGCAATATAAATGCTGTGGATGAAGATCATCATTTCATTTTGGTGATAGATTATGTAGTGCTTCCATACTCTTTATTACAATGTACAATATAAACCTAATATTATTGCTAAAAAGAAATTGGTGATTTAAAGGGGTACTCCTGGCTGAAAATGTGATACAAATAATTAAACTTGGAAAATCCTGAAAATTTCCATCAAATTCAGTTTAAAATATTGAAATTATCAAATGTTATTTTGTTTCGCATTACTTTGATTACACGATTGAAAGCATGCAGTTGTGATGAAAATATGCTATTAGTTTATAGCTGATGATGTCACAATCCCACTGTCTTTTGTTTCCTTTTATTACGTGATAATTTTGATTATTAAGTATTTTCATACATAGCAAATATCGTCCTTGTTACAAAACAACTTACAGCAAAGATGGTCTTTACTGTATGAAAAAAATACGATAAAAAAGGGATCACAGCATCACTGCCTCACTGCATGAATTATTTCAACAAAACAATGTAAAACTTTAATATTTCATTGAAACTTTAAAAAAAATATTATTTTTCATTTGATTTGATGAAATTTCCAATGTTTTGCATGTTAAGATTTTCCCCATGTATAAAAATCAAGTCATATTCAGCCTACACATAGATTACCACTTTGAGTTCATATTTCTTCCTTCATCATGAGATAGGAATAAATGTGCAAGATGAAAATACATGTACATGCAGTGGAAATTTATAATGCACTGTATGAGTTTCATATTTAGAAACTTTATTGTCATATATAATATGCGAGTAAAAAAAAACACCTCACAAATCCCCAATTTTAAGAAAAAATTGTCATAAACACATAATTATTACATATGGCCTGAAAGAGTATGTTCTCCCAAATAATTTGATAACATATTTTTGTGGTATGTACTAACGCTTCGATGACCAGTGATGTAAATTTTGACTTGCGCCAAATTATCAGGCATGGCTGCAATGGATGAATCCAAATGCCAATGATGTCTTAATCCTTCATGAGTTAGTAAAATATTTGCTAATCCCTTTTCAATGTTTTTTAAACAATTATAATTTCTTTCTTTTGTAATTGTGTGTATTGGTTTTTAATGTGAAATAAATGAAATGAAAAATGAAATAATGTAAATTACTGAAAATGTATTTTGAAATAGATTTTAATGCAACCCTTGTAGGATTATGACATCATTGACATCTGGATTCATTCATTGTAGTCATGCCTTAATTTGGCTTAAATCAAAATTTACATTTTGAATGAATACCTCCTGGTCATCCAAGCATTGACACAAACCACATAAATATGGTATCAAATTATTTTTGAGAACATACCCTTTCAAGCCCTATATAATAATTATGTGTTCATGACATACTTTTTCTTAAAATCAGGGATTTGTGAGGTGTCCAGTTTTTTTTTTACTCACATGGTATAGGTACATTTATTACACTTGCAATACTGAAATTCCATCATGTGCCTTTAGAGCTATGATTATTTTTCTTTATGATATAACAAATATATTTTAACCAATGTAGAAAATTACTTTTAAATGTTTGTTTCTGGCATTAGTGAGGATGTGTTAGAGAGAATGAAGTTTAGAAGAGGAAAAAACGAAAGAGAGAGGAGGTTGAATGTGATATTGAAAGGAAAGGTTACTTGTATAGGTAAACTTGATTTAACATTCCACAATTCAAATAATCGCCCAAGTTGAAGCAATTTTTTTTAGGTCAGATAATGCAAACATGTGTTTCATAGCCATTCTCAGTCAAATCTATCCCTATTCAAACAGATTTTTTGATAAGAGGCAAAGTGACCTATACAGTATGTGTAAATAATTAAAAACCATGGAAATATAATGGTCAAATGGTAAATACTGCAAGAACACCACTCAATTATTCGTTCAGAATTCATTAAAGGGATGGTCCGGGCTGAAAATATTCATATCTAAATTAATAGAGTAAAATTCAGAGCAATATGCTGAAAATTTCATAAAAATCAGATGATACCAAAGTTTTTGAATTTTAAAGTTTACCAATATTTTGTGAAAACGGTTGTATGCACATCGTCGTGAATATTCATAAGGTTGGCCGATGATGTCATATCCCAACTTTCCTTTTTCTTATGTTCTTATGTTATTACATGAAATCATTGTTTAAAATGTTCATACATGTGTAAATCATGTCTCTATTATGATGAAATAAGTTGCATTAAGAAATAACTAATGCTTTTAATCAGTTGTCAATCCAATTGTTTTAGTTCTTGGTAGAAATTTTTTGAATAAACCTAATTTCATATAATAAAAAACAAAAGAACAAGTGGGGATATGACATCATCAGCCCACCTAATGAATATTCATAACTAGAACTGTTTCATCGGAATAATGCAAATCTTTAAAATAATAACTTCGTTATTTGAAATCCAATTTTGATCAAATTTTCAGCATTTTGCTCTGTGGATTTTACTCTATTTATTGAGATATAAATATCTCCAGCCTGGACCATCCCTTTAATATTAATGAGACTGCCAGTAATGATTTTCTAATATTAAGTTTTGTATTGTTAACCAGTCTTTTCAAATTTAAGTCTTGAAAAATGGGAACTTATAGCCCGTTTTAGGCTTTGGTAAAGGTCTGATAGTGTAAATTATACAGGAGTTTCATGTAACATTCCAGATGTTTTACAAATGTGTAGCTACAATTCATTTTTAGTCGATTTTTGGGGGTGAAAATTTGACATTTACCTTAAGAAGGGGAAGTTCACCCTGATAAGATGGGTTTAATAAAACCAGATGTATCAGAAAAAAATATTGGCAAAAAGTTTTGATTAAAATCCATCAAAGAATTAGAGAGATATGACTGTTTAAGTTTTTAATTTCTGATGCCATATGCGTACAGCTTCCACATGTAAAAACCAAAATATGATGAATGAATGCAAATCTATGTTTCTAATAGTAGGGGTATGATGAAATGATGTGCGAGATGGTATTACCCACCGCACAAATTCACTTTTTAGAATATGGCATTTTGAGGGATTGAAAAGGAGAAGCTGCTCGTCTGTGACGTCACAAAATCAACGCTTAGATTCATAATTCTAGTTTTCTTCTCGACAGATTTTCATTAGACTTTCTCCAATATTTTTTTCTAATTTTTGTCAGGGTGAACTTCCCTTTTAATAAAGATTGTCATCATTGAAAATTGTTTTAGTCGTTAGTTTTGATTTGCTGAGAAACCCCCATTACCAAAACTGCCAGTGAATAACTTTACTATGGTAAAAAAACAAAGATATAGAAAGGCAAAGGATTAGAGACAGAGATGGGGGGGGGGGGGGGGGGAGAGAAAGAGAGAGGGGAATGGGGGGGGGGGGGGAGACAAAGATAGAGTGAGAGGGAAAGAGAAAGTCAGAGAGAGCGACCTAGATAGGAAAGGGTCATTTATGTTTGCAATTCCATCCTTGTCCACTCTATTCACCATGTGATACTTGTCTCGGTGTCCCGTAAAATAAAGCTTGGCAATCGATCATGCAGCCAATTTTATCGATACACAGTCGATGCAATCAGTGAATAGATATCAACCCCCAGGATCATTTGATGAGCTTTATGTTGCAGATCAGGGCCAGTCTTACAAAGAGTTGCGTTTGTCCCAATCAACCACAATTATGAAATGTTTTAAGATAAGCGCTATAGAAATAATGTCAATTATAATTATTTCTGAAAAGCCAGCAACGTCAACATCTAAGTACATGCAAGTTCCAAGTATTTTCTAGATATGATGAATATTCATTGTTTTCTTGAAAATTGTTAAAGTGCTCTTCTCTTTGTTTACACAGGACATTGTGCAAATTTCCTGTAGAAAAAATCATGACAGTGATGGATTTCCATATAGTTGAGGTTGATTGGGGCCTCTCTTACAAAGAGTTACGATTGATCTAATCTATTGTAACTATATGGAAATCCATCAGTGTCATAAATTTGCACAATGTCGTTTGTAAACAAAGAGAAGCACAGTGAATTTTTAAGAAAACAATGAATACATGAACATGCATCATAGCTAGAAAATATTTTGAACAAACGTGCATATTATTAATACATGTTGACGTTGCTGTCCGTCAATAGTTGCGATTGATCGGATCAATCGTTACTCTTTGTAAGACGGAGCCCATATCTTCTAATCATTGTCCTCGCCTCCATGTACATGTAATTCTCTCGCGTCTCAAGTCTTCCTCTACTTCTGCTTGATGCCCTCTCATACGATCTCACCATCTCTTTCTTGGTCATCCCCTTCCCTTTTGTTCTTATGCGTATCAATCAATCAGTGGGGTGTTTCACAAATAGTCCAGTTTGACTCACGGACATTGCCAATTTGCAGATATATTTTTGGTGAGATATCTGGGTCCCGTTTCATACAGACTTGTAGTAAGAAAAAAAATAAACAATTTCTATAACAAAGTTTTATGAGATGAGCCCCAGATGTCAACGCCCAATTGACAACTTCATGTTTGACTGCATTCCACATAAGCTTGATCCAACAATAAGATGGAAATTTAAGTGCGATATCTAACACTTAAATCTTTGTGAAATACCCCCCCTTGATCATTCTCTCAACACTATTTCTCCATCACACACTTCCACTCTCCTTCTATTTTTCTCAAATCATTAATTTTATACTTTTTAACGCAGTAGTACATCCAAAGACCAGATCAATTTTGATTATTTGAATAATAACAAACAAAAAAAAAATTCTGCCAAAATCAGCTGGAAAAGACAAAAACAAAACAGAAATGTTAGCGTTTTGACCTTTAAGTCTGGATAACTTTCAATAAGTCCAAATTGAGGACCTTACTACTATTTCTTTTTTTGACATATTGAGTTTTTTTAAACATTTGATTTATGGTCACATCTTTCACACAATTAACGATATACACTTTAATTTCATCTGACAATTCAAGCAATACATATTTTACAGGGCTGTGTCTTACAAAAAGTTGCAATAGATTTGAAAAATCACAACTATGGAAAGCAAGCAATGTCAACATCTTTTTCAATTGAAAATGCTTTCTTCTAATGATTTTACATGCATTTTCTTTCACTGATTTCCAATGAAACATTGTGAACATATCCCGTTTGAAGATTTATGACACTGATGGATTTCCATGGATGGATCAATCATAACTTTCTGTAAGACAGGTCCCTGGACTTAACACATGCTTTAAATTTTCTTACTAAGAAAGAATACTCCAAAGAAACAAGTTATTTTGAACCAAAGACAAACAAACTTTATTCAATCATTTCAGCATGAACAGTGAAACTCCACAGTAGTTGTATCCTTTTCCAACACGTGATGTTGTTAGGTGGTGGTTAAACTCTCACATGTGAATCACTGAAGTCAGGATGATAGACAGGAGATAAGGTGTTCTTTGTCTTGATGAAGTGTATAAACTGCAAGATAAAAACACAGTGATAACGGAAAATCAAACCATCATCTCTTGAGAACAAATATGGTATTTAATATTATAACAATTGTTTTATGACATTAATGTTACACAAAGCTTTTAGAAAGGGATGGGGTTTTGCAGTTACTGATAAGTCCAGAATAACTCTTGAACAACTGTATTTGCAGTATCATTTGATGAAATCGACTGAAATTACATAGACTTATCCAAAACAAGAACATACCATTCCTTTGAAGAAAACAAATTAACCCCAAAACAAGCCAAAATACACCCTTTTTGAAAATAATTCATGTCTACCCGTTCGGCCTACAGACTGTCCATCCAAACCACTAAACCAAAGAGATCAATTGCCTTCATAGGGGTGCAAGATTTGCATATTCAGGTACTTGATCATTACCAGCAATTACATCACAAGCAGCGAAAAAAATACACGGGGGCGGCGGGCGAATTCGCCCCGGAAATGCCTAAAGTCGCCCTCGAAATCATCCAAAATCATGCTTTCGGGGGCGACATAAAATCTTAATGTCGCCCCCGAAATTATTGCCGAGCGATAACAACTCAGCGGCCCACGAGCGCCATATGCTCGAGCTCCGCTTACCATTTAAAAATAATAAAAAATCCGCACTCAAAATCATGAACAAGCCTTGGAAATAGCACGCCGAGGAGCGCAGTTTCAAATTCCGAAGTTGCGTCTTTTTTTCAGTACCGGAACGTTTTTCCATACACATGGTATGAAAAAAAAAAATCAACGCAACGGTCGGGAAACGGTTGCATGTATAGGGGTCCATCATGACTACCACCATGTGCAATTTATCATGCACATTTTCCCCTACAGATATCACAATTCTGTGATAAAATAAATCGAATTACACAGAAAATAAATCTCAGAGTCTAGTAACCTCGCATTGGTGAGTTGTCATTCGGCTTTGCTTTTCAAATCGGCCTAGTTACATCCAAAAAACTTATCTTATTCGCTGATTATAACTTAAAAATCATTTGTTTTATTTTTCTAGGGGATTAGGTAAATATCAGACAATAAACCATCAAACAAAGCTCTATCTATTTTACAAAGCCGGCGGGAGGCTCACGTACGTACGTGTTGGCGCTTACACTAGCTAGCCAGTCTGAGGTCTGTCTCTCTGCCAGAGCTCTGGGGGACAGTTCGCTCAGTAAAGGCCTCAATGATGGTCATTTTCTGTTTCAGACAGAGTTTACATTTTGGGTATATTATTCAAAACTGCCAATGAAGTTTGATGATTTCTTCATTGTCATGTATATTTAAGTTATTAATGAGTTCATTCTCACCAAATTTAGACTCCCCCATAGAGAAATGCAATTTTCGTGGAGATCTGCGTTTTCAAAGAACTTCAGGAAAAGTTAGGGTATGTGGGCCTTTATTACAAGTCATGGCCGAGTACAGGTTATTGTACTGGAATAGATGGAGTAGAAATTAGATATTGAATTCATTTATATCCAAGTTCAACTCACAGTCACACCCACACAAACACACCCACATCCAAGATTCTAAGCATGAACAAAATAAAAAGTAATAATTCATTAATAAGTGAACAGGTACATGTATTCCTCAAAATACAAAAACGTAGCATTTGAAAAGAGCCCCCGAAATGCAAAAAGGAGCACCCGAAAGGTAGAAATGGAGCCCCCGAAATTTTACAAAAAAATGAAAATGGAGCCCCCGAAAAAAAATAATTAATTTTTTCCCTGATTACAAGGTATAATATTGCCCCCGCTTGACCTTTTTTTTATAACTCAAATCAACTGGAGTTAGGTTCTTGTCACCACACAAACTTCTGCAGAAGCCAACTGTTTTATGACCCATTCCCCTGCATCTTCATAAGATTAGGATAATAGGGGCTCGGGCTGCATAATATCAGGGTGCGACAAACCAACCCGCTTGCCCGGGGCAAGTGAAAATGACATGCGGGCAAGCATTTCTCAAAGTCAATTGCCCTATCGGGCAAGTGGTTGTTTTAGAAATAAAATAATAAAATATCAGTGATAATCACAACTATATCTCTCAATATAAAGTCAAACCAGTCAAAAAACAGTGGAAACTGATAAAATAAAACTGGTAAAATCAGCGCCAAATACACATAATTTATCGCCAGGTACCTCGTTCGAAGAACCGTGCCATCTCCTCTTACGTTCTATGTGTGCATGCGCTACTATCATGCGCAATTTGCAAAGATGCAACCCCCCCAAAAAAAAAAACAGGCATAAGTGGCTAAAATTTCATATTTTTAATCTTTAAATACATGAAATAGCCATCTACTTTCCACATTACCTTGAAATTGTTTTGATTTAGTTGGAAACAACCAAAAAAGGAAGAATATTCAGCTCTTTCTTGACTCTGATTTTGATGTTACACTCAGTAAATGTTTTTTATTATTGTTGTCCCAAATGTAGACTTTCATGGTGTTGACCAAGTGTACAACGATCATAAACGATCAACGATCGTTTTCAGTTAGTGTTGCAACACCATGAAAGTCTACATGTGGGACCACAAAAAAAAAAGATATTGACAGAGTGTAACATCATAAAATGATGAAGAAAAGACGAGAGAGGTAAATATCTTAATTTTCTTGATACTTTTTGACTAAATCAAAACAATTTTAAGGAAATATGGAAAACAAATGGCCATTTCATGGAATTAAAGATGCAAAATCTGAAATTTTAGCCACTCCACTTTTGGTGAAGTTTTTTTTGTGGTAACATCATAAAACAATCTATTCCAGAGTCAAGAAAGAGAATAGTTTCCAACTACCGGTAAATCAAAACAATTCCAAGGAAATGTGGTAAACAGATGACCATTTCATGGATTTAAAGATGCAAAATATGAAATTTTAGCAACTTTTGGTGAATTTTTTTTTTAAAACCTTGAACGCCCATTTATAGCGAATTTTTTTCTTCAAAATAAACGTAATGACTCAGGCCTACTTTACTGAAAATAAACTTTTAAATGAGTGTTCTTTACTGTACATGATTTTCAAATGATTTTATTTTGTATGACCTTCAAAAATAATAGTACCGTCATAAAAAAATAATGAAAGAAAAAAATAGAACAAATTGGGCAAGCAGTTTTTTTCTATCGGGCAAGCAAATATTTTCATCACTTGCCCTGTCTGGCAAGTCATGAAAAAAAAATTTGTAGAGGCCTTTTAAATATGATAATATTCAAACTTCAATTAATAAACGTTAAAGGGGAAGTTCACCCTGATGAAAAGTTAATTGTAAAAACAGCAGAAAATTAATAAAAATATAATTGTGAAGGTTTGAGAAAAATTAAAGATTAAGAAAGTTATTAGAATTTTAAGTTTGCGATTTGTGACATTGTAGACGAGAAGCTACCCCATATGTTATGTAATTAATATAAAATGCATAAATTCAATTTCTTAATGGTTCATGATGACAATTTTTTTCTTCTTTTAGAAATGGGTTTGAAAAATGAAAAAAATTGTCTGTTGATATTCTAAAAGTACAATAAAACTCATTTTCATTTTTTTGAGAAAATGACAGTGAATTGATTTTTTAAATTCCAATACATGTGAAGCTGCTCACATAGGACACAAATAGAAACATTCAAATAACTTTTAAAATCTTTGCTGGATTTTCCTCAAACATTTACCAATATATTTTTTCCTGCTATTTTTGCAATAAACTTTTTGTCAGGGTGAACTTCCCCTTTTAACAAAATTAAAGTTCATTATAATTGCTTCTCATAATGTTGTAAATCAGTGGATAATTTGGGTTTGTGTTTCAGACAAGAAGCCTCCCCTGAATTGCTATAAAAACCCAACCATAATCCCCATTAACCTAATCCAACTTACCAGGTTCCCAAGGGAAGGGAATCAAAATGCCAGCCCACACCTAACTAATATTATAATCCCTCCATGTCCACATTTTTCAGTCTTAGCTGAGAAAAGTGGTGTGTGAGTTTACATTCCTTGTCATTGTTTCATACTATTATCTAAGGACAATATTTAACGCTGCAATGTTACTAGAGTTGCCTATTGATCAACAAATATTTCATTATCACCAAAATAAATGTATGTAATATTGTCCAGCCCTAATGGGCACAATATCTGTTTATCTTGACTTTTTTTAAATAAACTGAAAGCAACTTCAGGTAGGTTCTTGTCTTTAAAAAAAAAAAACACTTTTTGAAATATCATGTGAGATTTTTTTTTTTTTGCACACCTACTTACCAATAATGCATATAGTATTTCCATTTATTTGAAAGCAGGATAAAAGAGCATTGTAGATTAAATGCCTTACTCACGAGCATAGGTGCCGATGCCGGGGATCGAACCACGGACTTTCCATGTATAGCCTTAGACCACTCGGCCACGGCACCTCCCGATGCTGATATATCAGCATCAGTATTATCTATCTTAAAGGGTTACATAGATGTTATAGGTACATGGAGCTGCAACTGCTTAACATAGCTCCTAATAATAGCTTACCATTTGTGTGGTCTATGGCTCAGTTCCTCCATTCACCTCAGTCTTCTTGCTTCTCTCTCGCTCTCCAACAGTGTGAGGATATCTCCCTCGCGGACTGGTCCCTTCACATTTCGGATGATGGATCGGTTTGAGTCGTCCAAGAACTCAACTCGGACCTGTGTACACTGTCCCTGGGATCCGGTGCGGCCCAGAATCTTTATGACCTAAGGTTGGGGGAACAAAAAGGATAACAAATATTCATTCATATTTGATTCAGAAGAAATGTTCAGCAGTATAACACGTACATACATGTAAAGCAAATGTTTCATAGCATTACGCAATTACGTAGGGACAGTGATTTTCCGCGATCGCGGAAAACGGACGGAATTCACGGAAAGGGCCTTTTGAAACGGAAAATGGCATTTCAAACGGAAAATCACGGAAAACGTATTTTCCCTCAAAATACACAGAATAGCAACAGAAATTACTCCAAAAGCACAACAAAATGAGAATATTAAATGGCCAAAAAAACACAGAAAACACGATCTCACTTCGCTACTATCATGACAATTCACACATCGTGACTGCACTCGACATCAGCACACTCGATTGTACCCGTACCCCGCACCGTACCCGTACCCGGCCGGCCGGGTTGGGCTTCACATGCACACATGTATCATTCAACTACATGTACACAGTTGTGTGTTGCTGCCCTCTACGTTTGAAGATGTAACAGCACGATATCGTGGTCTTAAAATCCAAGATGGCGGATTGGGAAAAGACGTTGACTGATGATAACGATGTCCAAAAACCCCCAAAATTATCGATGAAATATCATTTCACCGTGAAATAATGCTAATAATATGAAAGGTGAGGATGTATGCATGCAAAATGGGTGTGTTAAAATATTTTATTCACCCGCATAGATCCGATTAGAACGGATTTTATTGTGTTGTTGGTACAGTAGCAGATACAAATTTTGACCAGTGCGAGTGTGCATGTAAATGTGTAAACGGAATTGTCACTTTTCCGTGTGTACAAAGTCTATGGGGAAACGGAATTTCCGTTTTCTGACATGCTGAAACGGAATTTGAGATTTTCTGAAACGGAAAAGGCAATTTTTTGAAACGGAAAATCACTGTCCCTAATTACGTACATGTAGGAGCTTCATTTCTCCCCCATATCGTCACCTCATCAGATATTCAACATTAACAGTAACAACTTGAGATTAAGGACGTTCCTCAGTTATGTTTGTGCGCATCATGATTTACCCTCTGCGCGCCGATGTCACAATGGATTAATAATCAGCTATAGGTATAAGCTGATTTTTCTCATTACCTGCACTCTAAATGCAGATCCGATGTATTAATTTATGAAACTAATAAACGGGAATTATTCCATGAACCATTTCTTAAAATACCTCTACAATTTCAAAATACTTTACTCTGCATTGCTGCAAAGTATGACAAATATGACCCTAAGTTAAAATAAATGGTAGAGTGGTTTGGAACTTTTCCTCTCATAGATGCAATGCTTTTGGCACATTTTTTTTATTTTAAAAAGCAATTTGCTCTAATAAAAGAGCTAATAGTTTGAAAACAAGCACATGAACCCCTATTTTTTAATATTTACACCTCTTAGGTATACCTATTCTCTACAACTTTGCTGAATTTGGTGAAAATGTCATGGGTTTTAAATAAAATGCATTTATTGTACTTCTCAAGATTATTGAAATGGCACATTTTTTAGATTGGTTTTTTGTCATCTCTCACACCATTCTTAATAAGAACTGACAGTGCCATTAGACTTAAAGGAGAATGAAACCCTTGAAACCAGCTGAATCCATATCAAAGAGAAAAATCAAAGAAACATATTGTTGAAAGTTTGAGGAAGATTGAATGAATAAAGAAAGTTATGAGCATTTGAATATTGAGATCACTAATGCCATGTAGATCCTCCCATTGGCAATGCGACCAAGATCTGTGATGTCACACACGTACAACTCCCTCATTACTTTAGTACTTATTTCACTTATATTCTCACTTTTATAGAGTCTATCACAAGGTGAGGTGTTCTCTTTATGAGAGGACAAGTACAGAGGTTTCACAACATTATATCATTGATGAATCGTTTGTCATATGATTAGAATGAGCAAAAAGAGATGTTTTGGGGTATATTTTCAGTGTCCAAAAGGGGAGAGTTGTTCATCTGTGACATCATAGATCTTGGTCGCATTGCCAATGGGAGGATCTCCATAGCATTAGTGATCTCGACATTCAAATGCTCATAACTCTTCTATTGCTAGTCCTATTTTACTCAAACTTTTGTTGATCTCATTCTTTGATTTTTCTGCTTTCACAAAAGCTTACTTGCTCCAAGAGTTTCATTCTCCTTCAACACTTGATTCAATTGGGGAATGGAAAATGGAAAACCTTTTGCCCCCTCCCCAATAAAAAAATCCTCCTCATAAATACACATGTGAAGCTGAAGCCAAAACCTAGGAATGTATGATCATTTGTAAGGTCATAATTGATGTAAAAATAAAGAAATGAGACCAAGTTGAACAAAAAAGTTGAACAAAAAATTAAGTTAACAAATAACAATTTAAGGGATGGACCTGGCCTCACACCGTCACAAGTACATACCATCATGACCATCAAGACATGTTTGATGAAATTTGACATTTAAAAAAAGCCAGGAATAGATTACCTGCTACACTAAAGACAGTCACTAGATCTAGAAGTCTATGTAGATCTAGGCCTAGACTAAAAATACCGGTACACAAATGTATTGTATGGCACTTGCCAGAATGAAAAAAGAATGGCCATGGAAAGCCATTTTCAATTTCTGTTTGCCCCCTTCCAAATTCAATTTCATGGTGAGACTTAAGAATTCTAAAAAAAAAAAAAATTGGCTTGTCAATAGAGGTGCACGGCCAATATGGGAGACTCCAATATGGGAGACAATCTCCCATATTGGAGACTTGCTATGCAAAAGAATAATAGAAACACCAACAAAGCTTAATTTTTTCCACCCCAAATTTTGTCTCACTGAGGTCAGAAGCCCATTTGTTTTGTGTGTGTGGATGACAAAAAAATCCTTTTCAAAACAAAATTAGATGGTAAATTTTTATAGACAGAGAAAAGGGGTAATTTTTCATGAGGAATCTGCTTATCACATTTTTATTTGCCGCCAAGCTAATCCTTTTGCAGCAAATGTAAACAAAGGAAATTGGTCTCCCAAACTGTAGACTGTCTCTGAAATTGGATACCCGAATTCTTTAAAAAAGTCTTTGATATTGGAGAGAATCTCCGACATGGAGACAGTCTCCCATATTGGCCGTGCGCCTCTAACTACTGCTTGTCTTCGCATGAACAGCGCGACCATGCAACACACTTGTTGCACTAAGGTCTGTTGACATGGACAACATTTCTACCAAAAAAATACAAATGTCATATTTCCATCCTGCTACAATTCCATAACTTATTATGCCGTGCCATGCATGGCTACTCCCGGGGGGGGGGGGGGGGGGGGGGAGGGAGTACTCAGTATATAATGCATAGTGGGTATGTGCC
This sequence comes from Lytechinus pictus, assembly GCF_037042905.1. Lineage (NCBI taxonomy): Eukaryota > Metazoa > Echinodermata > Echinoidea > Temnopleuroida > Toxopneustidae > Lytechinus > Lytechinus pictus. Next base: position 23,343,993 of record NC_087255.1, on the reverse strand, counting down.
TCGGAGGGGACCCCCATTTTTACACTCAAATTTCCGTTCCAAGGCATACATGTAGCATTTTTGTCTTGACTTGAAAAAGAAGAAATCCGCTCCAAAGCATAGCATTTTCTTCTTATCCAGAAAGAGAAAGAAATCCGCTCCCAAGCTTCGCATATTTTTCATTACGCCGTTCCGGCCGCATTGATCTGCTACAATGAGTCGTAATTTTGGTGAAAAACGGCCGCAAAGCGCTGTTCGACCCCTGCGCTAGCGCACCTGGCGCTAGCGCCCCTGCTAGCTGCATGCACGTTCCAGGGTAACCTAGGGAGCTCCCTGCCCCTGGGTTAGTTCTAGGGATGCATACGCACTCACACGCAGGCGACCCGTTCCAAGACTGCTGGCTAGCGACCGACGGATTTCCATTCTTAGCCGTTCTCTGATTGGTCAGTTAAGACAGTGCGGTGTCTGTGTGTTCCGTGTACTGTGTGTATGTGTGATGCGAAGCGTGCTGTGCATGTGTTCACTGGACGTGTGGGCATAGAGTAGATACCCAGTCGTTTTATTGATTTTAACCTTACAATAATAACGATCAGGGATGGGTTTATTTTGTTGCTGTGTGTGCATGTGAAGGATGGAAGTTTCTTACAGCTCTTAATTTAACTGACTCTCTTTCCAAGCTTAAAATTATAATGATAATTGCTACATTCCAATTGTGTGATTTGTTTGTTTTAGAAAAGGTCTTTTATTTTTTCCTCAGTCTATTAATTCTCCCATTATTAAAGAGTCTTCACTTGTGTTTCATTACATTATACAATGTCCACTGTAATGAAAATGGAAACATGCCAGTCAATGGACAGTATTATAAAAAATGGAAACATGCCAGTCAATGGACAGTATTATAAAAAATGGAAACTTGCCGGTCATTATTGATCAGTATAATATGAAAATGGAAACATGCCGGTCAGTTTAACATATATTTCAGTGTATAATGAAAATGGAAACATGCCGGTCAATTGACCATATGTTTCAGTGTATAATGAAAATGGAAACATGCTGGTCAATTGGCTATATGTGTTTCAGTGTATAATGAAAATGGAAACATGCCGGTCAATTGGCTATGTGTTTGTTCATAATGGCAGGATGACAAGTTGCTATTGAAGGGACTTATGTCATTGATATGAGACTTAATATCAAAAGGAACTTCCACGCAGTAATCCCCATTTTCATTATACACTGAAACATATAGTCATTGACCGGCATGTTTCCATTTTAAAAATCAATAAAACGACTGGGTATCTACTCTATGCCCACACGTCCAGTGAACACATATACAGCACGCTTCGCATCACACATACACACAGTACACGGAACACACAGACACCGCACTGTCTTAACTGACCAATCAGAGAACGGCTTAGAATGGAAATCCGTCGGTCGCTAGCCAGCAGTGTTCCAAGGACCCCCGACCGTTTTCACATTTGTAGTTCCGAGAACCCTCCTTTTTAGTTTTACAATAAGCCCGCTCCAAGACCAAGGCCCCCGTTTTTTTGTCTTGCCCGCGGCACATACCTACTACTTTTTTGGTCGAGTACCCCCCCCCCCCCCCGGTCCCGGGGCTTATCCACCATGCTTGTATTGTAGTAGACCAAAAGCTTCGGTCTCTGTTATGTTGGTTGTTCAGCTGAACTCCGTTGGCTTCACTCACCAAATACAGAGACCGAAGTTCTAGCGCGATCTGTACAGGGAGTCAATGGCCATATGTTTATGTGTATTAAGTTCGGATAAAACAGGGCAGTGAAGTTGCGCGACAGCCGAGGTAAGTCACTGTTTTTGTTCCTTTTAACTTGATTTTCCCCGTTTTTTGGCAATTAATGCCAAGAGGGAATATTAATTTGCATTTCGGTCGCGTTAATTTTCAAAAGTTTGATTTATTAAAGACAAAAATTGAAGAGCCCCGACGGGGGGATTTTGCATTGTAAGTAACCCTGTAACCGATTCTCGGATCGGCGGCCGATCTCGATCTAATCAATGCTGATCGATCGTTTCATGCCGATCACCGATCATAGCAAATTTATCGTTATGATCGGTTGCGAAATTCCCTGCACCGCGCCGGGCCAAAGTTGGCTGCGCTAGCCGGCCGTAGCTGCTGTGCGCTCGCTGTGTTAGCTCTTGGTCGGCTGCCGTGCTGCAAGCCGATATGACTGCAACAGTGAAATGGATGTTTTGATGTCCTTAGATGTCCTTAACTGAGGTCATCATTGCTCCGGGGTTACCACAAATAAAGATAAAAAATACCTGTTGCCATGCAGAAAACCGCGGATTAATTGGAGTCGCGTGCCCCACAATCATTCCACATTCCTCTTAAAGAAAAAGATTTACAGTTCACTTTTTTCTGCCCAGCTAGCCCCAGTTGGCTGACTACGCTCGTAAATAACTTCCACCACCATGCACAAGAATGTTATCGCGACCTCCAAATTCTGAGCACATCATTTTCTCTGTTTTGTTTCACGTTCTCAATTGTTATTTCACTTTCTGTAATATGATATCGAAAAATAAAAGGAAACTTGATGTGTTTTGAAAGCATGTTTATGTTTTTGATCAGTCTAAGAATATGAAAAGCATGTTTACATTTTCGTCTTTGAGGCAGTAAGGTGAGCAGTTATGTAAGGCTGTGCAAGAAAGTGAAGAGGGGTCTTTCCTTTCTTGACTATATGTTTTCATGTTTTACCTCCATTTCCTCAAGTTATCAATTCCATCTCTTGCTCTCAGCTTTTGAAAATCATTCCCTATTCTTTCTCATTCCTCATTTGCATTTGTTTAAACCGTTACTTTGGGGGGGGGGGTGCTTCATGTCATTTTAAATTGAATAACTTTATTGTCCATAAAGTAAAGTATTTATTCATAACCACCCATTCAAATTTTTAGTTTGTACATGTTACAATTAGAATAGATTTCAAAGTTTCCAACTTAAATCACAAACACACAAAAACTGTACCTTTATACTTTATTCCCATTATAAATCCCGGTATAAATCCAACTTGTTTGTGATACTGATTAAATCCAGTGCATATATTCCTTGAAGTCGTGGATTGTGCATGCCATGGGTGTGATAATGTGATATGAATGCAGCGAAGGATCGGAGGAAACGCAAAACTAAAAAAAAAAAAGACCACGTGTACGCGTGCAACATAACATCACATCGAGGTACTACATGTAGGTGCTTGGCGGAGCTCCATGCTGGCCGTCCTGATATGATGACCTGGGAATTCAAACGATTCAGTTAGCTCGAGAGAGAGAGAGAGAGATGGGGAGAGAGATTGACTTTCGGTACCATACGTGGAGGAGAGAGAACGGGGAGGGGGCTGAAAGGAATGAGAGTAATGGTTTATGTTAGGTGTTACTTTGAAATAATGCCAGATTGTAGCAATAGGGAGTCCGGGGACAGGGTAGTGATGTGCGTAGAACAAAACATGCTGGCATTGAATTATTTTTGTGCGTCTTATAAGAAACGAAAATTGCATGCTTTTTAATAGAGTATCAATGTTTATCTGTTCCCTTCTGTTCTTATTTTCATTGAACTGTGCGACTATTAGTCGACATAGAAAAGTGGGCTTATTCATTGCAATTTTTAGTCTCATAGGTCAGTAGGGGATTTGTTTATTTCCCCGACTAATACATAAACTTAGTATGAGTTTTCGAGTTAAACAATACTGCTGTAGGTATGAACATTATGTTGGTGACGATAAATGATAGGAAAGAAAAGTAGAAGGATCATGGCTGGTACACATCTCCCTCAATAATCATCTTCCGTAAGGGACAGATACCAGGGGGAGGGGGAAGCTGGAAGTTTGAGTTCATGCAATTTTTTTAAATTTTTTTGAGCATTTTTTTCCCCCATACTCCATTGAGACAAGGGTTTTTTTTTTGCCTTTGAAAAGATTTGTCAGTGGACCAAGTTTTTTTTTTTACTCTGATGTTGAGTCAATTTTTTGCTGTTGCTCATTTAGCAAGTGAAGTTTTTTCAAACTTCCAGCCCCCTTCCCTGGATATCTCTAATGGTGCGTCCCTAACAAATATGAACACCCTTTCCTACCCACATCTCCTTCATTGACAACTTTGATATTTTGGAAACATCCACTTGAGAAAATCCCCCTAATCGACTGGTGGGCATTACGCTCCAGTGGTTTTGTAAACAACTTTATACATACTGTATGAAGGAGATCTTGTCAGATGATAAATCCAATCAGCATCGAGTACCGTAAATGGAAATTAGAGGGAACGATTCTCATTGGTCAATTCCAAGCAGGGAGGACAGGGCTTCGCCAAAATTTACGAGCTAGCTCCAACTTACGGTGCCACATGTCAGAGGGTCAGAATGAAGAGTTTTTTCTCCCCTGATTTTTTCCATCATCCAACATTTTCACACACAAACATCCACACATGTGATCTGTTAGCAAAGTTGGGAAAAGAAGCAACCAATCTCGCAAAGCGTGAAAACTCCAATGTTAATTTCGGTCATTTACTTTCTCTTGCCTTTTATTTTCGCTTGTGTTAATATAACTTTTAGGCCTGCATGGGAGTACACATTGATTGGTATAATGGTTTAAATGGCGTGCCCGCTAATTAATCAGCAAAATTTACACTAAAGTGAATGTTCGGCAGATCCCGATTATGACGTTGGGATTATAGCTCAGATACCCAAGTAATAATAACAAAATGACAAGAAAACAATGATGACAACAGTTTTTTGATACTTGATACAGGTTTTAAAATGATGCTACCGAGGTAATTTTTGAAAAATTATCAATGATTGTATCACATTAACAGTTACACAACAACACGAAAGAGCTCCGAAAATGTTAATCCCACTCGACCTTGCCCTCGATACACAAAATAAGTCATTGTCTGCGTGCTCAAAACAGAAAGTAAACACACAACCATCTCACTTGAGCTGATTGGACCTTCGGCTTCGAAAGCCAATGAAACCTTCGGGGAAACAGAAAAAGCCACGTGGTTCCCTTATCAGGAAAGGTCGTGACTTCAGAAATAAATTGACCCCTCCCCCATGAGGGAGAGAGAGAGAGAGAGAAAGGTAGGGGGTGTGAGCCAAAATTCCTTTCAAGTTTCAAACAATGCAACCTTTTTTATATCCCCCTCACACAATCAAAAGACATTCCAACACGCGCCGCCTTCATCAGTACTTTCTTGGTTAGTCTAAAAAAATAGACCCAGTTATACATGTAGGTTCAAATGATAAAAATTTGTCATTTTGAAAGGTATTTCAAATGAAAATATTTTGCAAAATATTTTTTTTGAAATAGATGTGTAGCATCGTGGGCAGTGCCACAAGTGGGGTGGGGACATGGTGTGGGCAAGGAATTATTTTTTTTCAAGTGAAATGCTCCACCTGTGTGTCAGTCTCAAATAATACTTCATGAATGAGTTGTTAAAAGAGAACGAGAGAACTTAGTTGATTCATGATAACTTGAATGAAGCAGAGTGGAAGAGAGGAGAAAAACAATTCGAGAACGTTTCTGAGTGATGGTAAATTACCAATTATCTCTGAAATATTCTCTTTGGATTTTCAAGTATTGCAAGTCTTTCATTCTTGTATTGAGATCCATAGTTACTCTCTTCAGTGAATGTCAATATGGACATTAAATATTCATGTAGACACATATTTGAAACCTCTAGCAAAGAGCAAAAAAAAAAAGTATCTGCTCCTCTTTCTCTCCTTCATCCCACCTCAAGTCATAATAGAAAATGTTGGGGCGAGCCGAGGGCAGACAAGATTTTTTTTTGTTTGAATTACGGGATTATGGACTTCATTTTTTATTCGAATCCCCCCCCCCCCCATCGCCCGATGCCGCCACTACTTTTAATACAAAATATGGTATTTTCATTGATGATTATATGACACCGAGGCTGTTACTTCAACATTTAATTCCTATTTTCATGATTAACGAAAAAAAGCAACAACGAAACAACCAACAAGAAACAACGACTTCATACAAAAAAAAAATCAGACCTTTCTTACATTTTCCGTCAGAACTGATCAAATTTTAAATACCCTCAGATGAAAGTTGGCATCATTCCACGAGGTTTACTCTCTGCTCTCTTTTTTTTTTCATAACTCCCTCCGTCCCCTTCTCTCTAACTCTCTGTGCGGATCGGATAGGGGAAAGTGTCTGCGTTGGCGTATTTATTACATGAGCTCCGATGCTCCCTCTCCCTCTCTCTAGTGGACAGCCAGGCGTTGGCTTGCGATGACGTATTTACAACATTATAAGTGCACGGCATTTAAGTGCTGTGAGGGCGGGGATCCATTCTAACGCTGGTAGTGATACCAACCAGCTGGGTCATGTCGGCGTAGAACTATCGTAAATCACTGCCTCGCTTGACAGTGAGACCCAGACTCCCAAGGGACGAATACGATATGTGAGTAGTGCTTGGAATGCATGGGGTCAGCTAAGGACAATCAGGTCAGCTAAGGACAATATGGGTCTGTTTATTGTGCTTGATAAACAAATAGCAAAATCCGATATTTGCTGCCGATATTTTCGACCGATACCGATCATAGGGATAAGTATGTGCCCCCGGCCCCGATCATCCGATCCGATCAGAGCTCTAACTTACAGGGTTAATTGTAAGTCCCCTAATGGTGGCTGCACGATAGCGAGCCGTCTGTGTATGAGGAGAAATTAAAAAAATAAAAAAATGTTAAAAAGCTCCTCGAAACAGACGGCTGCCAGCTGTCTAGTATTGTAGGTGCAACGTGCGTGCACATGACAGCCAGCCGTGCACGCCCCGATCCCACACCCGTCATCCCGTGTACCGAACATGTACCGGTACCGTACATTAACGTGACTGATTGGAGTCGAATTGTTTTAACCAAGCACACGCATTGAAAAAAAATCCATGAATTTTAAAATGCTCTGTATCCAAAAGACAATTGATTGAATCATGATATTGATAGCTTAAATTCGTTGTACATTTTTATGAAAATCATTGACAAATAAAGGTGAATTAACCTTTGCAAGTTTGACTGGTTTGTCCATGTTGTCGACGGGAAACTCGTGTCCGCTGAAAAGAAAGAGTATCAGACCCAACTCGTCCAGTAAAAGACATCCAACTGTGCCCATACAAAGTTCGGCCCCCATTTTGAGATAGCTCAACATTTCATTATCGGACAGACAAGCCTTTTATAGGTCTGATAGAATGATGAGGGGCTTTCAAGCAGCTAATTCATCGGAATCAAACAATAATGAATTTCGTCAAAATAGGATGTACAATTAAGAAATTTATGAAATATTATAGTTTCGCTTAATTTCTGCATTTTCATGATGGGAATTGATGAACTAATCTCACTCAGTATTTCAATAAATATGAAATATTACAACCTTTCCTTCTTTTAATGTGATATAGTTGTAATTTTTCCGGCAAGACGACCGACTCTTTCCAACATTAGTACTTGGGAAGTCAGAGAGCCAAATTATATATTTTGGCTTCTCAATACTACAGTAATAGGCGGCCATATATAGCCGAGCCGGGCCATATTCTCCTTTCTACTATATAGTGTGAAGCAGTATATCCATCCCGCCCCACTACGTACAATTTGTCAAATGGATCAACTTACCCCAGTCATCAGATAGGCCTAAGTTGATCAGTTGATCCCAATTGACTTGGATAAGTTTAAAGGCAATGATAATAAAAAAAACAGGCAAAAGCCTTTTCCTTTCTAGTTTCTTTAAGAACTCGATCCCACCCCCCCCCCAAAAAAAAAGTGAGTCACTTTACCAGAGAACAATATTATGCCATAAATCACGGCTAACCAACACAGAAAATCCCGTCTTAATTAACCCATTACACAGCAATATGATTCAGGGGCCTCTTTTTTTAATTATCATTTTAAATATTCAAAGTTCGATGGGGCTTTAGACAAAAAATGCACTATAGACCTTATATGATTATCTGAATCCATTCATATTTGGTATATAAGGTATGAAAGTATAACAGGATTAATATTTTTATCAAAAGAACTGAAAAATTTGAAGTTTACCCTGCTTGACAAAAACGAATCTTAATTTATTAACAAACTGCATTCACTTGACATGAGCATTTTGTTTTACAATATTTACAATGATAACATGAAAAAAAAAAGAAATATTGTCAACTAAGGTTTGTGGAAAATCAATCAACGAATAATAAAGTTATTAGAATTTTAATTATTTGATTTGTGACGTCATATGCATGCGAGCAGCTGCTTCCTAAACATATCATATGGGAAAAATCAAATGTCATTTTCTCAGAAAATTGAAAATGGTTTTGATTGTACCTTTGAATAGACAAATCATTTCACACCCGTTCCTAAAAAGAAAAAAAAAGAAAAAAAAAGTCATCACGAACTATTAAAAAAAAATGAAATGTATGCATTTTATATTGACTTATAAATGGGGCAGCTGCTCGTATTATGACGTCCCAAATAGAACATTTAAAATCATAATAACTTTTTTAATCTTTAATGGATTTTCCTCAAACCTTCACCGATATTTTTTATTATAACATCAAACTTTTCGTTAGGGTGAAATTATTCTTTAACAGGGACGGATCTAGCTTTTTTCCAAGGAGGAGGTTTGGACGAGAAATTTGACAAGCAAAAATAATAATAAATAAATAAAAATCAAATGAAGGTTTCACTACCAAATGAGAGTCATTTTGATACCGATAAATTACAATTTACAAGCCCCCAAAAAGGTTCACTATATAAAAATGGTAAATTGGAGTTGGCTATGTAGGTCATTACCTTTTTTTATATTTAGAAGCCCAGGGGGGGGGGGGGGTATCGCCCTAACCAGGCACGGATCCAGAGTTGAAATTTTACGGGGCGCTACAGAATCGAGGATTTCTAAAAAGGATGGCACATTTTACCCTTTGGAAATTTGACAAGCAAAAACAAAAAAGAAGGAACGTTGTCACCTAAACTTATACGGTCAATAATTCGTCCGCAAAAAAAAATTAACAAGCACAAAAAGGTTTTAAAAAATAGGTTTTAATCCAAATTTTATGGTCAATTCGTCTCTTTTTTTTTTAAAATCCTACCGGGGGCTAGCTCACCTTCAGCCCCCCGGAGCCAAAAATGTCCCGGTCATATCATGGAACAGGCAAAAATGTTGAGGGGGCGATATGGCGTATCGGGCAAATATATATAAAAGCGAGCGAGCAAAATATTTTGACATTTTTATTGCAAAAATCAAATTTTGTGATTGATTTTGACATTATGTTTAAAAGATGATATCATATTTCCCCCTCCTCTCTTTCCTTTTTTCTCTCTTTTTTTGTACGCCACGGTGAACATGATTTTTGTTATGATTGTGAGCATCAGGGTGAAGCTCTATATGCTCGAGGGGGCCGAGTATGGCACTTCTGGCAAGAAGTAGCTTAATATAGGTCCCGAGCGAGCGAAGCGAGCGAGATAAAAAAAATTACCTTTTCACGAGAATCTAACATGAAGATAGATTTTAACGTGATATTCAGAAAAATTTAATACACTTTCCTTGCTTTCCTCATTTTTTTTGTTTGGTTGTAGAACTTTTGGGGGGCCATGGTCCAAACTCATCCATATAACAGTGCTTTATGGGTGGGGTCCAGGGCAGAGCCCCGGAACCTCTTGATATCAAAGCCATTTTGAACCTTACGCAGATGGCCACTTATTTTAATCAAATTGCGTGTATATTTATATAGCTTTAACACAACACAAAAATTCAATGCAGCTGTGTATCGTAATCATCCAAATATTGTGAGGGGCACACCATAGCAAATGTGTGAAAATTTGTAAAAATTCGCCAGCGAGCGAAGCGAGCTAGAAAAAAAATGGCCTGTTAAAATGAAATTCTAATTATGTGATAGATTTTTACATCATTATAGCAAATATCATGTCATATATTTTTTTTTCATTCATCTCATTTCGCTGCCTCCTTTATTTTCTTTTATTTCCCCTTGGCTGTGGAACCACCCCACGGTACGCCAGTGCTTCAACGTAAAGCTTATTAATGCAGGAAGGGTCCATATAGGGGCCCGTTATAGAACCCATTAAAGGTTACAGATGAAGAGCTCCCACTGCACGGGGTCTTGACTCTTGGACAGAGCCTTTGGAGATTTAGCAAGTTTATGATAGACTTTCATATACTAGTACGACATTATGCTATATACCATCCATTTTTCTTCCCGCTCGTCATCTCAATCCTCGGCAGCCCGGTAGTGTATGTTATCTTGTCCCTATGCTTTAATTTCCAATTTAGATTTTGGCTAATTCCATTCTGCATTTATTTCCCGCTTTTGTTTGCCTTTTTGTCATCTTTAATTTATTTCCCTGCCTTGGTCTTACTAATCATGCTAATGTATTTGTATATCGGGGCGAATTGTTCTTTCTCACTTGTTTTTTTTTCCTTCCTTTTTCCGTTATCTTTCCGTTTTCCCTTTTTTATGTTTTTTCTTAGTTTTCTTTTCCCTTTTCCTTTCCCCCTTTTTTTTCTTTTTCCCGTTTTTTTTTATTTTCCCGATGAGCTCCGCCAGGGGGGGGGCAGCTTGCCCCCCTGTCCCCCGCCTGATACGCCACTGGTTGCTATATACTCCCCGTTTTAGGCTACACTAATTAATTAAACATATAGAGTCAGGAATGTCTCTCCTTGTTTTGGGTGGCTAGAGGGGTATATAAACACAATACCCCAAAATTTTCGGCTCGGCGCGCTCTGCGCAAATTTGAATTGCAGAATTCTGCACGTGAAGCACCGACAAAAAAATTGCAATTTTATATCTTTAATGGTATTTTTATGTCAAATTGTATGGTTTTCTTAGCGCTTTCAGATGTTTTTCATAAATAATTAAAGTTCATAAAGTGCTCCACATGCAAGCTTCATGACATTTTCTCTCCGGTCAACACATTCCCTCGTCACTATTTTTAAGGGTTATTAAAACCCCATCTCTTGCCATTATATATACCTTTTTACGTTCATGCAAAGTCTCTAAATGATGAGAATAAATGCATGGATAGAGAGAGCAACAACAAAAATCCATTTCCTGATGCATGGTGTCCTACTCCCAGTGCCCTCATCTACATGCACCCATTAGGCCCCGAAGCATGTTTTAGTTGAAAAATTCTCAAGCATTTTTAAATGTGATTTTTTTTGCTTGGTCGCTTTGCACTATCTCATGATATTAGAAATATTTTATACGGGGGAGGGGGGGGGGGTATATAGCTGCTATACCCATATAGGCCATTCGTGATTAGAATAATTAAACCAACGTCGAAAATTTCTCAAGCCCCCAGGATTAGCCCCCCCCAAAAAAAAAAAGAAAAAAAGACTGATAGTCTAGAACCGCATCTGGATAGATAGATAGATAGATAGATAAATGGTTTATTAATAAAATCAATACATCATCGCGGCTAAGGCCGAATTGCGATGTATTCACAAGGTAATAAATACACAAAAAATATTCAAACAATAATACAGATAATTACCAAATAAATAATACGGATAAAGAGTATGGTATTGAAAACTACTTGTGTTGTGAGAGAGAGATGGGAAGGAGGAGAGGCAGATAGAGAGAGAGGGGGGGGGGGGGCTGGATAGGGATAGAGAGAGGGAGGGGGGTGAAGGGTAGGAGTGGAGCAGAGGGTCAGAAGGAAAGAAGGTACAAACATTATGAAGGAGGTGAAAACATGAAGTTGTAAGGCTGCAAAAGTTTACGTAAGAATAAACAAAGAAGAATTTGAAAGTAAAATATTATCCTTAACACATATTGGTATAGTGTCCAGATTATCATTTACCGGTATATAGTTCTTGTACATTAAGAGAAAGCAGTAGTATTTACAATTCAAGATTTCAAAGAAAGAGAGGAAGAGAGATGGATAAAAAAGAGAGGGAGAAATATGGATAGAGAAAGACAAACAACAGGAAGAAATGAGTTGCAAGGAAGGGAAAGGAATACAACATAGAGATCATACGAGTCCATCAATTAGTAAGTACATTGTCAAATTTAAGAGATTATGGATTTATATATATATATAGGGCTAATCATAGGCGATTGGTGCGAGGTTTATATTTTTAAATGTGATTTTTTTTGCTTGGTCGCTTTGCACTATCTCATGATATTAGAAATATTTTATACGGGGGAGGGGGGGGTATATAGCTGCTATACCCATATAGGCCATTCGTGATTAGAATAATTAAACCAACGTCGAAAATTTCTCAAGCCCCCAGGATTAGCCCCCCCAAAAAAAAAAAAAAAAAAAAGACTGATAGTCTAGAACCGCATCTGGATAGATAGATAGATAGATAGATAGATAAATGGTTTATTAATAAAATCAATACATCATCGCGGCTAAGGCCGAATTGCGATGTATTCACAAGGTAATAAATACACAAAAAATATTCAAACAATAATACAGATAATTACCAAATAAATAATACGGATAAAGAGTATGGTATTGAAAACTACTTGTGTTGTGAGAGAGAGATGGGAAGGAGGAGAGGCAGATAGAGAGAGAGGGGGGGGGGGGCTGGATAGGGATAGAGAGAGGGAGGGGGGTGAAGGGTAGGAGTGGAGCAGAGGGTCAGAAGGAAAGAAGGTACAAACATTATGAAGGAGGTGAAAACATGAAGTTGTAAGGCTGCAAAAGTTTACGTAAGAATAAACAAAGAAGAATTTGAAAGTAAAATATTATCCTTAACACATATTGGTATAGTGTCCAGATTATCATTTACCGGTATATAGTTCTTGTACATTAAGAGAAAGCAGTAGTATTTACAATTCAAGATTTCAAAGAAAGAGAGGAAGAGAGATGGATAAAAAAGAGAGGGAGAAATATGGATAGAGAAAGACAAACAACAGGAAGAAATGAGTTGCAAGGAAGGGAAAGGAATACAACATAGAGATCATACGAGTCCATCAATTAGTAAGTACATTGTCAAATTTAAGAGATTATGGATTTATATATATATATATAGGGCTAATCATAGGCGATTGGTGCGAGGTTTATATTTTATTCTATATTCTTTTTTTTTTTTGGGGGGGGGGGCATGCAGCCTTTTGGCGATCGACATTTCGTATGATTTTTAAAGTAATGATTAAAGGACAAGTCCACCCCAGCAGTGATTTGTTAAAAAGAGAAAAATCAAACGAGCATAACACTGAAAATTTCATCAAGATCGGATGTAAAATAAGAAAGTTATGACATTTTAAAGTTTCGCTTAATTTCACAAAACAGTTATATTCACTCACTATTTCTTTTGTATTTTATTATATGAAATATTATAACTTTCTCCTCATTGTCAAATGAACCAGTTATCAATTCCTCCCTGAACATGTGATATTAGCATTGCTTAATACTATATGATTCAGTCAAGTCGGTCCCTATTGTCAAATCTGTAAAAAATGAAATATTGTATAATTCAAACAATAAAAAGCAAAAGAAATAGTGAGTGATGGACATCATCAACTGACTCATTTGCATGTCACTGAGTTGTGCATATCACTGTTTTGTGAAAAATAAGCGAAACTTTAAAATACCCTAACTTTCTTATTTTACATCCGATTTTGATGAAATTTTCAGTGTTATGCTAGTTTGATTTTTCTCTTTTTATTCAAATCAACATTTTGCTGGGGTGGACTTGACCTTTAAGAGGAGGAGACGAATTAGAAAAGGAATAAAGAACTTCGGAGTGAATTATGTAGGCCTATCATCATGATCATGCATTCTTTAAAAAATATATAATATCCTCTATTATATCATGATTGTTACTTAACAAGCTTCCATACTAAACTGCACCTTTGCTTAAAACAATAACGTCCCTCCAAAAGGGCAATTTTTGGGCAACAATATAGGCCTATGCAGCTATAGTTCAGTTGAGAAAAAAAAGAAGAAGAAAATGACATTTTGGGGTCGAAAATGGTTTGTCTTTTTTAAATATGTATTTTTCTGATTTTTTCAGCTTGTAGAAGGTAGCACTGTTTCAATTTGAAAATTGTAATTTGTCGCTCGCTTGATATAAGGATTGATAAGCAAGATAAGCGCAGTGCATTTATTCCCGGAGTGAATTGGAACCATTGGAATTCTTTTTAGATTGCCTTGTTTTTTCAGCCTAAGAAGAAAATCTGGTGATCCAAGATGGCGACTGCCTCAAGATTAATTCAACGACTGCGGAATTTCTTCGCAGGTGTGAGTATTCAGTTTGAAACTGTTGAATACTTCCATAAATATCAAATTTTAACTTATGATAAGTCTTATATTTAAATTGAGAGGGTTAGCGTTATCAAATTCTTAGGAAATAGGTGTCCTTAAAATTAGCTAGACTAAACTTGGCGTGAGTTCAGTCCCACGTATCCATATCGATGTTTTGTATGACGGTGTATGCCTGGCCAATGAATGGCGATGCAATGCTTGGCGCACGTCGGCGCCGGTGCGCCTGCGGGCCACCACTCTGAGTAACGAGGTCAACTTAAATTAAAACAGTATTGACCTCATTGGCGACAGTAACACATATATAAGGCCTTATCGTGAAATTAGTCACCTCTCTTCTCGTGTAATATGTCGGTGTGTGTGCACTCTTTGTGTACAAAAAGTCAATGGGTGTCGACAGTTGTTGAAAGAAGTCACCAGCACAGCAGTAGCACTGACGAAATATTAAACATGTTAAACGGCAGTGAATAAGGTTTATCGCGAATCAGCAAATATCAACAGAGCAAGCCGCATCCCAAAGCATGATAGGATTAAATAGGGGGCAGAGACCGCAGTGCGCAGAGCTGGAGTAGCTCGCTTGCCCCCTTTTCGATTCCATGATGCACTGCGGTTCTGATTAGTGATAAACCTTGTGGACTGGTGACTTATACCAGGATAATGCCGCATGATATGGTATGGGGCGCCAATTGTCCGATGGAAAGTTCTGTTTAATTCACACCATTCCGGCTGTACACAAAAATTTGATTTTAATACGAAGTCATTTCGTCACTCGTATTGTGAGATGAGACACACATGACGCCATGGACGCGGTGCAATTTTGTTGGGGGTCAGGTGTACAGACACTTTAAAATTTTGAATCCTTCTTTTTTTTGTCTTTTGATTCTGAATCTGAATAATTGAGTCAGCAAAATGTCGTTGAGAGACGCATCCGCTTGATTTGATTAGGTCTACACTAAAAATATGAATTCTGTATTTATAATCAGTTCTATGAATATTTTGTTCTCTATAATGTTGCCTAACATTTTGTACTTGAAATTGATGAAACTTCACTTGTTAATTTTTCAAAAAAGCTGTTGAAAATTTATTGTCCGGACACAACAACTAAGTGTACACAAAATTTATTTGTGCCACACAAAATAAATTTCTTCAAGACAAATTGTAATTGCTTCCACGAAATTCATTTCGTTCACTTCGTACCATAGTTTACAAAACAAATTTTGCCAGAATAAATTGTGATTTAGTGTAGGAAATGGCGTGCCAAGTGTCCGATTGAAAATTCTGTCCAATTCACGCCATTCTGCACACAAAATTTGTTTTTAATTTTCTCAGAAAATTTGCACAATGACATGTGTAAACAAATTTTCAAGAAAACTATGAATGTATGACTTTACATCATACATGTATCTAGAAAACATGTGGAACTAACATACTTTTTAGATGATGATGTTGCTTGCTTTCCATAGCTGTAGTTGTGATCAATCGCAACTATTTGTAATTTCGTGTACAAAAATTATATACGAAAAGGATTTCGTGAACGAAATTAACTTCCTGTGCTGCGAAAGTAATTGCGAACACTGAACAGTCTTTCGTTGCGATGCAAAGCTCTATTCCGTATATGAAATGAGTTTTTTCCCCTGAGAGCCTGAAAACCCCTGTCTTGGATGCATGATTTAAATTTTCAAGATTCAAAGTTGTACAGTACATAATAATATCTATAGACATCTGACTAGCCTATTATAATCATTTTGCGCAAACAACTTTTATTGAAACATACACTTTTTTTAAGGTGGGGAGGGGGTACTTTTTATTGTGTTTACTTCGTCATTTGAATTTGATTTGTTACAGATATATTCTCAGAACAATATTCTTTCCTTTTTGTTTTTATGCTTTTTGTTTTTCATGATCATTAGAGGGATCTTCAAGCTCATCTGAACAACCGTTATGCTTATGGACAATCTCCCAGGTAAATGTACGCATTCAAGTACAGTCAATCTCTTGTATACACTTGGTCTAAAAGCAGACGATCTCATTTTCAGATTGTCTAACACCATCATGACTAAACTATCAATTTGCATCACTTAGTCTAATGCCCAGGTGGTTTTACTTACAAGGAGTCAAAGGAAAATTTGGTTTAATAATGATGAAAAATAATAGCATTTATGATGCACCGCCAATTATCTAGTTGCCTATTAAATGGTGCATAGATCGAGCTGCTAAAGGCACTTGGTGTATTCTGCCGGGTACCCATTCACCTCACCTGGGTTGAGTGCAGCACAATGTGGGTGAATTTCTTGCGGAAGGAAAACACGCCATGGCTGGGATTCGAACCCACGCTCCTCTGAAAGACGAGATTCGTAACCACTACACCCACACGCACCTCCAAAAAAAAATCGGATCATACATATTGAACAGTTTTAAACCAAGTGGATATTAGACCAAAGGGGTATCGTGGCATCCTTGACCTTGGCCCTTGTCCCTTAGATGCAAACTCCATAGTATAATTTTTGGTTTTCCTATTTTTGTTATTCTAATCTTGGAGAATATGCATGGCAAGCATGCTCTGGTAAACCTGATGATACAAGTTCTGTATGTCTTCTTATGTTCCACATACCAAGAATCTTGCTTTAGGATTTGTCAAAAGTAAATCGCGTGATAAAATGTAGTCTTCTCATCAAGCATCACTCACAGTGATGGAACTTTTGCGTTTGTATGATCACTTCAGCCCATACGGCATACAGTCATAACTCTTTATTATTTGTTTTTGTATGCACAAATTAAAGAGGTCATTGCCTGTGGATTGTTTTGTTGTGACGATAGAATTCCTTTGTAAGGTCACAATTATCTTGCTCAAGCAAGATCTACATGTAGATGCTTACATGCAGTTTACATACTTGCTAGAATTAAACAAGCATATCAAATCAAGTGATTTTTTTTTATCAATGGAGACTTTGATTTTTAATTCAAGTTTCCTTCTCGTAGAGCCTTATAAATATCAGTTTCTCTGTTTATAGGTTCTAGATGTGGAATATAAAGCAAATAATCACCTTTTCAGGTGACGAGGCAAACTATCACCTCCTCGGCAAGCTGGATGTACTCGCTATCTTTCTTTAGCTTCGCTGTGGAAAGATAACTACATGAAGCTTGCCTCAAAAGCGACAGTTTGCCCATCACCTTCACCAACGTTGATTATTTGCATAATATCTTGGTGTCTAAAACTCTTTATGTTACTGCAGGACACAACCAGATCCTGTGCTCCCTGATGGCCCTTCTCATCGTCTGTCAGCAAACTACTACTGCTCGAGGGATGGAAGGAGAGAATCACAAAGACCAGTCCATGTCTTCTCTGCCACTCAAAGACTTCCTGCTCCTCAGCCACAAGAAGAAGGGTGAGTGCCGTTGCGGACCTCTCAGCTATTCTGAATTTGGAAGAAATTCTGAGCTCTTGTTTTGATTATGATTTTCTTATTTTTCTTGATTACTTTACTTCATCCCACTGGAAATACTGTTTCTTCGTATTTTCAAACAAAATCATAGCTTACTTGAGCTAAGTTAGAGTTCTGGAATAGAAATCTAATTTTTATACGAAATGGTTAGAAGCAATCGTAAAATCATATGCTAGGATGCGTATTTAGAACAAAGTTTGATTAAATAATGATTAAGGCTTGCTTGAAATTATGTATTATCACATGCATTTCCTGGGGCCCGTCTTACAAAGAGTAACAATTGATCCTATCAACCTCAACTATGTGTCATAATTTTTCTCACAGAAAATTTGCACAATGACATGTGTAAACAAAGAGGATCACACTGAATTTTCAAGAAAACTATGAATGTATGACTTTACATCATATCTAGAAAAACGTGGAACTAAGATACTTTTTAGATGATGACATTGCTTGCTTTCCATAGTTTTGGTTGATCGGATCAATCGCAACTATTTGTAAGACGGGGCCCTGATGTAGCTAACACAGGAAACAAAATGGGGGCCACTCTATAAATGGATGGGCATTTTCAGTAATTTTTGTGATGTTCTTTTGCTTATTTCTCTGTAATTGTACGTTTTCCTGAAAAATTGTTTGGCAGAAATCATTTATTTATAGTTTTTCTCTGTGTTAGTTTTTTTCAATTATGTGAATATTTTATTTTCTATTCCCATTACCAGAGTTTATCTTTTTATATTATGGGGAAAATAAAATTGCCATTTTAACCTGTGTGTTCTTTTTTCTGTGAACATTTTTCTGTGGTATTGATGAAGGGTCAGCAGGTATGCACTTGTCTTTTTTGTCACTGGTTTGATTAGGTTGGATGGTATGTGTGATTGATCATATCTTAGAGTGCGATTGATCTTATCTTATAGTGTGATTGATATTTTCTTTTGTGTTGTTTTCTACAGAGAGAGCGCTGTTGGACCTGCGCTGAAGAAACCTGTGATACCTGGCCCTCCTCCTCCTGCTATGAAATTATCAACAGATGAACCTTATCTATGATATTACTTCATGTATTTTAAAGGGATGAAAGAATTGGAATCCCCTGCAAACTATGAGAAAATAATATTTCAAATGGCAAAGATATCCTGGCCTGTTGCAGGGCTAATGCTAGTGGTGTTTCGTAAAATTTCAGACTATCACTCTAATAGGAACTGACTTTCACAGGGCTGTCAAGTCTCACTGATTTGTCAGGGAGACTCTGTGAAATTTAACAGATTTTTTTAGTGAAAAACTGCAGATTTTTCAACATCTCCCTGATTCATTCATTGATTTCTTTCATTGGATTGGAAAGCGAGAAAGATCTCCTTCCTTCTTCAGTAAATTATCCCTGCAAGGTTGGCATCTCTGCTTTCAAAAGATTATTCATATATCAGTATTAGGCTATATCCATTCTCCTATTAAAAACAGGCTAAGAATGACAGCATATTAGGAATATGTGATACCTTCATTCTGCCATGTTTGAGAAACAAGATGTTTTTGCAGACACACTTTTTGACTCTATATGAAGTCTTAGGAGTTTTGATGCTTTATATAAAGGAGCTGTAGCTGTGAATTTCCTATCATTTATCCCTTCGGCTTGATATTCATTTATTGAATTATTTGTTGCCCAGGCTTACATTGTAAATATATCAATAAAAAATATGAACTATTCTATACCTAAAATTCAAATAGTATTTGAGTCGTTTTTAGATGCACATGTGTATAGGAGGATAATGTGATAGATACATTGCCCATTGGTTAAACCCACTTCGTCTACTTTCCATGGTTAAGTACGCTATTTTATTAATGAGTCCACTGTTTTGAATTAATGAGTCAATTGTTAAACAGTGGACTCATGAATAAAATAGCAGTATTAACAATGGCAACAGGCATCAATTTGGTGCACTGTGACAAAAGCGCGCATCAGCATTGGACTTTTTTTGATAAACGTGGTAAATAAGCGTAAGCTATACAGGAAATCTGCATAAACCTTTGTTCAATCGATGGTTTTCAAAATCACCTTTGTGAATTCAGGCCATTTTGTTTGTAACCAGTTGTTCTTTTAACAATGTAGTCTATTTGCCAAATAGCCATTTAGTCAATTTCATATTGAGGCTATATCCATTTCATATATAATTGACTTGGTCAGACACCACTTAGTCTATATGATAAAATGAAATTTTTATGAACCATATTTTCATTTGAGGCAGAGTAAAAAAGTTAGTAGGCAAATTATAAATTGTATATCGGCATTAGAATAAATGACAGATTTAGTCAGTATTAGACCAAGTGGCAATTAGACCAAATTGATTGTAGACCAAATGGGATTAGCTCATGTGATATTAGACAATTGAATAATAGACCTACTGCTTGTAGACCTAACAAGTAGTTTAGATGGATTGGCCAAGTGTTGAGGAGGAAAGATGATGAACCTGTGAAAAGAGCATGGATTTGAGAGTGGATGGTTTAAAGGTCAAGTCCACCGCAGAAAAATGTTAATTTGAATAAATTGAGAAAAACCAAACAAGCACAATTGTACACTGAAAATTTCTTCAAAATCGGATGTAAAATAAGAAGGTTATGGCATATTAAACTTTCGCATATTTTTCACATAACAATTATATGCACAACTCTGTGATATGCAAATGAGAGTCGATGATGTCCATCTCTCACTACTTTGTTTTTTATTGTTTCATATACAATATTTCAATTTTTACCTATGTGACAATAAGGATCAACTAGACTGAACCATAAAATGTTGAACAATGGTAATTCTATGTGTTCAGGGAGGAACAGAACTTAGTTTCAAAGGATAATGAAGAGAATATTATGATATTTCATATTTCATATGATAAAATACAAAAGAAATAATGAGTGGGTGACGTCATCAGTCACCTCATTTGCATACGGACCAGGATGTCCATATAACTGTTGTGTGAAATTAAACAAAATTTCAAAATGTCATAACTTTCTAATTTTACATCCGATTTTCATGAAATGTTCAGGGTTATACTAGTTGGATTTTTCTCTTTTTGGTAAAATTAACATTTTGTTGGGGTGGACTTGTCCTTTAAGAAGAAAGATTTAAAATATTAGTACAAATAAGATATGGAGAGGAATGAATGCAATGAGATTGGTCTGAGAGAGGAGGCTGCTCTAGACAGAAGCCCGGACAGAAGTGGAAGGAGAGAGTGTCGTCACGTCGTGAGAGTTACACTTTGTAAGAATGATGCTGACTGAAATAAATGACGATGATAAACCTAGGTTTTCCGGACTTGGCAAGAAATCCGTTCACACTTCTATTGAATGTTAGGATTCATCAGGTCTCTTCAATGACTAATAATTATGACATGTAACAAGTAATTCATCAAAATAAACCATATACTGTACACATCATTCATTTTAAGATGAACATTAATTTTTTTTACACTTTCTCATCTAATTGGCGAATGAGTTGCTACTTAAAAGCGTGGTCTAAGTTAAATACACCATGGCTATGAGAATACCAACCAATGAATAATAACATGAAATAGTGCCAAAGATACATGCAGTTGAGACTGCACACACAGTCAACCTGCCAAAGATTGATCAATTGGATCAAGTCGAAACAATTCTTAGTCCAAGTTATGCATAAACATGTGTTATCTACTAGTACCTCTTGAAATTTATGCCGATTAGTCAAATATTCATGGCCCCAAGAGAGAGATGGGGGGGGGGCAGAAAGGAGGGAAAGAAAGTCAAAGATTTGGGAGACAAAATGGAAAGAGAAGAGGGGGTGAGGGCTTTTGACAGACATTTTAGGGGGCTGTAGTATCGGAAGGGGGGGGGGGCCTTCACCCCCCACTCAAAGTATACAAAAATTGACAATTCAAGACAATTCCAAAATTGTCTTGAATTCTGTGGGATTTTAACAGCGCAGCTTGAATGTTACAAAATGTTTACTAGGCAAATTTCAGAAAATAATATACACGTGTAAAAAATATTCGTTCTACGAATGAACCACATATTCAGCAAATGACGCTCAAGTTTCTTAATTTTTTTTGTCAAGCGACTGTATATCATTCAACGCAAGAGGGCAATATTACGATTGTAAAGTCGACACCATGGACCTCGTCATCTAGAATGCTGCAGCATAATGATCATGATGAATATGATAAGGAAAAATTTAGATCGAGAACACACAGAACAGGTGTGTGTGCTCTCGATCTAAATTTAGCCCAATCATGATCATTCTCATCAAATGATTTATCCTAATCATACAATGGTTGGGAATTATTGCCGGGATGATAATACACTGTCAGGCCATGTGTTTTGAATTTTGCCCACGCAGCTAGGTGACAGTGAATGTCTTGCAAAAAAAAAATGTTATTGGTGTGATGCTTTCTCCAGAGAATGAAAAGTGTGTCAATGGTCAATGGCGTTCAGACGGTCATTGGTTTAATCTATAAAGACATGAATTGTATGTCTATGTGTTATGCCCTTTACTTTGTAAGATACAAATTTACTACATTTTGTTTGTAATGCTGGTATGAGGTAAAACGTATAAATCGAATAATTCATTCTATTTTGTTAATAACTCAGCATGTTCTAACATATATTTTTTCCATTTGACTATGCTGGCAGAGACTAAACATAAGTATAATTCTTCTTTGTATAATATTGATGCCTTTTGATGGGACCTGTGGTGACTTTTTACCAACTTTGCAAAATAAACTTTTTAGTAACGGTTCTTTGAAAGAACAAATCTGTTCAGAAAATTTTTCCTGGTTTGTGCCATTTTTATGACCAGTTTTTAAAATATTTTATACAATGGAAGAGTTTATGTCCAAACGTGCACTTTTAATATATAATGAAATAAATTACACTATATCATTCATGGATTTCTGACACTTCGTGAGGCAATTTACACTATCAACCAAAATTTTTAGTGCAAATGTGCAATCATAAAGAAATACGCATTCTGAGCATCTTTCCCGTGAACATGGTGATACTTAAAAACAATGATCAACAAAATGTGATTTTTTTTTTCTGCAGTAACAAATGATGTTGCTCCTTTCAAATGAAAATCAAACCGATTGAATAAGAATATGTATCTCATGTATTTGGGAGTAGCTATACATACGCATCAAATCATCGTTGTTAAAAGTTATCGAAAAGAGGTGCCGTTTCTCTCGCTTCTGGTTTCTCACGAGAAAGAGTATTATAGTCAAGAATTAAGTCAGTGGTAAGAAGCCAAGGGCGTGCTTTCTTCATCAGCGTGACCATGTGGTGATAATAATAATAACCAATTTCAATGAGTGACGTGTTTCATTGTCATTCATATTTATGGGTTTGGTGAATTTTTTTGTGCCAAGCATCTTTCAGTACGCGTCACTTGGTGGTTTGTTATAAGCTATGGTTGAGGACGTGTGAGTGGCAGTCACAATATATAACGAAAATTTTACTCTGATTAATAAGAAAAAAAAACGATTTTGGGGAAAAAATAAAATATGATTAAATATCATCATTGCTTCATGAAAAACTTGCATAATCATCAGGGTTTTTGAAAATCTGATAAGAGTGTTCTATTTTGTAAGAAGTTATAATGTTTAATTTCTAAGAGGTTGTTACTAGTGCTTTTCCTAGATTTAGAATATCTACTGGACTGGGTTTCCAGTTCTTAATCTGGAATAGATCTTGAATTTTATGATTCCCAACACTCCCACACACATAGAAACATCCACGTAATATTTTCAATAAACTATATCTTTAATGAATCTATTAAGAATTTTGTATTCACTTATTTCTTCATTCGTTCGTTCATTCATTCATTCATTCATTCATTCGTTCGTTCGTTCGGTCATTCATTCATTCATTCAAGTGAACCTTAATTAACAAGCAATGTTTTCCAAGAGGTTACCATAATTTCACCTTACTTTTTTGTAATTCATTGGTAAAAGATAGAAGTGAAATAAATTATTCACTAACCAATCAATTAGTTATCAATATAATCTGTATTCTTTCATTATTATAGTTCTGGTTTTCTCTCTCTACGAGCATAACTATATTGAGAGTCGTGTAACAATTAAATATGGGTGTCGATAGAATGTTTACATTAGTCAAGTAGAATTGTCTGGGTTTTTTGTGGTGAGCGCTATATGCTCGACCTTCCATTATACCATTGATATAATAAATATGGATGGCACACTCCCGAGCCATTCTCACTCTGCAGGCCAATCTTCAAAGACCCAGTCTTTTTTTAGGCTCTTGGATCCCTGATTGCAATTGTTTTTATCTCGTGTATTCTCGTGTCATCAACCAACCTATCACAACGTAAGTTAACTCTCAGTTACTTCTTTCAATATTTAATCATCAGAAATTGAAAAATTGACATTCTTTATTTGATAATCCTTGTACATACTCATGTAATTTCTTTATATGTCCTGCTCATTCTTCTTTATAATCTTCCCTCTTAGCACTGTTTTATGTAATATTTCCTCTTCTTTGCATCTCTTCCTTATTCTTTCTTGATTTTCGCATTGTTATCAAGTCCTTATTATCGTCCAAATTGATATTATTCTTATGGATTTTCCACTCTTCTTTTAAGTATTTGTATTTTTTCATGTGTATTTACAGCACTTTTTACATTGTCAACTGTCAACATAGTTCAACTGTCATGGTCGCAATCGATGAATAATATAAAATAAATAAATAAATCGATAAATCGGAAAATAAACAAATAAATAAATTGATAAATAAATAAAGGAATATACCAACGATATTTTCTCTTTATATTTTCGTTATTGCTTGTTTTCTTGTAGTATTGTTCCTGGTCATATTATATTTATAACATTGTTCTCATCAAATGTGGAGTGTGCACGTAGTTTATTCATGGACCTACTAGCAAGTCCATGGTTTATTGAAGACAAATTTTTTATTTTGACATGTATAGCTTTATTTTGTCGAACAAAATCGCTAAATGAAATAAGAATTCGGCAATATTACACAGAATGAACAAACAAGATCATTTCACCAAATTTGTTGCTTAAACAGAGCTGTTACAAACTAACACAAGGTATATAGAGTGAGATAATCCTCGGGGGGGGGGGGGGTGCATTAGAAAGGGCACACTCTCAATTCCTTAGATTGAAAATCGGTTTATAATTGAGAAATTCATGAGATTTACTTCAAACCCTGTTAGATTTTGATTATTTATTTGATTTTTCATTGATAGCTCATTGCAATCGAAATGATTTTGAGAACATGCACGCGCCCTTACACAGTACTAGTAAAAGGCGGAATGCTGTTAACTATATAAACCTGGCTTATACAGTAGTTAGTTAAACAGTTTATATGAGTATCTAAAATCTATTTAAAAAATCAATATTAAATTATCAATAAATTAAGCATGGCTGTTTAAACTGTTAAGCAATAATCTAGCCCAATTAAACATTGGGCTAGATTATATTTTGTGCAATTTGTTTTTTAAGTTGATATTTGTACGCAGTGCTACATGTGGGGGTGATATGCTTCCGAGCAGTAGCTTATATGCTTTTATCACCCCTGACCAGCATGTAGCACTGCTCCATTCTGTATTGTTTGTTTTTACCATGTATAATGTCATCTATGTTTGTATCATGATTTGGTCAAATAAATAATAATAATAACTGTAAAGTTCATATAAAGTAAACATCATTGTATACAATTTTTAAAAGCTTTTTTAATGTGTATTACAACATTGTTGTCTGACTATCCATTCCATCATCAACTAATTGCTTTTGATAGATGAGCTATAACAAGAAACCAAGCTCCATTGACAAGAAGTCCGAACAGGTGGTCAAAAACGTGGATATGGACAAAGACGAAGAGGAAGAAGCCCTGGAGATAGCCGCGGTCGCCTTCGAAAAATTCCAAGTCGAGAAGGACATCGCAGCCCACATCAAGAAAGAATTCGATATCAAGTATGATACAACTTGGCACTGCGTCGTCGGTCGCAACTTCGGGAGCTACGTCACCCACGAGAGCAAGCACTTCATCTATTTCAATCACGGTCAGAAATCGGTCCTGCTCTTCAAGTCGGGTTAGGTTGCTGGTAAAGCTGGAACTCATGAATAACAGGACAGAGGTTTAGTTAGTATATAGGCTATAGATAGAAGGAAAGTCGTTTCGTCACGATGATCCCCTTATTGATCTTCTTGAGAGGTAGTTCTTACTTAGGATGACAGAGATCAGAGAATAATTACATTGCTAATATACCTCTGCTACAAATGTCAAAGGAAAGAGACCAAATAGTTATCAAAATTCCTACTGAGATATATAGGCCATTTTCAGGAACTTAGATATTGATGTTCTGATGGGATATCACCTCACCGAGTTCATCTTGATAAATCTCTACAACACTGCAACATCAATGTGGTTGTAAGCAAATTGGACACAACATGCCATTTATGGTCGTCAATTTCCATGCTATTGGTCTAAGCAACTTGAATGGTCAAGGGTTGATTTATTTTCATATATTTTTTATAGCCACATTATTATGATAGCGATTGAAATAATAATAAAAAAATAAATTGGCCATAACATTCCGCCAAACTGCATCAACAATGGCAGGTTGCAGAAAATCAAATTACATTTATCATCTTCTTGGCACTTATTTCCTGATCATTATTTTTATTATGTTTTATTCAATTTTGATTCGAATTTTACGTAATCTAATCAGGGAGTACTTCAATGATCCCTGGCCAGGACCCTTCTTGTAAATCAATTTACGTAATTGAAGGGTCTCTACGCTGGTAAAAGAAACCTGAAATAAGTAAATAAATAAATCTAATCAATGAAATAATCAATAAGCATATAAAGAAACAGTAGTAATTTCTTATGCAATTGAAATATGTATGGTTCCTCAAAATTAATTCATAACATCTTCACCAATTTTCATTTTCACTTCCACTGAAATCTTTAGGAGAATATCTTAATGCCCGCTAAGAGAACAGTTTCCGGAACTGAAGTGGCTACCCTGGCGAAAATATGACGTTATTTTCATTATTATTATTATTATTTTATATGATTTCCATTTCATTTCAATTAATTGATTTCCTTGTAATGAAAGTAATGTATTGTTGCTTTGTTATCCATTCATTGAAGTATTTGCATCTGTCATGAAAAGGACAAATTATATATACTGTATAGGATAAGACTGGACACAATTTAAGATAAAAATGAAATACGGTAAAATACAGATGACCCACGCGGCCTATCGCTTAACAATTACAACAATTAATATGATAATATTTTTCGCCTCTTTTCAACGAAAACTTTGATATGTTTCAGCATCGAGAGGTTCTGACCTTGGAGATGTAGTCAAAGATGTTAATATTCTGGACAAACATAAACAGTAAAATGCATCAAAACGATTGCGACATGCATGTGAATACATGTACACTTCTCATAGCGTTGATTCTTACTGACTGTTATATAATATTGAGAAAACAGTATATACACAAAAGTAAATTGTATGTTATGTGAGTATATTTATGATGACATAATATGCATAAAATTTAATCATTGGTGCGATTTTAAATCCGAAAGACTTTCCGTATTCTTATTGATTTATCTATGGTAGGCCTATATGTTTAACTTATTTAATGATTGATTGACATATTGCTTGATTTGCCTATTGTTTGATTTATCATTTGTATATTGAATGGATGAATACACTGAATGTAATATACAGTGTTTGATTGTTGGTTGATTTGTTCGAATATTAGAGAGGATTGATATTTATTTATTAATTTATTTGTTTATTTATTTATTTATTCATTCATTTGTTGATTGAATGATTGGTTGGCTGATTGAATGCTTTATTGAATGATTCATTAAATGATTATTTTTGGTGAATGATTGATTGATTAACTAATAGGTTGATTGATTGACTGTTTTCTGTTGGTCGGTTGATTATTGTTTGGTGGGTTGATTGAATATTGTTTTCTTGATTTGTTGACTGAATGATTGGTTTTGTTGATTGGCTGATTAATGGATTGTTTGTCGGTAGATTCGTTAGTTGCTTGATTGATTGATTGGTTGGTTGATTCGTAATTTGATTACTTGATTGATTGATAAATTGGTAAATTGATTGATTGGTTGGTTGTTTGATCAGTAAATTTGTTCATTGATTGATTGATAGATTGATTGATAAATTGGTTGGTTGATTGATTGATTGATCGATTGATTGGTTGGTTGATTGGTTGATTGATTGATTGATTGATTGGTTAATTGATTGATTGATAAATTGATTGGTTGATTGATTGATTGGTTGGTTGATTGATTGCTTCATTGATAAATTGGTAAATTGATTGATTGGTTGGTTGGTTGATTGATTGGTTGGTTGATTGATTGATTTATTTATTTATTGGTTGATTGATTGATTGATTGGTTGATTGATTGACTGATTGATTGATTGATTGGTTGATTGATTGATTGATTGGTTGGTTGGTTGATTGATTGATTAAATGATTAATTGGTTGGTTGATCGATTCGTTGATTGGTTGGCTTATTGGATGATTGAGTGTTTTATTTGAATTATTGATTGATTGACTTAGTAGTTGATTGATTAACTGTTTTCTGTTGGTTAATTGATTTATGAATTGATTAATTATTTGGTTTATGGAATATTGTTTGGTTTTTGTTGACTGAATGATTGTTTTGGTTTACAGGTTGATTGGTTGGTTGGTTGTTTAGATTGATAGATTGGTTGGTTGAATAATAGATCTGATGATTGATTGATTGAAAGATTGATTGTTTGGTTGATTTATCGATTGATTGGTTGATAACTTATATTGATTTTGTTGGTTGATTGTGAAAACCAAATATGTATTCACATACTCGGTTTTTTTAAATTGAAATAGTGAACTTCAAATTGAATTCAATTTACATACAAAATGGTTGATATACGTCAGTTAATAAGAATGATAATTACAATAAGGAAAATTACAAAATATGATCTTGAAAAGTTTACATTCACATTTGTGTAAGTAAAGATAAAAACATCTAAAGGGACGACACATTATGCATTGGCCTATAAAAAACCCTTCTCCTTCGTCTTCCTCTTCTTCTTCTTCCTCCTCCTCCTCTTCCTCCTCTTCTTGTTCTTCTTCTTCTCCTTCTCCTTCGTGTGTCCTTCTTCTTCTTGTTGTTGTTCTTGTTCTTCTTCTTCTCCTCCCTCTGTTGTAGTCCAGAAAGGACTCTGCATGCAGCCTAATTAATTAGGTTTTATTCAGTTTTGAGCAGAATCTATAATTATCATTTATCAATGGCTAATTATATTCTATTCTATTCAAAGTTTTTATTGTAGGACAATTCGACCCGTAATCAAGTTTAATTGATAAACATCTATTTTTAAATGAAAGTATCAAATGCTTTATTTTAAGGGAAGCTTGCCCCGTATAGAAATATGCAATAAAATGCTATTCATAAACTAAAAAAAAGAGAGAAAATGTGGTCAATTGCAAAATCAACGATTCTTTATAATTCCAAAGTATTATTTTAATTATGTTAAATCATTACGCAAGGAATTTCACTGCCCGTGTCGACTCTTCATTAACTTTTTTGTCATTTGAAATGATTAAGTGTGTGGGAGATTTCATATCATCGGCGTTATTTACTTACAAAATACCATATTGTCCTGTGTGAGGTATAATTCACACCTTTGGCGATGGTCGCATTTTGTTAAAAGCTACGAGGCAAGGGTATAGCCTGAGGAACAACACACCATTTATAATATATTTTGTGAAATATACTCGTGAAGGTCGGCAGCATGCAGGGGTTAAAAGAAACACTTTGAAAAATAGTAATATTTTGTTACAAGCCACGGAGAAAAGGAAAATTTCATAGACAGTATTCTCAGTGTGATCCCATGCCAACACCTTCTCAAAATACATCGTTGAAATATGCTTGTGAAATAAAAAAAATGCTTTGAAATATTCAAGTGCTCGTTTAATATTTTCCAAATGGTGGATGCGATTATACATAATTTATATCGATATACCTTTCTGCCAGTTTGTCCCTTATAATTAGAAATACGGGGAAAGGTATGCGTGCCCAAATGCAGAATCTGCATTTTGTTGTTATTAAATGAATTATTTTAATATTTCACTGCGTGGATTATAACCTTTTAAGCAACCTAAATGTCAAACAGTATAAAGTAGATATTTCTTGGGTTCTCATTCTATAGACAAAAATGGGATTAAATTAAGTTTGATTATTCATAAAATTTTTTTAGGGGCACTGGATCCCCTCCGTCCCAAATATTAAAAAAAATATCGATTTTGCCAAAGTCATCTTTTCCTATACTCCCCGCCCCCAAAAGTTCCACGATCAAGGTGAAAAAGAAAAAGCAGAATGTCGATATCTATAGTAAACATAGATTTTCATTTCCAAAACGTCAGAAATTCGCTCACTTGCTCACTCGCTCTCGTTTAAAAAAAAAGAAATATCACCCTATATACCATGTTGTGCCCCTCAAACCTTTTGACTCATATACTGTCTCCCCCTCCCCCTCGTGTGTTTTGAAATGCGATTGGTTGTGAGTACGGAGCGAGTCAAACACTATCACGAAGGGTGTCAATGAATTGTTTTCTATTCTAAACGTCAGTTTTCTAGGCGGGGACAGCTCGTTGAAAGATTAGTCTTCGGAAAATGACAGTTTGTAATTATTGAGACGGAGAGTTGCACCAGAGGTCCATTTTGAGATTCACAATCGTCAGGACAGCATCTCTGAAGAATATTCCGCAACTTGTTTATTTTAGTTCACCGATTTTAATCACCCAAGACTTAATCGTAAGTGAAGAAGTTAATTATTTCATTTTTGTGCATGTGTGTGTGGAAAGCATCTTGATATTTTTAGAGTTCTAAAGATCCTACAACCATGTATTTTCAATATTTGTAATCATTCCCTTTCTTTCTCCCTCGTTTCTCTCTTTCTCCCTTTTTCCGTTTTTGTCATTTTGTCTTAGGACGAATTACTGTTCTTTTTCTAATAAATTCCATCTCAGTGCTACCGGCATCTTTCAAAGATGTGCCTGTTTAAAAGCATGCTGGTATAGCCAAAGTAGTTTGAGAACAAGAAATAATTTTTCTTTTTTATTTGGTGGAAATCTAGATTGTGGCCCTTTTCAAGTTGATGACGCCCTTTTTAATGTTTACCTTTTTAATATAAACGTATACATATATATACATATATATATATATATATATATTACCAACGTACATTACCCAACAAAGTGGACAGAATGCTCCCCAACATTTTAAGTGTTTGGTGATGATAGTATTTGCTTTATAGATCTTATGTTATATTACTTTTTTCTTCAGTGCTTCAATTCGGTTTCGTATAATCATGACATATTTATTATAATCTTATATAGTCTGCTTGATTTATTGGGAGCCAGTGGATGTCAAATGATTTCAATGGCCAATACATGCCATTTAGGTTTGGCTATTGATGGACAGTATTTCTGTTATTTTCTAAGTATCCAAAGATGTGACAAAGTTCGCTCTCAGACTCGTCAAAAAATTAGGGAAGTTTTCTTCAAATTGGCCACCGACGATAGTAAAATTATGGCGCTATGAACGATTTTCAGACCCACGCACCGTATTTTAAAAAGAAAAATTATTTGACTTATAAAAAAGTGGACAATTACGTAATTTCTTGCAAACTGAATTATGGATCATTATTCTACCATCTTCCCCTGATTATATGGAATCCTATACACTTAAAATGTTGGGCAACACGCTGTCCACTGTTTTGGGTAATGTATGTTGGTAAAAAATATTTATATTTTGGGCAATTATTATCCAATTGAGCAAATTTATTACCCAATTTTAAGTTTTTATTACCCAATTTGGACAGACTTTAACCATAGTTGTGTGGACAGTATGTTGCCCAGTGATGGTTAACAATTGGGCCTTTTTTTGTCCAACCTTACTACTACAATTTGAAGATGATTTCACATTAATAACGATGTGTTTTCTTTTATCTATCATCCCTAACTCTATAGATGAACCGAGGAGGATCAAGCTATTCCGGAAAGCCCGACAAGGAGTTTGAAATCAAGAATTCCGACATGAGCAAAGAGATGGAAGATGACGCCGTCGAACTCGCGTTGGCAATGCTTCGCGATAAACAGAACAAACCACTCGAGAAGGACATCGCTGCCGAACTCAAGAAGGAATTCGACACAAAGCACGAGCCAACCTGGCATTGCATTGTGGGTCGTAACTATGGCAGTCACGTGACACATGAGAAGAATCATTTTATCTACTTCTACGTCGGACGGACGGCCATTCTTCTCTTCAAATCTGGCTAGCTACTGGGTATCGACCATATAGAATCCCTAAATAACAATTATAATAATAATAATAATAGCCATTTTTTTTTATAAAGCGCTTTTCACAGAATGGCTCAAAGCGCGTTACAGCATATTATTACCCCGGTCATTGGATTCATTTCAATTCAGACAGAATTTAGAAAAATCGGATATCCGGCATCAAGGAAGACATCATAACCATATACTTTTGATAAACTTATAGGAACATCGGAAACCGGCATTAAGGAAGACATCATAACCAGATACTTTTGATAAACTTATAGGAACAGCGGATATCCGGCATCACTAAGACATCATAAAAACCGACATGTGTGACAATGATTATACCGAAGTAACCGTACATAGAAGCATCAATTATCCGGCATCAAGAAAAACGTCAAATCGAAGTTCTTTACCTTAAATCACTAACCTTAGATTAAAAACCTAATCCCGACATAGACATAAAAACAGACCAATTTCAGGCAAATGAATGGAATGAAATCAGAATACCCCTAAAGAAAGAATGAACTCAACCTCAGTATGTCATCATGCCGTAGTCGATCAGATGTCGAAGATTCCGGTTATGAAGATATCCGAAGATTGTATTCTCTCACAAAGTTACTAAACACTAGTCAAATATGGCTGTTGGTCTATAATATATAATCATTAAATTTTGTAAATCTGTAATAATTCTATGGAGTGCACGATTGCTCCCGGCTGAGTATAATTATATTCTCATAATTCTTACGCCGGACATCGATGACCATGATGACGATAACGATGGTGACGGCGTATCAGTCTACAATCATTACTATCATAGTAGATAAAGAAAATCATGTTTTTGCAAATTTCGCTTTTTATTTAATGAACATGATAGATAGAGATGTTTATAGTAAATATTAGAGATTGAATTTAAGGTGAATGGAAGTCAGCCGACATATTTATGAATGGTACTTTTTCAAGATTAAAAGTACATCAACGTACTATGATCTTGTTTGTAAAAAGAAAAAAGAGAATCTTATAAAAGTAGGCCTATCTATTTCAATTTTGATTGTATGTTATAGAATAATCATAACTTTCATGTTAATGATGACATATTGATACCGATTGAAGGGATTTTTCGAAACCAGTTTATGAAACCGTTATGGTTGCAGCGATCAATAACATAGATATCAGAAAAATCACCCGTTCCTTAACTTGCAGCATCAGATTAATTGATTTCTCATAACTAATTATCTTCTATTGACATCTATTGTATATTAAACATGAATTCAAAGAAATAATTCCCCGTTGTTATTGTGTTCCGTTATTGCGCAAGTATGAAAATTGATATGACTGTCTTCAACTATTTATTAATATTCGAATGATTAATTGATTTATATTATTGTTTGATTGACTTGATTGATTGATAGATTAATTAGCTGAAAGATTGTTTGACTGACTGTTTGATTGAGTCATTAAATTTACTGGATGATTGTGTGATTGATCGATTGATTTATTTATTTATATTTTTGCTGATCGATTGGATGATTGATTGTTTGATAGGTCGACTGATTGATTGAATGATTGGTTGGTTGATTGATTGATTTGTTGATTGATCGATTGATTGGTTGGTTGATTGACTGATTTATTTATTTATTCATATATTGGCTGATAGATTGGATGATTGATTGTTTGATAGGTCGACTGATTGATTGAATGATTGATTGATTTGTTGATTGATTGATTGGTTGATTGATTGGTTGAAATAATGATTAGCTGATAGATTAATAATAATAATTATTATAACGGTTTATTTACCCAGGGTAGCCACTTCCATCATAAGACTGCTCTTCCAGCGGGCCCTGCATAACATAATATGTTATTGTTACCCTTCTCCAATCTAAATGCTGAGCGCCAAGCAAGAAGGCAGAAGCTCCCATTTTTATAAGTCTTTGGTATGACTCGGCCGGGGATCGAACCCATGACCTGCCGTTCATGAGGCGGGCGCTCTATATACCACTGAGCCACCATGCCCGGTTGATCACTATTGATTGACTCATTGAATGATTGATTGAATGTCTGACTGATCGATTTGATTGATGGTTGAATGCAGCTATAGCAGTTAATGTATGCTATGAAAACATTTTGTATTGTTTTCTGTGGAAATTAACAATTATAAATCTTGAATATGACATTGTGTTCACATTGCAATTAATTTCAAGAAGGTTGCACGAGCCTAATCACAACTGGCAGGCAAAAGATATTCATTCTACCCAACCCATTGCTCAATTTTTTTAATTTGATATTGCTGATTGACAAAAATGAATGAATATGACTGACAATCTAACACTGATTCTAGGGAGGGTACCTACTGAACTTCCTTTGTCCAAATTGGAAAGATATATCACCACTATGGAACTATATTTTATCTGGCGGAAGAATTAGGGCCATTTTACTCTCTCAAGTGAGGAATTTGATCCCGTCAGGTGTAGTCTTCATAAATGCTGATTTATTTTTACAATGAGCCGGTCGAGGTACCCTTTTCTGGTCAGATATGGAATGTCAGACATTTATCTTATCCACTGGTGGTAAACATTCAACCCTCGAATTTCCTCCTTATTTTTATGAATTATTTTTAAGTGCCACTTTAACACACGAGTCTATGGGAAATGAATTAGGCCTGTGAGCCCAGAAGGGCTCAGCCAACGAACGTAGAGGTCAGCAACATTGGCGGTGTTGACACCCTCTACATTCGTTGGACTCAGCCCTCCATTTGCTCACTCCTCGATCACCACTCTTTTAAACTCTGGATCCTCCACGGACTGCCAAACTGAAAAAAAATACAGGACTAAATGATAGTTTAATTCAAGATGAACATTCAGGAACTTATGTATGATTTCCATACGTTTCGTGATTGAAAGAGGACGCTGACAATTTATATATTTCATTAATCTTTCAAGTAGATCATGATTGTGAGCCATCAGCAAAGACTCCAATGTTAATGTCAAACCAATAAAACTGATTCCAACCGACCAGTGATTTACTAGCTTTGATCTGTCAGGAGTCGGATTCGTTGATGTCATTGAGGCATAACTAACAAACATGCAAATCAATTATTCACAAAGAAACCATCCAGTCGTTCGATCAATCAATCAATCAATCAATCAATCAGTCAATCAATAATCAATCAGTCAGTCAATCAATCAATCAATCAATCAATCAATCAATCAATCAATCAATCAATCAATCAATCAATCAATCAATTAATCAATCAATTAATCAATTAATCAATCAGTCAATCAATCAAACAACCAATCATTAAAATTGACTAGAGAATCGAACCCTCGACCTACCGCAAAGCCAAAATACTCAGTTTTAGAGGAGAGAAAGAAAATCTTTGTCATAATTCAGTCCTGTGAGAATGTTGGTTATTCGTGGGTACTACTATTTTAGGTGAAATTTTGTTAAAAGCTATTGAGTGAGTGGTAAATTTCATATTTACTTACATAAGATACCACACTTTACGGCGCAAGGTCTACTTTTCACCAAAGACAATGTAAGACTTTAGAGGTACAAAAGAATGAAAGCAGACAGAGTCTAAAATATTCCCACGGATTCCTTTTAACGCCGAAACGAAGAAGAGGTTAAAAACACAGGGGCTACGAGAAACACCCCTAAAATGGTTACAGGTTCCCTATTCTGTTAAAAGCCACTGGCAAAGATAAATTCCTGAACAATATCCAAGCATCACAAAAAATGAATCGAAACACTTTATAATACTTAAAAAGCTTTATCAAAAATACTTACTGATAATCAAAGTAAAGAACTTGTAAAAACAACACGTGCACACATTGGTATAAATATAGCATTTTCATTTATTTGATGCAAGATAAAATCGATATAGAATTTTCATATATTTGATGCAAGCTCAAAGACAAATGTCTCGGTCAAGGGCCGTGCCGGGATCGAACCCCGGACTTTCATAGTGTGGACCACTCGGCCACGGCACCTTAGCAAAGAAACGATTCAAATAATGAGAACGATGTAAAAAAAAACACAACTTATACTACAGCCACACCATCAAGGCCGACTCCAAACCAACTGATTGTACGACCTTTACAAATACTGTAAAATACTTTCGTGTGACTTGACCCGTTATGACTGTGAATTTAAACAAAGCAAAACCCAATTTCCTTGCTTTAGAAATATTCCTAGACGAAATGAATTTACAAAACTAAGAGGCATTTAGGGTAAACTTAATTATTATCCCAGCCATGGCGTAATTTCCTTCAGCAAAAAATTGATCCACATTTTGTTGTACTCAACCCAGGGGCCGTTTTCATAAAGCTGTTCGTAAGTTAGGAGTGACTTTAAGAACGACTGGTGATCCTTTCTTGTAGTTAATGATATTCACATTAAATGTTCATTGGTGATTATAGCGCATAAAAAAGTTATACCATGCAGTCGTTCTTAAAGTCACTCTTAACTTACGAACAGCTTTATGAAACGCCCCCTGACATGCCGGTACATTAAGGAAGGCGCCGGGTGAGTGGTCGGTAAGAACGCTGTACCCCCTGACAACACGGATATCGATGACCCCGGATTGACAATCCGGGATAATTCTTGTTGCATCCGTGAAGGTGTACAAGAGTTAACTTTGTTCGACATAGAGGAGCCGAATCGATGTTTTACCTAGGGGTGCCGAATTGATGTTCGACACAGGGGCGCCAATTTGATGTTTGTTATGGGGCGCCAAATTCATGTTCAACCTAGGAAGAGGGGGAAATTCATATTCGCAATTTGATGTTTGTCCTGGGGCGCCAAATTCATGTTCAACCTGGGGGGGGGGGGCGCTAAATTCATATTCAACCTTTGGGGCGCCAATTTGATGTTTGACGGGGCACCAAATTCATGCTAGTTGAGAAGCCCATCCTGTTCATGATTACCAAAAGTGCTTAGCAAGTGCAAATTTTAGGTCAGAATATCAGTTTAGATAGATACTCATCCTGTTCATGGTCATAAAAAGTGCTTAGAATTTTCAACTTTGGGTTGGAATATCAGAAATTTTCAGTCCGCGCTTCGCGCTCGCATCAATTGATTAGATTCCATCCTGTTCATGATTACAGAAAGTGCTTAGGATGTCAATATATTAAGGCAGCATATAAAAAATCTTTCAGCTTGGCCTTCGCGCTCGCATCAATTGCTTAGTTAGATGACCATCCTGTTCATGATTACCAAAAGTGCTTAGAATGTCAAAAGTTTAGGTCAGAATATCATTTTCTTTTCAGCTTGCGCTTCGCGCTCGCACAAGATGGATTCCCATCCTTTTCATGGCTACAAAATGTGCTAAGAATGTCCAGTTTTATGCGCTCGCATAAATTTTAGGGGGGACCGTCCCCACCTCAAATTTAAGGGGACCTGTCCCCCCGCCCCCCCCCCCCCCCCCCGCTTCCGCCGCCTATGGGGCCACCGGAGTGCAAAATTCTGGATACGCGCCTGTACAGTGTGCTTATAGCTAATTGCACCCTTAAAAATGCACAAATGAGCAAAATTGCATCAATTAGCATCCTTTTTGGTGCTGCTATTATATCAACTCATATGGTTCAAATTTGAACCCCTATTTCTTAGTGCGTACCAATTCGAGACAGCTTCCTTTATCTATCCCATTCATTAAAGTCAGACAGTTTTCTTGTGTGTTTTGACTTTAATGGCTGAATTGGGTTTGTTGGTATTCTCTTTTGTACTCTTTTGCACTAATTGTTTTCATTTCTCAACTACACTGTCAGGTATGTCGGTATTCGTCTCTCGAGGGGGGGGGGGGAGGGCGTGCGGCTCGTGTGATAATAACGAGCTTCACGTATAAACTGCAAGAGACGTATGTGTATCAAAAGCTTATTCTGCATTTCAATCTCGTCAAAGAAACGTCTCTTCAGAATATTTCGATTTTATTGTCTTCATTTTTGGACTCGTCAACAAATTCCTACAAATTCAATCGTAAGTCAAACTTATTTCGTAAATTTATAATACATTAATGATATAAATTTGACAGTATCTTTTCAGTGTTATTAGCTCCAAATGCATAGTTATCCATCAGTACACTCTTAAAACAAATCAGTCAAACTGGTACAACTAATTGTCTAGTCACATTTCTGACATATATTCTAGTCAGAAATAACTCTGTTCTATAAGTAAAATACAACTAGAAAATAGTCAAATATGACTAGAATAACAGTTGCACCCAGCTGACCCTATCAAAGAAGTCATTTTTGACTGATTTGTTTTTAGAGTGTAGATAACGATTGCTAATATCTAATCCCGATTTCAAAATATTCAAGTATTTAAAAACACCCTTTTCGGTTACTATAACGTGAATCTTGTTCTAAAGTTTGATATTGCGACCAATTCAACATTCCCGTAAAATACACGATTCCCAGTAGAACTCCGCAAACTTTAATCGTCAAGTTTTTATCTTTGATGCGACGTCTTTGCATTTTGTTTTTTGAAGTGATATTCTTTGGTAAATTCTGGTAATGAATTTAGGTTACACCCATGATTAGCAACACAACTTTGAATTGTCTTATCTCTGTCATTTTTCGTCAAATTTGGAGGAAATTGTCATAAACGTAATATCAATTTCAGCCTTGCTAACCCCCTTCTAGTACTTATCAAAACAAGTGTGCTGTTAACGATATCATTTAGAAATCTGTCTTTCTAATTATCATTTCAACGCTAGATGAATCGCGGTTACTCGGGAATGTCGAATGAGAAGGACAAAGCCGTTGTCAAAAACGCTGACATGGGCGAGGAAATGCAGGAAGAAGCCATCAAGTTAGCCATGGATAAGCTCGGTGACAAACAGAACAAACCCGTCGAGAAGGACGTCGCTGCTTACATCAAGAAGGAGTTCGACAACAAGTACGACTCAACATGGCATTGCGTCGTCGGGCGAAACTTCGGCAGCTTTGTGACTCACGAGAAAGATAATTTCACCTACTTCTACATCGGACAGACGGCGATTCTTCTCTTCAAATCTGGCTAGATGTTTGACATAAAAGATTTAGATCCTTAGACACTAGAATGCTTTCGCAACTGCAACGGGATGGATTCAAGAGCGCAGAAAATGCATTGAAAAACCCGTCAAATGACACAAAACAGCTGGGAGGTCTTTGTCGAAAATTGGTGACCCGGGACACCACTTTTGTCCCAAGTTTCGGAGCTGACGAAAAATGGCATGTCCTTTTTTCCAGATACTAGAGCCTAGGACGAAGCTGCTGCTCCGATTCACCAACCTCGACAAAGACTGCTTTGTCATGAGAGGTACTTGACAATACATTATCTATGTTCCCGAATCCGTCGAGCGTCGTAAAATCGAAAACTCCCAGATCAAACCTAGAACGGTAGAAATAAATAAATGAATGTTGGCCGTGGTCGTTATCGTCATAATCATTCACTGCACGCTCAAGTTCTGACGTCCGTTTCATAAAGATTTACAACTATTGTAACTTTGCTATTATGGCAATTACCATGGTAACAAGGCTCAGCAGCCAATCAAAATCAAGGTAACCATGGTTGTTGCCATCGTGGCAAAGTACAACGGTTGTAACTCTTTTTGTGAAACGGGCCCCAGGGCTGTAATATTCAACACAAAGGTCTGTATAATCATCCGCTAAACAGCCGATCCTGATCATTGTATGTGCATTTTGATCAACCAGGATCCAATCAGTGTCTTTTTTTCGTATTGCTATCTTTCTCAAACTTTGATTCTTCTGGGTATTCACTATATGTTAAATTAAAGTCATGATCTTTGAAGCTTCGACGCCCACACCAGCCCTCATAACCGAACTTTTCCGGGAGAGAGAGGAGGGTGGGGGGTTCTCAATCGTTGACAGCGATAAACATACCATAAGCGGCCTGGTAATTTGTTATGAAAGTAGACGAGGTAAACGGTGGTCACCATGCACATAATTTATGAAACATATCTATAGACATACAAATAATGTTTATATCAATCAATTGCCAAAATGTATTACTCCACTTATTATTTGCAAAAACAATTGTTGTTCATATATCTTTACTTCGTTTGTTTTAGATTGTTGTATTACGTACACAGCATATTGGCTGATAAAAACCGAAATAAGTATCAATACTGGTTTTTTTAATTCTATTCTTTTAGATTTAATTGGACAAATCAATGGAATATATAGCATAAAAACCTGTAAATTGTGATTTGAAATTAACTGAATATTCTTTAAGAATATCAGACTAATCATACTTTGACAAAAAATTTATCAAACTATTAATTTCATTGGTTGATTGATTGGTTGATTGACAGGTTGAATTATTAATTTTGTTATTGATTTCTCGATTCATTAATGATTGATTGATTGATTGATTGGTTGATTGATTGATTGGTTGGTTGATTGGTTGATTGATTGATTGATTGATTGGTTGATTGATTGATTGATTGATTGATTGGTTGATTGATTGATTGATTGGTTCGTTGATTGATTGATTGATTGATTGGTTGATCGATCAATTGATTGATTGATTGGTTTATTGATTGATTGATTGATTGATTGATTGATTGATCAATTGATTGGTTGTTTGGTTGATTGATTGTTTTAGTAGGATGGTTGGTTGTTTGGTCGATTTATTGATTGGTTGTTTGATTGAATGATCGATTTCTTGATTGGTTGATTGATTGATCGGTTGGTTGATTCGGTAATTGATCGATTGGTTGATTGACAGGTTGAATTATTAATTTTGTTATTGATTTCTCGATTCATTAATGATTGATTGATTGAATTAGTGATTGATAGTTTTATTGATTGTTTGATTAGTGGACTGATTGGTCATTATCACTGGCCTCATCCATCTTCACGGCCATCAT
Source organism: Lytechinus pictus (assembly GCF_037042905.1). NCBI lineage: Eukaryota > Metazoa > Echinodermata > Echinoidea > Temnopleuroida > Toxopneustidae > Lytechinus > Lytechinus pictus. The sequence goes on along the minus strand of NC_087255.1, from coordinate 23,303,097 downwards.
TATCATCATCATCATCATCATCACCACCACCACCGCTACCATCATCATCATCACCACTACCTACACCACCACAAACACCATCACAAACATCAACATGAACAATCGTCATTACATCATTCAATTAATATGCACAGTCATACCAACCCTTTAAACATCCCGAAAAATTCTTATATATTAACAATACAAGACAAGAAAACGAAAATTCTTTCTTAACTTGTAGCTTTTTCAAATGTTATTAGTGGACAGACAACACGTGTTTAATATTATACAGACAATTACAAATGGGATCCATGCAGTGCTCTCGAAATAGTGTTAACAGGACCTGGGTAAATGAGAAGTAACTGTAACATCAATCTAAATTCATTGAGAAATATACATAGTACTTTCATGGACATTTATTTCACAAATTATGTACCCTTATGTAGATGTAATATCAAAAACTTATAGTATGAACTATGAAGAAAAAAATCTAAACATTTATATTGATCAACAGTTTATTGACCAATGAGAGTGTGCTTTGCAAACTGTATCTCGGTGCATATCATTATATATCACTTGTTTTCCCATAAATATACAGTATTTTGGTTATAATTTATGATATGGTTTAGACACGCCCTAACAACATATATACACACACAAGGGACCGAGCTTTGAAGGAAAAAAGGGCGGCATATACATGTACATAAAACATCATTGATTATTCATTCATCAAATCATGATTATAAATGAAATAATACAAACAGAAAGCTACATAATAACAACCATGTACTTTTTTTTTCTTGGGGGGGGGGATTGAAATACAAAAAAATATCAATTAATCAATAATGGACGCTATTTGGATATGATTCTTCTAATAAAAAACAATAAAATCAAATAAGGTGAGAGTGTTCTAAAGAATCGAGGGAATTGATAATTACATACGGGACACACACCAAGAAAAAATATAATAAATGGAAAAGATGTGGAATTGGGATTTTACAAAAGGAAGGGGAGAAATTCGATTGTAAACATATAATTTAACAAAACAATGGTCAGCATGAGGAACAAGTACAATTTGTTGATAATCACTTCAATAATCAATCAACTAAATAGCTTGACTCAATCACTGATCACATTACACATGAAACATAAATTGAAAACTGACATGAAAATGAAGGACTCAATAAAAAGAAGTAAACATGAATATGTTTTTATTGTTGATTTAAAAAAGACTAATAAAATCAAACTGATGAAAAATTAAAGAAAAAAGGGTAAATTAAAGCAATAAATGAAGCCAGATTGATTGGTTATTAATCAATAAATGTATGAATTGATAAATTTTCTCATTTTGTCGATCATCTAAAATAAGGAGATAACTGAAAGTATAACATAATCATAATGATAAATGAAAGAAACTAAACCATAAAAATAAACATAAACATAAACAAGTAAATAAAAACTAATTAAACTATGAACCAAGCAAACAATAAAAAAATAAATGAGTGAATAAATATGGAAATAAATGAATAAACAAATATCAATAAATAGACAAATAAATAAATAGATAAATAAATAAATAAATAAATACATGAATAAACAACTACAGCCTGTAAGAGAAGAAGATTGTAATATTTTACGTATAGTTGAGATGAAGAAATCATAGAAAACAATGGTGCGGGTGCAATGGTCCAGTGCGGGAAAAGATTCAATTTTGCACCCTTTAAAAACAACGTTGCCATTTGGTGTAACTTTGCACCCTGAGAAACCATTTTCATCTTTAACGGTGCAATTAGCTACATTTTGCTCCCTAAAGCCCGGGCCTAAAGCGTTCAGAGGTGTGCCGAGGAAGGGGTTGCAAATATGCAGCTTTTTGAACGCAAAAAAAAAATAATGAACCATGCATCTAAGGTTCAAAGTTGCGCCATATTATTTGATCGACGATACCTAATATTATACCGAATATGCATGCATCACACCCGTTACTTGGGCAGATATAGTCTGAATTTGATACTTTGCTAAGATCAATATACTGCGCATGATAAAAATTTTCAGCAAAAAGCATAAGGTATACTAATATGACGAATATTTGGAGGCTGTGACTAGGCCTATATTGGGCCGACATGTACATAAGAGTTCAATGTTTGAATAGATGAGGGTAATAGTACTAAACTGCTTAGCCCGACTTCCAAAGCAAAAAAGCCATTGGACCGATGTAGAAATAGATGAAACACTTTGCTTCGTGCGTGACGAAACTTGCGAAATGCTTGCCAACGATGACGTGCCATGTGGTGTCGAACTCGAGGTCGAAGGTCTTTTTGATGTGGGCGGCGCGATCTTTCTCGGTTTGGAATCTTTCCATGGCATCCACGCCGAGGTCGAGGGCTCGATCTTGCATGTCCTCTGTCATATCTACACTCTTGATGACTGGCTTTTGATCTTTTTTCTTTGACGATGACAGCGATGACGACGATGATGGTGACGGTGAACTAATGAACTAGATGAAAGAGGGAGAATTTTGAATAGACGCTTAATTAGGTTGCCATCTAGATCTACACATTAGCATATGCTTCTAACTAGTTTGGGAATATCAATCATAAATTTGTCATTTTTTTAAACTGATAAAAGATAAATATGAATATAGCACATTTTTTAAAAACAAAAATTGAATAAAAAGGAGCTTCGAGACGACCAATTAATTGTAACTTAAGAACGGAAAGTGATAAATTCATCGGAAGTCATTGTTTTGGTTTTTTTTATTTCAAGAAGATAAATTCATACAAAATTACATGTTGTAATTAAAATGAATACAAAGGAAAGTTCAAATTCAATTCAAATTCAAATTCATTTATTTCACTTCCATCAAACAAAAACAAATTGTATACCATATATAAAACATAAATATTTGTATCCGTTGCAAACAAAATTAATTATACATATGTAGTGAAAAAAAAAAACACTTAGACGATTTGGGCAACACATTGTAGGTTTTAAATATATATACTATTTTTCAATAGAAATTAAATTAAGATGGAAATGGAGGGACCCACTAAAAAGCAATGCTTGTACAATGTGGGCCCCTCAAGAAATAGATAACACAACAAATAACAAAATAACAAAGTATAAATACAGATAATCAAATGAGAAAAGAGTGAATAAATGAGAGGGAAATACTCACAAAATAAATACAAAGTAATAAAAAATATACAGTTTGGTGAAGGACAAAACAACCCGTCCTAAAAATATTTACCCTTCCCACCCCCCCCAGAAAAACTTGAGAAGAAAAAAAAAGGGAAAAAGGGGGAGAATGCCCTGAGAAGATGGATGGGTGCTGCTGTACGTAGATAGAACAAATGCCGTCGTGGACTCAAGCAAACTGGATTCAATGATGTGTATAAGAGGAGAAAAAATATATAAAATAACCTGGAAAGAATATAATGCACGAAAAATGTGATTGATGCCGTTAAACAAATAACCGGTAGGAAGGCGGATAAGCGGACTGGAGAGGAGAAAATAGAGGAGAGGATAGACACAATAATGAGCACATCTGAGAAGGACTTGTGTCAGATTTTTTTAATAAAAAAAGGATAATAATTTTATGTTTTAATTTTAGTTTAAAGTAATAATGATGATGACTTGACATAATAATGATGATGACTTGACAGAAATGATGAATTAAAATTAATTTGGGAGTATATTATAAGGTTTTAATAGAGATAATTTGAATTTAGTCTTAAAAGAGTTCAAAGATTTTGCATTTGTTATATCATTATGAAGTGAGTTCCATAACTTCGGTCCATCGTATATAAATGTGTGCTGAGCCCGCAAAGTTCTTAAAAGTGGTAAATGAAATTCACCCAATCGCCTTGTTGGATAGTTGTGAATGGATTGATTTTTTGGAAACATTGAATTGAATACATTTGGGAGGTTGTTGTTGTTATAGTTATACATAAACTGACCGAGATTAAACAAATATAAGTCCTTAATTTTCAATATTCTATGTTAAAAAAATAATGGGTCAGTATGAGACAAATATGCCGTGTGACATATAATACGTAGAGACTTCTTTTGTAATAGGAGTAATTTGTCTAAGAGTGTTTGTTGTGTGTTACCCCACGCTAAAATTCCATAATTTAAATAAGGCAATATAAGGGATGAATATAATGTAAGCAGGGACGATAATGGTAAACAAAATTTAAGCTTGTTAATTATACCAATGTTGCGTGAAATAGTTTTACATATGTTATCTATGTGAAATTTCCATGAGAGCTTATTATCGACTGTTATTCCAAGAAACTTAATATGGGATACATTTTCCAAGGGAGTTCCATCCAAAATAATATCAACAGGAAGTGTATTTATGGAGTTGCTAAACAACATGTATTTTGTTTTTTGAAGATTTAGTGACAATTTATTTGCTCTTATCCATTCGGTAACATTTTCTAGTTCAGAGTTGATTATATTAGCAAGGTGAAGAGGATTTTTATGTGAAAAAAATAAGTTACGGCTATGTATCTGTTAACCCATTTTAAGCTGGAATTATATATAACTTGCTGTCATTCTCCCATCGGGTCATAAGGTACCTTGCCTGATTATGTGTAAAACAAGTACTAAAGCATCTACTTGATGAAAAGCCTTTTATTGGAGAAATCAAATTGTTTATATCTGTATCAGGTATATGCACACAAACCCCGATTTTCTACAATTGATAACCATTCTGTTGCCATTATCTTATCATCACAGACAGGGGCGGAGTCATGATGTATTTTTTCATAATTATTTATTATTTTTATTTCATTTTATTCATTTACTAATTTATTTTTAATTGATTTATCTGATTTCATTTATTTATTGTTTATTTTTTTTGGGGGGCGCTAAAAAATTTGTTGTATTATGGTTTGTTGATGTAAATATTGTTAATCGATTATGCCTGATATCGAGAAAAGATAGAGACACAGTTATATGAGAAAAGATAGAGACACAATTCAACCTGACATTGCTTTTTTTATTAGCCAGGTAAAAATATTGTATTAATCAATGAAAATGCATAAAAAACACTTTATACAACATTTTTTTACCAGAAAGAAATAACACCTGGAATATTCACAAGACTAAAATGCAATATATCGTTTTTCAGATAAAGACATCGAAAATATTTTAAAAGACCAACGTGATGCACATTAAGTAGCCGACTTAGAGAGTTCCAATTTAAATCAATACACGGAATCATTTATACAAGTCAGCATTTGCATTTATTTGGGAAAGTTGATTCTGATCAGTTGTAACTCTTTATGAAACGGGCCCCTGGAATATTGAAACAACTCCACAGCATTAATCGTAACAAGATATCTAGACCAGATGACCTTCCTCCATAGCTCAAATGGAAGCAAATGAAATAACCCCAGTAATATCTATCAGTCCTCAATAAATGAGGGTTATGTCACTTTACAGTTGAAAAGGGCTAATGTTTGTCCTATCTTTAAAAGGGGGACACGTCTGATCCCTCTAACTACAGAGGAATATCATTAACTGGTATTGCTTATAAGATACTCGAAAACATTGTACATTTTGGAAATGCATGAAATCTCGGTTGACAACCAACATGGTTTTAGTGCAAAACGTTCTATACGTTCTATATACTTACTGTCCATGATATAACAAACACTCTTGAGAAAGGAAAGTCTGTAGACTTAGCCTAATCTTTCAAATAATAAAACGTCTTGTTGCCATCAACCCCAAAAACTTCATCCACAGAACTAGCCGGCAGACTAGAGAAAATACTTATCAAATTTCGACGTCAAGGGATACTCATAAATACAGCTTCTTCCCTCGAACCACTAAATACTAGAATGAATTAAACTTAACCCAAGACAAGACAATACAACACAAAAGACTGCACGAAGAACTTCATATACCCCTCCAAAAAATGTATATATTTGAAAAAAAAAAAAAATAACAGAGTAGGCCTACTTACCGGTGAGTTGCTTGTGAAACCACCACTAGTCTTTGCACTGGTACTGAAGCTATATGTAGAATGACTGGTTTTCGACATCCTGTTAAAGAGAAACGATATTGCCTAAATCATGTCAAAATCCTATTTTTTGTTTATTCATAAAAGCTAACATTTAACCAATCACAAGATTGTCAACGGAATTACATCAGTTTGGGTATAGCACAATGAAAAAGAATTCTAGGAAATTCTCTCCAACTTATCAGCTCCCCAGTGTAAAGCATAATGTCGGTCATTGTATCGCTGTGATTGATGCGACGTCAGCAGAAACATAAGATTGATTTTTTTTATATAGAGGCAATATGTTTTTGTTTTTCTTCTGCTTTCTTTGGTTCATAGATGATAAACTAAGCATTGTGTAAATATCATATACATTATGAAGTAAAATGAGCTTTAAAAGTGGTAAAAACGCTATACTAATAGTTAGTTTCTTACCTGAAGTGATATGACAGGGCTTTGCTAGGGAAAATCAAACTACGCTGGATCGGGGTAAACTTTCTAACTGAAATGAAAGATAAAAAGAAAGTCAGTCTCTACGGTCAATAGGACCTATTTCATTTCATCTTTCGCCCTTTTACACGCCCTTCTTGAACCATATCAAACGTTTTTGAATTTTCACGCAACAATTGGTGGAAACAAAAGAATTGACAAATACCCTTTCGAAGTGTTCCCACGGCGTTCGGATATGAAACCTTTTCTTATTTCAAGGTCAACTTTACACCCAGCTCGATAACCCACAACAACATGGTTTGGCTTTGAAAGTTGACTGACAACGCCCCCATATTCACTCACTGAGAAAGTATTCGTATTATTGTCAGGAAAAAAAAATGAAAGAAAGGACCGAAAATAATTTCGCACGCCCCCACTTTACTTGAGACAATGAATATTGTAATTTTAAAGAAATACATTGATTTTTCGACTTAACATCATCTATACTTTTATTGATTTCTTGTTGTTGTTGACAAAGGCTAATAACTTAAAAGAAAAATTCATATAATGTGCTGAGATAAGGCGTTGAATTGTTATTTTTTACTTTTGTTTCTAACTTGAATATAATATTTTTAATAACTTTGGTACCGTTGGGTTTGTGTAGTTAAGTGTTGTTACGTAGGCCTGCCCTTCAAAGCTCGGATTTGTTAAATCACCAATGAGTACAATTTCTTATAAAATCTGATTTTGTCATGATCATGAGTAATAGTTTCAGAGATCAATTTGCGCATAACTTGCATAATCGAATCTGTCCTCGTAAAAGAAATAAAATCTGAGTAAAAAGTGTTTGAGGGGAAAAGGGGGGATGCTTTGGCCATTTTGAGTATCAAAAATAGAAGAGTAGTCAGGAAACATTTTACGTAGTTCATCATGCATATAGCGGCTGACCTTATAGACGACATAAATTGCTCTTGGGTCTTATTTTAAATCAAAGTAGAGACAATGACAGAGCGGGGATTCGAACTTTCAACCTTACGATTATAGGAGTCCAACGCTCTAACCACTAGACCACATGACCACACTATCCATAATATGCTACTAGGGACCATGTGGCTTATTTGAAATCCCCATTTGGGTATTGTAAGTACAACTTCCTGCAACTTAACAAAGTTTTGAATTTCTCATCCTTTGTCCGATTTTGATAATACTTTCAATTATCATCTTCTCTTAAAAAAAATATACTCATAAAAACCTTTAGAGTCCCATTTAATTTGATGGAATGCAGATTGGGGGAGAAGCTCGTATTCAATTTTAAAGGCAAGATGTACTTTGGAAAATTGAAAAAGTTATTGGAAAAAACAGCAGCAACAACAACATTATCCAATGTTTGATCATCTGCACGTAGTAAAGGAGAAAATAAAAAATGAAAAGGTGTCACTTTTTTTCGTAGCTTCTAACAAAACAATAATCACCTATATTATAAAAAAAAATTATCCTTCATATTAGCCGTAGCTTTTAACAAACAACACTGTATGGACATTCTGTCTTGGGAACCCTTTTCAGATTGTTTGGAGAAGTGTTTTGAATGGAAAACCTTGACGTCTTGACAAGGTTGAGGTGAAGAGTTGCTTTATTCTATAACACCATTTTTTATTATTGTCATCTATAAAATTTTAGTATAAAGTCTATTCTTTTCTTTGAATTGGCACTGGAGGCTGTAACGTTCGCCATGTACATTGAATAAAATAATTATACCGCGAGAAAGATATTTCTCCTTCAAAATAACTATGATATACTTATGAAAGAGATGAAATGCAAACTTGAAAATGACAAGAGTTTATAAAGGAAAAAAAGGTAATTTCCATTGCCTTAAGCGGAGGGGGGGGGGCAGGGGGCAGTTAGCCCCTAGAAATTTTGAAAACTAACATTTTTTTACTGAACATTAAAAAAAAATTAAAAGTGTGCATGAAATCCTTCGAATTCACTTTACAAAATGCAAAATTGCCCCCAATGACAAGCTCAGTCCCTCGCTTTTGAGTTTCTTCAAAAATGTTTATGCGTCCTGCCCCCCCCCCCCCCGGAAAATAAAATTTGCGTACGGCCATGGTAATTTACCCTAAGCCTGTTTAACCGTGATCAGATAGAATTGAAATTATCAGAATAGAATTATCAATCTTTCACTCCATCCAAGCAATTAAATTTCACTTGAAGTTCTTAAAATTCTAAAAAGAGAAAATAATGCAATTCATGCAGTAATGTGATTTTGCTTGCCTGTTAATCATCGTGTCTCTTCTTGATAATGTATTTTGTAGCTGAGTATTGTGACTTGTCGCATTCAAAATATCTACATAATTTCTTAATCCTTGCAGTTTGTTTCGTAAATTGTCATGGATTGAATACAGATTTACAATCTATAACGGACGCCCAGTGGCGTAATAATAACTGAGGGGAGGGGGGGGGGGGGGGGGGCAGACATGGCATATGAGACAAAATTTCTAAAAAGATGCGAACGATAGAAGCAACTGAGCAAAATACTTTAATCAATATGGAATTATGAGGGACTTTTTCTAAAAAGGTGTGGTTACGCGACAAACCTACCCGACGCAAACGCCCGGTGGAATGAGACAAACCATATTGTACAATTACACGACTCGAATATCTTTTTTAATATCCTCTTATTCCTTTTCTTCTTTTATCCTTCTTTTCCCCTATTGGTAATATATTTTTGTTCCTTTGTTCAGTACTTGGAAGATCACATGGGCGTTTACCCCACCCCTCTCTATATTGGCTCTCCCTCACTCACACACACACACACTTTTTTTTTTTTAAATTCTTATCTCAAACGGGTCGCGATTTTTTTTTTCTTGCTTTTTTTAGCCTTTATTCAGATACTATTACATTTTTCATGTACAAGGGTAATAAATCAAATACATGTATGCAAATTAAAGTGAAGTACACTTATACATCAATATAACAAATGAAATAATATACATCTTGATATAAATTTTTCGAACAAATATTATCATAACCCATAATACCAATAACAAAAACCAATAACAAATAACAATAACAAAAACACACACTCTCTCTCTCTTTCTCTCTCACTCACTCACTCACTCAATCAATCAACCAACCAATTAATCAATCAATCACTCACTCAATCTATATCAATCAATCAATCAATCAGTCAGTCAATCAATCAATCAATCAATTAATCAATCAAACACTCAATCAATTTGTCAGTCAATCGTCTAAAAACTGACTAATCAGCGCATCAAACCTAAGAAAAAATCATAAAGCAAATCTAACGAATCTACTAATCGATCGATCGATCAATAAATAAATAAATGAATAAATAAATAAATAAATAAATAAATAAATAAATAAATAAATAAATAAATAAATAAATAAATAAATAAATAAATAAATAAATAAATAAATAAATAAATCAATCAATCAATCAGTCAATCAATCAATCAATCTTTCAATTAATCATCAGATCTGTCTTGATTAAACCCTTTCGGGCGATTTCTCTTAATTATATCAATACAAAGATACACAAAAAACATATGAAATATCCAAAGTATACCTTACTGAACATATCAAATTAACAAACTGTTTCTCTTTTCATTCGGGCTTGATCTCGAATTCTTTGTATTTCGTTACATTACAGTGACTGTTAATAGATAATATATAATGAGTAACAATAGTTGATTAATAATAATAACAACACCAGTAATAAAAATAAGAATGATAACTATAAGAAGAATAACAATAATAGCAACGCAATGATAATAATGTTTTAAAAAAATGATGATCCATTAACTTTCGATTTTTTTTCCAATCTCCAATTGTCAACCAAAAAAAAAAATAACAGTTTATATCCTTTATTGGAATAGATAATATTAAAAGCTATATCGAGATAATTGGGCAAAATTTTCAACCTATTCAACTGCACGATGCAGTGCACTATACAATTGAATACAGGAGAATATTCATTCAAATTCGAATTCCTTATAATATCGATATAAGACTACATAATCAATATATTTATTTATTTGTTTATTTATTCTTTTTGTTTCCATTCACAGATTGTTATCATTTTCTTTAGGTTCTGTACAGTAGGGGTAATCTGATTTTTGCACTGCGATTCATATCAAGAATTTAAGTGATATAATATACTTCTAATTTCCTTATTGTTGAATTAAGACAATAAATGATACAATAATTAAATTATATTGGATGGCACAGAATGGAATACCATAAATATTCCATGAGTTAGGGAAAATATTCCACGAATCGCAGATGAGTTGAATATTGGCCCTAACGATGATGGATGATAGATGATAATTGTAAATATTATGTTACATATAAATCATTATTATATTATTATAAACTATGCTTTATCATCTGAATTGAAAACTTATTAAAATAAATATAAATCGGTGATATTACATCGGCAACACATGAAGAGAAAGCATCCATCTACCTCTGTTTTCTATTATAATATCTTCGTCAACCTAGAGTTTCATCCAAAGTCATATATGCACCTAAAATGATTCCAGCTACTTGATTCTATTTCGCTGATTTTTTCCCCTATCCTGATTTGAAGAGCAGGATCGCTTTCTGACCGATGTAAAAGTAGATGAAACCGCCTTTCTCGTGAGTGACGTAGCTGCCGTAGTTGCGCCCGACGATGCAGTGCCATGTCGGTTCGTGGGTCTTATCGAACTCTTTCTTGATGTGGGCGGCGATGTCCTTCTCGACGGTAAACTTCTCGAACGCTTCCTGCGCAACTGATATGGCATCCTCTTGGTCTTCGTCAGACATGTCAGCATTCTTAACGACAAGTTTGTCTTTTTCTGATCGCTTGTCATCGGACATGAAGGTACTACGACCACTGCGACTCATCTAGAAATTAAAAAAATATATTACAATAATAAAGATGCCATTGTACAAAAGATTCAAGATCTACTAAATTTCCACCCAAAAAAGGAATAATGAAGTCTAAGCAGTGTATGTGCATATATAATTCATTGTAAGTTTTAGATCAACGGTTCTCAGGAAAAATTCGAATCAAGACATTATCGATATGCTTCTTTTAAAAATGATCAAATTGATACTGTAATTAGAATTATCATTGTGAATTGTAATTATCATTTCTAATTGAGATTAGTACTGCAAAAATATAATTGTTAATTTTAAATTACTATTGTCAGTTTGAATTATTATTATAAAATTTTATTAGCAATCTTATTGTAATCGAAATTATTCATTTATGTCTAGAAATGTCCGATTGGGAGATTCATCTGACTACTATATAAAACATTAAAATGTCATTTGCGATTGATAAAGATACAATTGCTTCTTTTTGGCATAGAAAATACGATTGAGAGATTTAACTGACTACTATAAAACATTGAAATCTCAGTCACTTACGATTGATGTAGATGCCGTGAACCACGGGGTGATCGAATCTAGTTACAGTTGCTGAAGACTCAAATCAGATGATATCCTAGTGAGGGTATAGGGTGATGACGAATAAGCCTAATTTGTACCAAATATTTATGTTATATATCTTCGTCGGAACAACTTTTGTTCTTTGAACTTGTACTCGTACTCCCCGCTCGAAAAAAACACACGCATCCAACCTCAAACACAATAGGAGGCTGAGAAATGAAAACATGAGAATTATAATAGTCAATCATCCGAGCACTTTTTTATGAAGAATAGATATATTTCAATTTTCATTTTTTATTTTGCAACCACCCCCTTATCCTTCTAAAACGATGGGGGTAGTATGTACCCCTATCTCAAATTTGCACCGAATTTCATCACCATTTTCATCATAATTGTCACTGTGGTCATCAACATAATCATATTGAATTATGATAATCGTCACCACCAGCACACCATCACTTTCGTATCTCCATTACCATTAGGCCTATACCACAATCTCTATCTCCATCATCATCATCATCATCATCATCATCATCTCCATCATCATCATCATCATCGCCATCATCATCATCATCATCATCATCATCATCATCTCCATCATCATCATCATCATCATCATCATCGTAACTATATCCCCTCCCCACATTTTAGTATTAATCATCTCCCTCCCCTATCATCCTTATTCTCCTTCTCCCCTCACCCCTCACCCCTTCATTATCATTTGTAGCAGCACCATCTATACCATCAACCAATAATCTTTATCATTTTCATGTTCTTCAATATCTTCGTAAGAATGACAGGTCATCAAAAACTGTCAGCACTACGTCTTGTGGATATATAGTGTGCTTTATTTGAACGTTCTCACCAAAAAAAAATAAGACACAAAAATGAACGGAGGCCATTTCTCTCGTAGCTTTTAACAAAACAATGTAAATCTTATTGCATTTACACCCCACCCCGGCATACATGGAGGTTGTAACAAGCCAGCAATATATTGTTTAAAGCATGTACTCTTTACCCAATCTTGTAACGTGATGTTATGAATATACTACCTTGGCGTCTTGTCAATGCAATAACGTTCAAGGGGCTGTTTATTCTAACGCCATATTTGGTTTCTTTACACTGCATTTTTTCCTTTGACGATTCCCTTTTTATTTAGTTGACTCAGTAGCTTTTAACCATTGTTGTGTGCTAGGTGTGAGGCATTTCCCAAAACGGTTGTATCGTGAGAAAGATATTTCTAGTGCCTCTCTACGTTTGTCATCATAACGGAATTTATTTATGGTGGCCCGGGTCCCGATGTGCAAATTTCCATAGATATCCATTTAGTTGATGTTGATTGGATCGATCAGGGAAATGGGATCAATCGCAACTCTTTGTAAGAAGGGGCCCAGGAGTAGCACACACATACAACATTAGAAATTGAAAAATAGGGGGAGGGGGAGGGTAGGGGATCTAGGGTCATTGTATTCAAATTTTCATGACGATTGAGAGATAATATATCAGCATGATATTTCCAGCATATTTTACGCATGAATATCTATCAATCGACAGGAAAATGAAAACCAGTGTTGTTCGTTGTTTCGTATTGCTTTCTCTATTTCAACTCTGTATATTCATTTTATGATCAAGTCCCTATGCATATGTAATCATACCTAAATACCAATCATATTTGTCCTAATTGCGAATTAAATGCATAGAACTGAATGGAATGACTAATTTACTTGATTAACCCTTTGCGTGCGACGGGCTTCCACAGAAGCCCAGCGAGTTGTTCACTTAGCTACGACGGGCTTCTACAGAAGCCGAAATTTTTTTGGTCTAATTCGATGAAGTTTTTCAGCTTTTTCGTAATTGTTATGTACTAAAACCTCTGCCATTATTTCCTTTATAAACCTATTTCGATAACAGAATGAAAAAAATATACAGCTACGTGGGGAAAAATCCCGAAAATAGGAAATCATTTCAACTTTACCCGATTTTTGCGTTGGATTCAGACGGGGACGAATAAATTTGGTGACGTGCACGTACGCGCGCGCAAAAGGCCTGATCACGTGACATGTTCGGATCACGTGATTTGATCCATATCGTACACCAACATCTTTTCTGCAAGATCGTCACGTAATAAGCTACGCGTTTATTCACCATTTCCGTCTTATTATTTGTTTCATCAAGGAGATTTCACTCTAGAATGATATCTCCTCGGTTTCATCGATCGATTGTATTTTCAGAAAAACAGAAAAGCTTGTACGAGAGTAATGTCTTAGTACTTTGAGCTGATCTCGGTACACTTTTGAACTTTTTCACTATAATCATCTCTCTTCTTCTCATTATTTTTGTCTACTATTCTGTAAAAAAAAAAGAGAAAATAAAGCAGTTTAGCGCACCATTCATCTTATGCTGTTTTCAAAAGGAAAACGTCCATGTTTTTCATGATATCCGCACTACCCGAACAAAAGAAGGTCAGGGCGGCCACTCAAACAAAATCCTTCCGAAAAGAGCAGGATACAGATGGTCAACGCCCCGAACAAAAGGAAGATTAGTGTTTATCGAGAGGATGACTTATTGAATGCTTTTCGTACTTAGCAATACAAAAAGCTTTTATGAATACTTTTTTTTATTTCGACCAACATACCGGAACTAAAAACAACAAACTTTGTCTCATTTACCAACAACTCGTAGGTGCTTATGACATCCGTCAGTGATTCAAAGCGCTTCCCCTTGGTGATGATGCATATAAGGATGAAAGAAGAACCATTTAGGGAAATTGTAGAAAAAAATGTTCAGATGTCACGGAGAACGAGAGAGAATGAGAGACAGAGAATAAAAGGGTTAATAGACAAGTGCGCTTTGCTAAAATCCATGAATATCCACTTAAACGAATAACAACATGACTTTATTTTTGGTTATAGATTACTAAAAAAAATCCCACAACGTTTGTTTGTCGCAACTCGGTCTTCAGACCCTTGTCAAACTGATGACTTTTTTTTTTTTTATTCTTGTTTGACATACCCCTTCCCCCTCCAGATAGAAATGTTCTGACCTGCACTCTAATATTGCTTGTTTGTCTCCTCTCTCCGATTTTCTGGTTTTTTTTTCGCCAATTTCTTAATTTTTTTTTAACCGGCGAAAAGCGTGGTAGAAAAGATTCATTTAGAAAAAATCCGACCCACCCGTTTTTGTTCCCGTTACTGCAAACAAACATTTGGGTCGCTTACCCTGGTTAGCATCAAAACCGAAATATCTTATTTCTTACATAAAAAAACAGGGGCCGCTGAGCGTTTTTGATAATGGAGGGGTTGAGCCGATAGTTGGAGGGAGTGCACCGGCTAAAAGAAAAATTACAAATTTATATAGACTTCGGATTTTTTGTACATGTTTGCTGAAGGGGAGAGGACTGAAACTTCCTACCAACTCCGCCGCTTCTGTACTATTAGATTGAACGATTAAAACGATAGAGGCAAAAGTGAATTATATTATAATAATAATAATAATAACATGCAACATTTATATAGCAATTATAATACAAATGTTTCTAAGCGCTGCATACTATTACTATTATGATTTGTTTTAATGATTTATTTATTACCATGATTATTTCATGTGTTTTTGGTTGTGAAATCAAGGAGACACATAAAAAATAGAACAAAACGAAAGAACAAATAAAAAACACTTTTAATTGCAGATGTTATAATTTATTCAAGAAAAAATCATTTCTCTTACTTTTAGTAGTTGCTAGCATGGCTCTTTTTTAGGGAAAAGTAAAATAAAGAAAGAAACGTAGAAAGTGACAAGGAGAGAGTCGGGAGGTATGATTTCAGACTTACAATTTTAGTCACTCGTACTCGTGTAACTTTGAAATAATTTCAGGATATTACAAATCGAATACTGGTGCGCAAACTTCAGGAAGAAAATTATTTTACTATTACAATAGCTGCGTGGCAAATTGAATTAATTGAGACATATAATTTACGAAAAAAAATCTTTAAAAAAATGACTTTTAGTGAAAGATGGAGGCCTCTGTCTTGCCATATCCTTAAGCCCCAAGTTCACAAAAAATAAATTAGTCGTGCATTTTCTTTTGCGATAGATATCTACCCACGTTATTGGAAATGGTAGATGATATAAAATTTATTGTGAAATGAGAGTTACAATACTGTAGTAGTTTTAAAAGATTTTTCGGGACTTTTTTTGAGAACCTGGGAGAAAACCCCCCTAAATTTTCGACATGATGGCCACGATGCAATAGGATGAGAGGCTCACAAATGCAACAATCTCTGATCAATACAAGTTGGCAAAATCGAGGCATACTCTCGGAACGATTTCCGATGAAGAGAGAGAAAGAGAGAGAGAGGGGGGGGGGGAGTTAGAAGTAATGTAAAATGACAGGAACTGAGAAGAAATAAATCAGAGAGAATGGATAGAGGGGGATGGGGCGGGTATATACCTCGTAATCCAAATCGGGGAAAAGGAAGACGATACATATATCATTGAAATGAGAAGAACTAAGAGGGGAGGGGATATAGAAATACATTAGATATAGGAAAGGGAATGAAAGCGGTAGATAATAACCAGGGAAAGGGAAAACGAAAAAACAATCCCTTGGTACCGTTTTAAAATACATATATTTAAATACATGTAGACTACTACACTTTATATTGACAAATGCGCAATAACCCCCCCCCAAAAAAAAAAAAAAAAAAAAAAAAAAAAAAATCATCTGCCAGTCACATATAATGATTTCAGTAGCTTTCCATAGCCCCTGGTGCACTTTGAATCCCACCCCCCCCCCTGCGTTCTTTCATTCTCTCATCTTATTGCTATTATTTTTGTCTTCTTTATATTTCAAAGGAAATAAATAGAGAATAAAGCAATTTAGAACACCGTTTATCCTCTACTCTTTCGAAAATGAAAACGTCCTTGTAGTTCTTGATCTCGGCACTCCCCAAACAAAAGAAAGGCATGGCGGACGCTAAAACAAATCCCTTATAAAAAGAGCAGGGAACAAATAGCCAACGCCCTGAATAAAATGAAGATTAGTGATTTCGTCAGGATGACCTACTGCTTTTCGTATTTAGCAGTACAAAAAGCTCTTAGGAATACTGCTTTTCATATTACGACAGTAACATTTAAACAACGTAAATGTCTACTTGTTTATTGACAAACCATGCAGGCGCTTAAGAAATGGCAAGAACGTTTTCTTCTTGAGCATGACAGCACTTTATAAAAAAAGAAATACTTCCCCTTTTTGTATACGTTTCCTGAAGGGGAGGGGGTGGACTCCCGCCTCCTACCAACTCCAACACCCCTGTACTGTTTTAATTGAACGATTAAAAAGAAAGAGACAAAAAATGATACAAATTTTTCATGATTTATTTATTAATTTTGTTTTCGATTGTGAAAAAAACCAGAGCGGTTAAAAAATTAATAAAATGGAGGAACATAATAAAACACTTTTAATTTAGATGTTACAATTTAATTAGATGAAAATAATTTACTTTCTCTCATTGTGACGAACAGTAGTCGGTAGCATGGTTATTTTGGAGGGAAAAAGAAGATAAGAAAAATGAAACGTAGAACGAGACGAGGAGAGCGTTGGGAGGTATGATTTCAGATCCTCTATATAATTTGAAACTTATTTACACCCTTCACTCTTTGAAATTGCAACGGAAAACATATCGAATACTGGTATGTAATCTTCAGGAACAAAATTGTTTTTTTTTAATACAAACCCTAATTTATGAAAAGATACCAAAGACGATATTTAGTGAAACGTTGAGGCCACCGTCTTGAAGCCCCCCAAAAATCACAAAATAGTTTCGGACTTTCGTTGCGCGGCATCATCATCGCACTTGCAAGGGAAAATTCGCGCTTTTTTGTTCATTCTGGAAAATAAAGGTATATGGTATGCTGTGATTTCACCCAAAACGGATTATCGTTGTAATTATACACTTTGCAAATGATCTCTCTACAAGGAGGTAAAGAGACAATTCATGAGTAGCGGGACAATAGGCAATGAAAAAAAGCACTAGAGCAGACAACAAAGCGGTATCGATCGAACCCGACCTGTCCGCGCGTGCTGATTGCCCTTACGCATTTTTGTACACAGTGCCTATTGACTTGGGGGAAAAGCGAAGCTTTTACAAAATAACACGACTTTTTCCTCATAAATTTCTTAATTATTCTGTTGATTTGAGAAGCGAAACCTGTATTTCTAGAAAGAAAAATGTCTGATCTTTCATCTTTACATTTACTAAAAATCCTGAAAATACATCAGTTTGGCGCAATTAGCAATTGATTGGGAAAACACCGCCACAGATCCAAATACCAGCAATGTACCAAAACGGCTCCGCCGCAGGGAGAGGTATCGGGATTCGCGGGTCCGCACGCAAAGGGTTAAATATTTATTTCAAGTATGCAATTATTAAACCAACTAGTCAATCAGTCATCAAACCAACCAGCCATTTTAACCAATCACTCACCCAGTCATATGAATTACCAACCATCTAACTTACCAACCAACCAATCTAAATATTTAACCAACTAATCAGCAAAGCACTCGACAGTACCAGCCAATCACTCAAGTAACCAACCAAACAACAAAGCAAGCATCTAACTAACCATCCAAATAACCAACCAAACAATTAACCAACCATAAAACTGACAACCCATTCAACCAACCAAGCCTCTAACTAAAAAAAACCAACTAGCAATCCAAATAACCATTCACCAAACAACCAACCATAATACTGACCAACCAATCAACCAACCAAGCATCTAACTAACCAACTAATTATCAAGGTAACCAACATATCTACCAACCATAATACTGACCAACTAATCAACCAACCAAACATCTAACTAACCAACTAACCATCCAAATAACCAACTGATTAACCAATCATCTAAGAAACCACATCACAATCAATCAATAACCTAACTAACTAATCAACCAAGCATCCCTCTAACAAACCAACCAATAAACTAACCATCTGACTAACCAATCATCTTACTGCCAAATCAATCAACCAACAATCCAAACTATCAACCAACCATCCAATAACCTATCAATCAACCGACGAACCAATAACTAACCATCTGACAAAATAACTAAGCAACCAACCAACAATCTATCCGACCAACCAACCAATGAGACAACCACCTAACTAACCAACCAATCAATCACCTAATCATCTAATTAACCAATCGCCCAACCGTCAAACCAATCAAACAACTTTAACCACCCATCCACTCAACCAACCATTAAACTAACCTACAACTCGATAAAACATATAACTAACCATCCATTCTTCTAACTAATAAATTTCGTAGACGTGATGAGAAATATATCTCGAGATATATCTCGTCATGTCTACATTAATCAATTTATTTATTTTAACTAATAAATCAACCAACCAAACATCACTCTAACAAACAATCCCATCTAGTTGAGTAGTTGGATGGTCGGAAGATTGTTTATTCGACCAACAAAAATTAATAAACGATCCATTCTTCTAACAAAACACCTAGCCTATTGATCAACCAAAAAAGAAACTAATCACCAAATCACCTAACAATCCAATCAATCAATCAACCAATCAATCAATCACCTACACTCTAAAAACACAGTAAAATTTTACCCAATATTGGGTAAAAAGGAAACTTGCATGTTTGCTGTTTTTTACCCCATATTGGGCTCTTTCAACGCAACATTGCGTAAACTTTACTAAATATTGGGTATCTTTTTACCCAACCAACATGCAGGTTCCCATTTACCCAATATTGGGTAAACCTTTTTAGAGTGTAAT
Source organism: Lytechinus pictus (assembly GCF_037042905.1). Classification (NCBI taxonomy): domain Eukaryota; kingdom Metazoa; phylum Echinodermata; class Echinoidea; order Temnopleuroida; family Toxopneustidae; genus Lytechinus; species Lytechinus pictus. The sequence continues at coordinate 23,283,414 of NC_087255.1, read as the reverse complement.
CAATCAATCAATCAATCATTAAATCAACCGATCAACGATCAACCAATCAATCAATCAATCAATCAATCAATCAGTCAGTCAGTCAACCAATCGATCAATCAACCTGTCAACCAATCAATCAATCAATCAACCAACCAATAAAAATAAAATTAATATTTCGATTTTTCTTCAATCAATCACATACTGACAAACCAACGAAGCGTAGGATAGATTAATAAGCATTAAGGAATTAATCAGTTGACAGAGCAATCAATTTATTTATCAAATCAATCAATCAATCATATTGTACCAAAATAAGGTCTGGAATACATGCCTATGTGTTTTTGTGATCAACATCTTGGGTCTAGAATTTATCCTCATCATCAAACAATCATTCCATTGAGCAACCATGTACTCAATTAGTCAATAAAATAATCAATAATCGATCAAACTATTAAATAGTAACTATCAAACCCACCTCGACAATGTTACCAAAATAAGCAGAAGAAAGATTAATACTTTCATCATTTAGACAACGGTGAATTTTCAACTTTGCAAATCATTAAATCATTATCTGCTCATTGTCACCTTTAAAACCATTTTCTATACAGGCAACAATATTATCACGGCAATCATTATTTTGATGTCAAAAGTAAATTATCTAGAGCATATGTGACACGCAACAATGGCCCAAAATTGATTTATAGCTTTACCGAGGTCAGTCTTCATAACACTTCTTCATCCTATATAGCTGGAATATGTTTGAAACTACAGTATATAGTAGCACCACGAGATATATTTCTCAATTTTAGAATGAGTAATTTACATCCTATGCTATGTCAGATGAAATATATACATGTACATACACATGACATACATGGGAGATAGGTGTTGCTTAAAAATGAAATAGTTATTATCCGAAGATAATTTCACAGATTTTTTTTCGAAAAGATATCACTTAATGTTATTCCTAAATAAAATATATTCATGCAAGAATTGAGTTGATAAATTTTAATCATCATCTATTCTTATCTGACGACGACGCGAACTCCCGCTCGGTGATAACGACTTTGGGAACAAATTTCGCTGTGAATGTTGAATTCTGATCTAATCTAAAGAAACTATCAGAATTTGTCTTTTAAACTTCTATCCCGACTTGAAGAGAAGGAATGCTTTCTGACCGATGTAAAAATAAATGAAACTCTTTGTTTCGTGCGTGACGTAGCTGCCGAAGTTGCGCCCGACGATGCAGTGCCAAGTCGGTTCGTGGGTTTTATCGAACTCTTTCTTGATATGGGCGGCAATGTCCTTCTCGACGTTGAACTTCCCCATGGCGTCCTTAGCGATATCACAGGCAAGATCCTGGTCTTCGTCTGACATGTCTGCACTCTTAACGATGAGTTCGTCATTCTTGTTGCCTGCAGACCGAGATCCGCCGCCACCTCGACGATCCATCTAGAACGTGAAAGAAAATGCGATAGGACTGAAACCTTTTTTAATCATTTATTAAGAAAGCTTTTATAGATACAAATTTTAAGATTTTATCCATATCTCACTACATTTTTTATGTTCTCTGGATGAAATCTAAGCTCATGTTTACTAAAAACATCAGCCCAATATAAAAGGAAAGAATTTACTTTCCGTTTGGATTTGAAATTAAACGAAAAAGATGAAAAGAAACGATGAATTTGTAAAAAGAAGCACCCCCTCCCAAAAAAGTAAACAGAGCACAAAATAACGGACATAGATTTCGATATTTTCGAAAAATAACTTCCATTATATACTTGGTCTATAGAGATAAGGGTATAACTTACGATAGTGGAAATAGTTGTGAAAGATTGAAGCAAGAGACCTTCTTGAGAGATTCACTGCACTGGCATCTGATGCTGCTCTAGACAAGGATGGAGAATGCAAAGAAATGATTCGATACATCTACTATTATAGGCCTACGGCACAGAAGTCTCGTTCACACACCCACACGCATGCAGTTAAAAAGAAAGAAATGAAAACAAGCACATAAGTGGAGGAATCGAAAAAAGGGACGATATAGCAAGACGTCAAATAAAAGGAACAATGAAGAAGAAGATTTGGACTGTAACAACTAAAGAAGACAAATAAATAAATGTCATTCAAATTTTACGTCTTGCAATGCCGATGTCACATGTAGAATCAGGCGCAAATCTCAGAAGGGGGGAGATGGAATGGGGACCCATGCAACTTCCCAAATTTAATTTTGATTTGTTTGGAGGGGGTGATTTCTTGTAAAAAAAGCAACAAAGAAAGCACTGGAACATTATTCCCGTGAGTAGTGACTACCCTTCCTTTCTCCTACTTTTTTTTGTTAAAGCCCCACCCCCTGTATGAATCCGCCACTATGTAGTTTTGACTTTGCTGTTACTTCATCGGTGATTAAAAAAACAGGATTGTGGTGAAATCGTATCAATTTAGAAGACAAAAAATGTTGCAGATTTACAGAGGATCCATTCTTCCTTACGCATACAGGAGCAGCGCTGCGAGGGGCAACAGCTGGCGACCGCGCCCCCTATGATTTTAAGTAGGTCTAGTGAAAAGGGGAGGGAAAAAGGAAAATTTAGAAAGAAGAGGAAAGGCAGAAGAAATAATAAATAAAAATAGGATTTAGCGCACGTATCCACCTTGTTAGGTGTTCAAGGCGCTCCTATATTTATGATATTGCCCCTGCTAAACCTATTCTACGTTAATTTCTTGCTGAAGGAAAATCCGCTAAGACTGGGAATCGGACGCACGACCCTCAGATTGAAAGATGCGAGTCATAACCACAAGACCACGACGCCCCCGTTTTTTTTAAATTGTTAATTCTTTATTTTTTTCGATATCGATAGCTTTTAACAAGACATCGCAAACAAAAAATGACAAAGTTAACATAGTTTTTTCTTTAATTTTTGACAGACAATAATAAAGGAAGAATATAAGATACAGAAGAAGAGGGAGATGAGGGGGTGCGATGCATTTTTGGACATTTGTTTTCGATATCGATAGCTTTTAACAACACATCGCCAACAATGACAAACCTTATTGTTTCTTTCCTTTTTTTAACAGACAATAAGTCTTTATTTCATGACATCGTGACTTTTAACCAACTCCGGCCTTGAAGGCTTCAATAGTAGCTTTAAACAAGGTGTCAAATTTGACTAAAAGTCACTATATTTGACTTCGTCGTATCATTTTAATTTTTACGAGGGGGCGTCACAAATATTGTAGTAAGATTTGTGAAAATAAAGTAGGGTAGTCAGACTCCGTAGCTTACAACATCCTTCTGTCAGATTGATAGTGTCAAACCAAAACAAAACTACATTTCTATTGTACTTTTCCGAATAAATTTCTTTTCTCATTCAAGGACATACCTAGTAAAGCGAACTAGTTTTAGCTCGAATAAAGGTTAAGTCAAGGGAGTGTACATAGCCCGGGGAGGGGGTCATTTTCTTCTGATTTTCGAGGTACACGATTACACCAATATAATATATTCCCCTAACCCCATCACAGATCACGCACCCCCTCCCTCTCTCTCTAAGGTACACAATAGTGCAATAAGAATATGCCTCTTATTTTCTTCTAAACCCGGCTTCTCCCAAGACTTCTTGCCCCTCCTCCCTCGCTCCAACACTCTCTCCATCACATACATTCACACCCGTCTATCTTGAATTACAAGACCAACCCTTCCCCCTCGCCTCATCTCTCACACCCCCCTCATTCAAACCCACACAGATTATCTCTCTCACATGCATAAACACACCCTATCTCTCTCTCTTCTACCGCCCCACCCCCTCCCCTTTCCAAACATCATATTGATTCTCTTGCACTTAAACAAAAATCAAAGCAAAATTTATTCAATGCAAATGCATTTCTATTTATTTTATGTCAAAACTTTTGACAACTCATCAACGCGATGCGAACCAAATCACAGTATACAGGCTTATAGGTTCAAATTACATCTTTTTTTCTGACAAAACTTTTAGAGGCAAATTACTCTTTAGGATAAACTGGAATGATACAAGAGTAACTAATATCCACTAAAGTAAAGAATATGCGTCTATCTCATTAAATCATTTGATTTGACAATCAACTCTGATCTGCTTATGACCTACATGTACCTAGGCACTCTACCAAAATCTTTTACAGGGAATCCTTACTCATCAATGCTCTCATTCATCATCGACCAAAGTCACTGTGAAAGAAGCTTGGTGCCTTTCCATCCGGCTATAAAAGGCACTGGCAGGATTCCAGCATGAAGACCCTGCTCACACTTTCGGTAAAGTACCGTAGGCAATTGTTCAGCTGCTTTAGATTCCCTACCATCTTCTACCTGCCAAGGATCGATAAACTGGTAATAATGTCAATTCCCTTTACCATAAGACCATTTTACTAATCCATGTTTCCGACTAACACACAGTACTTTTCACGTTCTTTGCATAACACAAACTGCTAAATGAATAACTTCGGCAGATACTTTTTCATTATACAGACCCTCGCGTTTCAATTTGTTCATTCACGAGGAGAAATTGCGTCCAGTATGGATGTTTCCTCCACACGAGGGTAAGCTAATCTTTTAATTAGCACAGGTTTCCACTACTTCTAGCCCATTTTCTGTAAATTCTTCCAAATTGAAATTACCGGAAGAATTTCCACCACTCCTGACCCCCTGCCCCTCCATACTGTGGTAGGCCCATGGGCAAGAATGAGACGAGGGGGTTTCTTCAGACCGTCCTATACATGCTGCCTTTTTATGATGATGCTTCCTTCTTCCAGACCCGACTTCACCATGTCAGGTCCAGGATTGTCCACGGATATTCCTTTCAAATTCATCCTAGACTTGGACTGCTGCCTTTTCACAGACCCGACTTCACATGTCAGGTCCAGGATCCTCCATGGCCAAAATCTAGCAAATAATGTTAATTTCCAATTCATCTCTGATGACCAAGACCCCTACACTTGGGCTGCTGCCTTTTTCTAGTTGACAGTTTCTCTTCCCAGACCCGACTTCACATGTCAGGTCCAGGATCTTCTAAAACCAAGTCTCTGAATCCTCTAGACTTAAACAAGTGGTACCATGCAGTTTCTTTCATCAATAACAGCGTTCCTTCAACTCGACCTCTTGTTCATCCTCCCGAAATGTAAAGGTATCTTCTGGATGATACCAACAAGAACTAACCGTCTTCACAAAGAGAGCCAACAACCAATGTTATCTCTATTAACTTAAAACCCCAGAGATATAAAAGGACCTATGCTCTCGCAGAAGGTGTTGATTCAAAATACAATTCCATCCTCAGGTGTTCGAACAGATTTCGCCATAACAACAAGATAACCTCTACTACAAGCTACAAGACACCAAAGTATTTTCAATGCAGGTGCATGATACACCACAGAAACCAAATAACGATTTAGTTTTCTTTCTTCGATTGCTTGCAGCAGGCGTGCCCATCAGTTTGACTCAAATGGGCATGAAAAGTAGCAAGGTTTCAATGATATCAAAGTCTGAAGACTGACACCTCTGTCACAGTGTGACTGGCCAAGAGTTCCAAAGATTAAAGTGGAATTTGATCTGCAGGATAACATGCGCCTTTCGTAAGATTCATGTCATCCACCAAACGATTTCAAGGAAACATCTTATGATGTTCCATCACTTCTTGTGTACACCTACACAAATTTTTTGTTCTTTCGAATGCCACATATCAATGGACTAACTGGTTGGATATTGTTGAAATAAAATAATTGGAACTCAAGGATAACATTGAAGAACTCCACTAATTCCTCCACTAATTCCAATGAACTGGGATTACATGTCCCTCATTGGTGAAACCTTAACTGCAAATGCTGTCAAGGTAAAACCATTTAACCCATGAAAATATACACCCTCGTTCTTCCCCAAAAGAAAGCAAGGAGCTGATTCTTACCAGGAAAGCCTTAGCTTAATTAACCCCTCTTTTTCAAAGTATTTATCTACTAATTATTTGGCACTTAGGAACAAAAATGTTATGACTATATTCAGCCTTATAACCATAAAGGCAAGTACTGTTACAATACAATAGCACACTTAAGACTTCTTTTCATTGTGTAAGTATCTCAGAAATTCTGCTTCCACATAGCAACTTATTCCCAGAAGCAAGAGACTTGATCACTTTCCTCTTTGCAGAACACCTGAAATCCTGTTACATTACAGTCCATGATGCCACACTGAAACTCCAGCAATCTAGAGGAAGTAACACAATCCAGATTCAAACTATGTTATAATTCCAAGACTCTAATGATGCACAATGAAAAGATCAAGTGAAAATGGCCAGGAAGATGGTACGTACGAATCTAACATCCATTGCTGAGAAATCCACAAGGATGAGGTGTACGTTTCTCTTCTGGCCAACACCAGCAAACATACAAGATCCACAAACCTGTGAAGGGTATTATGGAAGTACAACAAAACAAAAATAATGTATAAAGCGCAAGGACAGGTTAATACGAAGTCTGCATCATGGACACAGACAGTTCTAAAGATGAGGAAATTGAAAGCCTTTATTCAATGAATGGTTGAGACTGCCAATGCGAACATCTATGCATAATGAATACATTGGTTGATTATGAAAAGTTAAAGTTACCACTACTTCATATTTCCCTGAGATATCGAAGAAGGAATGGCTGAGTTGCATAAACCACAAGAACATCCCCATAAACTCTTATCCTGAAAGGAATGGTATGGAGCCCCTAACCTAAGAAAGTGTCAGAACACCTCCATTTGAGAATCTACTAATCTAGAACATTGTAGGAGTACAGAAAAATTTAAGTCACAGGCAAATATTGTTTGGGACAGTCACCATTACAAATCTAATTACCCATGATATCACCGCTCAACACAAGTCATATGATTCACTTCAAAGGATTATGTCATTTCCAGGACTAACTACAATACTGTCCAAGCAAAGCATGATTTTTTTTTTGGTGGAAATCAACCAAGATCATGTATATACCCAGAGAACCTGATACACTGCTTCACACATTACGGAGACAATATCCAATGTGAAGAGGACATAGCTGCAGCTGCTTAATGGCCAATCCACATATGGCACTTAAGAGAAAAACAATTGGCAATGTAGAGGAGGTACTTTGACGAACAAACACATTGACGATTCCAGAGGAAGTCGCACTAAGGAAGACAAGGCATTGGCATTTCCAGTTGCTCCACTGAGTCTCTGTGGAAAGACTGGATTCAAGGTAACCTAAGAAAGTATTTGATGTGTTCCTCATTTGAAGGCATCTTTTGAGAAGCAGAAAGGCAGTAATCTCAACAATACCTTTCTGCCTCTCAAATTGGGCTTGGAGAACTGACGAAAAAGTTTTCAAAATGAAAACGGTAGGAGCAAGGAGTCAGAAATTGACGTCACTATGGACTTGTAACACACTATGCACTCAATTTCTACTGCCCAAGTACCTACATCAAGTTTGAAAACTCACTGGTATTGCAATCTCTAGTCATAAACATTTAGAGAAAACAGAATGGCCTATGGCCTTACCAACAAGTTTCCTCCAGTTCTTCCATAACCACTCTACTAATCAACAAGGGTTACAAAAGAACTGCCCAATCACAAATGATGTACTCATTTGGGGAATCCCCTGGTTATTTTCCAAAACACGCATACTTCCTAGGTTTGGACGGATTTCATTTTAATACAACCGTGGTGGTGGTTTGGGCTTCATTCCCTTTGCTTCTAGTCAATCTATCTTTTTTTTCTTTGGTCTTTTGTTGATCAGTCAGCAACCTAAGTGCACTGACCAGTCTAATCCTCTGACGCATTTTAACGGTCACTTCCCGTTTCTCATTGTACTTTTGTCGTGACTCTAAATGGTACATTTAGAGGACAAACAATATGGGTAACATAAAAACATAACAAGAATCTACCCTAGTGTCATATAAAAATAATGTAACATGATTTATAAACATAAGAATTAAACAATATGAAAGGTTATAATCAATGATCATCTGACTGTTCTATACTAATCTAATGAAAATGTTAATAAACTGTAGTGTTAATACTTATATGAAAGTGATGAAACTAATGGCAATTTGGTACTTATAAAGAATACAAATATCAAGGTTATACTTATGATGAAACATAATGCACTTCTTACAAGATATATCGCATATGCGTTGATATCCAATGATTGATGTCAGCATGCATAGTCTACGACAGGGTCAACCTCTTTCTCCTTGTGTATATTTCTTAATATCATCTGTATATCTAGCTTCTTGCTATTGAATTTACTACATGTAGCAAATACTATTGCCAATTTCAATGACTGTCAACGATGGTAATAATACACTATATGAGCTGTATTCCATAGATCAGTAGTAAAGACTACGAAAACTTCATGAATTTCATATTCTAGCTGTAACTGCTTTCAAAAGCCTTATTCTGTACATGCCTCCTTATTCCAACAACTGGTTTCAACACATTCTAATTGTTATCCTTATTAGATAAATCATCTCTACTACTGTAAAAAATCAACTTAAAAAAAAATCAAATAAATGCAATACGTCCATGCCATGGTGTTTTCCCTCCATCACTCACCAACATATGGGCCGTCATACAAATTTAAAAAAAAATGGACAAAACTGTCAACGATGAAACACTAATAAACAGTGCAGAGGCACAAACACATGATACAAGTTTTGTACTTGTAGAAAGATTTGCTTACATCCTTTTTCATGAACAAGTCTGGGGGAATATTCTTAAGCAATATTCCAAACAAAAGAGCTCTAATCCTCCTTGCTTTACATTTTCTGATTTTGGCTGGTGGCTGCCCTTTCAGGATCGAACATGTCCAAATGAATTGTTCTCTTTCACATCACTGCTTAACACAAATGTTTCTGAATAAATGTCCTCTTTGGGAAAGAATCTCATTTGAATGTCTCCTCCTGATCATCGCATTTACCAAACTTGGCAGATAATCCTCTGATCACCATGGCAACCTAATCCCATGATTCATCCACAGTTCCTCCGTCTCCTCCTCCTCCAGATCCCCACTCATCTCCACCGGAGTTACCACCAAAACTACTGCCGCCCCTGCCTCCTCCTCCTCCTCCTCCACCACGTCCACCAAACTGTAAAAAAAGAAAAAAGAAACAAGAATAATAGAGAGGAGCCGAAGTTTTTATTCATGTCAATCTTTTTTTATGCCTCCAATGAAATAGTTATCAGAATTCGCAAAATGGTTCTGTGACACAAAAACTTCTGAAAAAGCAAGGACATTTTCTTTCCTTTACCACTTTATCTCTCATTATCCACCTTCCACTTCCTAACGGTCCTCGAATCCATAGGTGCTATTGTGATGCAGCCTTTGCCATATGTGCTCTAAGGATTTGGAACACTCTCCCTCTTCATATTCATGACTCACTAACACTCTTTAATCAATAATAAATGTAATCCGGGGGGGGGGGGGGGGCGCTTCCATTGACGAGTGGATACCATACATGACCATGGGGTTTCGAAAAGCACCCTAAACAAGTATTTTCCATGTTCTGAAAATGCACCCCTAACAAGTATTGGCATGTGAAACCCTACCCTTAACGAGTATTGGAAACAAAACGGTACCATTGACAAGTATTCCCTGAATTAACCCCCCTAAACAAGTACAACGATATCTTAGTTGTTATGTCACGGACATGATCACAGATGTCGGCTTTACCTTTTCTTTCTTTGGGTTTAGTACCACCCCACACACTTTGCTCAAAGCAGACCCTAAACATGTAGTGATCAGGCAAAAAGTTCATCCTTTATAAAGTATTTTAGTCTTTTATACCTTCACAAATTGGACTGTAAACACGTAGTTTTCCAAACAAAATATATACCCTTATTTCATTATTTTAGTGTTTTTGACACCCTTATTATGTTACGTACTTAACGTGCCCCATCTTGAAAAAGAGATCCTTTTTACATGATTTTTTTTGCTCGAGCATGGTATCCACTCGCCAATGGAAGTGCCCCCCCCCCCCCCCCCCCGGATGTAATCACTAAGTAATCTCTTTAATCAATGATAAATCAGTCATTTTTGTTATCTGTTAGATTATTCCTTGTAATTTGAAAAATTATCCTTCATGTAGATTCAATTCTCTGACGTTTTCTATTTTGCAAATCATAGTCTCTGTTCACTTACTTTGAGTGGGCTTGAGTATATGTTATTTTGTATTTCACTACCCATATCTTTTAATCAACAGCATTTATTACTCAATTCTTCAACTGATATCTTTTTACTGTAACTAGCAATTAGAACAATGCGTATTAAGTACTTTACAATCTTATTGTTTTAGACATGTATTGTTATTCTAAATATGCATTGTAATTGACCAGTATCTGTTGTGATAAATGCGGTTGGGTGTGTAATTGGATTAGGAGGAAAAATCAATGACTGATATTGATTACACAAAGTGTCCTCTCAAAAACATTACAATTACAGATGAATGCCCTCCTATTATCATTTTCCTTCTTTTTTTTTGGACATTTCTTTCTTTCCTATTTTTATCTCAGCTGATTCATCTTATGATCTCAGTCGTGACAAAAATTGGCACGTGCATTACCCATGGCATATTCTACAAAACTATAAAATCAATTTCTGCGAAAATCTCATTGCTAATTAGTTATGCTAATTTATGCGTAAAATCAAAAGTTTGCTCTAACTAAATAATGCCCCTAGAATGCTAATTTTTGGTACAAAGACTCTATATAGGAATCTGATCAAATGTACTTTAAAAAATTTCAACATCGCATTTATTTTGTAATGTATTTTATTGTGTTATGCTTGTTGGATTTTTCTCTTTTTATTAAAATCAATTATTTGTTGGGGTGGACTCGTCCTTTAACTATATCCATAAACTTTCAGTTACGATGACAATTCAACAATTAGGTACAACATGGCCAAAGTTCATCGACCTTCGACCTTGGTCATGTGACCTGAAATTTGCACAGGATGTTCAGTGATACCTGATTACTCTTTTGTCCAAGTTTTATGAACTAGATCCATAAACTTTCAAAGTAACGATGGTAATTCAACAAATACCCCCAACATGGCCAAAGATCATTGACCCTAAATGACCTTTGACCTTGGTCATGTGACCTGAAATTTGCACATGATGTTCAGTGAATTGATTACTCTTATGTCCAAGTTTTATAAGCTAGCTCCATAAACATTAAAGATCCAGACCGGACCCGAAAATGAAATTGATAAATTATATACAAATCGAAAGCTTATAAGCTACTAAATACAGCAAGGTATGCTTTATGCATTTTCACCGCTTCCCAGCCGAGTATTTTGCTTGTGAATATTCCAATTATCGGGCTTCGAACCCCGCTTAGAAAATAAGCTTTATTGTGCTTTTCACCTGCCTCGAGACCGTGACGTCACGTTGTGTAAGAAGCGTCGTGATTCCATAGGTTTGTACACTGAAAAACTGGGTGATTTTTTGCTTTCCAGATAACGCATTTCATTCTCTTCACTTCTATCACAGAGGGATATCACATATATTTTTACCCACAAGCTTGAATTTATGAAATCTACAGTTTTGAACTAGTTATTGCCATATTTTATTTCCTGCTTATTTGGCGCAGATTTCAATTCTATCTGCATTTAGATTATGTATAACAACTTTTCCTGACATAGCAATTTAGGCCCAATAAGAGCCAAACAAAAAAATCACAAAAAAGGTAGTGAATAGTTGTAGGTTTACAACAATTTGAACAGTGAATAATTTTGAGTGCCATTTTCATCTGAAAACGAAAAAAAAAAATGGATTCATAACATGGAAATGGAAGAAAATACCCAATGCTTTTGTACACAAACCTATGGAATCACAACCCTCCTAACACAACGTGACGTCATCATTTTCAGGCGACGTGGGGGTGCTCAATCGAAGCGTACTTTGGAGGAGCAGTTTCTTTGATTTTTATTTAATATTTGTCAGAAATGGAAGGAGATATATGTAATATTTTTGGTATATTTGTATTGTATGAATCATTACCTTTATTTTGATATATGACTGTTTTTACACCGGTCAGGGTCTTTAAGGTTATGATGGAAATTCAACAAATACCCCCAACATGCCCAAAGTTCATTGACCCTCAATGACCTTTGACCTTGGTCATGTGACCTAAAACCAAGGCAGGATGTTCAGTAATACTTGATTACCCTTATGTGTAAGTTTCATGAATTAGATCCATATACTTTCGAAGTAATGATGGCATTTCAAAAACTTAACCTTAGGTTAAGATTTTGATATTGATTTCCCAACAAAGTCTAAGTTCATTGACCCTAAATTACCTTTGACCTTGGTCATGTGACCTGAAACCAAGGCAGGATGTCCAGTATTACTTGATAACCCTTATGCCCAAGTTTCATGAACTAGGTCCATATATTTATGTTATGATGTCATTTCAAAAACTTAACCTTTGGTTAAGATTTGATGTTGACGCCGCCGCCGCAGTCGGAAAAGCGACCCCTATAGTCTCGCTCTGCTATGCAGGCGAGACAAAAACTATAACGTAGGGGTTCTGCGTACCTTTCTGGTGTCACGGCCTCCGAAGCTTCCACCAGCATTACCATAGTATGTTCCGAGAGCTGATTCAGCTGCCTCCTCTAGGAACTCGGGTACATCTTGAGAAGCCTGTATGGTAAACAACACAATTACATATCCATCACAATAATATGCCTTACAAAGCTGTAATCGTACATCCCAATGGCATTATTATTTATAGTACGTTTGAAAAGAACAAATGACTGAACTATTTCGGTGTGATTATCTTTTGAATTTCAGGTTATATGTAGATTAGCTTATATTTGTAGCTTGTTATGTAAAAGAGACCTGATGCTGAGCTGACCCCATGAGCGTCTTTGGACGGTGTGCTCTACAAATCTACACTACTATTACTGCATTATTTTTCTCTTTTTTTATTTTTATTAAACAACATATAAAATAAAGTTTTCTTGTGAAATCTTAGATTTTTTAGGCATTGATGTAAGTAATTTGACCCTCAGTTACATGTATTTTGTTAAAATCGATTGAAATGTATTTACTAAGAATCAAGGTAGGTTATGAATTATTAATTCTGATAAATGAATGAAGTATTTCTAGTAATGTTATACAAGTTTTTGTGCATTTATGTTGGTATTCTGACCCATATACTTCATAATTTCTTAATCTAAGGCTTCCTATGATAAGTATTATCAAATATTTTGGTGAAAATGGGATAAGTTCTGCACGTTTCTTATGAAGTGACCTACATCAGCCAAGATCTTGATAAGAGCCCTGGCAATGTTAGAATCCTTCTCAGCATCATAGAAGCTAGTCGATCTTCCAGTGTTTCCAACACGACCGGTACGCCCAATACGATGCACATACTCGTCAATCTCCTTAGGCAGGTCATAGTTGACAACATGCTTGACCTTTGGGATGTCGAGACCTCTGGCAGCAACTGATGTAGCAACGAGGATTGGTGCACGGCCGATCTTGAATTCTCGCAAAGCTTCTTCACGCTCCTGCTGTTGACGGTCACTGGGGGGATAGATAACGGATCAAAAATTGTTATTTGTTTGGCATCACCTGGGACTGGGGGGCAAAAAACGAACTGAATCACATTCACTCCGGGTTATAAAGTGATATGCCTTCAATCAGCTGCCTGTGAATCATAGTTCTTTATGAACTTAGTTTCTTAATAAATTATTGAAAATTTTATCACCTTTTAAAAAAATCTAATAAAGTAATGGAAGACTTACCCATGTATACTTGTAGCATGGAAGTCAGACTGACTTAGAAGAGTAGCCAAGAAATCAGCATTCCTCTTCATCTCAACAAACACCAAGGTACGATCATCCTCTGAAAAAGATGAGAATTCAACCATGAAGATAATGATCGATTTATAATATACCCCAAGTCAAGGAGAGATACTACCCAAATCTAATGTTCTGATCCCTTTATAGGATTGCCTGACTGAGAACATCCTCTGCTCAATGTCAGAGGCAGTTCCTCCCACATCAACCTCTCCCATTTCTCAAACTACCCGACAGAGAGCACCCTCTGCTCGATGTCATAGGCAGCTCCTACCCTCCCCAAGTCAAGAAAAGATACTACCCAAATCTACATGTCTGATCCCTCAAGTTCTCCATCAGCCTCTCCAGCTTGTTAACCCTAAAAAGATAGGGGGGGGGGGGCTGATTCAGCCTTCCTTATGATCTTGGCCGCCAATCGCGGGAACGCGACGAATATCGACACGCGTGTTACCCACAGCATAATCTACAGAACAGTATGATCAAATTCTTCGAACAATCTCATTGCTAATTCTTGATTTATATGTAAATTAGAAAATTTGCTCCAATTAACTAAATAAGGCCCCTAAAATATGCTATCAAATTATTCACAGACTCTTTAGGGAATTTTTTTTTTGGGGGGGCTCCAAAATCAAGTTTTTTGAAAATAATTGGGAGTACTTTTATAACTTTCAGAGGCTTTTAAAAAAAATTTCGGGGGCTACCTTTCCACAATAATTGTCTTATGTTGAGTTTGGTTTACCAACGACCTCTTCCATGTACCTACTACCGGTACTATCCCCACGCCCATTCAGAACATCTCTCCAATGCATTACTATCCACAATATTGTTTGAGTCAGATCTTTGGCCAACTTTAAAAAAGATGGTCGCCCCAAAATAATTCTGCTTTGAAAATTCTAGGGGGACTTCAGGTTGTCAGAGAGGGCGACATCGCCCGCAGCCCTCATATATTTCCTACACTAGCTCCTTCTTTCCCCCGGACAGGAAAATATACTTGTAACAAAACCTACCGTTCTGATCCCTGAGGATCTCCATCAGCTTCTCCCGCTTCTCAAACTGCTTGACGGAGAGTACCCTCTGCTCGATGTCAGAGGCAGCTCCTCCCACCCTGCCGACAGTCAAGAAGAGATAGTCGTTGAGGTACATCCCAGCCTTCTCCTGGATCTCAGGGGGGAAGGTGGCACTGAACATCAGGGTTTGACGCTCACCCTTGGGAGGCATGTGCGGGTGGTCAATGAGCTTCTGGATCTCGGGACCAAAGCCCATGTCCACCATGCGGTCTGCCTCGTCAAGGATCAGATACTTCAGTTTACCTAGGCCAATCTACAGTGACAGGGAAAACAGCAAAAAACAAATGCTTGAAATACTGTTACATTGTGTACATGATAACCGACAGCTAGGGCATTAACCCTAATAACACTGGGGGGGGGGGGGGGGGGGGCTGATTCAGCCCCCCCCCCCTCGACATTTTTCGTGATAAATCCGCTTTTTTACCGCGTCGCTCACTGACTTTTTACATTCAAGTCTCACGCAACTTTTGAGACCAAATTTGCGACCCCCAGGCACGCGGTTTCGAAATTACGTAACATTTTGAAAGTGCATGCAGACCCAAAATTGAAAATTGCACAAAAACGTGAATTTGTGTACAAATCCAATGCAAATAGTCTTTTCAGCCAAAACTCATAAAATGTATCATTATTTTTCCTTTTACAGATTGAAATCAATTGATTCCATCTTATTTATGGTCAAAATAAAGTCCCTGACAATTTACATTGAAAAACC
Organism: Lytechinus pictus; assembly: GCF_037042905.1. NCBI lineage: Eukaryota > Metazoa > Echinodermata > Echinoidea > Temnopleuroida > Toxopneustidae > Lytechinus > Lytechinus pictus. The sequence continues at coordinate 23,267,814 of NC_087255.1, read as the reverse complement.
AATAAAAAACAGACAGTTGAAAACAAAGAAATACATAAGAAATTTAGAAAACAATAAAATACATAAGAAAATAAATGTGATTTTGAATTTTTTTAAGTACATTTGATCAGATTCATATAAAGTGTCTGTGTACCAAAATTTAGCATTTTAGGGGCATTATTTAGTTAATTAAAGCAAACTTTTGATTTTACGCATAATTTAGCATAATTAATTAGCAATGAGATTTTTCGAAGAATTTGATCTTGTAGTTTTGTAGATCATGCCATGGGTAACGCGCGTGCCAAGTTTTGTCGCGATCGCGCGATTGACGGCCGAGATCATAAGGGGGGGCTGAATCAGCCCCCCCCCCCAGTCTTCTTAGGCATCGAAATAGCCCAGTCTATTTAGGGTTAAACGGCATGAAAGGAAAAGTCCACCCCTAATAAAAGTTGATTTGAATAAAAGGAGAAAAATCCAACAAGCGTAACACTGAAAATTTAATCAAACTTGGGTGTAAGATAAGAGAGTTATGACATTTTAAAGTTTCGCTTAATTTCACAAAACAGTTATACGTACATCCTGGTCGGTATGCAAATGAGGGGACTGATGACGTCATCCACTCACTCTTTCTTTTGTATTTCATTATATGAAATATTCTAATTTTCTCCTCATTGTTCTATGAAACAAAGTTTTATTCCTCCATGAACATGTGGTATTTCCATTCTTTTAATGTTTTATGGTTCAGCAAAGTTAGTTCCTTAATGTTAAATCTGTAAAAATTGAAATTTTGTATAATTCAAAAAAAAAGAAAAAAAAAAGAAATAGTGAGTGATGGACATCATCGAATCTCTCATTTGCATGTTGCTGAGTTGTGCATATAACTGTTTTGTGAAACATAGGCGAAATTTTAAAATGTCATCACTTTCTTATTTTACATCCGATTTTGATGAAATTTTCAGTGTTATGCTTGTTTGATTTTTCTCTATTTATTCACATCAACATTTTTCTGGGGTGGACTTGACCTTTAAGAAAAAAACAAATAATGCCTAATATGTCTTTACCAGAAGTCTATTAGTAGCCGAGTTACTGTTATGCATTCAAGCATTTTAAAGGGAAAAAAAGACATACAATCATGGCAAGCTTGTGAACTACCATGGAATACTTCAGTTTGATCAGCTGATGAGCCATACATGATGGCATACTTTACAAAAATTGTTAGGTTACTTTTCTTTAATCAACGGGTTCCTGGTCTTGATCCGTTGACTTCTAACTTCTGGGGTTTACGTCTGCACCAAGTTCTTCTCATACCTATTAATTGCATAATACTCATTTAAGGGTGTCGTTTTGATAGAGCTCTTGCACCCACAATGAGCTTTGCATAACTTCATGTGATTTAATCCTAACCGGAAAAGGCTGGCCTGAAAACAGCATTGAATTCTGGGCAATTTAAGCTGCTGATTCAACTTACATGTCCTCTGCCAATGAAATCATGCATACGTCCAGGTGTTGCGACGAGGATTGAACATCCATTCTGAACTTCCCTGGTCTGATGCGCAACGCTGGTGCCGCCGTAAATCACCACGGGTCGCAGGCTAGTGTTGCGGCAGAACTTGCGTGCCTCGCTCTGGATCTGGCTGGCAAGCTCGCGGGTAGGCGACACGATGAGTGCGAGGGGTTCTTGAACCACGCTGAAGCAACTGACGCAGCCCAATTGAGTGATCATGTTGGTGATGATAGGGAGGAGGAAGGCCGCCTGGATGGAAATGAAAGTGGTCGTACAGTGTCATTGAGATTATCATTAACTTCACCATTGTGACGTAAATGCTGCATAGTTGAGGGTCCTGATAGAATCTGAAATATATTGGTAAACATTGCTACATTGACTAATCAATGTATTTCCACCAGCTTACTTAACAGACCAACTGGTTTTCATAGACAACGACTAAACCCATCTTAAAGAACTTTTGAAGAATGGAAAGACTACAAATTAATTCATGCAGCACAAAAGAATACAAAGGTGCACTGTAACCTTACAGTAGGTAGCTAAGTGTGATGCTGCCAGTTTCATGGGAAAAGTCTTAAGTGATTAAAGTTGAAACGGATATTAATCACATGACAATTTATATCTTATAGCCTTGTTGTGATCTGAAATTTGGCCGAAAATTGTATAACAGTTTCAAAATTTGAACACCTCAGAAATTGAAAACTTGGGGAGTGTTTCAACACATGTTTGTCTTGACAACTTTCCTTGGTTTTGACTGGCTGAGAAGCACTGTTACTATGGCAACTGTCGGATAAAACGTCTGTCAAGTCCTTTCGTGAAACGCTCCCATTATTATCATAGACTACAGTGTGAGTAGTAAAAAGGTTCATATGAAATTAAGTAAACCCACCGTCTTCCCGGAACCCGTTTGGGCGCATGCCATGAGATCAAGACCAGCGCCGATGATGGGTATAGCGTACTTCTGTACAGGTGTTGGCTTGGCATAACGGGCCTTGCGTACGTTTTCCAACACCGTCTCGTCTAGCCCCGCCTCCTCGAATGATCGTATATTTTTGGGCCCGTCCCGACCGCTGACTTCTACCGGGATATCATCATACCTGTTGAAGTTGATACCCTGCTGTGTGCTCATGTATATCTGTTCTTCTTCTTCGGAAGGGGGAGGAGGGACATAGGTGGACGCAGGTGGCTTGGCTGTAAATAAACAAATAGATCCATTTATTTATTCATTTATTTATATATTTATGTTGTGTTCTGTTTTGGCGATCCAGCCTGATAGGTTTTTTATGACCTTCGTGGAAAGCCTGCAATTGATTGTGTATCAACTCACACTCGATGTTTCTTTGCATTTTTATTTTATTTGCGAAATAAAGATTGAATTGATTTTATGTCTGCATATCCCATAAGGAGATTTTCAGATGGTTATATTAAGGCTGATTTTGAAAAATCACTCTGATCACTTGAACTCTTAATGAAGGAGAAATAATAGAGCAATACCTAGTAAGATAACACTTTTTTCTAACCACGATTCCATCAAGCCATACAAAATTTAGAGGGTTGAACGTATTTGGAAATCCTTGATTTAGATCGGCTGTTGCTCACACTTTCCATGGTATAAGTATAAAAGTAAATTTTATGCAACAGGTCTGTGTCACATACCCCTTTAGCTTCATTTTACACCCGCACAAATTAACAAACATATTGAACAGATTAACAAACATACCAAACAGATTAACAAACATATCAAACAGATTAATAAAGATATCAAACAGATTAACTCACCTTCTCCACCTTCACCTTCAGCTGCAGAAGTAAAAAATACAGAAACAAAAAAGATAAATAGCAAAATCTGTTTAACATGTGTACATTTCCATAATATGTTAATAAACAGAACATGTTTCAAGATTTACAACTCATCATCGGCCTAAGATCGGTAATTAGTATTTATACATTTGGGATCTCAGAAAAATTTGAAGGGTTAGTAGTTAGTAGCAGTAGTTACTAGATTACAAAGGTATGCGGAACGGGGTGAATTTAATATAAAAGAAGTGAAAGTAAAAACTATGTCAGTGAGAAGGGTGATGTCAGTGAGAAGGGTAGTGTTGATAAAATAGAAAGCATTATTACACACATCACACACAAGTCCAATGATTAAAGAAGAAAAAAAAGAAAAAAAAAAACATATTTGGTGAAATATCATTTTCTGACCATCTCAAAATCAATTGCATAACTAGATATCCATTTGAAAGAAGTCATGATTTTGCTCTCAACTTTTTAGACATTTTACCCAATGCAATATCATGCCCCCTCAACTTATAATTTTTCATTTTCTCATTACTCCACTACATCACATAAAAATTTACTTCTTGTATCTGGATTGGGGCACTCCTTGGCGAAGTGGCCTGATTCTCCACATCTAAAGCAATTCCCACCACCGCCACCGCCACCTCCACCACCTGTTATTAAATGAAAGACATCAGAGCAATATGAAATTTTCCTGTATTTCCAGATAGTGATAAAGCCACAGGAAATTCAGAGACTGCTTGCCCACCCCCCCCCCTTCAACCCTGGACTACACTTTGTCTGTGTGGTTAATCCAATAATTGCCCTGCCCCACCCCCATCCCACCTACAAGTCCTTGCTAAGCTTTATCAACCCAATCAAGGACAATCATATAGCAATAGTACCTCTTCCTTGAAGGTACAAAGCAAAGTGAAATTGAAATCATTGTAATATGGTTTCTCACAAATGAAACAAATAGTGTTTTTCACAAATAAGTGATATTGCAACTGATACCTCTTGTGTATGTATCACATAAACAAGGTGGCTCACGAACTACAAGTCTCGCCTGATAACGTGATCGATAAAATATGCAATATGATCTTTTGACCTTATCATCCTCATAGACACATGTGGAGTATATTACCCAATGGATATTTGTAACAAATGTAAACACAATTTATGCAAAAATAAAGAAATGAGAGCAATTTGAACAAAAACTTGACCTTTTGACCCCCAGATGACCTTTGACCCCATCACCTTCATGGACACACATGTGGCATTACCCAAGGATCATATGTACCAAGTGTCAACAGAATTGAAGAAATGAGAGCAATTTGAACAAAAACTTGACATTTTGACCCCCAGATAACCTTTGTCACCAAGGCATCACCCTCATGGACAAACATGTGGTATTACCCAAAGATCATATGTACCAAGTGTCAACATAATTGAAGAAATAAAGAAATAAGAGCAATTTGAACAAAAACTTGACCTTTTGACCCCCAGATGACCTTTGACCCCATCACCCTCATGGACACACATGTGGTATTACCCATGGATCAAATGTACCAAGTGTCAAAATAATTGATGCAGAAATGAGAGGAAGTTGAACAAAAACTTTAATATTTTGGGGACATACATGACCTCATATCATTTGACCCCTAGATGACATATGACCCCATGGACACACGTGGTATTACCCAAGGATCATACGTACAAAGTATGAACCTAATTGATGCAGAAACTAGAGATGCTCGGCGGGTCGCGCAACCAGGCACAGGTATCCCCGAACCCACCGGGTCATCCGTCATTGCGATATATAGAGCTCACACTGAAATTTGACAAATAAATACAATTATCATGGCGACAATGACCTTAGCATACAGGTCCCCCAAGCCCATCTACCATCCAAGTGTGGTTGAAAAGTGACTTAAGATTGCGGAGAAAGAGTCTTGCATGTAAACTTCAACGTTGACCTGAAAATGACCTTTGACCTTACCATGTAACCTCTGACTGCAGCATAACATGCAGGTCCCCCAAGTCCATCTAACATCCAAGTTTGGTTGAAAAGTGACTTACGGGTGCGGAGTTAGGTGTCATAAGAGAGTCTTGCATGTAAACTTTAACGTTGACCTGAAAATGACCTTTGACCTTACCATCTGACCATCGACTGCAGCATAACATGCAGGTACCCAAAATCCATCTGCCATTCAAGTTTGGTTGAAAAGTGACTTACGGTTGCAGAGTTAGGTGTCATAAGAGAGTCTTGCAAGTAAACTTTAACATTGACCTGAAAATGACCTTTGACCTCCGACTGCAGTATAACATGCAGGTCCCCCAAAATCCATCTACCATCCAAGTTTGGTTGAAAAGTGACTTACGGTTGCGGAGTTAGGTGTCATAAGAGTCTTGCATGTAAACTTTAATGTTGACCTGAAAATGACCTTTGACCATACCATGTGACCTCCAACTGCAGCATAACATGCAGGTCCCCACAAAGTCCATCTACCATCCAAGTTTGGTTGAAAAGTGACTTACGGTTGCGGAGTTAGGTGTCATAAGAGTCTTGCATGTAAACTTTAACGTTGACCTGAAAATGACCTTTGACCATACCATTTGACCCCCAACTGCAGCATAACATGCAGGTCCCCCAAGTCCATCTACCATCCAAGTTTGGTTGAAAAGTGACTTACGGTTGTGGAGTTGTGTCATAAGGTTTGTGACGGACGGACCCCCCGTTTGGAACCCTGTCACGACAAAAACTCTTGTTACCATGGCAACAATGTCTCCGCCCACATCAAAATCAATAGGCGGCTTTGCTTTACCATAATGGACCTTCATGCCACATTAAAAGATTATCGGAGAAGAAATGCAGCTGGTAGAGCGCTCACAAGGACATCTCTGCTATTTCCACAAAAACTCTTGTTGCCATGGCAACGATGTCTCTGCCCACACCAAAATATATAGGCGGCTTCGCTATACCATACTCGACCTTCATGCCAAATTTGAAGATGATCGGAGAAGAAATGCAGCTGATAGAGCGTTCACAAGGAAATCTCCGCGGCTGCGGCAGACGCGGCGCGGCCAAATCTATAGTATCCTCCGAACTCTGTTCGGGGGATACAATAAAAAAATGAGAGCAAGTTGAACAAAAAATTAAACATTTTCGATCAGACTAACAAGAAAAGTGATTACTAGGTCTCTAACAAACTTCATTCAGGCGAGACAAAAAGGAATGTGATGGAAATGAAAATAGGTTGGAATTGAAAGCAGAATAGTTTGATCATGGGTCCCTCCCTCGAACCCCACCCTTTACCATCACACAAACTCTAGTTTAAATTACACAATTAACATTGGGATATTAATCATATACTGTTTAATTCACCACATGCACAGGAAGTTATTCTCCTGTAGAGGGACCCATCACTTAACATCCTTTCTGAGGAACAGTCAATCTTAACATGTAATTTAACAAACCTGATTCTTTTGTAGGACATTCTCTTGACATGTGACCTGTTTCTCCGCAATTATAACAAGCTCTGTCACCACCACCTCCACCTGTAATAGAATCAAAGACGTAAGTGCAATATGAGATTTCCTGATAGTGATAAAGCCCCGGGAAATTCAGAGACTGCCCTGCCCCCCCCTTCAACCTGTGACTGTGTGGCTTTTTGACCTTGATCCAAAAGTTGCCCTGCCCCCTCTCTGTTCTCATCTTTACAAGCATTCCACAACCATTTATACTTGTTAAGCCTTTTCAACCCAATCAAGGACAATAATAAGTACCTCTTCCTTAAAGATAAAAAGCAAAGTGAAATTGAAATCATTGTAATATGGTTTTCAAACGGTGATTTTCACTAACAAGCGAAACCTCCTGATACCTCCTGTGTAGGACATAGAAAAAGAATATGATGGAAATGAAAACAGGTTGGAATTGAAAGGAGAATAGTTTGATCATAGGTCCCTCCCTCGAACCCCACCCTTTACCATCACACGAACTCTAGTTTAAATTACACAATTAACATTGGGATATTTATCGTATACTGTTTAATTCACCACATGCACAGGAAGTTATTCTCCTGTAGAGGGACCCATCACTTAACATCCTTTCTGAGGAAGTCGATCTTAGCAAGTTATTTAACAAACCTGATGCTTTTGTAGGACATTCTCTTGACATGTGACCAGTTTCACCGCAATTATAACAAGCTCTGTCACCACCACCTCCACCTGTAATACAATGTAAGACATAATGTGCAATATGAGATTTCTTGATAGTGATGAAGCCCCAGGAAATTCAGATACTTAGATTTAAATGATGTAATTGTTGGGTACTTAATTCCATCAGGGAGATTGTTCCAACTGCGTGGCCATATTGTCTTAATGAATTTGTGTTTTAACCTTGGAATAATTAAATTTATTACTTGAGCGAGTATTGCGACAAAATACCCCCAACATGGCCAAAGTTCATTGACCTTGGTCATGTGACCTGAAACTTGCACAGGATGTTCAGTGATACTTGATTATTCTTATGTCCAAGTTCTATGAACTAGACCAATACACTTACAGAGTTATGATGGTAATTCCACAATTACCCCCAACATGGCCAAAGTTCAATGACCTTTGACCTTGATCAAGGGACCTGAAACTCGCACAGGATTTTTACTTGTAACTTGTAAGCTAGTGAACACTTTTGCGAGAGTGATCACGAATTTCCTTGTTGACCATAGTAGATTGCGAGACAAATGAATACCCTCTAGATATTAGGTCCATATACTTTCTAAGTTATGATGTCATTTCAAAAACTTATCCTTCGGTTAAGATTTGGTGTTGACGTCGCCGTCGTCGGAAAAGCGGCGCCTATAGTCTCACTCTGCTATGCAGGTGAGACAATAATACAGGAAATAAGGGCTAATTGACCTTGATCGAAAAGTTGACCTGCCCCCTCCCTCATCCCACCTTTACAAGCATTCAACCATTAGTACTTGTTAAGCTTGGATATTAATCATATACTGTTAATTCACCCCATGCACAGGAAGTAATACTTTTCTAGAGGGACCCATCACTTAACATCCTTTCTGAGGAACAGTCGATCTTAACAAGTAATTGAACAAACCTGATGATTTTGTAGGACAATCTCTCGACATGTGACCCGTTTCACCGCAACTATAACAAGCTCTGTCACCACCGCCTCCACCTATAATAGAATGAAAGATATAATGTGAAATATGAGATCTGATATTTCCTGATAGTGATAAAGCCACTGGAAACTCAGAAACTGCCTTGCCCCCCCTTCAAACCCAGAATACACTTTGAATGTGTGGCTAATTGACCTTGATCCAATAGTTGCCCTGCCCCCTCCCTCATCCCACCTTTACAAGCATTCAACAACCATTTGTACTTGTTAAGCTTTTTTAACCCAATCAAGGACAATTTTATAGTGCTTCTTCCTTGCAGATATAAAGCAAAAAAATGAAATCATTGTAAGAGTGATTTTCACTAACAAGGATTATTGCAACTGATAACTGCTGTTTTCAACATAAAACTAGAAAATGATAGAAATGAAATTAAGCTGGAATTGAATCAAACCCCACCCTTCACCATCACTCTAACTCCAGATGAAATTACACAAGGAACATTTGGATATTAACAAAGACAGAGAGAGGGCACAATTGCTGCACATGGGGATAATTCCACCTTTTCTTTCCCCAAAAGCTCTTCGATATATTCATTTCTAATTTTAGAAAAAAAATTGCAGAAAAAAATCTTAAAACGTAAAAATCATCTATTCCTACACCCCTCCACCATTTCCCTCATGTTTTGTAAATGACCCAAAATAGTGATACACGACTGTCTGCTTACTTGATGACGTAGGGCGCACTTTCCAGCGTTTCAGTCTTCTCCTTGTGGTGTCTCTGATATTAATCATATACTGTTAATGCACCATATGCACAGGAAGTTATTCTCCTGTAAATGGACCCATCGCATAACATCCTTTCTGAGAAACAGTCAATCTTAACGAGTAATTCAACAAACCTGATTCTTTTGTAGGACATTCTCTTGACATGTGACCTGTTTCTCCGCAATTATAACAAGCTCTGTCACCACCACTGCTACCACCACCACCACCTCCCTCACCTAAATATATATATTATGCAACATGCAGTGCAACAAAGACACCCAGATAAAGATCAAGGTTATACAGAAGAGAAGGGGGGGGGGGGATAAATGGGGATGAAAGGGTGAAGGATAAATGCAAGGTTTGAAAATCAGAGTGAAAAAGATATACAACTGGGCCCCGTTGTACAAAGAGTTACGATTGATCCGATCAATCATAACTCTATGGAAATCCATCAGTGTCATAATTTTTTCTACAGGAAATTTGTAAAATGTCCTTTGTAATCAAAGGAGAACACCCCAAATTGTCAAGAAATCAATGAATTTATGGATATGCATTCATATCTAGAATTTTTTTTTAACAAACATGCATTTCGTATGTTGACTTTGCTGGCTTGCCATATTTACGATTGATCGGATCAATCGTAACTCTTTGTACAACAGGGCCCAGGGGTTGGTCCTACAAAGAGTTGCAACAGATTTAAGATCACACTCAAACTGAGAGTAATAACAAATTGTGCAATTAAGAGAAAGGAAAAAAAGATCAATCTCAAATTGAATTCGGTTTAAGTGCAACAATAGGTAAGATGAAGCGCTATATAGGATAAACTGCAAAAAGTTTGTTACGAAATGCATGAAGAATGAGCAATACCACTGCGCACACTTAGTTTACACACAATGCAGAGAAAGGAGCAAGTTTTCAAATGACCATTTGAAATTAATATTCTAACACCAGCAGGTTTGCAAGTAAGAAAGCATAATCCCTGCTTTTCAATTTTTCTTTTCATTATACGATATTGCACTGTTTAGGGATGCAATCTACAAGGCTGTATGGTTTATTTTACAAAATCATACTTTTTGCTTTAATTCACTATAAAAAGCTCAGAGTGCTAATTGTTTTAGTGTAAATATTCTTATCACCATTATTAACAATTACAAATGAAAAAATGAATGTTGAAAATGAATTTCTTCTGTATTTTATTGTTTTATGAATTTCTTTGTTTTCTGACTTTTTGTTTTTCTTTCGCCAAATTAATAGCAGAAACTTTTTAAAGCATTAAAGCACAATTATGATAAAATCAATTAATTTCAGCAAATGAAAGTAAAAGTAATCATATCTTTATGAATAAGGTGAGAAATTTCAATTTAAATTGACACAAAATCACGTTTTGGAGCAATTTCGGGTCTGACATGCACTTATGTTGCATAATTTTCGAACCGCATACCCGCGCATCGTGAATTTGGTCTCAAAAGATGTGCAAGACTTCAAAGTGAAAAGTCAGTAAGCGGCACGGAAGAAAAATCTCGTGCAGCGGAATGGCCGTGGCGGTTTTAGGGTTAATCAAATCTTTTCTTTTTGATAATTTTTTTCCAGACATGGAGTTGAGGCTTGGAGTTGCGAGTCAGACTGTTGGATATAACCTTTTCCAATAAGACTTTGTACAAGCGACTCAGCTCGAAGCCGTCCTCGACTTCATCCCTATTAATTTCCTTGAACTCTAGCTCTGAAGCACGGGTGAATTTACATGAGGAAACTAAAAATAATTCTTGCCCATATCACTGATGCACGGTAATAAAGATTGCAAATGTCAAGCAAAATCATAAGGAATGCAAATGTCTTTTTGAAAGAGCAAATAATGAAACATGACTGTAATATGACAAGCTATTATAGTACTATTTGTAAGAGCAAATGGAAGATATCAATATTCTACAGATGCCTGATCAATAAAGAAACAAAATAATAGAAGATGAGCAATTGGTTGCGTTGGCAGACTGGAAATGAAGCAAGATCATGACTACATTGTCTCATTCTAAAAATCCACATGAACAGAATAAAATACCAAGAAAAAAGGAAAGTTCTTACGTCTGCCGAAACTACGTCCTCCTCCATTTTCAGAATCTCCAAAACTACGTCCACCTCTATCTCGACCACCTGTTAAAAAAAAATTAAAGCGTGACAAAGGAATGACTAATCAATGTATGGCTTTACGTCATTTTGTTACAATTATAAAACTTTCATTTTAAAATCTTCACCCGAGGTTAAGATTTCAATGTTGACGACACCGCTGCTGTCGAAAAAGTGACGCCTGGCTATAGTCTCGCTCTGCTATGCAGGTGAGACAAAAATTGTTATTAGTCTAACAGATTCCTGTGGTCCCAAGAGAATTGACTAACATGTTGGCCTTAATATGATCCCTCTGTCAATCAAAAATTGATCCCACAGATTAGAAAATTATACTCACCTCGTCCTCCTCCTCCACCACCACCAAAGCTACTCTTGCTCTCAAAGCTGCGCTTGCCGGCTCCACTACTACTGCTTTCATCCCAAGGACTGCTACTGGTATCATTAGAAGGGGCATCGTTCCAACCACTATCTCCTCCATTACTGGTACCGTTAGTCGTACCGTTGGTTAGACCACCAACACCACCTTGCTCTCCGAAGGATTGGAATCCGCGACCCCTTCCTCGGCCTCGACCCACACCAATGCCAAATCCATTCTGAAATAACAAATCCACATTCAATTTTCAAAGAAAATGTAAGAGTGCATTGGAAATTTCCTAATGGGGTATTGGGGTTTGTGTTACGCAATCTATTCCAAATTGATGGATATGAAATCATTGTGCGAGCATTTGAAGCAGGCTACCTTTTGATGTTCATGAAAATACATATTCCATTGAATGTTATTCAAATTATAACGACAGACTTTAATGGAAATTAAAGCAGGTAATTCATGTCATTTCCTGTATTTCAATCAAATAGAGATATTTTGTACCAGTGATTATTTCTTTTTTACATTTTCAAATACGTTAATAGTGATTTAAAAAAATGCACCCCAGCTAATGGAAAGTGCATCATATACTGTGCTTTTGCCTGTGTTCAAACACTGATAAGCTATATACTAGTAGCTGAATAAAGCTATTTAACCTTGAACTTGTTTATTAGCTTTGCTATTATCTTCCCTATTCATAATAACAAGTATTAAAGCTCTACCAGCTGATGTACATGTAATGTAAGGGCATTCATAGGGAACCACGTCATGTGAATTTTCTGAACAATAGCTCTGGGTTTCTTAGGGTCAGTGTCCACAGACAAGTCCTGGTCACTGGTAGAGCTTGCATGTTCTCTGGACGGGCTATGGAGAACAGTAGTTTTATATGATCATGTACTTTTTAACATGCCTTTCTCTTCTATACAATACTATCACCAATGTGTAGGGACAGTGTTTTTATGCGATCGCGGAAAACGGACAGAATTCACGGAATTGGCCTTTTGAAACGGAAAATCACAGAAAACATATTTTTTCTCAAAATGCACAGAATAGCAACATAAATTACTCCCAAATCCTCAACGAAATATGAATATCAACTGGTAAATAAACATGATCTCACTTTGCTACAACAATCATGACAATCCACACATCATGATTGCACTCGAGCCCCTCCATCGCTCGATCGTATCAAAATTAGTTTACACTCACGTACGCATAAAGGCAGAAACACGGCCGTGTGTTGCTGCCCTCTGCGTTCGGTCATAATATCATGATTGCGGTATTCAACAAATCCAAAATGGCAGATAGGCGAAAGTCGTCAACTGCTCAAAAAGTCCCCAAATCAGCGATAAATCTCATTTAACCATAAAATAATGTGAAAGGTGAGAATGTATTCATGTTGATTATGTTTCTTTATATAGTTTTTGTACTTGAATCTCTTCAGAGTAAAATTGATTTTGAAGAGTTGTTAGTACAGTGGCAGATACAAATTTTGACCAGCGGGAGCATTTTGACATTGCTACTCATTGCATATTGATTTTCTATGTAAACGGAATTGTCACTTTTTCATGTACACAAAGTCAATGGGGAAACGGAAATTCTGACATGCTGAAATGGAATTTAAAGGGATGGTCCAGGCTGAAAGTATTTATAGCTTAATAAATAGAGTAGAATTCACTGAGCAAAATGCCGAAAATTTCACCGAAATCGGATAGCAAATAACAAAGTTATTGAATTTTAAATTTTAGCAACATTTTGTAAAAACAGTCATGAATATTCATTAGGTGGACTGATGATGTCACATCCCCACTTGTTCTTTTGTATTTTATTATATGAAATTAGATTTATTCAAATTTTTTCCTCCAAGAACTAGAAAAATTGGATTGACAACTGATTTAGTGCACTAGATATTTATTGCTGCAACCTATTTCATTATAACGGAGACATATTATTCACACAAGTATGAAATAATGAAAAAAATATGATTTTATGTAATAACATAAGAAAACGGAAAGTGGAGATATGACATCATCAGCCCACCTAGTGAATATTCATGATGACTGTTTTCACAAAATATTGCTAAACTTTAAACTTCAATAACTTTATCATTTGTTATCCGATTTCAATGAAATTTTCGGCATTTTGCTCAGTGAATTCTACTCTATGTATTTAGATATAAATATTTTCAGCCCGGACCATCCCTTTAAGATTTTCTGAAATGGAAAAGGCCATTTTTAAAAACAGAAAATCACTGTCCTTAAATATGGTGACCACAGTATACTCACTGCTTTGGCTCCAAAACCTGAACTTGATCCACCTACATTGGAACAAGAAAAGAAGAATAAATTCATGTTCATAATCTAATAGAGTTGGTATTACCGTTAAAAACTTATTTTAAAAATAGCCCCCAAAATAAGATTGCATGATTTCTGTCATTACTCTTTCTTGCCCTCAACATATCAAATTTACTAATGAAATAGAAGTACATGTATGGGGGTTGAGGAACTATTTGATAAATTAGTGTACATGTATCCTGTGTAATATGACACTATGTTATCATCATTCTATATATTTTAATTAAAACAAAATATAATAAGGATAGCTTTGTAAAAAATTGATCTAAATTCCCCTTCCCTACCTAAATGAAAACAACATTTTTGGTTTATTCTGATGAAGAAGAGAGAGAAATCGTTCCAATCATATCATTTGTACATGTAAGAGGGGTGGGGGGCATTGAAGGACTGATAGCAGCAATCTAAGAACTGAAAAAACTACATCATTTGTGAGTGATAAGCTTGAAGAATTCTTACCATAACTTTTCTTTTCAAAGCTGGTACCACCCTGTAAAAACAAAATATGGGAAAGAAAAGGAAGAATTTGAGTTGTGATAGAATAAACAATAAAAACATTTTAAAAAGTTTATTCAATGAGAAGTTTATTGGATTCATCTCATCTTCTAATCACAGTCATTAGTTTAAAGTCCTACATATTATGTGTTCCTTCCATCCGCAAGACCTTTGTTTACAATGTGCAGCACTGAAACCATGTGAAATGCATCAAATTTACAATCTAATTTATCTTTTCTCAATTTCTTGAACCTTTCTCACATACTGAATATTGCTGATAAAATATATCAATAAACCAAACAAAAAAAATTATGCATTCTCCTTCATGTAATTGTGAACAGTAGTCATTACTGATCAGTAACAGGGTTCCCACAGAAATTTGAAAACAGAAATCCATGACTTTTTCATGACTAAATTGCTGCTTTCCATGACTTCCTTTCTGGCACGGTTTCCAATATCAGACATGTTACGATGGCCTCCACCTCCCCTCACAGCCATCCGTTCCACCCACTATCTTACTCATGACATGTACATCTATTATCATTAGTATATATATGGGCTGTTTCAGACCAGGGTACTATTTTCGTTTCACCAAAACCCAAAATTTAAAATTATCTTGAACACAATTCCATGACTCTTCACAAATTTTCCAAATTCCCTGACTTTTCCCTGACCACAAAATTTTCCATGACTGTGGGAACCCTAAATAAATGCTTGTGGAAATGCCAATTACAGGTACATGTATGTAAACTTTAATATTCACCTCAAGCAGTCAAATCAATTTTTTAGACCAGAATTTTGAAAACGTGCCTTGAAGGATGATAAGTCCACCCAAATTAAAAGTTGATTTTACTCAAAAGGGAAAAATACAACAGCATAACACTCAAAATTTAATTGAAAAATAAGTTATGACATTTTACATTTTTGCTTAATTTAAAAAAACTCTCTTATTCGCAATGTAACTGAGTTGTGCATAATATTAAAGTGTCTTGTAAAAAATAAGTGCAAATTTATGATGTCATAACTTTCCGATATTACATCCAATTTTGATGAAATTTTCAGCAATATGCCTGTTGATTTTTTGCTATCAATTGATTCAAATCACCATTTTTCTGGTGTGGACTTAACCTTTAACTTCTAGTCCAATTTCTGTTATCCCAGTACATGTAGACTTGACTTGGCAAAGTTGCCTGCGTATCATACCACCACTCTAATCCTACCCTCATAATTCTCTGATCTATTCATTCCCTGAAATGAAGGGATTAATTGTCAGATAATTACCCCTTCTTCAATCCAGATCAGCTATTCTACATAACTGCACCTCCTTACCTATTTTCATGTAATCATACCATGTTCTCAATTTCTTTACTTAGAAGGAGCAGTAAGCTACAAGGAAGCTTTATTGTAAGAAAGGCAAATAAGTTCTCATTCATTGTTGGTGTTGAATAATTAGGCCTGTGCCAATAATAATCAATGCACAATGACAGAGGACAATGCTGAGTCTGTGAACAGTATTGTAGCGAGTGACTACCCCTTATTTTGAGGCAGGACTAAAACTTGGAAAGGTGATGGACCAGGTTTGTTTCCCTCTCTGACTTCTAAAAAAAACTTGCTTCCTTGCTTAAATTCTAGCCGATTTTATCTGAAAATTAGATGACATTAAAACAAGCGCCACATTCCTTCCTAGATTTTCGTTTTAATTTTCAATTCATTTTTCATATTCATTTTTATTTCATTGTTTATTTACTTATTTATTAATCTAATATTTACTCTTTTTTTGGGGGGGGGGTGCAAGGATTATTCACTCTTTCATCTGCCACTAAGTTTGTGTCTTCTATTTCTCAAGGGAGGCACCATATTTATATTTTATAGGGGTAAGATGAACAGGTGACATTTTTTCCGCAATAAAATATTATAATACCTCTCCTTGATTAAAAACATTGCAATCACAAACATTTATTAGGCCTGGAAGTAAAAATAAATAGATCGAATGGTTTTGCATGGCTTGCCGCCAATCGCTAATCGATTAGCAATTATTTTACTGTTCGAATGTTGGGCAGATCCCGATTAGACATTAGAGAGAGAGAGAGAGAGATAAAGATAGGGATGGGAGCCAGGAGAATTATCATTGAATATATACTGAATCCCTTTCATGTTTCAAAACAAAGCAATCTGAGAATTGCAGACAAAAAAGACATAATTGGAATTTGGACTCGACTGTACAATGATCTGGGCTGATTCATTCAAATTGGGGAGGGGGGTGCAATTGGAGGGATGCATAAAAAAAGCATTTTAATAGGACAGATTTTTCAGTGGAACAATAAACTAAATCACTGAATATACTGAATCCCTTTCATGTTTCAAAACGAAGCAATCTGAGAATTGCAGACAAAAAAGACATAATTGGAATTTGGACTCCAGACTGTACATGTACAATGATCTGGGCTGATTCGTTCACATTGGGGAGAGGGGGGGGGGGGTGCAATTGGAGGGATGCATAATAAAAGCATTTTAATAGGACAGATTTTTCAGTGGAACAATAAACTGACAGTTAAGCTTAATTCATATACCCAGTAATTCCTTTTGACACAGAAATCAAAGAGTAGGGGGAACAAATGGTCCTACTTTCAACTGTGAGAAGCATAACATTCTCTACACCCTTGATGTTTTATGAATGATCGAGGTACAATTTTATAACATGTGGCTTTGCCAGTACAGTTTGCCATAGATTTTCTGCATTTTGGAAGTCACTATATTTAGGTCAACTATTGTGATTCTAGACGTGATTTCGGATCATTCGGATCAACAATCGAATCATTTGATTGTTCTTGCAGGAAATAATCAAATGGTAAAAATGACATTCATCCCAGGCCTAACATGTATGCATGGCCGGCGGCAGCGGCAACATGTGTTTGAATCAGCGGTGAATGTATAACACATGAAGTAACAGATGCAGGTTTTATACAGGTGTATCATCGATTTTGACAATGAGAGAACCTGTCTTAGAAAAAGGAGTGAACAACTTGCCTATCACTTGAGTATAAAAGGTGCCTGAAAGTTTTTTTTTTGCATCAATTATAAAAAAAGGGCATAGCCCTCGGAGTTTACAAGTTGTAAATTGCAGTCAAATTTTTACGGGTTCACTGCTTTTGTGTAGACTGTATTGTAGCATACATTAACAAGTAACCTGAGGTCAACTAATTTGCTGAAGAGATAAGGGGGGGAGCAAGTTATAAATATAAGGATAAGTCAAATCCCTTCAAATTTTAGAGCAGAGAGCTGACGGTTTCATTTTCCTCTAAGTTCAGAGCGACACCTATGTTTGTTCAATCACCAGGCACGATCACATGGTCTTCATCTTTGGATTATATTACGCTCTTTCAGTTAAGGTGCTGGTAGTTGGTCCAAAATTTGGGATTGTCCCAGAAAACGAGGATATCCTCATAAATCAAGACAAATCATGTCTTGATAAATTGAGATTGTCCTTGTTCATGGGGAGTTTTTTTTTTTCACTCCCCCTGCGGGACCATAGACTGCTAAAAGTAGATTTAGTGACCTCAATTCCCCCCAGCTCACCGTCTATTTTTCACGACTTGAAGTCTTCCAGTAATCTTTTTATAAAACCTGATATGTATACAATTGACTAGCGCACTGGATCTGGATTGGTGTCGGCACTGGACAGGTGATGAACTTTCCTTGATTTCTTGTGTAGAGATATCTTTGAAAACTGAGACAGTCCCTGCATCATGTATGTAAACTTTTTAACTGGGACGATCCCAATTTTCTGACCAGCGCCTGTCTTTCTTCACTTCACTTTCTTTGCTGCCTCAGTCAGAGTCATGCTTCACATGTTCATTCATCATGTTCATCATGTTCATGCATTCATTCATCATGTTCATGCATGCGCAAGTCAACTCGTAGAAGCGTCAGTTAAAGTTACAACTCCAACCAAGTCGATGGCAATGCCAATGCTCAGTCAAAGACTTCGTTGGAACATGGACCTATTACGAATGGACATTCAACGAATCCCCTCCTTTGACCCAAAGACCGTCGCCGCTAATCCTTTTATAAACAGAGCGCTGGCAGCTGACACCCATCAAGCCGGTCGTAAAACACGCTCTCACTGATGGACAGCGGAAATCAATTGTACGCTGCTCCTACCCATTGCGATGTTGTTCGTTCACTTTATCAAAAGCAACGCACAGCAGCGAACGTTAGCGCTATGAAAATGATAGCAGAAACAAGAAAACAGGCGTGCATAAACGTATTTTTTACGTACATCGCTAACAACCGGAAATGAAATGCATTGACATCACCTTGCAGATCCGTATATCTACGGCAAAAAAGCAGTTGAAAATTGACAAAAAAATCTGTGGAAAAACGTTAAAATTTCATCTTTTTCGGACAGTATTGATGTCGATAGTAGCGCTTACCTTCGGTAAGAAGTTGATTTTCATTTGGGCATAAAATTCCACAGGATTGATGAAATTTAACGGGATTTTTTTTTATGGACAGACGACAATCGCACATTATAGACAGCCTTAAATAATGTACTGAAAAACCGGATATGAATTGCGCATTGCATTCTAGGTAATGTAGGGACTTTCCCTATTGGCAATCGGGGCTACAACATGACCGTCTTTGGTCGAAAGAGGGCCAGTGATCGATCGGTGACGATCATCGGCCGAAAGGAGCTTGTGTAAACAATCGCCCCGGGCGGTCGTCGTAAAAACCGCGTAAAGAGAAAGTTAAGGGTTAGACAGCAATTTTGACAGCTGGAAACAGGTGGTGGTCATAAAATGCTCTCGTTGAATGTCCATTCGTAATAGGTCCATGGTTGGAATCAGTGCCACTGCCAGTGCCATGATTTTATGAATGAGTGCAGTGGCAGTGGCTCTTTTTCTGGATTGCCTTGACTAGACATGCTAGACAGTCATGACAGTTTAGATTTGTGTAACAAAATGGATCTCGGCGCTAGTGTAGTTTCGCACCTCCCCGTTTAATGGTTTTCAAACATGTACAAATAATCTCACCCTAAATAATTCACAACCTAAAAATAAAATACTTGCATCTGAGCCTCCAAAGTCCAGTAGAAGTTGAATATTTGCCGTTTTGACACTTTTTTTTTTAACAAAGTTTTACACCTATTTCGGAATCACTCGGTCGCTTGAAGCTCAGCGCTGCACATAAATAAGCAGTCGGTACGCGTACAGTACGTACCACCTAGTGAAGTGCAAGAAGAGCGAGTTTTTCTATGGTAACTTCAAAAAGATTTTTTTTCCCCTCTTTCAGCTTATTTTCATCGCTAAATCTACGTGTATTCACATTTTTCACATTTCTTATTTCATTCAAAAAATCACACACACGCACACCCCACACACATACCTTCCCACAACAAACATCAACCACTCTGCACAACCACTACCGTAATACTTGGTGCAAGCTGAAAGAGGGGAAAAAATCTTTTTGAAGATACCATAGAAAAACTCGCTCTTCTTGCACTTCACTAGGTACGTACTGTACGCATACCGACTGCTTATGTGCAGCGCTGAGCTTGATCAAGCGACCGAGTGATTCCGAAATAGGTGTAAAACTTTGTAAAAAAGTGTCAAAACGGCAAATATTCAACTTCTACTGGACTTTGGAGGCTCAGATGCAAGTATTTTAGGTTGTAAATTATTTAGGGTGAGATTGTACATGTTTGAAAACCATTAAACGGGGAGGTGCGAAACTACACTAGCGCCTGGATCTCCATATAAATTGCAAGATAATGCCAATATACGTTTGTAACTCAAATTCAACTAAGGAAGCATCATCATGAATTCACTCACTCACTCAGTCACATGGCCAGCATCGTCATAGACCACACACAGTTAACTTTCAACGTTACACACTCCAGCACACTGAAAAGCAAGTGCAAATTTATGCTTGGTTAAATTCATTGGAATAATCACGAGAAAACTTACCGACGACGAAGGGGCATTCCAGTCTTCTGACATCTTGTTGTTATAAACTATTTCAAGTTAAATAAAACTCGGGTAAAGCCTCACAAAATGATTCCCTCTCAAATATCTAAGATTTTAATCATCGCATGTGCAATTATTCAAGATAAGTTCAGTCAGACCTTGGTCAAAATGTCAAAGTGAGATGAATATTGCGCAGCTAGCTAACATGTGGTTCTCTATATGCGCTTGCGCCACAGTTTGCGCTAGCGGTTCGCCCAACAAGGACTCTGTAATATTGTACTCGGTACCAATGATCTAACGCATGGGGCCCTCCTCAGCCTCAGCCTCAGCCAGGCCGCTACATAGGCCTACCACTTGATGCTAAACCCCTCCCTTTGCACCACCACATTTATTTTGGAAGTGATGAACAGATGATGAGCCGTTTTTTTAAAGAGGAAAAATTGAGTGACCAATACCCTGTTTGCGTGTGTGTCAAATGCTCTGCCCCCGACTGAACCCGGGAGCCGAGGACCGCCGGGGTTCGACGGACCGTAGGCCGTACTGGACTGAAGTTTTCTTTTAATTTAGAGTTGAAAACGAATTTTCACCTTTTTCTCAGCCTATAAAAGCATACTCACTTTTTTTTAGTCTTTCTGTTTTCAAATTCACTTATTTTAGTCCCTTATACAAATAGAATTAATGATCATTGCAATCAGCATAGAATTGGGACCGAATGTGTAATTGGCCGATTCCGTCGCATGGTGGAGCGAACAGCGAAGCACGTCGACGAAAGGAGGAGAGCTCGAGAGAGCTAGAGCTGTGTGTACATAAGTGATGGGGGAATTCCACGTACCGTAAATAAAAGGAATTCGTGGACACACCGGAAAAACCCTCTGGTGCTGGTGAATCACATGGAGTATCACGACATGCTTGAGAGAGCGCGCGCCAACAAACTTTTGACCAATGGGCAGCAAGAACTACTACAAACTTGCCGATCAGTAATCATTGTTTTTGTTCATTAGGGCCTTGAATTAATTCTGTGGAGCGTTTCATGAAAGGACTCGTCGGCCGTTTTATATCCGACAAGCGGGCCGACAAGTCCTGTTTTATCCGATAGTTGCCCAATAGCCGGGGGGGGGGGGGGTACTCACGAAAAAAGGCATACTGGCCTTAAACATGGGTCCATATTCTCCTCCAATTTCGGGTGATGGGTATGGGTTATGAACCTTCAGCCGCACACCCCCGTCCAAACCAAATCTAATTTCTAATTTTTAATTGTAAATTTTGTCAATGCTATTGTTTTTGGGGCCATGTATGATTTGTATATACATATTTTTATGGTTGAATAAATTGAATTGAAGTACCCCCCCCCCCCCGGGCCCAATAGGAACTGTGTGCTTCTCAGCCAATCAGAATCAGAATAATTGTCAGTACTGACAACTTTTTCAGACGAAAAAAGAAACACCCCTATAGCTGGCATGACCCACTGGGGGTGCTGATGTAAATTTGACAAAACAAAGAGGTTTCACCGCTCCGAAATGGCGAAATGAAGGTCATTTTGGTCCTATCCCGACAAATTTGACAAAAAGGGGTTTCACACCAGGGGGGGGGGGGGAGTGGTGAACCAGCTATATTTGCCTTCCCCCCCCCCCCCCCCCCCCCCGTGGTAGCACTGCACACAGAGCTTTTTGTCAGATGACATCCAATACATAACCAGAAAACCAGAAGTGTCGGCCTGTTCTGAGCAGACCCTTCAGCAGTAAACATTTTTGCACTTTCTTTTTCTGGGTGTCAATCCCGGGGGGTGACCCCCAAATATATATATATATATATATATATATATTGTAAAGAAATGGATGAAGAGAACAATGGTAGGCGTAGCTTAAATCAAGGTTCCCCAGAGCTATCTACCCTTGTCATTGTTCGAAACCCACCTTCACCCGACAAAGGATATTATAATTGGTATAGTGTCGAAAATCTGTCTATCTGACGGTCAATCGGATCGGGGTCGCCCTATCCACTAACCCGTCTCTGTGGTCTAGTGGTTAAGGCACCGGCGTTCAAAGCTGAGGGCCCGGGTTCGATTCCCGGCAGAGACATTTTTTCGGCATCACCAATTTTTCCAAAGGGTATATAGCTCTGGGGAACCTTGATTTAAGCTGTTGTACATGTATAACTTTACACATTTATATATATATATATATATATATATATATATATATATATATATATATATAAAGAGCGACCTGTATTATCATCACCCAAATAATTTACGGTAGAACATTATTATAATTATGATGAATTATATGGCAAGTATGATCGTGATGATAAGGAAGAACTAGATTATTTTAGTTGTGATTATCTTATGTACCATCGATTCTTTTTTTTTTGGGGGGGGGATTTTCTTGTTTATTGTTAATTTCGGAAACTGTTAGAAACAGATGGATGGAGAAAGAAAAGAATTCCTGGATGAAATGCAATAAAACGTTAATGTTGAAATGTTTTCATAGATTACTTAATACTTCTCGCCACCAAGCGCATGGAGTGTGCCCGGAGTGTGCTCCGTTTATTTTGCCACCCTTTTGGATATTAGTTCATTATCGTTAGTACCCATTATTATGGTTTATGATATAAAACGAGTGGAGAAAAATAAATTAGACGTCTATTTTAAAACGGTAGAAAAGAACCGTGAAAACAGACAAGAGTCCTGGAAACATGAAAATTGCCTATACAAGTTCAGCTTGCTCTTCGCGCTCGCATTAATGCTCTATGCCCTACGAAGTACCTATTCTTGTTGTAAATATAAAGCTAAGATGTCAGTCTCAAGGATTATCCCAACAGTGGTGTAAAGATGGGACTTAGGGGGCAATGGACACCCAAAATTTCTACGACCAAGAAAAAACAGAGACAAGGAAAGGAAAACGGACGGAACATGTCAATAATCTATCACAAAATAAGATATTTTGTATAAAAAGTTCTAATATTTTGCTTGCACACTTTACTCGCTTTCAAGCTTTAAAAAAAATTATTTTTCCCTTATACGCCACGCATGGATCCCTCAGAATTTGTGCTCATTTTACCACTGACACCCCATTCCCTCTAAACTTAAAAAAAAAATCAAACATATTTGTGTCAGCAACCCCCCCCCCCGAATACCTATCAGCACCCAATTTTTGGGTGGCCAATGGAGCCAGAGATAGTGTCTCAGTGCAACACCAGAAGGATTTAAGCTTTTGGTCTGGACACAAGTCTCATCTAGTAAACTAAAAAAAAAAAAAAGATGTTTCCTGAAAAATATTGACATTAAGGTCTATTATTGTTCAGAACACCAAGTTCGGTCCGGAAAACTGTAAATATGTTTTTTCTCACTTTCATCTCTGATGGGGAGGGCTAGACAAAAATTATCAGGCTATTATCCTGGCAACTGTCCATGCCATTTTTTTTTACACTAGCAATTTAGAAGAACCATAATCATACTGCAATCATAATGATGGTCACTTCTTTTCCTCCCATAATTTTGAATTCAATTCTTTATTTCACTTCCATTCAAACATAATTCAGAGTTATATAAATCAGATACAAATTCAAGGAATATAGAAAAGCAGAAATTGTATGAATTTTTAGTATTATTTTGGGGAAGCAAACTATCCTTTGCCATGGCAGGTTGTCTATTTCTGTTTGTCACTTTCTTTGTATCTCTCTCTGCCTCTATCTCTTTCTCATTCTATATTAACAGATTACTTTGCTTGTCTGTTGTCATCCCCCTCGCTCCCCTTTTCTCCCCCTCTATCTTTCTCTCTCCCTCCCCCTCTCTCTCACACATAGAGAAGTAGGTGGGGGGGGGGGGGTCAAACAACAGATCTGTAGCACCAGAAAATACAGTTATTCTATATCACAAAGCCCACCACGGTTTCCTTTGTGACTTTTGGAAATTTGCCTCTTTTTTGGCATATATGATTAGGTACCTCACATGGCATATAGTACATTATTTGATAGATCAATAGTATTTTTAATTATGAATTAGTCAATGACTTCGCTGAAACTTATTTTGTTACTAGTACCCGTTGGAGATGGAGCTCGCATAGAATGTGGGCTGGAGTCTATGGAAATTTGTTTTAAAGTTATGGTACATGTATTTGAAAAGGGGGCGGGGAGTGTAGTTTTTGCTATTCAATTGAAACAAGCATTACAAAGACATTTTTCTTTCTTTATATTCATATTTATGTTCATATTTATGCTCTATTTATATTCTACATTTAATTGGTAATAACTGGAGATAACAGTAATATATGATTTATCCATAGACATCTTTCTATATACACACATCAACAATATACATCTCAAAATTAACTACATTAAGACATTGGAATGTATAGGTTCCTTATATCTCTAATCACTTGCCACTCTAAATCATACTACCAAAACAAGACCGTGACAAAATGCACATTTAGAATAAATGTATAACAGTATGCTTGAATGGTATTAAATGATTACAAGGAAAATCTGTAGCAGGGATTTTGTTAAAAATACTCTTGATACGGCTCATGAGGAACTGTTTTCAATGATCCACTATCAATCCCATGTTTTTTAATTGAACCCTTCATATTTATCTTTGTTGAAATACTACCCATTTTGAATACATTTTTCTACTGTCAAATTTGAGATGATATAATATTGTTGTACAATGTTTGAGAGGGTACATACAATTTTCTATTTCTAGGAATTGCATTTTCATTTTAGAGAATGAAACTATAAAACATATCTTCTCTCATACAATCCCCGACATAAAAGACATTTTGACCTGATAGAATAAACGTGGGGAAAAAAATCATCAAGAATAACTAATATTGTACATTAAAATGTTGCTTTCTATGACTGAAATTATGGTGTATAAGTACCAATCCCTTCTTTTTTATGCAAATTCAAGTCCCTGCACTGATAAATCATCACTAAAATATGAAAGGTATACATTCCCAGCGCTGTTGGACATATAATTATGTGAGCCCAGCATTCAGCACAAGCTGCCCGTTGACACCATTATACGATGCTTACGCAAATGCCACGTTCTGAATGCTCCAACTATAATGACTCTCAGTTCTTGTATGCTATTCAAAGATAATAATGATAATAGGCATTTATATAACGCAATCTATCTAGAAATATTCTATTCCGAGGCGCGTTGTAATTATTATCCAGGTAGGTTGGCTCCTCCTCCTTCTGCTGTGTGAAGTGACGTCAGCAGATGTGTGCGCCAGCGCCGATGTAGCCAATAGCAGCACAGCTTATATGTACTGAGCATGTGCAACTGGCTGATTGACGGCTGCATGCAAATTACGGTTTTGATCTTCGTAATGAAGATGGCAGGAGAACAGCACGCAACAAAATGATCCAATAGCATCCTTTTGAAACCCGGGAATATTTACCTTTAAGCGGCCGTTACACCTTTATGTGGACTTACATATGACTAGTTGGTGTTTCATCATTTAATCTTATTTTTTATACCAACAAATGGCAATTCCTGTTATAAAGAAATAGGATTATATGATAAAATGGCTTGCCATATGCACACCAGATCCAGGCCAACATATAAGAGTTTTCATTGTTCCTACTAACCACAACCATGGAAAGTCAGCAATGTCAACATCTAAAATATATGTTTTGTTCAAAATATTTCCCGAGATGTGATGTACAAATTCATCATTTACTTGAAATTTCAGTGTGCTTGTTTAGTTGAGGGAGGACATTGAGCAATTTCCTGTAGGAAAAACTGTGACAATGAAAGATTTCCATATAGTTGAGGTTAACCTCTTACAAAGAGTTATGATTGATCCAAACTCGATGGAAATCCATCAGTGTCATAATTTTTTTCTACAGGAAATTTGCAAAATGTAAACAAAGGAAAACACACCAAACTGTCAAGAAATCAATGACTTTATATCTATACATTCATACCTAGAATTTTTTTGAACAAACATGCATTTCATATGTTGATTATGCTGGCTTTCCATAGTTGCGATTGATCGGATCAATCACAACTCTTTGTAAGACGGGCCCCAGATCACTCAATATCCATACATTCATTGTTTTCTTTAAAATGCAGTGTGCTTCTCTCTGTTTACAAAGGACACTGAGCAAATTTCCTGTAGAAAAACTTATGACATTGACAGATTTGCATACAGTTGAGGATGATCAGACCATGGAGCTATTGTAAGAGCTCCATTATCAGACTAATTTCAACTCTTGTAATACAAGGCCTATGTATGACAACCCCTTCAACCACTGCATTTCATCAACCACCTGAGCCTATCAAGATGGAAACAAAATCTTTCCAGACAGGCTCTATAATTCGAGTGTTTTTTTTCAATAAATAACCAATGCACTTAATCAGTTGTCAATCCAATTGGTTTAGTTCTTGGTAGAAATTTTTTGAATAAACCTAATTTCATATAATGAAATACAAAAGAACAAGTGGGGATATGACATCATCAGCCCACCTAATGAATATCCACGAAGACATGCCTAGAACTGTTTCATCGGAATAATGCAAATCTTTAAAATTCAATAACTTTCTTTGTTATCCAATTTAGATCAAAATTTCATAATTTTGCTCTGTGAATTTTACTCTATTTATTGAGATATAGATATCTCCAGCCCAGACCATTCCTTTAAAACTGCACCTACATGAATGGAAACGGGATGCTTACTTGGAAGACATAACACACTCTTAAAACTCACTGTTAAGTTGTAAGCCTAACTTAAAACCCAACCAAGCATCTCAACATAAAACCAAGACATAAAATAAAATAAAAACATAAAATGAATGAAAACTTAATGGTGTATATTTACCATCATACTATAAATTGATACCATTTCATAGGAAATAATTGCTTCTCATTATATTTAGCTGTCTATAAGCTTCCGCATTTCAAGAATTGCTAATTAGGATCTATATGTAATGTATATTGTAAAACAGAATCTGATTCTGATAAAAATAAATGTTAGAGCCTACATGTGTAAGAAAGTATGATGGTTGTCCCCAAGTCTGCGCACCTAACGATTTGAGTTAAGATTTAACATGAACTTCTTTTTATTTCACAAAATCTTTCTGTTAATAATGTTCATTATATTATCATGAGTAAGTGTACAAAATTTCTCATTAAAATTTGAAAGAAATATAGGATTTTCTTTGAAAAAACCTCGGGCAGTCATTTTCAGATTGAAAAAAAAAATGGTACCCCATGTCTGCGCACCCATTCAATTTGCACATGATTCGGGTACTTTGATGAGAAAGGCTGCATTTTGAGGCCGTCACATGAAATGCCCAAAATTCATTATGTTTCCATCATTTTGAGTTGGATTTTTTAATGAATATCTGTCTATGTGGTGCGTGTGTAAAGTCTGTGTTTGTTGCGTATCTTATTTTACTAGAATCGGGCAGATACGCGTGTGCGCAGACAAGGGGGACTGCGCAGACTTGGGGGAACTTGCCATACAGTCAGACTTGTGTAGATCAATTTGAGGGCCACTTGTTCATGAACAACGCAAGTTTGGGTACCTCGAGTATAATTCACCATTGACACAATACAAAAACCTGGCTACCTATTTTTAGTTTCCAGGGCAAAATCGCCCCCAGTCCCCATGTAATTTTTTTCCTGCTTAAATCCTGTCTCTCTCAGGTGGTGTCTAAATACAAATTTCACTGTATAATCCTTGCCATCATAAAGTGATGACATATAAAATTTGACACATAAAACTACTATGTTTCACCAATGTCATATCTGAACTTTTCATATCTGTACAGAGATTGGTCACTGGAGTTCCAGATTGAAAATATCATGGGAATTAATTATCCCATTGCTTCTACAGGAACCTCATAGTTCCTGAAATGCGGCAGTGGAAACCATATTACAATCAATCACTTAAGTTCAACCTGATAATGCTGTTTGATACAGACATAGATTAATACTGTGTTCACAAATATGTGATTACCATACTTCAGCAATATTGAGTAAATTTACATTGGAGAAGTCCACCAACAGCATACTCATGTGCATGGGAACATTATATTCTTTAACTACGAGCTTCAATAAAGCAAGTAATAGAATACAGAGATAATAAACATATAGTTCAGTAATGATGATCATCAACAAAATATACATACATTGAATAAATTATATCAATTAAACTTGATATATTTCATTCTAAAGATAGATTGTTAGCTTTCATAATGAATGAAATTTCATGCAAAGATATTTCAGTAAACGAAATAAAATGTATCTAAAAATAATAATGAAAGCGAGTTGAAATTCATGGATACGGACTAGGTAATTCTATATTCTTTTTCTTGTATATTACAGAGCATTTAGTTGAACGTAACCATGGGCATATTGGCACCATTGAATTTGGAGAGCAATTCTATAAGTACCCAGAGAACTCATTAAAAATAATTAAAATTCCACCTAATATCCCACATATTAAAAGAAACTACAGTATATTGTTTACATTCAATTTTAAACTGCACAATCCCATAATCAATTAACAACAAACTTAAACTGTTTCATTTTATAACTAAATATAAGCACTCTTTAAACAAGTATCTTGACATAATATACAAAGAAGATAGTACACAATCAAATTTTGGATAAACTATTTTGTACATTAAGATAATAAAATAACGCTTTCTGTGATAAAATGGAATAAAGAAATATCTAAAATAAATTTGCTCTTTCGAAACATTTTGTGGAGGAAATATAAGTACACATTCAAGATTTATACACCATTATTGATACCTCCTCCTCCACATCTTTCAAATACAATGCAATCAAATTAATTCCATGTTATACTGTATACACATGTATAATTCCAACATCTTATTTCATACATGTACATGTAGATACTTGTTTCATATTCACACATTTTACAAATAGGAGCATATGAAAATAAACATATCATTTCTGTGGAAAGGGTCCATGAATGTTTCTTTAACCTATTTAGAAATGAATGAATTTAATGACAACTTGAATATGGTATTAGATAAATGATTTATTTTTTCGTTCAGCCAAAGTTTAAAATTTATATATAGATAAGATTATTAGTCAAAACAATGATTTTTAATATAAAAGACCCAGACTAATGACCACAATTTAATTAACTTGAGTATTTTGTAGAGTGGCTTTTTTGCTGTAAATCAAATCTGTATTGTTGTCATTATTGAATCATTAGATTGAATCATTAGATTTTTCCATCCAATCCTAATTCAATACGCAATTCACCAACAGTTTTATGGAACACCCATCTTCTAGTCAATACAATGTACAATAATATTTCAATCATTATCCACACTTTCAGTCAATTTTGAAAAAAAAAATCATATAATAAATACATACTGAAATACTGTCATTTATGCTGGTTATTCAATAGCATATCAATATGATTGATAATAACCATCATTACTGTTTTGGAAGCAGGGATGTAAACTCACTTGCATTGATACTTGATTCTATGGGGAAAAAACGCTTTAAAATTAATTCTAATTAAATATGTTTCACAAGTTAATGTGTATAGTACATGTCTTCTTTGCAATGTTAATAATCGAAATCAGCAGAGAGAATATGATTGAGATATAATTTTAAACTGTTGTGAGTAGATATAGCATTGAAAAGATTAAAATGGGTTTATAATTTTCCATTTTTTTTAAAGAGCAATATTAATCACATGCATCTCTTGAAAATACTAGGACACATTTTCAATGCATTCTATTTCTACCCATATAAATAAATTGAGAGAATGGTTTTAAAAAAAATGTTAATAGAAACAGTGAGATCGTGGGAAATAAGTACTTTCACAAATCATAATTTCATCACACTTTCTTTGAAATAGTAAACATCAGAAGACAAAAAAAAAGAGAATTAGAAAAAAAAATAGATAGCAAGATTTTATATACACAATGTACATAACAAGGGTATATGTATGTAAGTACATAGCATGGCAGTGGAAAATAGCAGCAGACATAATGCCTGAGATCTCATGAAAATGTGTCCTTGTAAAATACTGCCACCTCAGGAAAATTAAGGACAATATGAAAATATCCAAATTAAAAACTACAGTAAAACCAATAAGTATACAATTTTGGCCTAGTAGTACTTTCTACAACTAATTAAAAATATATTGTCTTGACCAAACAAGGACTATTAAATGAACAGATCATTAAAAACACATTTTGTACAACTTTAGCAAAATAATCTTTAAAAATTAAGAACAATGTTGTGTGTACAGGAAACTGATAATGAAAAAAATAGAGACTTATACGTTGGCAGCTGACCAAGAGTTCAAAGCTACTTTTATGAATTTGGACCAATGGGTGTAAGTGATGTCATCAGTTCCTTCATTTACATATTGCCATTGTTGCATTTAACTTTTTATGAAACTCAGCAAAAACTGAAAAATACCCTTTCTTCTATTAATTGATTTTGATGGGTTAAAAAAAAAATTAATACCTGTATGATTTTTCTCTTTTCTTCAAATCAACTTGGTGCCATGAACATGACCGTTTTGAGAGTTAATACAAACACTAAATTTATTTCAAGTTAGGTGTTGTAGGTGGTGCTTGTGTATTGCGTGGGTGTGAGAGATCACAGATCAGAAAGATAAAAAGAGCTGAAAAAAGCCTATGAGCGTTGAAAAGTAGCTGAAATTGACAGATCTCCCATACTTTCACAAAGAGGAAAGCTAGAATAAGCTGAAATTAAGCGGAAAAGGAAAAGAAAAAAATGGGTGAAATAAGATAAAAGTTTAACTCTCACACCCCTGGTAGTGTACACTGTCAAAAACAAAATAGAGTGATAATACAACAACAACTTGAAATATCCAGCTGTCCACATCAGGAAAGTGTTACACCATTCTATTTTGGCGCTAACACCAGATAGATAAGGAATGATTACCAGCTGATGATGAAAAAAAACCCTCATTAGACGACAGATTCTAAAGTGGTGGAATTTTCAATTCAACACTCTTCTAATTGGGACAGATATGTATTTTGGACTTCTGTGAATTAACACCCTGGGCTTTGCCTGAACACCAATCTCAGCTTACAGTACCAAACCTGAAGCCTCCCTAGGAAGCCATTCATTTGCATTGACAAGACACAGCCTGTAATTATCTGGTTGTTTTGGGTTTGCCTCATCACATTCAGCCGATTCCAAGAACGGTTTAGTCCTCAGATTTCATTATAGGCTTGAAGTCCTCTACGGCAGCATCACTAGCAATCCAAGAGATGTTCTTGTTCTATTGTACACACACTAGTTCTTTATGATCTTACTAATCTTAGGCAGAGCCTCTAGCTATCTAACAGAACAAAGTCTTCAGATTCCTTGACAGGGGCGATAAGTCTTCTACTCTCATCAACATGACGTACCCTGAGGTTTATACATCTTTCCACTCTTTTGGTGTTGATATTCTTGTTCTGACTCTCTTCATGCCTTGTCATCTTATTATTCTTGGGTATAACCCCTAGCTATCTAAAAGGACAAAGTCTTCAGATTCCTTGACTGTGTCGATGAGTCTTTTTCTATTCTCATCAACGTGACACACCCTAAAGTATCTGTCAGGTCTTTTGGTCTTGATGTTCTTGATTTGATTATACCCAATACAATCCCTTGTGTTCTTAGTAATCTTAGGCATAACCTCTGGCTCTTTAACAAGACAAAGTCTTCAGATTCCTTGATGAGTCTCCCATTCTCATCAGCGTGACGCACCCTGAGGTACATACATCTTTCTACTTTCTTGGTGTTGATATTCTTGTTCTGACTCTCTTCCTGCCTTGTGGTCTAATTAATCTTGGGTATAACCCCTAGCTATCTAAAAGGACAAAGTCTTCAGATTCCTTGACGGGGGCGATGAGTCTCCCATTCTCATCAACATGACGCACCCTAAGGTATCTCTCGGGCCGGTTAGTGTTGGTGTTCCTGTTCTGCCAGTCCCCGCAACGTCCATCTCTAACAATAAACATGGGGTAGTCACTAGCATGAGAGCCGAGGGGTGATACAACCTGGGGAAGATGAATGAAGAAAGGATTATTAAGAAGAAATCTAAAACTAGCTAAATACAACTTGATTTTTACAGGATTTAGATTTTCTATATCTCGCAGACTCAGTTGTCACAAGGAATTAGCTATGGGTCATTGCCCTTGTTACTCGAGAACAACAGGGTAAGAAATTATATTTAAATGAGTGCATGATTGAAAGAGGGGAAGGGAAAGACAGAGGGAGGGAGGGAAGAAGAAAGAGAAAGAGAGAGTCAGTAATGAAGGGGTGGGAGTGGGAGTGAAAGAGGGTTGTTTCAAACAGAAAGAGAGAAAATAGATAAAAAGAAAATAGAAAGAAAGAATGCAAGGGATGAGTGGAGAAATTACATCCGAATAAGTGCATGACTGAAAGAGAGTAAGGGAAAGACAGACAGAGAGGGAGAGAAAGAAGAAGAGAGTCTGTAATGAAGGGGGTGGAAGGCAGTAAAGTGGGAGTGAAAAAGAGGGTTGTTTAAAATGAGGAGGAAAGAAAGAATGCAGGGGATGAGCGGAGAAATTATATCTGAATAAGTGCATGACTGAAAGAGAGTAAGGAAAAGACAGACAGAGAGGGAGAGAAAGAAGAAGAGTCTGTAACGAAGGGGGTGGAAGGCAGTAAAGTGGGAGTGAAAAAGAGGGTTGTTTCAAATGAGAAGGAAAGAAAGAACGCAGGGGATGAGCGGAGAAATTATATCTGAATAAGTGCATGACTGAAAGAGAGTAAGGAAAAGACAGACAGAGAGGGAGAGAAAGAAGAAGAGTCTGTAACGAAGGGGGTGGAAGGCAGTAAAGTGGGAGTGAAAAAGAGGGTTGTTTAAAATGAGAAGGAAAGAAAGAACGCAGGGGATGAGTGGAGAAATTACATCTGAATAAGTGCATGACTGAAAGAGAGTAAGGGAAAGACAGACAGAGAGGGAGAGAAAGAAGAAGAGAGTCTGTAATGAAGGGGGTGGAAGGCAGTAAAGTGGGAGTGAAAAAGAGGGTTGTTTCAAATGAGGAAAGAAAGAATGCAGGGGATGAGTGGAGAAATTATATTTGAATAAGTGCATGACTGAAAGAGAGTAAGGGAAAGACAGACAGAGAGGGAGAGAAAGAAGAAGAGAGTCTGTAATGAAGGGGGTGGAAGGCAGTAAAGTGGGAGTGAAAAAGAGGGTTGTTTCAAATGAGGAGGAAAGAAAGAACGCAGGGGATGAGTGGAGATGTTACATCTGAATAAGTGCATGACTGAAAGAGAGTAAGGGAAAGACAGACAGAGAGGGAGAGAAAGAAGAAGAGTCTGTAACGAAGGGGGTGGAAGGCAGTAAAGTGGGAGTGAAAAAGAGGGTTGTTTAAAATGAGAAGGAAAGAAAGAATGCAGGGGATGAGTGGAGATGTTACATCTGAATAAGTGCATGACTGAAAGAGAGTAAGGGAAAGACAGACAGAGAGGGAGAGAAAGAAGAAGAGTCTGTAACGAAGGGGGTGGAAGGCAGTAAAGTGGGAGTGAAAAAGAGGGTTGTTTCAAATGAGAAGGAAAGAAAGAACGCAGGGGATGAGTGGAGAAATTACATCTGAATAAGTGCATGACTGAAAGAGAGTAAGGGAAAGACAGACAGAGAGGGAGAGAAAGAAGAAGAGAGTCTGTAATGAAGGGGGTGGAAGGCAGTAAAGTGGGAGTGAAAAAGAGGGTTGTTTAAAATGAGAAGGAAAGAAAGAACGCAGGGGATGAGTGGAGAAATTACATCTGAATAAGTGCATGACTGAAAGAGAGTAAGGGAAAGACAGACAGAGAGGGAGAGAAAGAAGAAGAGAGTCTGTAATGAAGGGGGTGGAAGGCAGTAAAGTGGGAGTGAAAAAGAGGGTTGTTTCAAATGAGGAAAGAAAGAATGCAGGGGATGAGTGGAGAAATTATATTTGAATAAGTGCATGACTGAAAGAGAGTAAGGGAAAGACAGACAGAGAGGGAGAGAAAGAAGAGAGTCTGTAATGAAGGGGGTGGAAGGCAGTAAAGTGGGAGTGAAAAAGAGGGTTGTTTAAAATGAGAAGGAAAGAAAGAATGCAGGGGATGAGTGGAGAAATTACATCTGAATAAGTGCATGACTGAAAGAGAGTAAGGGAAAGACAGACAGAGAGGGAGAGAAAGAAGAAGAGAGTCTGTAATGAAGGGGGTGGAAGGCAGTAAAGTGGGAGTGAAAAAGAGGGTTGTTTCAAATGAGGAAAGAAAGAATGCAGGGGATGAGTGGAGAAATTATATTTGAATAAGTGCATGACTGAAAGAGAGTAAGGGAAAGACAGACAGAGAGGGAGAGAAAGAAGAGAGTCTGTAATGAAGGGGGTGGAAGGCAGTAAAGTGGGAGTGAAAAAGAGGGTTGTTTAAAATGAGAAGGAAAGAAAGAACGCAGGGGATGAGTGGAGAAATTACATCTGAATAAGTGCATGACTGAAAGAGAGTAAGGGAAAGACAGACAGAGAGGGAGAGAAAGAAGAAGAGAGTCTGTAATGAAGGGGGTGGAAGGCAGTAAAGTGGGAGTGAAAAAGAGGGTTGTTTCAAATGAGGAAAGAAAGAATGCAGGGGATGAGTGGAGAAATTATATTTGAATAAGTGCATGACTGAAAGAGAGTAAGGGAAAGACAGACAGAGAGGGAGAGAAAGAAGAGAGTCTGTAATGAAGGGGGTGGAAGGCAGTAAAGTGGGAGTGAAAAAGAGGGTTGTTTAAAATGAGAAGGAAAGAAAGAACGCAGGGGATGAGTGGAGAAATTACATCTGAATAAGTGCATGACTGAAAGAGAGTAAGGGAAAGACAGACAGAGAGGGAGAGAAAGAAGAAGAGAGTCTGTAATGAAGGGGGTGGAAGGCAGTAAAGTGGGAGTGAAAAAGAGGGTTGTTTCAAATGAGGAAAGAAAGAATGCAGGGGATGAGTGGAGAAATTATATTTGAATAAGTGCATGACTGAAAGAGAGTAAGGGAAAGACAGACAGAGAGGGAGAGAAAGAAGAGAGTCTGTAATGAAGGGGGTGGAAGGCAGTAAAGTGGGAGTGAAAAAGAGGGTTGTTTAAAATGAGAAGGAAAGAAAGAACGCAGGGGATGAGTGGAGAAATTACATCTGAATAAGTGCATGACTGAAAGAGAGTAAGGGAAAGACAGACAGAGAGGGAGAGAAAGAAGAAGAGAGTCTGTAATGAAGGGGGTGGAAGGCAGTAAAGTGGGAGTGAAAAAGAGGGTTGTTTAAAATGAGAAGGAAAGAAAGAACGCAGGGGATGAGTGGAGAAATTATATCTGAATAAGTGCATGACTGAAAGAGAGTAAGGGAAAGACAGACAGAGAGGGAGAGAAAGAAGAAGAGAGTCTGTAATGAAGGGGGTGGAAGGCAGTAAAGTGGGAGTGAAAAAGAGGGTTGTTTCAAATGAGGAAAGAAAGAATGCAGGGGATGAGTGGAGATGTTACATCTGAATAAGTGCATGACTGAAAGAGAGTAAGGGAAAGACAGACAGAGAGGGAGAGAAAGAAGAAGAGAGTCTGTAATGAAGGGGGTGGAAGGCAGTAAAGTGGGAGTGAAAAAGAGGGTTGTTTCAAATGAGGAAAGAAAGAATGCAGGGGATGAGTGGAGATGTTACATCTGAATAAGTGCATGACTGAAAGAGAGTAAGGGAAAGACAGACAGAGAGGGAGAGAAAGAAGAGAGTCTGTAATGAAGGGGGTGGAAGGCAGTAAAGTGGGAGTGAAAAAGAGGGTTGTTTCAAATGAGGAAAGAAAGAATGCAGGGGATGAGTGGAGATGTTACATCTGAATAAGTGCATGACTGAAAGAGAGTAAGGGAAAGACAGACAGAGAGGGAGAGAAAGAAGAAGAGAGTCTGTAATGAAGGGGGTGGAAGGCAGTAAAGTGGGAGTGAAAAAGAGGGTTGTTTCAAATGAGGAAAGAAAGAACGCAGGGGATGAGTGGAGATGTTACATCTGAATAAGTGCATGACTGAAAGAGAGTAAGGGAAAGACAGACAGAGAGGGAGAGAAAGAAGAAGAGAGTCTGTAATGAAGGGGGTGGAAGGCAGTAAAGTGGGAGTGAAAAAGAGGGTTGTTTCAAATGAGGAAAGAAAGAATGCAGGGGATGAGTGGAGAAATTATATTTGAATAAGTGCATGACTGAAAGAGAGTAAGGGAAAGACAGACAGAGAGGGAGAGAAAGAAGAAGAGAGTCTGTAATGAAGGGGGTGGAAGGCAGTAAAGTGGGAGTGAAAAAGAGGGTTGTTTCAAATGAGGAAAGAAAGAACGCAGGGGATGAGTGGAGATGTTACATCTGAATAAGTGCATGACTGAAAGAGAGTAAGGGAAAGACAGACAGAGAGGGAGAGAAAGAAGAGAGTCTGTAATGAAGGGGGTGGAAGGCAGTAAAGTGGGAGTGAAAAAGAGGGTTGTTTCAAATGAGAAGGAAAGAAAGAACGCAGGGGATGAGTGGAGAAATTATATCTGAATAAGTGCATGACTGAAAGAGAGTAAGGGAAAGACAGACAGAGAGGGAGAGAAAGAAGAAGAGAGTCTGTAATGAAGGGGGTGGAAGGCAGTAAAGTGGGAGTGAAAAAGAGGGTTGTTTCAAATGAGGAAAGAAAGAATGCAGGGGATGAGTGGAGAAATTATATTTGAATAAGTGCATGACTGAAAGAGAGTAAGGGAAAGACAGACAGAGAGGGAGAGAAAGAAGAGAGTCTGTAATGAAGGGGGTGGAAGGCAGTAAAGTGGGAGTGAAAAAGAGGGTTGTTTAAAATGAGAAGGAAAGAAAGAACGCAGGGGATGAGTGGAGAAATTACATCTGAATAAGTGCATGACTGAAAGAGAGTAAGGGAAAGACAGACAGAGAGGGAGAGAAAGAAGAAGAGAGTCTGTAATGAAGGGGGTGGAAGGCAGTAAAGTGGGAGTGAAAAAGAGGGTTGTTTCAAATGAGAAGGAAAGAAAGAACGCAGGGGATGAGCGGAGATGTTATATCTGAATAAGTGCATGACTGAAAGAGAGTAAGGAAAAGACAGACAGAGAGGGAGAGAAAGAAGAGAGTCTGTAATGAAGGGGGTGGAAGGCAGTAAAGTGGGAGTGAAAAAGAGGGTTGTTTAAAATGAGAAGGAAAGAAAGAACGCAGGGGATGAGTGGAGAAATTACATCTGAATAAGTGCATGACTGAAAGAGAGTAAGGGAAAGACAGACAGAGAGGGAGAGAAAGAAGAAGAGAGTCTGTAATGAAGGGGGTGGAAGGCAGTAAAGTGGGAGTGAAAAAGAGGGTTGTTTCAAATGAGGAAAGAAAGAATGCAGGGGATGAGTGGAGAAATTATATTTGAATAAGTGCATGACTGAAAGAGAGTAAGGGAAAGACAGACAGAGAGGGAGAGAAAGAAGAAGAGAGTCTGTAATGAAGGGGGTGGAAGGCAGTAAAGTGGGAGTGAAAAAGAGGGTTGTTTCAAATGAGAAGGAAAGAAAGAATGCAGGGGATGAGCGGAGAAATTATATCTGAATAAGTGCATGACTGAAAGAGAGTAAGGGAAAGACAGACAGAGAGGGAGAGAAAGAAGAAGAGAGTCTGTAATGAAGGGGGTGGAAGGCAGTAAAGTGGGAGTGAAAAAGAGGGTTGTTTCAAATGAGGAAAGAAAGAATGCAGGGGATGAGTGGAGAAATTATATTTGAATAAGTGCATGACTGAAAGAGAGTAAGGGAAAGACAGACAGAGAGGGAGAGAAAGAAGAAGAGAGTCTGTAATGAAGGGGGTGGAAGGCAGTAAAGTGGGAGTGAAAAAGAGGGTTGTTTCAAATGAGAAGGAAAGAAAGAATGCAGGGGATGAGCGGAGAAATTATATCTGAATAAGTGCATGACTGAAAGAGAGTAAGGGAAAGACAGACAGAGAGGGAGAGAAAGAAGAAGAGAGTCTGTAATGAAGGGGGTGGAAGGCAGTAAAGTGGGAGTGAAAAAGAGGGTTGTTTCAAATGAGAAGGAAAGAAAGAACGCAGGGGATGAGTGGAGAAATTATATCTGAATAAGTGCATGACTGAAAGAGAGTAAGGGAAAGACAGACAGAGAGGGAGAGAAAGAAGAAGAGAGTCTGTAATGAAGGGGGTGGAAGGCAGTAAAGTGGGAGTGAAAAAGAGGGTTGTTTCAAATGAGGAAAGAAAGAACGCAGGGGATGAGTGGAGAAATTATATCTGAATAAGTGCATGACTGAAAGAGAGTAAGGAAAAGACAGACAGAGAGGGAGAGAAAGAAGAAGAGAGTCTGTAATGAAGGGGGTGGAAGGCAGTAAAGTGGGAGTGAAAAAGAGGGTTGTTTCAAATGAGGAGGAAAGAAAGAACGCAGGGGATGAGTGGAGATGTTACATCTGAATAAGTGCATGACTGAAAGAGAGTAAGGGAAAGACAGACAGAGAGGGAGAGAAAGAAGAGAGTCTGTAATGAAGGGGGTGGAAGGCAGTAAAGTGGGAGTGAAAAAGAGGGTTGTTTCAAATGAGAAGGAAAGAAAGAACGCAGGGGATGAGCGGAGAAATTATATCTGAATAAGTGCATGACTGAAAGAGAGTAAGGAAAAGACAGACAGAGAGGGAGAGAAAGAAGAGAGTCTGTAATGAAGGGGGTGGAAGGCA
The DNA here is from genome assembly GCF_037042905.1 of Lytechinus pictus. Lineage (NCBI taxonomy): Eukaryota > Metazoa > Echinodermata > Echinoidea > Temnopleuroida > Toxopneustidae > Lytechinus > Lytechinus pictus. Next base: position 23,228,727 of record NC_087255.1, on the reverse strand, counting down.
GTAAAGTGGGAGTGAAAAAGAGGGTTGTTTCAAATGAGAAGGAAAGAAAGAACGCAGGGGATGAGTGGAGAAATTATATCTGAATAAGTGCATGACTGAAAGAGAGTAAGGGAAAGACAGACAGAGAGGGAGAGAAAGAAGAAGAGTCTGTAACGAAGGGGGTGGAAGGCAGTAAAGTGGGAGTGAAAAAGAGGGTTGTTTCAAATGAGAAGGAAAGAAAGAACGCAGGGGATGAGTGGAGAAATTACATCTGAATAAGTGCATGACTGAAAGAGAGTAAGGGAAAGACAGACAGAGAGGGAGAGAAAGAAGAGAGTCTGTAATGAAGGGGGTGGAAGGCAGTAAAGTGGGAGTGAAAAAGAGGGTTGTTTCAAATGAGGAGGAAAGAAAGAACGCAGGGGATGAGTGGAGATGTTACATCTGAATAAGTGCATGACTGAAAGAGAGTAAGGGAAAGACAGACAGAGGGGGAGAGAAAGAAGAAGAGAGTCTGTAATGAAGGGGGGGGGGGTAGATACAAAGTAAGAGTGAAAAAGGATATGTGATACAAAAAAGAGAGATGGAGGGGGGATGGGGAGAAGTAGGGGGAGGGGAGAGACTGAAAGAGAACAAAAATAGAATTTTCCCTTTTTTCAAATAACATAATGGTTAGAAAAAAATATTATTTTGTATCATTAATTCTTTGTTTTCTGAATTAAAAGAGAGAAAGGTGTGAAGATGAAAAAAAATATGAGCCTGATAAGAGACAAGATATGTATATATATATATATATATATATAAAACAGAAGAGGTGTGCTTCTCATTGATGACTCATTAGTAAGGAATTCCCCTTACAATTAGCATGTGACTATTCCTTCAACGGTGTCATTGGATACACATGCTTCCTTCCTAACGTTTATTATCTTGATTAAATTTGTTCTTTTCCTTGAAAATATACAATGCAATCCACAAACTTTCATCTCTCACTCCACTTGAAGTTGAAGTTTGATTCATGAAATTTTCAGTTTCAAAAGTCCAAGGGCCCTTATTATAATCAATGGTCTATGGCAATCCAATCGAAACCCATACAGTGATTACCGGTATACTATTACTTTAGTGAGGATGTGAATTCTATTATGAGCACTTTTATCTTGTTTGTAAATGAAATTCTCTGAGGCAATTTCTTTTCAGAAGTACTTATATGTGGGAGATTCTGGTCTCTAGATATGCATGACCCAACTGTTGTACCTATTCTGAACTTTCTCCAAGCTAGACAAAATACTACATGTACAATTATGTTAATAGTAAATTTCTATGTTTTTTTATTTAAAAAGTCTATTTACCAAACGATAGCATGCAAGGTAATAATAGCTTGAATAATATCAAGCTTTCCACAGGAACCAAAGCACAAATATTAATTCAGCTTTAGCTTGAGCTGCCTCTTTTATCAGCAGTGCAGTGTGGGATGATGGCAGAAAAACAAATAGGCTTTGTTCACAAAGCCATGGAAGTTACAGGGTTCCCAGCTTTTCAAAAAAACAAAATTCCCTGATGAAGTTTAAAAATTCCCTGATAATTATTTTAACCCATTCCCAGTTTCGCATGTTTTCTAAGTTGTTGCAGAGAGTTTTTAGAGTATTTTCAGTATAAAAACAATAATGTATAACTAATTAGTACCAACATAATCAGTCATTCGGTGAATGTTGTTTTGATATGCAACAAAATATAACAGAGTCTGACTGATCACCATGCTTTTGACTTTTGGGCTGATCAAAATTCCCTGATTTTTCCCTCATTTTAGCCATTTTTCCCTGACTGGAAAAAAGTAAAATAATTTTCCCTGACTTCCCTGATGGGCTGGGAACCCTGAAGATAGGATAAAATGAATAAGATTCCTAGCATCATGATAGGGTTTGTGTACCCAACTAGGTTTAACCGGTTGTCTTCTAGAACCAGGTAGCCCCTACACAAAATCTATGGGAATCGCATGATTCGGTACTCAAAGGGTTCATTTCAAGCTTACCGTTGGAAGTTCTCTGCATAGTTGTTCAAACTGTTCCTCCGTCCTGATATAGAAACCAATGGTACAGCTAGGATCCATCTTAGAGATGCTCATCTTACGCGGTGACATGCAATGGAAGGACTGATAGATAGAAAGTTAGATACAAGGTTTAGTATTACCGCATGAAAACACCGGGTGCAGTTTCGAAACTATGTGTGACTCAGAGCCGCACTTAAGTTCCAAGTTAATAACAATATTAATGATATTTAGTTACAGCACATTATCATGTACCATTTAACATATGTTGGCACTTTGAAAGGACTGGGCTATGATTACCCAGGCTTTAGCCCGGCAAGCCTTTTACATGTGCACTAGCATTTCAAAGACGATATTCCTACCAGGTACCCATTAACTTGAGTGCAGCACAATGTGGAAATTGTGCCATGGCTGGGATTTGATCCTACGACCCTCTGTTTCAAAGTCCAGAGACTAATCAATTTGGCCACAACGCTCACTCCATGCATCTTGTACAAAGCACATAACATTGGATAGACTGGGATCTGGGCATATGGGGTACTGCAAGAGCACAACATGATTATATTTAATATACAAGGGCCCTGTCTTACAAAGAATTACGATTGATCCAATAAATGGCAATGATATGGAAATCCATCAATGTCATAAATTTTTGTACAAGAAATTTGCACAATGTCCTTTGTAAGCAAAGAGAAGCCCACTTAATTTTCAAGAAAACGATGAATGTTTCAATATATAACATATCTAGAAAAGATTATGTTGCTGGCCTTTTCATAGTTGTGATTTATTGGATCGATCGTTACTCTATGTAAGATGGGCCCCAGGTACAAAATGACTTAACACTTCCATAAGCCCTTTGGAATGATAAAAAGCAGACAATTGTGCTGTTATTCATTCAATGTACTACAGGTCAAAGAAAATGGGTCAGATGCATAAAAAGTAGCAACTGCTTTTGCTAGGATTTTGCTTGGCTTTTGCTTGATTCTGTATGCATAAAAATGAGCAAGCAAATGCTAGTACGCTCAAGCAATGGATAACTACCCACTAGCATTTGCTTCACGATAAAGCCATTGCTAAAAAGTGTTTGCATAAACCGAACATTTCGCTTGTGTGTTTAAGCACTTGCTTGGGTTTTTTAAAGCTCTGTCAGAGCAGCTTGAGTGTTTGCTTGATTAGGGTGTTCGCGATTTTTTGTCATGTTTATGCACCCGAGAGAGAACCCCAAGGTGTGTGTGTATTTGAGTTTTGTCAGACGTGTATCAATCAGATATGATTATTTACGTCTGGGACCGACCTTTAACGTCACCATCCGAAAGACGTGACCAGGGCTCGAACCTCGAACCTCTGCATCAATTTGTAACTTCCCCACAGCTTGGATTACAGGCGCACGCCACAACGCCCAGTTACCGTAGCCTACATGTACATGTTTTCTTCCTAATAAGTGCAAATCAAATGCCAAATATTCAAATTTATCAAAAAGAAACACGTTAGTTTGACACCACATCTGAGGAAGAGATGTTATCATAAGAAAGAAGCGGTAATTTGCACTGCCACACCTTCGCGTTCGAGTCCTGCCTTTTTGTGAGTCTTGTTCGCAACAGTGTGACATTGCTATTGTTCGAACCGCTAGCAACTGCTTTCTGAAGGCAAGAAAAGGGTTATGCATATGAAATAAAGCAATTGCTGAAGCATGATCTTCTGCTCTGCTAGCTTATTGCTACTTTTTATGCATTTGACCCAATGGGACACAGTAATAAAGACACACTTATTTCATAAGATACTTCCATGAGCAATGAATCATAGCATCCTCTTTCTCAAACATGTCTTATTATGATTTGGGAGCAGCACCGGAAATACATGAGGGCGACGAGTGAATTCGCCCTCATGAGAGCATAAATACCCCCTTAAATTCCCCCAAAATTCCCCCAAAATTGAGTATTTAGAAAATCAAATCAATATTACGATTATTCAAAAAATCAATATTCTAACTATGGCAGAATGATATTAGCATTTACTGCATAAATGCTTGTTGCTCCTTAAAAGTAGCCCTTAAAATGAAAGAAATAGCCCAAAAAACTCTGCAATCGCCCCCATGCTGAGAAAAAGATAGCCCCTAAAAAATAACAAGTGGAACACCTCTGGCCGTCTCACCTGCAAAACTCAATTCAAATATACATGTAGCAGCAGTACTGACTTTGAAAATGACTAAATTAAATAATTATTTGCAAAAAACACCATTCATATGATAATAAAACACTTTATTCATTTACCCTAAATAACCTTTGACCTTGATCATGTGACCTTAGACTCGTGCAAAACAATAAGTGACGCTTGATTATTCTTTCATCTTTTTTTCATAAACTAGATCCATAAACTTTCAAAGTTATGATGGCAATTCAACAATACCCCAACAAGGGTTCCAAGGGTTCCATTGACCTTAAATGACCTTTGTCCTTGGTCATGTGACCTGAAAATCACGGAGGATGTTCAATGATACTTGATTACTCTTACGTCTAAGTTTCATGAACTAGGTCCATACACTTTCTAATTTATGATGACATTTCAAAAACTTAACCTTGGTTAAGATTTCATGTTGACGACATCGCCGGTGCCTTCAGATAAGCGGCGCCTGTAGTCTCCATACTGCTAAGAAGGCGAGGCAAATATGATAATCTTTATTGATCAAGTTATTGCATGTAGCTTGAATCGTTAATAGGGAATAGAAATGTAACCACCTTTATGAATTGTGTTTATAATAGTAAATAAAACTAGTTGAAGTTGAGCAGGACATTACAATGAATATAAAGTTGGAGTGAGAACACAACTCTCAGATGAACTGCAGGTGCATCATGGAAATAGAATACTCTAAAAAGGGAACTATACCACTCCACCCCATACTTCAATATAAAGACAACTACCAAAGTGCTCCGACAGGAAATTATCAGTGGAAGGGGGTGTGTGTCATGGACATGAATACATGTAACTGGACGCTGTGGAAAGTTGATTTTGCAGAGTACATATTAAGGCCACCGCACACCTTACGACTGTTTGCGATCCGATTTTGTGAAAATTTCTGAAAATGTGAATGGAACATGTCATTTTATTTGAGGTTGAAATTAATTGAAAGAATACTAATATGACCATTTTGTAAGCTTTTAAGCCTTTATTTAGGAGTAAAGGCCAAATTAGTTTCGAATCGTAGCCAATCGTACGACTGCTATGACGTCATTATGACTAGATATTAAATTTGATTTTATTCTAAGAAGGATTTTAGCAGTCTCAGATTTGAACATAGGGATTCGTACGATGATTTCGAACATTACACAGTAAGATATTCCAAGTCTCAATATCAGCATCAAATTCTACTATGTATCAAGGTAACCCCCTTTGACTCGCTCTGCAACATGTAACAGCAGAATAACAAATAAAGAAATGAGTGTCACTAGTGCATCATGGCTGAAGGGTATGCATATCTGCACTGTCATATCTGTCCCATGTCTGTTTTTTGTTGTTGCAAGGATGGGATTATTTCATAATGTACATGCAGGCACGGATCCAGAATCAGACTTTCATGGGCGGCGAATATGTCTGCAAAATTTGACAAGCAAAAAAGGTCATCATTCACAAATTAAGGGCACATCATCTCCAAACATTTTGACAAGCAAAAAAAATGAAAAATTCAAACTTCTAAAAAAAGAAAAGTAATTGCTCATTTGTGAGGTACGCAATGAAGGTATGTGCTGCATGGTTACATTTTTAAATTCTACGGGGTGCACCCGCACTCCCTGCCACCCTCCTGGGTCCACGCCTGACATGTATTACAACTACTGCATTTGTAATGGGTTTTGGGGGGGTCTATACCACTGTAGTTGACATTTCAGAATGAATTGTCAGCATGTCTTCTACAGGAACACATCAGCAAGATTAAAAATGAAGTACAAACCAGGCACAGCAATGATGAGTTTCATCCACTATACTCATATCATGACATCCTCTAGTAAATTTCCTCTTTGAATATTAGAACATGCAGGAAGGAGGTTGGACATAGGAGAAAATGGATTGAGTCATACCCTCTACAACCTAATGACAGACTCTATGAAGGCTATAGTAGTACAAACCGTACTCTGGAAAACGGCATAGGAGATACATAAGGGCGACGGGCGGTTTTGCCTTCACAACAGTCCATATCGCCTAAAAAATTCCCTAAATTAAATTTAATACCTTGGGGCAACCATTTTTTAAAGAGTCGCTGCAAGATGTGCCATGAACAATATACAAGAATTGTTCGAAAAATCAATATTCTATTTTAGCTAGTAAAATAATATTTTAATTTATTGTTAAATTGCTTGCTGAGAGACAAAGTAGCATATGGAATAAAAGAGATAGCCCCAAAATTTCAGCAATCGCCCCAAAAGGAAAAAAAAAAAAAAAACAGCCCCCCCCCAAAAAAGAAATTTGAATTATTTCCTTCCTTGTCTGGAAAGTTAGTATTACAAGGCGTAATGTGGAGGGAGGGCGGGGGGGGGGGTAATGTTAAACAAGTACTTTGAATTAAGCAACCTTGATCTGAGGCCAATTGTATGAATAGTTGTACATATTTAAAAAAAAAACTCCAGAAACAAAATTTGAATTAATTTCATATCAATCAGAAACATATACGGTAATCTATTTTTTTTATCAAAAGTTGGATGCAATTGAATAAAGGGATAAAATAAAGGGATCCTTGGTCCCAGCTTTTTATGGACAAACCATGACCAATGATCTACTACCAAAATATGTCACATAGAAATAAATTTTAGATTTTAACCTACTGTTTGATCTCCTAAAAACTTGAGACATTTGTGAATTTGAAAGAAAATCTTCATGCAACAGAATGCAGGATTCAAATTAATAACAATGAACAATTCTTGTACAGCGCATATCACATTATAATCATAACATCTCTTTGCTCTCCCAAAGGACTTGGATATTATAAACCCGGCGTTAGCTTGGCCGCCATAATTACCTACAGCGCACATGCATTTCAAGGAATTAATTCCTCCCGTGTACCCATTTATCTCAGCTGGGTCGAATGCAGCAAAATGTGGATAAATTTCTTTCTGAAGGAAACTATAACATAGCTGGAATTTGAACCCATGACCCTCTGTTTCAAAGTCTAGAGGCTAATCCACTGGCATATAACGCTCCAAATTAAACCAAGGTTTAACTGAAGTTCATTGATTTACAAGCCCTATTGATGTTGATGACCTCCGTGCATTTCTGGATAGTCTTTGTGACCCGTTTATTTTAGACCATACTGCGCATGCTCATAACTTCGAGAATTTTCCCCAAAGAGTATGCTTCGGGACGGGGTGAATGCGGACTAATTACCAGGCATTTTTTAGCATGAAAAAGTTCTTGAAATTTAATAAGGATTCTTGTGATCAAGGCGGTTTGAAACCACCCACTATTACAGCAGTCAGCAGAGTGTGCTATTAATGGATCTAGGAGACACTAGATCATTACCCATCACGAAAGGCTGGATTCACCAAACCACAGTATTGCTCTGAAGTTGATTTTGAATCATCATCATTCCCTGATGATCAATCAGTCTATCACGTTATGTTTACTGATGTTATCTTTCACTTTTCATGTCTACATCCATATCCTGGAAACCTTTCCCCCTCTCTCTCTTGCTCCCCCTCCTCTTCTATCCTTTTCTATCCAATTACCTGTCATGTGACATTTCCTACCCCCCCCTCTATCTACATACATATCCATCTGTCTACCCCCTCCCCCCAACAATGCCAAAATCCTTTTTTTTCTCTAAGCTAAGTTTAAGGTCAAGTCACACCTTTCCGTGTCAGACTTGCAGGTGAGTTGCGGGTGATTACCCTCAACTCACCCGCAACAAAGTCTTGAGCATGTTCAACATTTTTCTGCATGGAAATCAGACTTGCGTGCGCTTCTGTGGGCAACTGCGTGTGAGATACGTGCGAGATACTGCCAATGCGGGTGACAAAAATAGTTATTCCAAAGTCATCCGCAAGGCGTGCACAGAGCGATGTGACAGAGCCTTTACATTGGTAGAGAAAAATGGAAATTAAAAATAATATCAATCTTATTTTATTCCGACACAAGTCTGAATTCACATCTATATAGTAGAATACCTAAAAACAAGTCGAAGAGCTGCTATTTGAGCACTGACAATGTTTTTTTTTCTTGTTAATGTACATGTAACCTCTCTCCTCTTTCTCTTTCTCCCTCCCTTCCCTCCATCCTCCTCCTCCCTCTCTCTCTTTAACCCTCACCCTCTCCCCATCTGTAACCTCCCGTCCTTCTCTGTCTCATACAACTCATCTCTTACTGTCACATGAGATAAGTTGTATGGCAGCTAATACCACACATCCTGATTCATAATCCCACACAAAAACAAACACATGGGACTTCTGTTCAGACGATGTGCAGACTCCAATCTCGATCATCCCATAAACATGAAAAATACAATAGTCAGGTATGCCAGCAACAATATCCTATGGGATGTAACAAACAACAACTGATGTTCATTGTAATGAAATATTCTAGCCAGCCCCTCCCACCCCTAGGTAATCACCCCAACTCCCCCCCCCCCACAAAAAAAAAGCCAACTCCAAATTTCCCTTCATTATTGCAAAGACCCAGGACTTTCCTGATCACTTGTATTTCATGAGATATCGTTATCTTGAAAGCAGCCACGGGTTTTGAATCCTTCTCTTCTCCTTTTCCTCCCCTATTTTTTCCTGCTTTTGGAAATTTTAGAGGGTTCGATTGAACCCCCCTCCCGCCCCCCTCACATTTAGCTACAGGCTTGATTACATATATGTGCAGGACATGAAAATGGATATATATCTAATTAAAGGAGATTGAACCCTGGGAGGGGAATGGGTGTCAATGATGTACCTACCCATAAGGGGAAGTCCCTAGTCTTCATATCCACCACCTGCTGACAATAATGAGGGTCCAGATGAATTAACTTCTCCTCTGTAAACAAAGCACATGTAAAGAGATGGCATTACAAAACCATAACAGACGGGTGAATTATTTTAATTGAATCTTTACTGGTAATCTCTTGGATGTGCATGTACCCGGGGGGGGGGGGGGCACTCAAAAAAGGGCGAGACAAAAAATGGGGGCTTTGGAACAGGCTTATTGTAAAAAGGAGGGTCTTCGGAATGGGCTTCGGAACTACAAATGTTTATGGAAACGGGGGTCCTTGGAACGGTTCGCCTGCGTGTGAGTGCGTATGCATCCCTATGGAACGGGCATACGTACATGCAGCTAGCCCGGCGGCACGTGCGCGCTCACCCAGAGGTAATGGTAGGACAGCGCTCTGCGGGCCGCTTTTCAATCAATACGGCCAGAACGGCATTACGAAAAATATGCGAAGCATTGGAACAGATTTCTTCCTTCCTTTTCTCAATAAGAAAAAAACGCTATGCTTTGGAACAGCTTTCTCAATAAGATAAAAATGCTATGCTTTGGAATGGAAACTTAAGTGTAAAACTGGGGGTCCTCTCCACGGCACATTGCTACCATGCATTATATACTGAGTGCCCCCCCCCCCCCATTCATGACATGTACGCTGCAGACAGCACCAGTTGCCAATAGACACCAATGTTATACGTTGCTTCACGCAGATGCCATGTTCTGAAAGTCCTAACACTGAAAATTTTCAGTTCGCGTTACATGCTTTGCTCTTTGCAGTTCCTGGCAAGTTGACTCTGCCCCGTTCTATTGTGTGAAGCGGCATCAGCAGACGTTTGGGCCAGCGCCGATGTAGCCAAGAGCAGCTTATACTGTTCCTGTTCTATGCCACTAGAGTATGATTGACAGCTGCATGCAAACTACAATGGCAGTGAGTACAGCATCATGAAAGAACAGTCCAGCAGCATCCTCTTGAGTTCCCGGGATCTATTACCTGTAATATCATGAATCCTCTGAACCATTGCCTTCGTATGTGATTTTATGGAAAGTAGAGGCTCAAGAAGGGAAGACATCCAAGGGTGTGATGCTCATCCAGCATACAGCAAAGAGATTCACATATAGTTTGATTTTAACCAAACAGACATTCTTATGATTAAATGTTTATGAATAATTGTTTCACACATATGAGAAATTGCCAAATACAAATTACTACAATGAGGCATTAACTTGCAAAAATTTGTAAACAAATCGAGATGTATTTTGTGTAATTTTTGTTAGAAAAAATTGCAAAAATCAGCTAAATAACGTCTGCAACAAGGTTTGAAATTCTGTGTAGACGATGTTTGAACTCAAGTATGATATTGAATAGAAATATTTTACGGATGAATGCGAGAAACATACCTTCCAATTAGCCATAGTGTAAGAAGTAAAGAGTTGTATAATCATGATTTTATACTGATACAATAGGAATCTATAGCCAAGAGAGCAACTTCATCCCTACCTTGAAAACCAACAAAGTAAAGTGAATGTTTTGGTTTTCCACCGATGATACCTAGGCAGCTCTCAAGTGTAAATAGTGATTGGATTGGTCTGATGTAAACAGGGTTCACCTCATCACCACCTAACCTCACTGGAATCAGGATAATGACCGCACACCAAGGTTTGTCGCCCTCTGCTGATGTGCTAGTCCTTGACCTGGACGGTTGGACAGGAGGCTCACCTACATCTCCAACGGATACATCATCACAGGTAACATTGCTCTTAGGGTCCATACCTGTGGGGTTTGGGGGTGGTTGGGGATGCAAACTTTTGGGGACACTTTCATCGGAAGAAGTTTCTGATCTTGAGGAACTGTCTGACGTTGATTGATGTGAGAGAGGAGAGCTTGCATAAAGATAATTTGGAGTTCTAGTCCTCACTTCCTCTTCACTTGAACCAAAGACATCCTCGTCCTCAATGTTTGATATTTCTGACACATCCTTCATCTCAACACTAGCTTGAGCAGAATCTTTTGTTCTCTCATCTTCTTTCAGGTCACTGGCAGTACAAATATTAGGAACAAATCCATCTTCCATACTCAATCTGTCATCACTACTAGTCTTTGAGAGATCTGGACAAAGACCTACACCTGTCCTCGCGGGTAAGCTAGTGCTGTATCCTTGGCCGTTTAAACTACTTTTGGCATCTAGTCTATGCACATTTGGGCCTTCAGGACTTGGTACATCCTTTAGACTGCTAGTACTTGTGACATTGCTGTGTGAATTGTATCCATTGGAACTAGACCTCGATGATGTCTCACTCCTACCTGGTCCGGAGTACATGCTTAACACCCTCTCATGACTTTTGGCCAACCTTGACCCAACCCTGGTCCCCATATCCAGACTTGAAGTACTCTGCCTTTGATCTTTGGTGACACGTGGAATGCTCCCTTGTAAATGTTCATGGTGTACCCCAGGGATGTACGTTGGGACCTTGTTTGGACTGGTTTTACAACGTACAGGGGAACTATCCTCTGATGATGGTATGTCTCTGTACACGGGTTGCAGTCTCTTTTTGGATTTACTTCTGCACAGATCAATCACATCCTGCTTGTATACTGTGAAAAGAGATTAAAAACACAGATGAATAAAGTTTTAAGTCCATTAAAAAAAAAATCTTCATGTAGTACTCTACCAAGTTTTGAAAACTCCTAGAATTTTGAAGAAAAATTGTGGAAAAAGATCAATATTTTTATAATTACCCCCCCCCTCCCCATGTGTAAAAAATATTTCAAAAAGTAAAAAAGTCAAGAGGTCAAGAAGTATAATCAAGAAGAAATACAATATGATCTGTACACATACAATTTTGCAATATCATTGGTTATCAGAACCCATCAAAGCTGAGAAAGGGGATGGAATTCCTCCCTCACAATTCCCTGCCGTTACCCCAGGCAAGAAAAATGAACATACTGGATATTTTTATAATTACCCCCCCCCCTCCCCATGTGTAAAAAATATTTCAGAAAGTAAAAAAGTCAAGAGGTAAAACATCCCTTTCCCGATCTTCTATCATGGTTAAAGAAATTCTTAAAGTATGACAAAGCCATACATCATTTACACAATATTATGATTTCTTGGATTGATTTCAAACATAACAGATTCACTGGAAAATAGATCAACAATATCTTTCCCAGTCAGAATAATAAAATGCTAATGACTCCCTGAGATTTTTTTTTCATACATGTACAATTATGTACCAGCTTTTTCATTCAAATAAATCCAGGTAAATCTACTTGATATCACTACCAACTGAGCACTGGTAATAAATCAAATGAGTAAAGTTAGTTAAATGTAATGTAATCTCAGCCACAACAACACTCCATTCTCCTCTCATTAAACACTATTCCCCCCCTACAATATTCTTATATTACAATATATTTAGCCGTTATTTTTATCATCACTTGAATCACATGGTGCCACTTGAATCGAATTGTAGCACTATCAAAGGGGGAGTGAACTGTGTGTGGTCTCTCATTGACTGTGTGCTATAAATACATCTATAGTCTTAAAATATATGTTTTCAGATATCTACTAATACTACAGAGAATAAATAAACCAATTATTGTATTTGTAGAGAGAAACTAAAATGTTTTGAGATGAAAAGTAATTGTTTTGCTACTTGGTGACATAATTATTGCGGTATAAATGTATTGAGTAGTTAATTAGCATGTTATCATCCAAGGGTCTATATTACTAGACTACTCTAGCATTATGGGTCAGGGAACTGGCCAGGTATGAGTACAGATGTAGTTGAGGACTCGAGATGGCGCTATTGGTTCGTATCTGCTCTAATATATATTTATACTGTACTGTACATCAGATGAGCCATTTTCTTTTAAATGTTTGATTGATCAGATGCGCTCTCCTTGCCCTTGCGATATTGTTAAAGTGATGAAATTCCATGGCAATTGGATATACAGTGTATGCCAGGAAAAACAAGAAACCAAAGAGTTATTAATGTTTTCAATATAAATCACAAAAATGATCGACAAATGACATATTATTTCAAAGCTTAGAGCCTCTTTTTCATCTTGTGTCAATTACAGAAGGGTTGAGTTAATGAGCTTTTGCCTGGACACTGGAATCAACAGATGCAGGGTTGCAAACTAGTTAATACCGGTATTGTATGGGTTAATCAATTAGTACAGACCTGTGCAGTCCTGTGCCACATAGATACAGACTTCTCCTAGAAGTGGGTTGAGTTCATCAGCAGAATCCATAGCTTCTCTAAAATATATGGAATAAATCAATATTGTAATAAATCAGGTAAAATAATGATCACTGAAATAAAAAGATACCATCAGGTGCTCTCACACTACTGAATCGATTAAGGTTGGTCAATATTGGTTGAGCGACAGTTTGGTCAAATCTGGACATCTGGACTTGTTCAGTGTACTTTACCATATAGACTGTACAATGTATACGATCTAGGACTGTACTACAGCAGTATCACTGACGATGGAAAGAAATGGTCAACACAAGTCACATAGACACCATTCTCATTATAAAACCCGATTCAGGAAACCAGATTGGAAGATCACATTGCTAGCGTTCCATTTGATCAGACAAAAGTGGTTTTCAAAACAACTTCACGTAAAGTGGTCTTGTTGCTATGGGAACGCTCTCAGTGGGGTGACATGTTTCACGCGATATTCAAAACCGCAGCGTAGACATTCTATACAGTGTGTGGAGCAGCGCGCTCAAAATGTGGGAAGATCTATTCCCTAAAAATGGTTGTGTCCTCATTTACGATAAAACCAGTTTAACGAAGCAAAGCGAACTACATCGTGAGGTGGTTTTCCGAAATGGTTTGGACGATCGCTTCGACCATTCTCATGACACGTTATAAACTAGTTGCCAGTATTAGTTTTAGGATGGTAATGAGAACAGGGTCATAGATTTGGTCCACTAAAGCTGTTATTCTGTGCTCATAGCATTAAAATGGGTCAGGGAATACTAAAGCTACTTAACCTGCATAAGAGTCCAAGCTGGACTAGTTATCACAGTACAAATAGATACCATTTTGGCAAAGTTTATTAGAATAGTTTTAAGCCTATACTTTGTAGTGCGAAACTCTGTATTCTATTTGTTTGTAAAGTGAGATGAGCAGCTTCAGGGTTCCAAAGTTTTCAAGAAAACAAAATTCCCTAATTTTTCCCTGATGAAGTTTAAAAAATCCCTGATAATTATTCAAACCCATTCCCAGTTTCGCATGTATTCTAAGTTGTTGCAGTGAATTACATGTATTTTTAGTATAAAAACAATTATGTAAAACTAATTAGTACCACCATAACCAGGTCCAGTCATTCAATGGATGCTGTTTTGATATGCAACAAAATATAACAGAGTCTGACCGACTACCGTGCTTTCCACTTTTGGGCCGATCAAAATTCCCTAATTTTTCCCACATTTGAGGCATTTTTCCCTGACTGGAAAAAAGTAAAATAATTTTCCCTGATGGGCTGGGCACCCTGAGCTTAATAGTAATCAAAAGTACAAATAACAACAAGAATTGATTGACAATACATTGTACAAACTATACATGTATGCATGAGTCCTGCAATGAGAAGTTTTACTGAAAGTACTTTTTTTGAAATCTTGTATCAGATATATTTCGGACACTTTTAACCCTGTACAGCAGTATAAAATGAAATGAAATCACATGCTTCTCGGAGGATACATATAAATCAGAACAATCTCTGCAAATTTAAAAATTATTAAAGGAGAAGTTCACCCTGACAAAAGTTTATTGTAAAAATAGCAGAAAAAATTAAAACTATTGCCGAAGGTTTAATTATTTGGATATGGCACAACAACGGCAAGCTCCAAGCAGACCGTCAGTCATTCTGTGTTCAGCGTGACCGTGTGAACTACCTTGTTTCACAAGCCAAGCGCTCATATCACACCAGACTCATCGAGAACTGTGGGAATGATCACAAGAAACTGTTCAACGTTGCAAATCGACTTCTGAACCGGAGGCAGTCCGCTCCTCTACCGACTTACACCGATGGTAGTTCGATGGCTGAAACATTTATCAAGTTTTTTCACTCTAAAGTAAATAAAATTCGAAATAGTCTACATCATAATGTGCCACCTGAATTAGAGCCAGTCACCTCTTCCTACCTCGGGTCTTTTCACCATACCAGCGCAGACGAAATTCTTTCCCTTATCCGTAAACTGCCTCCCAAATCTTGCCAGTTAGATCCTGTTCCTACTATTCTAGTTAAGGATTGCGCTTCCACTTTTGCCCCAATTATTTGTCAAATTGTGAACCTCAGTATAGATCAAGCGACTGTACCTTCTTTGTTAAAGTCTGCTCTGATTCGTCCTCTGTTGAAAAAACCCTCCTTGGATCGGGAAACCTTGAAGAATTATCGTCCAGTTTGCAATCTTCCCTTTCTGTTTAAAATCCTTGAGAGAGTTGTGTTCACTAGACTGAACGATTATTTGTTAGAACACAATTTACTGGACCCTTTTCAGTCGGCTTATCGACCCCACCACAGTGTTGAGACTCTACTCATAAACGTTTCTAGTTTCATATTGCAGAAAATGGATTCTGGATGCGCTACCGCAATGGTCCTATTAGATCTGTCTTCGGCCTTCGATACTGTAGATCACAAGATACTTCTCAATACTCTTGCAAGCTTAGGTATCCAGGACCAGGCTCTTGAATGGTTTAGATCTTACCTATCATACCATTCACAGTCTGTCGTTCTTGACGGTTTCACATCCTCCTCACGGTCATTAGGTTGTGGAGTACCGCAGGGCTCTGTAGGTGGACCGACCTTATTTTCAATTTACCTACTCGGTCTTCGCCATATTTTTCAAAATCACCCTGTTCATTACCATATTTATGCCGATGATATTCAGGTTTTTGTCTCTTTTCCACCGGACCAAATTCAAGCTTCCCAAGCTTTGCACATTTTGGAAAATTGCATTTCTGCCATTGACACCTGGATGAAATCTAATTCACTGCAACTAAACCACAGTAAATGTGAGTTTATGCTTTTTGGCTCCAAATCTCAATCAAGTAAACTTAACATAGACTCCATTCTCATTGCCGGTAATCCTGTTCCTCTCTCTGATTCATGCCGCAATCTTGGTGTCATTTTTGATTCCCAAATGTCAATGTCAAATCAGGTCACAACTATTTGTAAATCTGTCCGCTATCAATTGCGCAACATTGGTTTCATTCGAAAATATTTAACTCGTTCTGCAACAGAGAAACTAGTGCACTCACTCATTTCCTCACGTCTTGATTTCGGTAATAGTCTTCTCTTTAACATACCTAACTCTAAAATTACCCGACTCCAAAAACTTCAGAATTCAGCAGCTCGCATTGTTTCTCTGTCAAATAAACACGATCACATCACTCCTGTTCTCAAAGACCTCCATTGGTTGCCCATAAAAGATCGCATAGTTTTCAAAATTCTACTTTTGGTTCATCATATCATCAATGGATCCGCACCCGATTACAACAAGTCTCTTATACACCACTATCAACCTGCACGCACACTGCGATCATCCCAATCTAGTCTCTTGCAAATCCCACTATCTAAAAAATCCTGGGGCGATCGAGCCTTTGCTCATGCCGGACCAGCCCTGTGGAATTCACTACCACAGGAGCTGAAGAACTCAAACTCTGCAACATCTTTTAAGGGCAACCTAAAATTTCATTTGTTCACCAGCAGGTACTAGGTTTGAAGACAGTCATTTTTTTTTTTTTTTTTTTTTTTTTTTGGTACTCTTTGTTCTCTTTACTTTTATGTTTCGCTCTCCTAAAGCGCCTTGAGCATTTAATCAAAATGGAAAAGACGCTATATAAATCCTATGTATTATTATTATTATTATTTAATTTGCGATGTCATCTGCGAGCAGCATTCCTACATAGCGAATGATAAAAAAAATCAATGAAATGTCATTTTCTCAGAAAATTGAAAATGGTTTTTACTGTACATTTTGTATATCAATAGACAAATAGTTTCACACCCTTTCCTAAAAAGAAAACAAAAATAAGTCATCAATTTTTGCATTTTATATTAAATAACATATGGATCAGCTGCTCGTTTATGACCTCACAAATCCCAAACTTAAAATTCTAATAACTTTCTTAAGTTTTATTGGATTTTCCTCAAACCTTCACCAATATTTTATATAAATTTTTTTTGCAATTTTTACAACAAACTTTCTCCAGGGTGAACTTTCCCTTGAAAGGAAGCAAAGACTGAGCTTGTAATTTCCTTTGGCTGTAACAGGTATTTTGAACTGGGTAAACTAATCAAATCCTTGTTATGTAATTACATACTATTTCCCTTTATCATGAGAATGTTATTCCTGCACATGTACTGTACATTTTTTTTTTTCTTTAATTTTTCAGTGAATAACTCAAGACGGCAGAGAGGCAAGTATGCATGACCTCTTCTAGAAAGAATTTTCTTTTCAAATTTCGAAACCAGGGGCCCGTTGGAGAAAGAGTTGCAATCAATCGCAACTCTAAAAATCATGCGCAACTTGATTTTAAACCAATCAACAGCGTGCATTTTGGACTTGCGATTGATTTTTGGGCTTGCGTTTAAACGAAACTCTTTCTGCAACGGGCCCCAGAACAGATATTTACTGTACTACATTTGTTTTTAGGAGGCTGCACCGTACAAGCTCTGCTTTTTAGCAGCCTCCTCCATTTCCAACCTACTTATATGATAATCGTAATTAGATTTTTTGTACATAAAAAATGCTTTGTTTCATTGATTATATGTTCTGTATTATAATAATTATTGTATGAAGAAAAATGTAAATGATGGAAAATGGAAATAAATGAAAATGAAATAAAATCCCAAACTGTAAGCATTTACATTGTACAATGATAGTCTGATGCTTTTTTTTTCAGGTATTCTTTTTCCTACATCCACTAATAACGTACAGTACATCATATACAGTGTGTACATGTCTGCCTCATATACAGACCTGCAGAGAATGACATTCACAAGAACAAACCCTGATGAGATAATCTGCTATTATGGATCTTTAAATTATCATTTTCACAGGATGTGAACGCAATCGAGCTCAATCAGTTTCTGTATGATAAAATCATATTCACAATTTTGTCTTATAGAAACTGACCATGTGTTTAAACTACTGTACAAGTAATCTGTTTCACAGGTATTGTGAAATGCATCAATAGGTTGTTTTACATTAACATTTATTTTCACAAAAATGTTCCCTATCAAACTTACTTTTAATAGGCAAACTGTACATCAAATTTTCTTTGTGACTATACTACACAAAACTATGCACAATTACTTCCACACCAAGAATGTCACTGTCTACAACTAATATTCAAACAATCTCAGCAAAATAAAATACCAATAAGTTCAGAATATCATGCGCTTACACATTCCATACTGTACATTCTGAATACTTCTAATATTCAAACAGGCAGGTGATATATACACACTAATAAAAATAAATCAAACAATCAGACATCAGGATATGAGTGTAGTACGACCATGAGAATTTGATTTTATATTTTATTTCAATTATTGTTCATGTGTATGTTTACATTCTTGAAGCGCCATGAGCACCGAAAGCAGGACTTGTACAGTAGCCTCTATTATCATTATCATTATTATCGGTGTACAACCTGCTGGTTGCTATTATAGAAGAGAAACATGTACCTGTTCCTCTACACACTGTATCAATCAGTGGGTCAGTTTAGCCCTTGGGAAGGGCTTCCTTCTCTTTTCATTATCGAGAGGACATATCAAGGTCAAAGTTACACTGTACTATCAAACCATTACACCTCTCTTAAATATGGTTCAACCTTCCCTAGTCATTTCTACCAACAATTCCAATTTTGTGAGTAATAACAATAACAGCCTGTTTAGATTTATATTAAGTTCATCTTTTAGTACAAACCATTCCAAGGATTGTACAGGCATCGCACAGCAAACCACTTTAGGTCAAGCCAACCACCCTCCCCCCCAAAAAAATATATATACATGTATATAAATAAATAAATGGATGGATAAATGAATGAATAAATAAATAAATCAATCAATAAGTAAATCAATCAATTAATTAATAAATCGACTAATAAATTGATATAAATGAAGTAAGATTACTCAAGCATAACAATGTTAATACATCGAGATGGGAAGTAAAACAACAAATTTATGGCATTTCAGAGTTCTGCATGTCAATACAAAACAGTGATGTGCACATTGGTAGGGTTGTGCAAAAGCGAGAACTAATGACGCCACATACTCATATTTCTTTTGTATTTTATGTAAAATATTTCATTTTCCCCTCAGAAATTGGTGGGATTCTTTACAAAAAATAAATGATCATTATTACATGTCATCCATTGTGATTTTACTCAACTCTGCTCCTCAAAGGTACTGGGCATACACAAAGGTACGATGTGATGTATTAAAGGACATTTCTCATTATTTCAGATGTCACTTAAAATCACTGGCAAAATCGTTACATGAAATGCTCTTGTCACATTTACAGTTCATGGGGGCGTTGTGGTCTAGAGTTGAGACTCTCGTCTTTCAATCTGAAGGACGTGGGATCGATACCCAGCCTTAGTGGGTTTTCCTTCAGCAAGAAATTTACCTACATTGTGCTCCACCTAACCCAGGTGAGGTAAATGGGTACTGGCAGGAATAATTCCTCAAAAAGCTGTGCGCACCAGAATCGGTAGACTAGCTTAGCCAGGGTAATATACGAGAGCCTTGAGCACCTAGTAAGTGGATACATGCGCTATACAAATCCTATATATTATTTTTTTATTATTATTCTCTTTAGATCTACTGGTTTACTTAACTTAAATGGTCTACAAGCAGTTGGTCTACTTTCCAGATAGTCTCATATCACATGGACTAAATCCATACATTTTACAATCAATCTGGCCTAATTACTGTTTTTTTTTGGTCTACACAACACTTGATCTAATACCCAATTAGACTTATGTCAAATTTCCACTTTTTCTATCATCATTTTTTTCAAGTGAATATTGAATTCATACATAGACTAATAGACCAACTAAAGACATGAGACAAAAATGAGTAATCTGCCAAACCATCATTGGACAAATGGTAATGAGACCAAAATGTTAATAGATAAACTGGGGAGCGTTTCATGAAAGGACTTGTCAGACGTTTATCCGACAAGTCCTGTTTTATCTGACAGTTACCATGGTAACACTACTTCTCAGTCAATCAGAATTAAGGAAAGTGAACAAATATGTTGATGAAAAGCTTCCCCGGTTGTAGACAAAGGAGAATAAGACCATTTCATCGCCTTCCCGCACAAAGGCCCGTGGAAGGGCCGTTGTGGTGCAGTGAACAGTACGCGCTAACGGCCTTTGTGCAGGAAGGCGACGCACAGTCCGCGCTAATGGCCCTATCGCGGGAAGGGGGTGCGCAGTCCGCGCTAACCGCCTTTGTGCGGGAAGGCGATGATTTGAGATGAGACCAAACAGAGAGTAGAAGAAGCAGTAATTATAGTTCAATCAACAATACAGATCTACTTACCTCAAGATGTGCGCAACTGATGAAGGACCGTACCAGTCACCGACCTTCTTCCCGTTAGTCTGACCGATACCCACCAACCGATGGACAGAGAAAGGACTCATGTCCAGCGGCTGGTCACCAAACCAACGGACAATCTGACGATGGAACTGGAGCATCTCTTGAGTTTGTGGTTTGTATATGTTCCATTCTGGATAATAAAAAAAAGTTACTATGACAGTAATTCAGGAGTTAAAAATACTGCAATCATTATTATAACACAGCAATATTATTCCAAGTTCAGTGCTAGGTGTATAATAACTGCTATACATACTGGAACAATGTTGCACTATAAATAATGTGATAGTATTTAGGGGGAACGCCCAAAAGGCAGTGAGATTTTTTTCAATTAAGCCCAAGGCAAAGGAGTTAATCAATTTTTAAAAAGGAAGAAGTTAAATATTAATTGTTGTTTTATGCGTTAACTTCATCGAGTCTTCCGGGCAATCACAGAGACTTAGTAGAGGTCATGCACATGTAGTACAGGTGCTCCAATACACACCATGTGCATGCCTGTACATTGTAAATATGAAAGTAAACTGGGAAATAATGAAGGAAAAGGGTCTTCCCACACACTAACATCAATAGCTTCCTGGAGTGAGGAAATGGGAGCATGATTCACGATGTTTTCACTGCGCGATTCTTGGGATCTTGCGCTGGAAGGTCATGCTTAAAAAAGGTGGTGAGCTTTCCCAAGAGACCGAGGTGGAAGCATGTGACTTGAAAACTCGGCATATTTCTCATTGAAAAGGGAATCAAACGACGTGCTTCCCCAATTAGGCAAGTTCCAATGGAAGAGTGAGATATCCTTGCCCAGAATGTTTGGCTGAAGGGCATGAAGAAGTTGCACAGAGTCGTGTACTTGTCAAGATTTGAGCTTTGGTGCCACACCTTTATCCCGATGCAAGACATTAATCCAAAAGTGCTCTTTCTTGACCCAGGGCTATACTGGTGCCCAGGAAGCTGCAAACTCAAAGGCCCGTATTCTGAAGTCAGGTTTAACTTAAACTCAGGTTTAAAGTTGTGGTTTATGTATGGATAGCCAATCGTTACATAAATCACTAACAGTAGAGATATCATATTTCAGCTCATTTGGCTCTCACATCATTCATAATTGTCTAGGAAGTATAAATAGATGATGGTCTTCACCATCGATGAATCA
Source organism: Lytechinus pictus (assembly GCF_037042905.1). Classification (NCBI taxonomy): domain Eukaryota; kingdom Metazoa; phylum Echinodermata; class Echinoidea; order Temnopleuroida; family Toxopneustidae; genus Lytechinus; species Lytechinus pictus. The sequence continues at coordinate 23,206,995 of NC_087255.1, read as the reverse complement.
GGAAAGAGCACAGTAAACATAAAAAACATACAACTTAATCAAAATTCTGACACTTCTGGCTTCCCATAATTTTAGCACAGAGTTAGACCACGGTCTAAGTTAAACCCGACTTCATAATACGGGCCAAAGACATTCATTCAGAACTCTGCTTTCAAATCTTAAACAGTAATATCATGCACTTCTACGCAATTATAGCCCGAGTATTAGTTTTTACTGCAGGCCCGGCAAAAAATATATATTTTTTTAAATTTTCGAGGGGTTACTTTTTACAACCTACACTGTCATGCATAAATCTCCAACCCTCCAATGAATGGGGATTTTCTAAGGCTATTTTGTTTTCCACGGGTGTTTTGAGCATTTCAGGGACAAAATCACCCAAATAGCTGTGCATTTTTTCCCCTGACGCTGGCAAATAAGTGTGGGGTGGGGGAGGGATAAATGTAAGAAATTAATGGGAACTATCAGATAAGATGATTTTCATTTCACGGTTCTCTTGTATTAAACTTACTTCTTATGGTAAAATTTACTGTCTATGGTGACATCTATGCCTATGGTAAACTTTATTTCGATCAGCACTTACCCAAGTACTATTCATGAATGGAAATTTACCATAATTGTATAAAAGATTCACGTAATAGAGAGAACATTCAAATATTGCATCGACTCACCCCTGCCTAGAAAATGTAGTATAAGACTATGGGCAAGTAGCATCTGACCGCTTCTCAGCATACAGCCCCACCCACAATCACTGGTAAAGCTAGACCCCGCTAGGGTGGGGAATTCCCTACGGTAGGTCATCCACAGACGGGAGCTGAAGTCTTGCTTGAACATCTCGATCACCATGGAGCGGACGGAATCCATTCCTGGTGGTCGTTCTGGGTCTGGATCTGGACGATAGAATGGGCAATGACAGAATGGAAAGATATAATTAAACCCTTCAGATGATAAAGTTTTCCTCAATACAAAAGATCAATAAAAGTAGTACCTTACATGTACCAAAAATAACTGATTTCATCTCTGAACAATATCAACAAATTAACTGTAACAGGTTAAACCATTATAACAGGTTTTATTGCATAAAAGTTACTTGGTAACTTCGGCATCCATTGGTAATGGTAATGATGGTCAACAACCAATCATATTCATGCATTCCAAGGTACTTGCCATTGGATGGCAAAATGACCTTAATAGCAACTTTAATGCAAAAGTGCCAAAATAATCAGTGGAGCACCCTTACGATCAAGCTTTAGATTTGGGTAGGCCAAAAGTATTCTAGACATGAAAATTTGTGTGACTTTGGATTTGGAATTGGCAAAAGTTAGGTGCACAAATTTGCCAAAATATGACCAAAATGATTTCTCAAAAATTGCCCCCGAAACCCCCCCCCCCCCAAATCAGCCGTCTTCGCTCTGTGGGGTCTTCTAACATCCAAACGCATCAATATTCAGAAGATAAAGCAGATCCGTTGAGATTTAATTTTCTGTAGGCCAAACCACCTCCTTGATCAGCCAGGAGTTACATGCATGGCCAGCAAAAGTGATTTCACATCAGATTTTTACTTACCAATTACACAGAAAAAAGGAGACAAGTGGAGCGCCTCTGGCAGTCTCACCTTGATCATGTGACCTAAGACTTGTCAGTGATACTTGATTACCCCTATGTCCACATTTTATAAACTATATAAACTTTGTAAGTTATGACAGCAATCTAATAATTACCTCCAAAATGGCCAAAGTTCAATGACCTTAACTGACCTTTGAATTTGGTCATGTGACCTGAAACTTGCATGAGATGTTCAGTCAACTTCAGTGATAATTGATTAACGTACTCTTATGTCCAAGTTTTATGAATCAGATCCATAAACTTTCAAAGTTATGATGGTAATTCAACAGATATCCCCAACATGGCCAAAGTTCATTGACCTTTGACCTTGGTCATGTGACCTGAAATTCGCACAGGATGTTCAGTGATACTTGGTTACTCTTATGTCTAAGTTTTATGAACTAGACAAATAAAATTTCAAAGTTATGATGGTAATTCAACAAATACCCCTATCTTGGCCAAAGTTCACTAACCTTAAATGACCTTTGACCTTGATCATGTGACCTGAAACTCACACAGGATGTTCAGTGATACTTGATTACTTTTATGTCTAAGTTTCATGAATCAGATCCATAAACTTTCAAAGTTATGATGGTAATTCAACAGATACCCCCAACTTGGTCCAACTAGGTCCATACACTTTCTAAGTTATGCTGTCATTCAAAAAACTTAACCTTCAGTTAAGATTTGGTGTTGACGTCGGAAAAGCGGCACCTATAGTCTCACTCTGCTATGCAGGTGAGACAAAAAAACACATTTACTATGCAATGCATGGTTGTAAATTAACCTATTAATAGCATGTTGCTTGGTTGTAGTCTGGACTAGTCTGAGAAATCTTTCATATAAAAATACATGTACAGTCCAGTTGTCCACCTAGTCTGCAGGCACAGACTCTGATTAAAACTTTTATCAACAAGTGGGTCTTCACACAAAGACTAGCACATCAGTACACAAGTCATTATAGGCTTTGCATTCAGACCCCTTAACTCGAGTGAAGGGTCTTCACAGTAGACTATTGTCCACCTGCTACATCGACACATAACTCAGTGAATGTGGCATGTGGATATGCAGACAATACAGGAAATACATGTATTTATATCATGTAATACTGCAGTTACATAATGAGTTCAAGTACGCGATCCATCTGAACTACTGTTGAAGGTGCGAGATGAATATGTCAATGGCCTATAAAGATATAGGAAGTTGGATGAGTAACTAAAGCCCACTCATCCACACTAAACAGAGAAAGGAAATGATCAACCAGTCTCGGACTTTACAAAACAATTCTCATGACGTGTGGGAGTCAACCGCGACAAGCAATTCACAAGTGACATGTGAAAATGCATTGATCTTTACTCAGTTTGACACAAGACTTGTGTGCATGGATGAAATATCGAGCCCTTTTGCCAGAAATTTTTGTAACAATTTTTCGCTCATGGGAATATTTCTGATTTAATAATGAATATGAGAGAAATACTACATGTATATCTAAAAATTGGCATCTTTGTTGAATATTTTGAATAATTTTTTGCTCATGCAATTTATTCAAAATTTTATCAAATTAATAAATAGAAATTTCAAATTAAATGATAAATAAAAACTAAGCATCATTATACTATCATTTTATTATTAAAATAAAATATGAAGTGCATTTTTTAAATTTCATAACTTACTTGACATTTCCAACTTGTTTGCTTGAGCGATTGACCTTTGAGGCGTTTCAAGGCAATCCATAGTCATGACCTTGAATAGCCCGTTGATTGACCTCAACGTCACTCTCATTGTCCTTAAATATTTTTCTGGTGCCCTTTTTTATTATTACACCATACATCATGTCATATATAAAATGTGCCCTATAAAACAGTGGCCCTCATTAGCCCAAATATACCCCCCAAAAAGGAAAAAAAGTCCCCCCTTAATCAAAATGCTGTAACTTATGAACGCAATAATTTTGAGATGTATTTTGCAGGTGTTTTTTTACACTCATTGAGCAACTCCAGTGAAAAAATGAGATTGATCGATTGAGTCATGCATGAGTAATCAAAGTAAACACGACTAATTTTGAAAGTCACGAAAGTCATTTTCTGGATTGTGTAATAGAGTTGGGCGAAGTTTGTTTTTGGCGAATTTTATGATGCATATGCTGTTTTACGATCTATCTATTAACTACTCCACACAAAATTTGGATAATGTACATGTATGTTCATGGTTCAGTGAGCAAAATTATTTTGTGACGTATCATCATATGGGATTAACGGTAGTGCCCTCTATGACTTGAAAAAAACATGTTCAATTTGGAAAATGTTTTGGCCCCCCCCCCCCTCCCCATTCAAATTCTGATCCATCACTGATTTGTCAATTCAACTGATCATGAGAAATTGTTAGGAAAGAATGCAATGTAATATAAAGAGTATTCATTTCATTCCTCAGTTTTCAACTATCCTCGCTCAACCATTTAAGTGTAAAAAGTTTGGAGATAGTGTGTGGTGATAAAATAATGGATGATTACAGCAACAGCAATGAAGTCACAGTTGAAACAGAATTTGCCCCAATATAAATTCTACAACCCTTGAAAATGAGTCTGAGAATTTGAGATTGCCACTTTTCCCCCTTTGATGGGTGCTCACTCATCCATAAAACATAAAATTTCATTTTTGCTTAGAATTTTACCCATAGGTTGACCGTTGATGTACATTACTGCCAAATGATATTACTATAGACATTTTCAAAAAAAAAAGTTCCACCATATTGATTAAGGGGTTACTTAATCTTTAAGCACTCATATTGTCCACTATGTCCATTTTAACAAAAGTGAAATGAGGGTTTGTTTCATGGATGATTTTTGTTACTTCTGACCACAGATTTTTCATGCAACTTCGCACCCATACATGTATGGCTTCAGAGAGTCACTATCCAAAACGCATGCACACCAAAATAATCATTCAATGTGGAACAGAGTGGGGCCAAGGCCTGGAACTTTCTTATCATTTGCATAATTTTTGAATATTGTGTGCTCACTGAAGCATTAGACATCGGGATTTAAATGAACTATGCAAGAAGGTTAGTGACAAATATCTGTAGCAAGATTTTGCATTTCATCTCAAAAAAGGTATAAAGGAGCTTTTTACATTCCACATGTTCACTCAAGCATGAATGTTTACTTAAACACATTAGAATCATTGAAGCATATTAATTGGCCATGAACATAACGAAAAAAGTTGATGAGATGATTTCTATGCTCAAAACAAAACAATATTTGCTTAGGAAATTTAAAAATCGCAATTTTTGTTTTCATTAAATGTCCACTGAACCATGAAATATTGTTGAAGATACTCTTCAATATTGTTGAAGATACTCTTCCCACAAATAAATGTCATCATATAGATAAGTTTTACTGATAGTAATGTGTAGAAGATCCAATTCTAGCATATTCTATGTGCTTATTCAACCATGAAATTTAGCAAAAAAGTTGTATCGTCTTTAGAAAGTACCTTTTACAAGCCTTCTGAACATTTTTCATGATGTGAATGTGGAATTTGTTCAAATAAAATGCAATCAAAGTCATGATATTACATGTAGGCTTGTGACTTACATGCTCATGAAAAACTATTTAAAAAACTCCTAGTAGTTCGGAAACTATGGATATTCGTTTAATGGGGACTTAATTTTGTTGTTGAGTATATATAAAAATTTAGAGCCTACTGTTGTACAATGGCTTTCATTTATACCAACAAAACTGTATATGAAGTTGTCCTTACCATCAGTCTTGCTCCCAAGTTGAGATTTTTGTTTTAATTTTATTGTTATATTGAAAAATTAAAGAAAATTGCAATAATAGTCTTTAATCCAGACACTCGGTGGCCAGAATAAAGGTATGTCTGTAAACTACTACAGTGCACCGTGAGTCAAAGCTATCCCTATAATATGTCAGTTCTCAGTCACCAAGTTTAGAGGAAATGAGTAAACCTCAAACATCTGGTTCTCATGAGCAGGTCTACAATACTACACCAATATCATATGGGAAGTGAATAGTGTTCAACTTGTACTCTACATATAAGAGTTGTACATAGGACACAGGCTACATGTACCCAAATTAATTACAAAATGTAATAGTGAAAAACAAGATATAAATAAATGAAAAAAAAGTTTTACATGTGAAACAAATTATCTTTTGTGAACGATATTCATCATTTTTTGTATATTTATGGTACATGCATGAAATGGGCTGTACGCTATTTGTATTACAGATTATCATTTTACATTATGTGATTTCTAGCCGCAGTGTACAATTCAATGTGGAGGTGATTTGCTGATTATTGATCTCGGTCAGGAAACTGTAAATTGTATGTACGTATCAGGGAAAAATCAAACGTAACGAAATGCTGAACAGAGCTCTGGACATAAAAATAGTACCCCAATCCCCATTCACTGACATGTGAATCCAATAGGGCTGTTCTCGACTGTCCTGTAGATAATCGCTTGTTTTTTCCACTTAGCGATATCGATAACCTTTCTCTCTTTGTCGATAATACCCGCCATTATGTAGGGACATAGTGATTTTCCGTGATTTCACGGAATTCACGAAAACGGCCCTTTGAAAGTGGCTTTTCAAACGGAAAACATATTTTTCATCAAACTGCACAGAACAGCAACAGAAATTACTCCAAAATCTCAACAAAATACTAGCCACAAAACACGATCTCACCCCCACTTTGCTATTATTATAGCGAAGTGGGGGTTGAGATCGTGACAATCCAAACATCGTGACTGCACTCGACTCCATTCGATCGAATCGAAAAAATCACAAGCGCAAGCTCAATAACGTAAAAGGCAGCTATTACACAGCCTAGTCGTGTGTTGCTGCCTTCTACATTCGAAGATGTACAGCACGATATCAAAATGGCGGATAGGCGAAAGATGTTGACTGCTCAGAACGATGTCCAAAAAGCCCCCAAATTATCAATAAAAAGTCATCCAACCCTAAAATAATGCTAATAGCGTAAAAGGTGAGGATGTATTTATGCTAAATTTGTTTGTTAAAAGATGCTATGTGATCGTTTACATCCGATGAACGCGGATTTTAAAGCATTCTTGGTACAGTGGCAGATACAAATTTTGACCAACGCGAGTATGTGACATTGCTATAATGCATAAAAAAATGCATATTGATTATGTTTTTTTGTCGATAGTTATCGATATTGTTAAGATATTTTTAACATGATATTGACAGAGAATTTTCTCAACGATAACAGCCCAAGAATTCAATCTCACAGATTTAGGCAGTTGCTTGTGAAAAGTAGCCCCCCAAAATAAAAATAAATCAATTTTTTGCCTGCATTGTGTACATGCAAATTGATAGGACACTATCATCTCCAGTGGATCCAATGGGTGGGGGTCATTATAATTTTGGTGATCACTTTCCTATCTATTTTCTGACAAGATATCCAAAAAAAAAAAAAAGGTCCTCACTCCACTCACACCCTCCCCACCTCCAAATTGACTATAAGAGTGGGTGCACAGCCTATTAAAATAAGATTATCCAATTTGTTCACATTTTTAAAGGTCAAGTCCACCTCAGAAAAATGTTGATGTGAATCAGTAGAGAGAAAAAAAGAGGAGCATAATGCTGAAAATTTCATCAAATCGGATAAAAAATAAGAAAGTTATGACATTTCGAAGTTCGATTAGTTTTCGCAAAATAGTTATATGCACAATTTAGTCACATGCAAGTGAGAGAATCAATGATGTCCCTCACTCACTATTTATTTTGTTTTTTATTGTTTGAATAATACAATATTTCAATTTTTACAGATTTGACAATAAGGACAAACTTGACTGAACCATAAAATGTTAAGCAATGGTAATTCCACACGTTTAGGGCAAAATAAAACTTTTTTTCACAGGACAATGAGGAGAAAATTAGAATATTTCATATTTCATATAATAAAATATAAAAGAAATAGGCCTAGAGAGTGAGTGATGTTATCAGTTCCCTCATTTGCATACCGACCGGGATGTGCATTCAACTATTTTGTAAAATTATTAAGCGAAACTTAAAAATGTCATAACTTTCTTATTTTACATCCAATTTTGATGAAATTTTCAGTGTTGTGCTTGTTGGATATTTCTCTTTTTATTCAAATCAACTTTATGTTGGGATGGACTTGTCCTTTAAGCAGGGGGAGTGGCAGTGCACATGTGCCCCTCTTTCTTAATCCTTGCAATAGCCACCACCTCACATCACCACCCTTACCTAAAAAAACAATGAATAATAAAAATTATTAAACAGGATAATAACGATAATAATGATAATAAGAAAGAAAAGGAAGTGAAACCAATGTTCAAACAATTCCTGAAAACCAAACCAACCTTTCCAGGAATAGGCTTAAATAGGTTTAAGTTAAACCATCAATGTTTTTCCATATTATTTTCTATTTTTTTTGTAGTATTTGCAATTTACCACACAGGAAAAGCAAACAAACTCATGTAGTCAGGACAAGGAGACAAAAAAGGGTAGCCAGCATACAGACAGGGGGAAAACAGTTCCCACTTCCGGTGTATACAGAAGATTCTTCTGAAATTCTGTGGTATATATTCAGACTAACTCGATGATCAGAATACTCATTTAATTAAAACATAACTTTTTCAGGCTAAAAAATACTTGACAATTATTTCCGCATTCATCCAACATGTACAACACCACTTTGTATGCATTAAATGGGCTGAAAATTTAAGAATGTGATCTTTGTGTGTACCTTTCTATCCAATCAGTAAACTTGTAAGATACATATATGTGTTCAAAGTGTCCTTTTTAAATTAGGTATATCCATAATTTTTTTGTTTCACACCATCAATCAAGATTTTAGATGCACTGTTTTTCATCTGTAGAATCATTTTGTAAAAGTATAATGTTTCCCTAATAAAGGCCTGGTCACACCGCCAGAACTTGCTGGAGCGTTCCTGGAGCGGTGAAAAAATATCATCACTGCTTGTTAAAGTTCACCACCGTTTAGAAGAAGTTGGCCCCCGTTAAGGCAATGCCATATACGTTCGGCCACTGCTGATGGTCCCTCCTACCGCTCCAAAAGTTTTGAGCTGCACAAAATCTTGAGAGCGGTGAGGAGCGGGCAATTTTCTGTTCCGGCAAAGTTCACCACCGCTCCAACAAAGCCCAGTCAACGTTTTGCATCGCTAGACGCAAGTTCATGGACGCCTGGGTCCGCTAGGCCAATGCAAAATTCTTGAATGCTGGCCGCCACTGCTTCGCCAGCTTTGCCCGGGCGGTGTTTAATCATCAATCGTTGCACAAACTTTGGTGGAGCGGTTGTAAATCGTTGTTTTACGAGTGGACAATGGATTGTTGGAATGGTGTCGGGCATTGAAGCAGCAATCCATTGCGGTGATGAACTTCGGTTTGGCGTTGGTATAGAGGTGTCGGAGCGGGACCAGCATTTGGCTATACATACGAGGGGAAATGGAAAAGGAGCCCTTTGGAATCTATCAGAACTTCTATCAAAGAGATGAGTTCAGATCCGTAGTCAAAAGCAGTATGCTGCTAAACCAACTTTAAACCCCCGCCGAGCCAATGCCCACATGCGCTCTATCAACGCTCACGTCACAGCTAAACCAACGATCGCTACCGTTGTCGAGCGTTGTCGAAATTCAGCCCCCTCTCCCTACCTTTCAAGGAATGCTCCAAGAAAGTTCGAGTGGTGTGACCTGGCCTTAAGATAAGATTTTATTCACTCTATCGACCCCCTCTCAAGGTATGAAAGTACAAAATATAAACAAATTATAAAGCAAATGTATGCCATAAAATTTCAGGGAATTTCATCACTTCACATATCCATTGTCAATAGTTTACATTATACATCAGGAAAAAAAAAAATCTGATAAACATTTGGAGTATTTATTTGTATAAATAATTTAGGCAAAAGGGCATTGTAAAAATACTGAACTTTGTATCATTGAGCAAATCTTCTTTTCCATGGATTCAGAAACATGTTTTATAGGTGACCATTATTCACTGTCATATTTGTTTCTCATGCATGTGTAGCTTGAATCAAATAGAAGGCAAGCTGCCAAAGGAAGGTGTCAAATAAAGTCATATGTCAAACACATGCTGATCACATACTACAAAGTGACAGATAAAATGGATGATGAAGCACTTTACATGTTCTTGATCTATCTTTTTTACTTGTCATATATTTTTTGGAACATAGCAAATGTATATGTATACCAATATGGGGGGGGGGGGCATGATGATGTCACTTTTGGTGTCAACAATAACCTTTCTGGGTCCCCTCATGGCCCTAGCATTTATGAAATCTTGAAGCTGTCGTTGTGCATTTAGAAAACATCCGAATATCAACAAAGTTCATCATGTAATGCTTTGCAGCAAATCCAAATATAAACTATTAAGATAGGGTACAAACCTTCAGGTCTCTGGTGATAGCACTTGCCAAGGAACCAAATTGGTTTGTGGATACTGAAATTGGTCTTGGTTTTTACTGTCCATCCTAAAAAGAGTTGGAATAAAAAAAAATATAAATACAAATTCATTTGGGGAAATAATGAAATAATCCAAGCAGTATTAGCGTCCAATATTTTACCAACACTTACAAATTACAACATATATATACATATTTTCAAAAGTCACAAATCAGCATGGTGTGCATATTACATAAAATGAATAAACCAGGATGCTTTATATTTCATTGGGAAAAGATCAATTCAGTCATATCTTTCACTGCTTTTAAAGTACACAAAGTTCATGACTTCATGTACATATACATGTATTACATGTAGGCCTATCCATAAACAGGCACCTGAAATGGGGTACGTGGAATAAAATTTTGATATGGTATACTACATGTTCATGTTGTAACGTAATGTACAATAATATACAAATAGGCATGAGTGTGATGATGCAAGATTTTGCATGAGGTGAAAGAAAGATGCTCTATTTAACGAGGCATTAGCTGAGTTGAATAGAGTGTCACTTTCTTTCACCGAATGCGAAATCTCGCACCATTTCACGACTGTTCGCTATTTGTGTTGTACAACGCCTCAGAGTTTAGCGAAAATATGAAAAAACAAGAGTTTTTTTTCCTGCAGTAAACTATGAATAGGGAGCAAAAATATTGAAAGCGAAAAGCAAAATCTCACAAGCGCACATGACCTTGGGCAGCATTGCGCATTTTATAGCCAGCAGGCTTTACACCTATTTCACCTTCATTTTTTTACTGAGCGCAATGAATTGAATCGTACATGTATTGGGATGTCACCTCCTAAAGCCGAGTAACGGTACATTTTGAATGGTACGTCGTGTGTGCAACAGTACGAATGTTTAACATTCAGTCGCCCATTTGCTCACGTACAACAAGCTAAGTACAATGGAGGCGTTGTACAATATTTCATCTGCAATGAAAAAAAAAATGGTTCATCAAGCTACATGTATTATACCTTTCAGGCCTATACGTAGATTTTTTTGACACAGTAATATGAGGAAGCTCATTATTTCACCATCATTAGATCTCTAAACCTTTATGATTGCTCATTACCACCAATCAACAATCATACTCTGATAATACAAGCCCACTTCAACCCAGATTGGGGGAATGCCTCCAATTTCATAGAGAGATGATTCATATCTCTGATCTGGATTTAACAAGAAAGGCCCTATCTAGGACTTGGTTTCATCGTAATTATCCAATTTACTAGTCAGAGCTAGTCATAATGGCTCAATCAGTTAGGAATTATAAACACGTTGCTCTTGATGTGTGAGCCTACAACCAGTCTCTATAACATGTATTTACATGTAAAGTTACTTCAAAACTTCAATTCCTAAAATGTAATTTGCTCCAAAGTCATCATTTATTTTCTGAGGGGTGGTAATTTTTACAGTACTAATTTTCTATTTTTTAATTATTCAAGAAGACGATCCATTTGAAATTCATTTACTGTATTTATTCATCTCGTCTGCAAAATATCTTATATGTACTGTTTTTATCTTTTCATTAATTAATTTTATCCATTAGTTTCATTCATTTAAATACAAGGTGGTTCGCTAACCATATGTCTCGCCTGATTTCACAATCAATTGAATATGCAATATGATCTTTTAACCCCTAGATGACCTTTGACCTTATCTTCCTGATGAACACACATGTCCTATAACATAAACCCAAAGATCATTTGTACCAAGTGAATTGATGCAGAAATAAAGAAATAAAATAAATTTGAGCAAAAACTTCACCTTCTGACCCCTAGATGACCTCTGACCCCATCATCCTCACGGGCACACATGTGGTATTACCCAAGGATCATCTGAGCCAGGTGTGATTAAAATTGATGAAGAAATAAAGCAATGACAGGTAGTTGAACAAAAACTTCAAAAAAACGATGGACATTATTAAAATGTCCATCCTTTTTTTGAGGTTGTAACCTCATATCATTTGACCTTTTGACACCTAGATGACCTTTGACCCCATCATCCTCATGGGCACACATGTGGTACTACCCAAGGATCATATGTACCGAGTATGAAAATACATGCGCAAACAAAAAAACAAGTGGAACGCCTCTGGCAGTCTCGCCTGCATTATGCAATTTAATATAGCAGCAGTGCTAACTTTGAAAACTACTATAAAATAATCATTCACAAAAACATCATTCATATAATGACATAATACCACGTTCATTGACCATAAATGACATTTGAACGGAGACTTAAGACTGTCAACTACACCCATGTCCACATTTCATTCACTCTATCCATAAACTTTCAAAGTTATGATGGCACTTCAACAATTACCCCAACATGGCCTAAGTTTATTGACCTTAACTGACCTTTGACTTGGTTTTGTGACCTGAAACTCACAGGGGATGTTCAGTGATGCTTGATTACTCTTATATCCCAAGTTTTATGAACTAGATCCATAAACTTTCAGTTAGGATGGTAATTCAACAACTACCCCCAACACGGCCAAAGTTCATTGACCTTTAATGACCTTTGACCATGGTCATGTGACCTGAAACTCGTACAGGATGTTCAGTGATACTTGATTACTCTTACATGTATGTCCAAGTTTTATGAACTAGATCCATAAACTTTCAGAGCTAGAATGGTAATTTAACATATACCCCCAACACGGCCAAAGTTCATTGACCTTAAATGACCATTGACCATGGTCACGTGACCTGAAACTCACACAGGATATTCAGTGGTACTTGATTAACCTAATGTCCAAGTTTCATGAACTAAATCCATAAATTGTCAAAGTTATGATAGTAATTCAACAAATACCCCCAACTTGACCAAAGTTCATTGACCCTAAATGACCTTTGACCTTGGTCACGTGACCTGAAACTCGAGCAGGATGTTCACTAATACTTGATTAACCTTATGCCCAAGTTTCATGAACTAGGTCCATATACTTTCTAAGTTATGATGTCATTTCAAAAACTTAACCTTCGGTTAAGATTTTGAAAATAATTTTCCCAACATGGTCTAAGTTCATTTACCCTAAATGACCTTTGACCTTGGTCATGTGACCTGAAACTCGGGCAGGATGTTCAGTAATACTTGATTAACCTTATGTCCAAGTTTCATGAACTAGGTCCATATACAGTCAGACCGCAGGTCCCTATGCTAATGAGCAAAAAGGCCAGATTCATCCAAATCATCTCGTGGCTGAATCCTCCTCCTTGCAAAATCTCGTGATTCATGAGATTTTCTTTCTCTAAGAATTTACCTGTTTTAACCTCAAGTTAAATGAAATATTATTGCACCATCAGACAGAGTAAAAGTTACTCTTTCATATTGGTCATTTATTTTGTATACAATATTTTGTTAAATAAGTAAATTTCTGGCCTGAAAATGTGCCTCAAAACTGAATTTTCTTCCTCTGCTTTCTTTTGCAAATTGTGCAAAACTTTTTATTTTGAGCCTCAATGATATCTATATCACCATAAAGCTGAACTTCTGTACTTTCTCACGATGCCACTCTTGATATGCGGCACCTTTTAATCGGGTCAAGATCACACTTTTCCCACCAAGGTACAAGACGAGATTTCTGAAATTTTGTACTTGCATGAAATCCAGAGTTCTGATTGGCTGGATAAGGTTCACAGAACAACAGGCGCGGGGTATTTAAGGAGATTACCACATGGGAAGTGTGACCTTCCCACGAACCCAGGCACTGGAACCGTTGGAATTTGCCATTGTGTGGTCTTGTTGACCAATCAGAGTGCAGTATTCTTGTTTTCAAGCTGCTTTATGTACTTGGCAAATGAAAAGTGTGATCTTGACCCGATTAAACCAATTCTTATTTTGAAACCTATATCATTTCAAAGCATACATATTCAGCTTTATCATAATATAAAAATCATTTGGGCTCAAACAAAAATAAAGTGTGAAAATAGCAGCTTTTGTCAGGTGAAAAAATTTATTTTGTAGCATATTTTAGATCAAAATTTTAACCTATATTACAAAATCTTTGAATAAATCCAAACACATGACCTGAAAGAATGATTCTTCTTCTTTACAATGGTACCAAATTCATGAAATTCGATGCGCAATTAGAGCAGGAATGACCGAATGAAAAGAGGTGTTTTGGTCCGCATCAAGCTCATTAAATATGCAAAACATCTCAAGTTATGAATATCACTTGGATAAAAGAAGCCACTTTCTTGGGACCTGCAGTCTGACTGTATACTTTCTAAGTTATGACATCATTTCAAAAACTTAACCTTAGGTTAAGATTTGATGTTGACGCCGCCGCCGCCGTCGGAAAAGCGGCGCCTATAGTTTCGCTCTGCTATGCAGGCGAGACAATGAGAGCAAGTTGAACAAAAACTTGAACATTTTTGTAACAGACCAACAGACTCACTAGGTCTCTGCTGAACTTTGTTCAGGCGAGACAAATACATGAAGAGCATCTATTTCCCCCCAATTTTCCCCTTTTATCGATTCTACTCATCTATTAATTTCATACTTTTACTACTCACTTAATCAAAATCTTAATTCATATGATTAATTATTATCTACATTTTAATTTAAAATACCGGTATTTACTTTCATTCTCTTAATAAGAATCTTGTTAATTTATTCTGCATCCTGAACATTAAAGTTCATTGACCCTAAACTGACCTTTCACCTTGGTCATGTGACCTGAAACTCGGGCAGGATTTTTTTTTTTTTTTTTTTGATTGGTGGTGATTTTTTTTTACCTGATTGCTAAGAAAGCATGAATGCTTGTAAGCAAGCAACCAGAGGACCGACGGCTTAAGGTCCCCTCCGAAGGACCTGGTACTGAGGATTAATGCCTTACCAAAGGGCACTAGCGCACCAAGTGGGAATCGAACCCGGGTCACCGGAATACGAGTCCCCCGCTCTACCGACTGAGCCATCGCGCCTCCATTTTCAGTAATACTTGATGATTACCCTTATGTCCAAGTTTCATGAACTATACTTTCTAAATTAAGATGACATTTCAAAAGTTTAACATTGGTTAAGATTTCAATGTAGACGATGCCGCCGGGCCATCAAAAAAGCGGCGCTTAGCCTAGTCTTGCTCTGCTATGCAGGCTAGACAAAAACTGGGGAAATATATATGTGAATTTCTTTTATATAATGAAACTGGTTTGACTTTTTCAATATCTTTTAAATATCATTTCCCAGTACATCAACAATAGTCCTACCCCAACTTTCAACTTTTTAAAGGGACATGATACCAAGTTCAAAATGGACAAATAAATCTAAAATTACAACCTAATTCCCTTGACTTGCCAAGGTAAGCATGTCCATGTACATGTACATCATTACTTTTCCTCGTTATCATGTTTCTAATCCTGATTTTTTTTTCTATTTATAATTTTTGCAGCTGAGATAAAATATATGCTGCCCTAGTTTTCAGCAGGTTAACTAGCAGAGTTTCAACAAGTTGTTTACAAATTAAAAATTGATTAAATCCTGGCTCAAGGTAACATAATGCACACTTTATACTGTATGCCCAACAATGTATTGATTTGCTTCCTTGCATATATGTAGCTTACCATCAATATTACTATAAACCTTTTGTGTGATTTAATGTGTAGGCCTATTCTTCTTCTGATAAAGTACTGTCCAACGACTGGTGTATTATCGTACTACATGTACATACAATATTGATTTTATAAATCCAACATTCCTAAATTATGTTGTCATAATGCACAATGGCAAAGGCCTTCATGAATTTTGAAGAAAAAACCCCACTAAAATATCAAGAAAATTATATAAAGTGTAATTTATAAAATAATGGCAATATTTGTAGCAATTTATCATTTACATGAATAATATACTGCATGATTAAATGGGATGTTATTCCATGCACTTGACCTTTTCTGAGAGCCCTCAGTCACAATTACATACATGTACCCCCCCCCCTTCCCGGTCAAAATCATTATAGAAATATTGATGATTTTGATAAATAAACTATAGAAAGCAATCCCTAATCCCTTTAGTGTACTGTACTATAACATTATCAAGAAAAAAGAAACAAGAGCTTCAACAGGGTAAAAGACAAGAAAATTAGAATCCCCCTGTAAATTCAGGGGCCCGTATTCTGATAGCAGGTTTAACTTAAACTCAGGTTTAAAGTTGTGGTTTAAGTATGGGAAGCCAAAAGTATCAAAATTTTTATTAAGTTGTACGTTTCTTATGTTTACTGTGCTCTTTCCTGATTCATCGATGGTGAAGACAATCATCTATTTATACTTCCTAGACAAATATTAATGATTTGAGAGCCAAATGAGCTGAAGTATGATATCTCTACTGTTAGTGATTTATGTAACAATTGGCTAGCCATACTTAAACCACATCTTTTAGTTTAAACCTGAGTTTAAGTTAAACCTGCTATCAGAATACGGGCCTATATGCTTTAAACATGTATGTAAGTAGCCCTAGATAATCCTAGTACATGAACATGGTAGGGAGTTGCAGGAGTAGAGAACTCCTTGATTGTACAGTACATGGTACTCTCCATACAAGTTGGAACAATAGTGTTCAACCACCAGTCATAATCCCATTATTAGCATCCAATCACTGTAGAATAGTCAGACAAGGGAAGATTTGGAGACTGTCCTTCAATAACAATACATCTGAATCCTACTAATCTCTGGTTGAACTTGTTGGTGGTCACTGTTTTGAGTTGAAAGTACATGTAGGAAACCAATGTAGCCATTAGCCAAAGGCCTACATGTCCTGTACAGGGATACTCTAGTGCTGGGCAGTGGGGTCAGAGATTGGCACATCAATCAAAATTATACATTGTTGATTATAGTCCTGTACATATATACATGTACTCTAGGTGATAACATACACATACTTCTAAACATCGCTTCAAGAATTATTTTGGTAGAGAAAAATTCACTGTAAACTGGTTCACAAAGCAAAGCAGTCTTGATTACTGTGCCAATTTATAAAACAAATCACAAGATACACTGTAGTTCTACAAGATTGGTTAGACTTTCGAGCTTTCAGTCATGCTGAACCCATTCCTACTGAATTGGTTTATTTGGAGCCAGTTCAGGAAGTACATGCACTACTACATTTAACTGTGAACAGGGTCAAACATGCCTTATAGCACCAATTAAAGAACCAAACAAACTTTATTATACATGTACATACTATATGTTACAAGCTTTAAAACGAAATCAGACAGAAACATACTTGAAAGTAGTGGGGATGTATATTCCCTTCACTGCAAAGATCGGTCCTTATTGCAATTAACCTCTATAAGAACAAGCAAACATGTCTGGCAATCTTGTCCCATGGAGCTAACAAAGTGATATTGCCATGGCAACTAAATGATTATGATGAAATTCATCAAATTCCATCCTGTTGTGGTGATGTGACTTTTGGCTCTGTCCCATAACACAGACACAGTGGCTGCGTGTTTATAGTGTACCCGAAATGCTTTCAAATATCTTACAGATACAGCTGTTGGGTCAGACATGTACATGTACTTGTAATTCCAACTACCAAACGTGGGTTGGGGGTGCTCGAGCTACATTATACATGTGAATTACATTGTATATCATGTACATGTACACATATCATTGGATCGATTTTCGATTTTTTGTGTCTTCTGTCGGTATCGTTGAGGCACTTGTTAGAACTGTAAAAGTCATTCTATTCACTATGAAAACACATCCTTCTATTTACATTTAGATAGTGAATTATCTAATTTTGAGGTATTGTTACAATGAAAAAGATTGCAATTATGAGATTACATGTACCAATTAATATTAAAAAAAAACATCTCCCAATTTGATCTGCAATACAGTACTCAATCTGTGGGGCATCAAAGATGAAGTGTCCAATAAGACTATACTGTTCAGAATTGGTGGGAACATTGAGGATGTTGTCCTTGAAACATGTGCTTGTACTTGGGAAGTTTAATTCAACTCCCAAGTTATTTACAAGCACTCTGTCTTGCAAACTACCGAGTACAAGGAGCCAACCCAACCAACAATTCTCTTGAGTTGTTGACAAGCATTAATAGGCTGCATCTTGTAGACGAGTGAACTGCATGGAGCGAGTCAAGGTCATAACTAGACGAGAATAGGTCTGTATCGGAAGGATCTTTGCAACCAGGACAGTCATGGGGTATAGAGCCCTTCTCTTGTGACTCACTTCTTTTACCTGATAGTACATACATGTATACAGGAGCTTGGAGTGAATGAGTGTAAGGAAAGCCAATGATCAGAATGGTTGCACTGACTTTAAAACCAAAACAATACGAGAGTCTGTAAAGGTAAATGTATATGTACATACGGAAATGCTCAAATCCTGAACAAGTTTGACATTTATTTTCAAATGGGGACAGTTAGTTTAGGACACAGGTCTTCATTTTTTTCCCTTGAACTCTTGTACATTTATGGTGCTGAATTGTGTGGTGGGTATGCTCAACATGAGAAAAAAACTACAGAGATGTCACTCCCTCAATATGTTTAAATAGTAAAGATCCCTTTACTCTATAAAACCGAGATGGCATTTGAAGTTTTTAACAAAAATGTTTTGGGCCAAAAAGAAAACTTTGGTGTAAAAATGAAATTATCCATGCAGATTTATGTGTTATATCAAAGGCAAAATGGTTAATTTTCAAAGTTCACATGGGGCATGTACATGTAAACGTACATGTAAAAGTGAATTTTAGCACAACTTGTCACTTACATGTACATACCAAAGTACATTATGCTCGATGAGGAAAAACACAACAATTGATGACATCTTTCTGTTGCAAATTGATTTCTTTTGTTTGTTTATTTCTCTAATCTTAATAGATTTTTAGCAATTTAGGAAGGTTGTGCATCTTCAATCTTTCCCACAATTGTATTCGACACCTACAAAAATTGGTGTCAGATGAAACTTGATCTACCCAGCAATGAACAGCACCTGAAAGCATGCTCCTTAAGGGACATTCACCAGAAGGTGAATGGGAAAAAATGAACTCCGATACTGAATCCTGCAAAGTTAAAACTTGGCACTTTACAATGCTTGAACAAAGATGATTAATGTGCGATTCCATACTGGGGGACTGTCATGATGGGGTAGATGCCCATTGATGTTGAACTATCCAAATGCTATCAGCATTGTCTTTAAGAAATGACAATAGGGAGTTTTTGCACTGTGATGCAGAACACTTTCAACAACATAGAAAATACATTGTCAAATCACTCAAATGCCATTCATAACCAAGAAGGCTCTGTTGAAAATGGGTGAATCAAAACAGCAGATTCGTCTTGGACTCTGGAAAAACAACAGATTGGCAATTTTTCGTCAGCTCAAAAAATGCTGTTCCGGTTCACCAATTTTTGACAAAGACCTCCCAGCTGTGTTCATTGTGATTTGACTTCCATTTTCAATACATTTATTGTGTTCCTGACTGTGTTCTGTGTTGCGGTGCAAAAAAACACCCTAATATCACAAAGACTTCTGGGTGTGTCATAAATCTGTTCTTAAGTCATGAATGACCTTATACACGACTAGTGACCCCTTCCATTCTGAATGTACATACTGTATATGTGGAGCGTTGTGGATTAGTCTTCTGACTTTGAAACAGAGGGTCGTGGGTTTGAATCCCAGCCATGACGTAATTTCCTTCAGCAAGAAATTTATCCACATTGTGCTGCACTCAACCCAGGTGAGGTGAATGGGTACCCAGTAGGAAGAAATTCCTTGAAAGCTGGAGCGCCTAGGTAGCCTAGCTAAAACCAGGGTAATAATATCCAAGTCCTTTGGAAGCGCATAGAGACGTTATTCATAATGTTTTATACGCTATACAAGAACTGATTATTATTATTATTATATCCCATTTTAGTTGACTAAGCACCTGACATGTTCCGGTTGTGAATAAAGTCATTCATAATTTTACAAACATCTTCATGAAATACCCACCTGCAATCCTCTCATCTGTGCTATAATTTAGACCAGATCAAGGTCGATCCTTCTTGTGTTATATCAAATATTTATTTAAAACCATGCAAGTGTCAACGAACACTGAATAGCTAGCAAAAAGGACTAGTACCTACCATACTTCACATTGTTCCACATGGAGAGCAGCTTGGATTTGACCTTCTCTGACTGGTCATCTCCTGCGTCATCACTGGCAGTATTTCCCTCATCCTCAACCTCCTCATTGGCATCAAAGGATGTTGATCTGGAGTATGATGACCGTCTCGTTCTTTCCCTCTCTTCACGCTCCCTCCTCCTCATTGTGGCCCGGTCACTAGAATTGCTGCGAAAGCGAGATCGGAAATCAAAACCTTTGGTGTTAATTTCCCCACGGGACCTTCTTGAAGTCCTACTTGATGGCTTGGTCTTTCCTGGACTGCTATATGTTGGTGAGGACTTGTCCATGAATGAGGGCAAAACTGATGACTTCTCCGCACTACCCACGTCACCATCATCCACATCGGTTGAATTTGAATTCTTACCCAGGTAGCCTAACCTGAATTTGGTCCAAGCTGTCTTGGTCCTCTCTCTGTCTGAATTCTGTTTGTCCTTGCCTTTGATCTTGGGCATCACTGGCTGCGGGGGGTTCGTCTGGACCTCGGCAAAGTCTAAAGAATCATTTGATGCACTCCGCTGAACACTTCCCATTTCTGTTCTCACCTCGTCATTGCAATCCATGGGTCTATTCTCTCGTTCTGTTACATGGTCTTCCATGTTCAGGTTGCCTTCATGAGATCGATGGCGCCCTTTGATGTAACCAAAACTTGACCTGGATTTTCTGCTGGAGTTTGGTGACCTTGAAGATGAGCCAGACGGTTCCGAATCCCTCTTCATCTCCTGATCATAACTGCTCCTCTGCATTGATGTACCAGGGCTCCTCGCACCTTCATTGCTGTCCATTATTTCTGCCAGGGTTCTTTTGGTTGCCTTCCACACTTCTGCAACAGGCTTATTCAAGAAATCCATCTTGGTATCTGAGTTGTACAAGAATTAATAAAAACTACATCACATTGGTATACTGAATTAATGACAATGATCCTACAAGTAATAGAGTCCAACCTGCTTTATATAGGCCTACACGTAGGGTTAATTTTTGGATTACAATAGGGATTTAAGTTAGGTTTAGTATAGGATATACTGTTAAATCCAGGGTTCAAATTAGTCATTCCATTAGTGTGTGGAATTTACAGTGGAGCAATTGTTGCTGGAGCAAATGTCATGGGACCATGTACATGTATAATGACCACAAGTTTGATTTGGATTTAAATATTATTCCAATGCAATTTGGAGGGTAACCTCAATTTAGCAGATGATTATATTACTCTTTGAATGCCTCCAGGCTAGTCAAACTATGTACCTGTAGACCTGCATTTATTATGACTGATTAAAACATCATCTACAGGTAGCTCTTGATAATCTCAAATTATACAGATTAAATGTTAGCACAAATTCTTAAGGTTTGGGCATTAAAACATTTTCTGAAAATAACATTCAAACATTTTTATGACACAATAGTCAATACTTGCAAAGTTCTTAAAATTGCTGTCTCATCCAGACAAATACATATAATCTTCCAACAGTAATCAAACATGAAAACTGGGTTACAGATCTACTCCATTCGGCACTAAAGCAGTTTTGCACCAGCCGACTTTGAGCAAATTTCCTAACAGAAATTGTTCGCAAGTGTCATGTTAAGTCTCTTAAGGCTTGGTCACATTTCGAGGTCAATAAACAATATGCCCACCACTTTTCCAAATATCACGATCGGGAACGGCTGTAATTCAGCTTCGATCTTGACGTTATCATTCAAATTCTCAGTCAGACATCACTCCGCTTGGCTTCGCAGTAATTTGATATGGACTGAAGCGACCAAAAGATTTTGGTCGCTTACTTCAGTCCATATCAAAATTATGGTGAAGCCAATTGAGGCGATGTCTGAGAATTTGAACGATGACGTCGAGGTGAAGTACAAGTACACCTTGCTAGCAGGATATGTACAGTACATTTACCTCAGGCGATGGTTCATGGAGGCTCCACTACACTTCACTACACCTACTGAACGATCGGGCAATAAATACTCGTTCTAAAAAACCAGTGACAAACTGTGTCACTTTAAGGGGGAAGAGTTCCATATGCACCCCCACTAAAATTGAAAATAAAAACATGGAGAAGGTTCAGAATAATATATATCTAGCCATAATATAGAACATATATGATGGGGGAGTGGAAATACATACCAAAATATGGCTTTATTCCGTCAAATTTTGAGCAGGATCAAGTGCGTGTAATTGTCCATAGACATCGGTTTATTTAGTCAGTAAAGGGTCTGTGAGTCTAGACTAGTCGAACTATCGGTTGATAATCGTTAAAATACCCCTTTCGGTATCAGCGCTTCTCGCTAGCATAGCGGGAAGAGGTCTTGACTACAGATAAAATGATGTGAGTTCGAGTCCTAACTAAGGTAAGCAACAGTAAAAAAAAATGACAGAAAAATCTGAAGTGAACTAACTGGAAGTCTCAACAATCTTTTATTTTTGGTGGGGGGGGTGCATATATGGAACTCTTCCCCCTTTATGGTTAAAAATACCCTTTTTACACAGGATTTTCTTAGCCCCTGACTATCGCTAACCCCGTACTATTCTTAACCCCGTACTATTTTTTTTCCTTTTCACACATGCAAAATTGTTATTGCTAACCCCGGATAAGGAATGCTTGCTTTTCACACACGAAACTCGCTAACCCCGGACTAGTGGTAGCTCATTCACTCGTACCCTTTTTACACACGCTAAAATTTTCTTAACCCCGTATACTAGGTGGGGCTAAATTGCCATTTAGCCCCACCTATAGTACGGGGTTAAGCTTAGCCCACTTTCGTTTTACACTAGCTATCTTAACCCCGTACTATCGCTCTTAGCACCGCAATTGCTGGGATAACCCTGCTTTTTTGCAGGGCCAAATAATCCCGTACTAAAGGTGGGGTTAGCCCACTTTGCAAAAATGCTGTGTAAAAAGAAAGTGGGCTAAGCTTAACCCCGTACTATAGGTGGGGCTAAATGGCAATTTAGCCCCACCTATAGTACGGGGTTAAGGAAATTTTAGTGTAAAAAGGGTAAAACTAAAAGGCAACACGTCATGTAAAAAAAAGACATTAATCGTACTCTACAGTGACTATAACTATAAGTATAACTATCGGACACAGACTCGATCCTTGCCCTTTCTTGTAAACGATTCACCGCCGAATCCAAAAATGGCAAACGCTGGTCATGCGCAATTCGACTTGGTGTCGAAGCCGAAATAACCCGTTCCAGATCTCGATGTCATGCCACATTTCATGGATTTTCGGAAAAGCGGTGCGCATATCGAACTTGATGTGAATTAGGGAATTGCTAGGATGACATTCACAAACAATTAATATCACAATTAATGACCCATGTTATCTACAGTAGATCTAACGTTAAGTTAGGCCTATACAGATTACAGTGTCTGTCTGACTGCTGTAGACGTAGTGTCTATGTGTAACGTTACCTGGCTCTGACCCTTGCTGCCGCATTCCCAGTTCACGATCGATGCCACCCCGGCCGCGCTGGCGCTGGCAGTCACCACCAGCGGGCTCCGCTGCCGAAAGAGCAACGCAGAGGTCAAGCGAGAAGGAAGTTGTCATTACCGTACTATTAACATTAACTTAGATCTAAATAGACTTCACCAGTTCAACATAGCATATCACTCAGTGCATCAACAATGGGGTAAAAAACTTACGTTATCGGATTTATCCTCAGGTCGCGTGACAAAAAGTAAACATTATCGGGAACTTGCTGGGCGTGAACTCTTGCGATCGCGAATTCTCTGATCCCGTGTGTGCACATTGCGCGCGCGCGTACGTACGTACCGTGCATGGTGATGGTGGTATACCGAAGAGCAAATAGTCCAGTCAATATAGAGTTTGACCCATGAGATATTCCACTGAAATGCTTTCCAGGAAGGTCCCCTAAACAACATACTAAAAGTCCCAAGAAATCCAAGCAGTGGAAATTCATGAAATTTGCATATTATGCAAATTAGCCATAAAAAGTTAGAAAAATAAGGAAAATAGCCCAAAGATTACAAATTGAGTGTCCAAAACAATTTAATTTGAGCGAAAATCCATGATAAATAACTGTATTCAATGTTCTTTGTCAAAAGTGCAAATAAATCTACCTCATTTGCATAATATGCAAATAAGCATCCTTATATGGAAAAATGTCAAGGTACTGTATTGTGATTTTTCTCTCATTAACTGCTTGAAAATTTCATAAATATTGAAATTTACATGCTGCTATCACTAAGGACGTTGAATACATGTGTATTCAGCTTAGTGTCCGTAGTGTAATTTGCATATTACGCAAATAAAAAATAAAAAAAATATATCTAACATGTTATAAATATTCAAGAAAATACACTGGTGATACATCCCTCAAAAAAATTGCAAGTAGATTATCTATTGAAATTGGAATATGGCAATACCTTACAGGAAGGTTTCCTAAACACCATATTAAAAGTCCTTAAATATACAAGCATATAGGAAAATCACAAATTTGCATTTTATGCAAATTAGCCATAAGAAATTACAAATAAGGAAAATTAATCAAAACATTGGAAATCAAGTGCAGAAAACAATACGAATTAAACTTAAGCCCATGATAAGTTTTACAAATTTAGTTTTTTTTAAATAAGAAATCGTTAATAAATCTACCTCATTTGCATATATATGAGCATTTTTATATGGAAAAAATCCAGAAATTTTTACTTTTCTCACAAAAACAGTTATGAAAACATTTCAGTCTAGATCAATATGATGTGATCACTAAGAATGGCAAAAACATTAATAATCAGCTTAATATCTGAAGTGTAATTTACATATTATGCAAATAAGCATCCGACATGTTATAAATATTCAAGGAAACACATCGTGATACTTTCCTCTAAAATTCCATGTAGATTATGTGTATTAACCATGATGACCTTCCCTACATTTCTTGCTTGGTTGATATTGACTTTTGTCACGAGCAGTTACCCATTCATATTGTACAATGATGAGTCCATTCTACATGGATCCCACTGCTTGAATGCTTCATTATTTCCATCCAAGTCTTGCTCTCTTCTTGACTTTGTAGAGACTTTGCGTTTCTTGTGAGTATAGTCCACGCTAGCAAGCTCCTGGATTGCTAAGTGATCAGCACAAGATGTCACACCCGTACAAATAAAAGCCCATTAGCTTCGAATATTTGGTCCTTGTAGCACACCACTTATAGCTTATAAACTTGGAGTCCTTGTATTTTAAGCGCATAACGATACATTTCCACCCTACATAATATCAGAGCTCTTATCTCAGCATAGACCAACATGCAGTCTCAGATCAGCAGATCAAGCATTGCTGAGGGAATCTCTCACCCACACAACCTGGGGTGACAGAGCCTTAGAACTGCATCTCTGGACCAAAGCTGTGGAATAGCCTTCCCCAATTTATCAGGAGAGCAGAGACCCAATCAACTTTTGAGTCGTACCTTTCTGGTCCCCACTCCAACATTATCCCAAGAATAACTCAATTGTAGCATTACTAGAACAGTACTTTAACTGAATGATGATCCTAAACACTGTTTGAAGACATTGAAATTTGTGAGATATTTCCTATTTTTGAGCAAGCGCCATGAGCGGCCCAGCTGAGGCGGATACCGGCGCTTTACAAGAACCCATCATCATCATCATCACTTGTCTTGGTGGTGAATATGAGTACTTGCTTGGATCACAAGATTTCTGGGCATGCTTAATAATAGTAACAATGGGCATTTGCCTATACGAGCGACATGAAAGCCATTCATAAATTCATGATGAAGGCTTAAAGTGCATTATAGGCATCTTTGTCAGATACAGGACTCGTGATTAGACGTTCTTGCTGAATCCAGTTGCTGCTTCATGATGAAGCATCCATTTTCTGTTCTTTCCTCTTTGATAAATCTCCTATGGCAACCATCTCCAAAAATTAAAGCTATAGTTTCTAAGGAAGTCGTATGCTAATAATAATATTAATGTCCTGATATTTATGGTAAACAGAAATTCCTCAGTGAGACAATGAACAAATCAGATGGAGGACTAAGCCAGATTATTGCCTTTCCAACAAGAGGACACAACACAATGGAATACCCTTAACATCACCATCAAATGCCATCCAACATTGATTAGACAGTGTGTACCACTTTCAGGATTTATTTGCCACAATGTGTTACTCACGGGTATACTGTGAGGTTATCCAGAGGAATAAACCTTTTAGTAATTATGGTACGACTAAGGATGTTCTTCTGGAGGAATGCTGACTTTAATAGTGTCATGCAGATGTACTTTGGACAATCATACAACTCTCTGTACTGAAATCCGACAAGTCGAGCATAGGAGACTGAATGCCAATCAAGAGGACTTAAACAAGAACAGTACACCGTTAACCATGTCTTCTTCCGACACAAGTTGCCTCAATGGACAATGGACATAAGTTGTGTCGGAAGATTTCAAGAGTTTTAGAGAAAGGTTGGAAGGCTTGCACATTTTAGAGCTCCAAAAGCATCAGTAAGGTAAAGCTCAGAATTGCTACAATGCATTAAAGAGGACCATAAGAGGATTTGTATACAAGCCTATAATACATAATTTGTTGACCGGATTGACAATGATCCAGGCTGTAACAATTATCATGTTGGGAGCCCATAATATCAATAGATATGACTACATTGGAAAAGCATTATTAAAGGATGGCAAAGATTTTTAGTCTTAGTATTCACCACTGATCATGATGATGATGATGATGACGCTGCTCTACAAATCCTGGGACCCAGTCCTGACCCAGATATGGCCAGATAACATATTGTTTAGTCAAACAGGTGTAGCCAGACTAATGAAGAAATTGTTAAAGAAAACACCCTTCATGAAGCTACTATGCCAGACGGAATCTCTGCTACACTTCTTAATGAGACTACTCATCAGATCTTACCTGCCATAAGTTTGCTTTTCCTGGCCTCCCCCCCTTTATCATGTCATGTTTATACAATTTTCAACAAGGTATAAGTCGTTCTCATCCATATAAGAAAGGGTTGTCAACTCTAACAAACAACACACCAGTTCAAATACTGTGCTTTGTTCTTGCCGATCCCATCATCTTGTCAGACTAACAACGCGGCTTAGGAAGCGAAGAACATATTTCCAGTATTTTTCCTTGAATATAAATCATATTAGGATAGATTTGAATGCTTAGTGATAGCAGCATATTAATTTGGAAAACTGATATGTTTTCACTGCAGTCAATGTGATAAAAATAAAAAAATTCTTGACATTTTCCATATAAGGATACTTATTTGCATAATATGCAAATGAGGCAGATTTGCTAGCTTTTTAAATTAAAGACATAGAACTTATTTATTCATCATGAACTTTTGTTCAAAATTACTTGCTGTGGACATTTAATTTGTAATCTTTGGATCAATATCCTCATTCCGCATAATATGCAAATTAATTTTCAGGCATTGGGATGAATTCTCATGCTTAGTGATATAGTAGCATATTAATGTCAACATTAATGAAATGTTTTCAAGCAGTCTATTTGAGAAAAATCACAATATCTTTTTTTCCATATAAGGTTGCTTATTTGCATAATATGCAAATGAGGTAGAAATTTTTGCACTTTTGATTAAAAACATTGAATTCAATTATTTATCATGAATTTCCATTCAAATTAAATTGTTTAGGACATTTAATTTGTAATCTTTGGATTATTTCCGTTCTTTTTCTAATTTTTCATGGCTAATTTGCATAATATGCAAATTTCATAAATTTCCACTGCTTGGATTTCTTGGGACTTTTAGTATGTTGTTTAGGGGACCTTCCTGGAAAGCATTTCAGTGGAATATCTCGTGTTGCAATTAGTGGTGGGTTACCCCCCTACTCTGGCTAGATTGACTGGACTAAAAGACCTTAAAATATTTGTGCTGGCTGTAGCATAAAGCTGCATGCAGTTAGCTAACTCTCCAATAGAATGACAAAAATATCATAATATCAGGGGAAATAATAATAACAGTAGTAGTAGAAGGAGTAGAAGTAGTAGCAGCAGCAGCAGCAGTAGTAGTAGTATAGTAGTAGTAGTAGTAGTAGTAGTAGTAGTAGTAGTAGTAGTAGTAGTAGTAGTAGTAGTAGTAGTACATGGTAGTAGCAATAGGGGTAGTAGTAGTAGCAGTATAGTAGCAGTAGTAGCAGTAGTAGTATATAGTAGTAGTAGTAGTAGTAGTAGTAGTAGTAGTAGTAGTAGTAGTAGTAGTAGTAGTAGTAGCAGTAGTAGAAGTAGTAGTAGTAATAGTAGTTGTGGTAGAAATGGTAGTACATAGGCCGATCCAGCCCCTCTCCCCCCCCCCCCATCGGCGGAGCAATAAAAAGGAAAAAGGGGGAAAGAAAGAAAAAAGGGGGAAGAGAGAATGGGGAAGACGAGTGAGTAACACAATGCGAGGGGAAGACTTGGAAAACGATTACAAAAAATCTGTCATGCATGTAACTATATAAAACTTTTACTCGCGCTTCGCGCTCACATTGCCTGTTCGATGAGATTCATATCTTGCTGATATGGAGCTTGGAGCTTAAAATATCAAGTTTGGAAGTCACTATACAAAACGTATTTCAGCTCGGACATCGAGTTTTCATTATTTTGTTTGATTTGCAAATTGATTTTTTAAGTTCTCTGTAAAATTCCATTTTATGGTCTAAATACCGGTATATATTAACATTTTCAGCTCGAGCTGCGCGCTCGCATTTTTTTATTTGCTAAAGTTCCTTCGTGTATTCCATCCCTTTTAGGTGTGATTGCCAAAACGTATAGGCCTATCAGATAGCGTTTCGCGATCGCATTTTGATTGGTGAATTGTGCATACCTCTATATTAATTATATATAACAAGCTACTTAAAATCCCTTTCGCGATTTGCGCTCGCATTAATTGTTAAAAATATATTAACCCATATACATGCAATGCTTTTCATAATCAATAAATTCCTTAAAATGTCCAGTTTTCAGGCCTTAATATAAAACATTCCATGCTCCCATTAGACTTATTAGATTAATAAATAAGAAAATAACATTTTCATGAATTTCTGATAACTAAATTGTTCATTTTTTTCAGAATTAAACATCGACAAGTTCCATCTCGCCCTTAGGAAGAGCATATGCGGCGAAAGCGGGGGGGGGGGGGTGACAAGTCCCCCTAAATTTCAGGAGGAGGGGACAGTCCCCCCTAAAAAAAAAAAAAGAGAGAAAGAAAGAAAGAAAGAAAAAAAGAAAGGAAAGAAGAAAGTAAGAAGAAATTAAGGAAGAAAAAAAAGGAAGAAAAGAAGAAGAAGAAAAAGATAACAAGTAATCTGAACAGCAGCTGCTGAAGCAAGAAATATCACAACATATATAGAACAGTCAGAAATTGCAGTTTTTACTATGGAAAATACACATATTTTAAACTCACTCCCAATGCGATTTTGTTCAGAAAAACTTGACAACCAAAAAACAATTTTTTCGTACCAAATGAAGGAGATTTAGGTAAAATCTCTCCATTATAATTAGAACCCAATTGCAATAAACATCTTGGCGGCGATTCTGCACCCATGCTTCCCAGGGCGAACGGGATTTATTTCTTTCCCTTCATAATGCAGTAATTCAAGTGTTACCGTTTCAAGTCAGTATATCACTTATTTTCAATAATTGTTTAGATAGATACCCATTGCGTTTATGGTCGCAGAAAGTGCTTTATAATCTTAAGGTTTGGGTCAGAATATCAACATTTTCAGCTCGCGCTTCGCGCTCGTATAAAATATTTAGTTACATAGCCATTCTGTTCATGATTACCAAAAGTGCTTAGAATGTCAAAATTTTATGTCAGAATACCAACAAATTTCAGCTCGCGCTTCGCGCTCGCATCAATTATTTTAGATAGATACCCATCCTGTTCAGGGCCACAAAACTGCTTTAGAATCTTAAGGCTTAATAATGATATCAAAATGTATTCAGAATGCCGAGATATACGTCTAAATCTGAAAAAACACTCGCACGCAAGTTTATTGAGATACGCAGCTTGTTCTTTGTTTAAAATGTGCTGATATTATCTAGTTTCAGATCAGAATATCAACATTTTTCTGCTCTCGCTCTCGTATTATTAATGTAGGAAGATTTCCAATTACCCATCCTTTTCATGATTTACAAAACATGAATAGTGTGTCCCGTTTTTAGGTCTGAAATCTCAATATTTTCCGCTCGCATCATTACCAATCCCTTTCATGATTACAAAAAAAGCTTAGAATGTCAATTTGTTGAGGTCGGAATGTCAAACATTTTCAGCTCGCATTATTTGTTGAATTATGTATCATCTTCTTGGCAAACTGGAAACAGTCCTTAACAGGTCCTTTTCGATCAGGCCAGAACGTATATCAAAAATTTCTGCTCTCGCTTGGCGCTTTCAGTAATTATCTAATTACATTATGCATCTTGTTAAGGATCACAAACATTGCCCAGAATGTAGTTTCAGGGCAAAATACATGAAATTTCCCCAAAAAAATTACCTCACGCTCCGCGCCCGCACTATTTAAGAAGGGCTTATGAGATTATTACATATTAATGTTGTTTTATAAGAATAAAGCTAAGAAGTGACAGTTAGGACTATACAAGACACAAACAAAAATCAACTTTGAGCGGCCGATCGGTGAAAATGGCATGTTCGATTTGTAATGAAAATCATAAGTCAGAAAAAAAAGTAGATGGCAGGTTCGAATCCCACTGGTTTCAATTTTTTCAGATTTATGATTTTCATTACAGATCGAGCATGCGATCTTAAACACATAGGAGTAATGCCGAAAATGTGTTTACAAATTAAAATTTCCTCCTATTAGAGCCTCTTTATTTACTAGATTTAGAGTCCTTTTGACAATCATAGCTGGGTGTACTGCACTTTCTTCTGTTATTGGTGACTCGTTCCCAAGATATTACCATCACTCTTCTGTACCGGGCTTCTGTAACTCCCATACTTCGAAAGATATTCATATTTTCAGTTATTGTCTATGCTTCTGCGTAATAAAACTGTCTGTGTGTCGGTTTTCTAAATTATTCATTATTTTACAATTTTCTCTTCGATAGTATTTCCTTTTCTTCCCATATCTTATCTCCCCTATGCTTTATTTTTTGTTTCCATTCTCTATATCCCCACAAACGAAGATTAAATGGGGTGTATACCTTATATTAGCGTACGCGTGGGTAATCTGGCTATGCTTGGGGAGGACTATTTATTTTATTATGCCTGTTGCAAATCTCACGGATCGAACAACCTTCTCAATTTTTACCAAGTGCGAGACATAACGTATAGGCATAGCTTATAGCGGTCCCTGTATAAAGTCCAAGTCCACACAAAAGGTGATTTTAACAATTATTTAAATTTAAAAAGATTAAAACATAACGCCAGAAAAGGTCATCAAAATTTGAACAATATCTTAAGAATATGACTCCTATATCTACTTTCAATGAATTCAAAATTTACCACTAACCAGTCTGTCATCAAACAAAGGCATATAAGTCCTCTCAACTCAACACAACTTTAATCAAATCAAATAAAATCAACCCAACTCAAATTTAACAAAATCAAATCAATGAAACAAATCAAATGCTGTACGTTTGTTTGATTTTATTGACAAAATGTTTATAGGCATATCAGCAAAATACGAAGAGGGGGATAGGAGTTCGGGTAAAAAGTACGGGTAAAAAGACCGCGTCGGTCACTGACTTTTTATTCAAGTCTTGCGCAACTTTTGAGACCAGTGGGGCCCGGCCGTTTCATAAAACTTTTGACTTGCAACTGTAACATCTCCCATATCTATGGCAAATCTTGTTATTGCGATTGCAACATCATCCCCAACATAGATTTAGATGTAAAATAAGATCATCCCCAACATGCGTAGCTCGGATTGTAAACAAACCTTCACAAACACACATTGCTTGCTCGCCTTGGCTGAGAGTAGATGCACGTGCTGCACAGCTCTCAATCGGCATTTTGGATGGTTTGTTTACAATCACATACGAGCTACGCATGTTGGGGATGACCTTTTACATCTAATTTTAATTTACCTCAACTTTTTGCTTCAAAACAGGTTTTGTCGTAATTTAAAAATAATACGAGGTGTTACTATATTTTTATATAGATAAATAATTCCCCGAGTTTCGTAATTTTGTCAAAATAATGAGGTAGAAATTATATCTAACAGAACGAGTGACAATTTATCCCAGCCACGTGAACTTTATCGTCGGTGAATATCGTCTGCTGCTATTCGTTGAGTTGATTTGCCTTCAGATTCGGATATATTCACTTGTTTGTAAGTACAGTTATATCATTTTTTTTCCTTCTTTAGAGCCTTGACAGAGGGAAGAGACTCTGTATGGCTGGTCAGGCTGGAATTTTCATGGATTTATTTTGGCCCGCGGTAGGCCTACGTGCAGCTAGCACTCAGGCTCCATCCACATCACTAGAGCTAGAAACTTCATCATCATTCTCTTCATCTTCAAAGTCATCAATTTGAAAATCCAAAATCTAGATAAACTTCTGGGTTTTTTTTTTCATTTCGTGATCGAAGTATTCAGGGACAGTGTGGAGAAAACGTACCGCAACAGGTTTTGCATGCAAGTGAAGCTTGACGTGGGAGAGCCAATCACGTCTCTCGTACACTCATACACGTCATCAAATTCGAGTCAATTCAGAGACCGATGGGAGGCGTATTTCGGAGAGGCATTTTAGCGCTTTTTCATTGGCGATTTCCACCTTATGTATTACTTTCGTCATTTTTGAATGACCAAATGATAATCCCCACATCATGACCTTTCCACTGATATATAATAAGGCCATATTCATAATCAATATATTTCTCCTGTAAGCATTTATATATTTTTTTTAATTTCTTTTTATTTTGATGGCTTGATTGAATTGCTAACATTTCTGTCTTTGTGTGTGTGTTTTTTTTTCAACAGACATGGAACATGACTCTGCTTCACATCCTTTGTTTTAGAGACTCAAGAAATACAAGACCAAATTAAGGGTTTGTTTTTTTAATTCAAATAATAATTTTCTGGAGGAAGAATTAGGGAATAATGCATTGACAATATGCCAAACATCCTATATCAAACTTAATTACTGCATGTATTTACAATAGAGTATTGTAACCGCTTACCCCCTCACCACTGACCGAACAAAACTCACAAACAATTTAAGAGGGATAGGGTTATTTTAGGGGTAATTATCCTTGCTGATTGTAGCAGTAGTTTTTACAAATATGGATGTAGTTAATGATGATGTTTATGATAATAATACTTAGAATAATATATTCATTACAATGACATAACAGGAATGATGAATAAAAATGATAATTCAGCAATATAATATGTACATGAAATTGTGTAACAATTTTGACAATGAAGAATTTATAACAAAAATTATGAATGAATTCGGGGGGGGGGGATGTGACATTGCATCTGTGTTTGTGATAAGACTGAGGACAGTAGTCTCTTTCACAACATTTCATCTTAAGAAGATGGGAATGAGCTCTGATCAAAATTTGATCTTTAAACTCAAGAGGAAAACAATTTTTACCTGAATAATGTATTTGGAATAAATGAATTGAAATAATAAGTTTGTCATTGTCACTAAATTAACAAGTCTTCTATGATTCTTTTTAGCCGAGAGTTTAGGTGAATCAAGTTATTTGAGGAGAGACTGGAAGTACTAGTAGAATTAATGGACGAGCAATAGTGAACAAGCAGCATAACGTTAAAGTTAAGAGTAATGAGACCTACATTGTGCAGCCATGGATCTAGGTTTGAGGGGGTGGTAGTTGCGGGTTTTCCCTGCAAACCCCCCCCCCATTAAAAACATAAAACATAACGAATATATAAAGATATGAAAATGAATAAATTTGAAAATAAAATAAAAAATAATCCTTTTGAAAACCAGGGTCTTTAAGGGGGAGGGCAAAAGCCCCCCCCCCCCTTAAAGAATTTTTGATCCATGGCTGTTATGTAGATGTGACAGAGAATTTCTAAAAATATATATTTTTTTATGAATTGCAAGAAGAGATAAGAGGTGGAAAATATAAGAGAAAGAGTTGTGTGTGTGGTTGAATAATGAGAGTGCGATATGGCAAAGAGAGAGCTGAAGAGAGATTAAAAGAATAGATAATGTATAATAATAATAGTGTGAAGGGGCATAGGGTGCACAGGAGAGTGGACAAAGCCAATTGACAAATTACCAACAGGGAGCAACCATAAAGGGCCATTTTATTCTTTATTTATTTTAAGAGGAGGCTGGAATAAATGAGGGAGAAACAATTTATAAAGAGTGGGGGGGGGGGCAAAGCCGACCAGTGCGCCCCCCCCCCTTTGAGAGGCTCAATTAAAAAATGTAATGTAAAATGCTGTTAAAACAAAAGTGTGTCCCCCTTTTGAAAGTGAAGACCCCCCTTTTTTTGCTCGTCAAATTTTTCCTTGGGAAAATGTGCCCCCCCCCCATTGGAAAAATCCTAGATTCACCCTGCCTGAAATTGATGAGATTTGGTAATGACATGTCACTTATCTGTGCTCTTAAAGAGTGAACACAAATAAATTCGATTACTACCCCCCCCCCTGCAAAATAGAATTAAATGATCAATATAATTGGAAAGGCTTGGCGTAAAAGAAAAATAAAAAACACTATTAATTACAGAAAGTTGATAGGTTCTAATTACACTGCGATGTGAAACATATGCATTTAGTGATTCTGATCTGGAGAACAGCAGAGAAAGGTCGTAATTTTTTTTAAATGAATTTAAAGAACCAAATTACAAAACCAGTATTAAAGTGAAACGTTCAAACTAAAATACATTATTATTTATATTGGCGTATTGTTAACTTATTGTGAAATAAACTTGTTCGTAAATATCTTCCCCTTTCATTTTATACACCGATGTTAAAGAGAAGATAAAAAAATCGGCCGATTCACCCCCCCTCCCCCATCTCCAGGTTAAACAAGATTAAGTGTCAGGCTGTGGTGCTAGTGTACGTTGCATGTCAGTAAACTGCATTCTATACACGGATTGAAAAACGATGCATGCACGATGACTCATTGTAGTGAAGAACGCTGATTGGTCAATAGTAGTAAGCAGTCATAGAGATATATACTAATAACGTAATTAGTATACATCTCTATGTAAGCAGTAGATTAATCACGTGATGAATGTATTAAATTTCATGAATAATTAACGCAAAGTTGACCTCGCTCAATGCGCATGCGTGACGCTGATCTCTACTTTCTGCTTCGTCATAAATATAAAGAATCTATTAGGATGTGTGGAGCAGCGAACTGATGAATTATTCATGCATATGCAAATGCTTAGGATTTGCCCAAATGTCTCCGACAAAATGGCGGAGCTTCGGGGGCCTGGTTCACGCTCATGTTTGGCCTTGGCTTGGGCATGTTTTTTTTTTTTTTTTTTTTTTGGGGGGGGGGGGTGACAAACACCATTGTTCTCTGTAACTGTGAGGATTTTTTTCTTTTAGTTTTTACGGGAGGTGTGGCTTGTGAGTCTAAAAAGTTTGGTGGCCTGACATACTAATAAAAAAATGCAAAATTGTTTTTTTTAAGCTGTGAGTGAGTAAAATTTTTTGCATTTTTTAGAGGATCTAACCACTCATTCAATGAATAAGGTTATGATATAACCTTGTTCTCAGTTATATCTCCATGTGTGGCAAAATAAGGATGGCAATGTTTGGCTTATTTTCTCTTTTTCTTTGGGACAAATGCTTGATTTTTTTACACTGACAGTTACTTTCCATTACACCTATTCGTCATACAACTTGGCCCTTAAGTAAATTTGATTCTTTTAATTATTTTTTTCTTAATTAAAAATAGAGATAAAAAATGAAAATTTTCTTGCCATATTATTTTCCACCAATAGAGGGCGTACACAAAAATATGCCCAAAATTCAAGTTTTTGAGCGCTCTAGTGAATACTAAAATTATTCCCAAGTTACTAATGAAAAATAAATTGCAACTGTATGGAAATTAGTAATTTTGGTCACAAAAGTGATATTTTAATGATTTTTTAAAGTGTGTGCTCTGTACAGCATTGGCATGCCATAGTCCAACCTGTAGATTCCCCACAGGCAGGGTGGTTGTAGTGAACAAGTGGATCTAACTTAATTCTAGATCTAGACTATACAAAATCTGATTTTGTGTTAGATTTTGACTAACCCAGGCATGTGCAGGCCGCAGCCCAGGATTCATCCGTGTAATAGTTGGCAGACAAATGGGGTAGAAGTGTGGTCGCCATAGCACCCCAAAATTATTAAAGGGGGAAAAAATAAATTATGCAAAATACCTCGATTATATGGATGAAGATTGTTATATGTTATGATGCACACTACATTTCAAGCACATTTATATTGACACACATTGTGAATGTACACGTATGCATGCACGTATTATTCCGCACCGTTACATACATGATTGAATAAAAACCCAAGAACAATCTAATAAATATCTCTCCTGTCCATGTTTGATAACAAAGACATATGTGTTAAGAAATAATTGGTCAACGTACATGTATATCTGAATGGGGTATTTTACAGTCCGATTGATCAACCAATGATAAGAGTTAATTGTATGCTGACATTTAAATCCATGTTCCTCTTTCATTGTCAAAAATCTTGCTCTGAGGATAACATCCTCAAGGTGGTCTAAAATTCTATTAGAAAAGGGTACATATACTGTACACAGGGGCGTCGATCCATTTTTCAGATTGGGGGGGCAAAATCATGAATCAACGTTCCAAAGGCGCTCGATCACACAAAACGAACAAACTCACCCACACACACCCCTACACCCCCACAAACATAGACCTATATTATATATGCATATATATATATATATATATATTTATTTATATACATATACATATATATATATATGACTCATGAGAAAGGGACATATATCTCCCCCTCACCAACACATTTTTTAGTATACTGACATGAAAACAGGAAAAAGGTTCCTGTTTATAGGACTGTTTGTAGTAACTCATGAGGGGGATAGATACATGTATCTCGATCACTGCAGAGATAATGTGAGTGCCGAGAGCGAGCTGAAATTTCTTTATATTTTGACCCGAAAGCTTGTTATTCTAAGCATTTTGGGTACCATGATTAAGATGGGTATCTAGAAGAACAATAGATGCGAGCGCGAAGCGCGAGCTGAAATTTTTGATATTTCGATCTGAAAAAATGACAGTTTAATGGACGATTTTTAATAAAGAACAAGATATATATCCAACAAAAGATTATTGCAAATCGAAGCGGGAGTTCTTTTGAGGTTTAGAACTGAAAACGGGACATTCTATTCACCTATTTAATCATTAAAGTATGTGTTTTTGCTTCAGAAATGATGCGAGCGCGAAGTGCGAGCTGAAATTTTTTATATTCCAATCTGAAAAACGGACATTTTGAGCACGATTTTTAATAAAGAACTAGTTGGTATCTCGATCTCGCTTGCTAATTTTCGTGTAACATAACAATCTTATTCTATTTTTAGTTGCACATGCGGAATTATTGGGGGGGGGGGGGGCAAAATGATATGTTGTCCCCCCCAATATTTTCATTGGAGGGGCGATCGCCCCCCCCCTGCCCCCCCCCCCCCCCAGGATCGACGCCTCTGATGTACACTTCTGTGCGAGTTCATTTTACGCTTTGACTGCTATATCTACGAGTTTTATAATCAATATACTGGTGTTCTGAAGTTGATGTGTTTATAATCACATTTTTAAATGTTTATTCTACTTAAAACATATTAGATGGAGACCAGCTGCATGGCAGCAGGAGCAAATGTTGGTTGTGATGAGGCGTATACCACCATCACCAATGCTGCAATTGCAGGCATCACCACCACTGATGGTCCACCACTGCTGCCACCACCATCAGTTCTGCTAATGCCACCGCCAAGTCTGCTTCTGCCATCGCCATCGCCATTGCCACCGCCACTACCAAGACCATTCCTGACACATTTTTTTCAAGTCCTCAACTGACCAGCTATTGCAGCTGGAGAAGGATAGACCCGCAACTTCAAAGCCAGGGCTTGCTGGTCTCCTACAATAAGAAAAGTGCCTGGGGTCAATCTGATGAACTTGTACTTGTAGCACAATATTTGGCCACAGTTGTAGAAATACAGATACTAACATCCCGACTAACATGCAGCCACAGGTAAAAATCAATGTCAGATATAATAATGATTACAAAATGATGGATAGTCTTTGAAATTATGGGTTGCAGAATGAATCAGTAAAACCCATCATGATGTGCAGTCTGATTTAACCCTAAAAAAGCAGTGGGGGGAGGGCAGCATTTTTCGCGATAAATCCACAATGTGAAACGTGGTGCCGCGTCATATGACTTTTTTTTTTCAAGTTTCATGAGTTTTCGGACAAATTTGTGACACCGGAGTACCCGGTTGTAAAATGTTATGTAAGTACATGTCAGAATTGCTTATGTGATTACATGAACAAATCCAATGCAAATTCTATTTCTAGCCAAAATTCATAATTGTATCATACCGGTTAATATTTATTTTTACTGATTGAAATCAATTAATTTCATGTTGCTTATGATCAGAAAATGTTGTCAACAATATAAAAAAAAGTATAAAAAACCCAAAAAAACTACAGATGAAAGGGATTTGATATCGATTAATTTTTATATGTCTGAAAAAAAAGACACTTCAAGGGCTTTGTTTATAGATTTCCAGCCAAATTCTAATTTCATGCATGAATTAGTAAAATTTGTTAATTACAAATAAATTTAAATAATTTTAGAACGCTCAAATTCACATTTTTTTCATCTGTGACAGGCATGTTGCATTTCGTCACAATTACGCAATTAACGGTCAAGATCTTGAGGGACCCCCACCTCCCCCCCCCCTTCCGCCCATCTTTCCTGCCTCCAAAATACACTGGCAGTCTTATTAGGGTTAGATTAATTTTACATTAAGCAACCATAAAAATTCTTACAATGGATTTCAGTGGTGTAATGAGCCAAATATTTTAAGGGGGCTAAATATGGCAGATGGAACAAAAGTTCAAATTCAAATTCAAATTTATTTATTTCAAGTTCTCAAAAGATGCGAGGGAGCGAAGGGAGCGAGCAAAATTATTGAACTTTTAAATACAGAAATTGAAATTTTGGAAAGATTTTGACGTAATATTCAGAAAATGATATACTTTTTCACCCTTTCCCGTTCTTTTTCTTTCTTTTTCTCTTTTTTTTTCTTGGTCGTGAAACATTTATTTATTTTATTTATTTATTATTTATTCGGCACTTCAAACATATTTAAGATAATTTACAAAGCAATATCGAACATTACATAAAATGACATAAAAATCATACAGGTACGTGCAATATTTGATAGCAGTTTGTCCAGTGCATCAGTTGGTGGCCAGGGAAGAGGAGAGCAAACTTAATCACTGTGACCTAATGGTCCCTCCGCCCAACCAACCGATGCACTGGATATACTGGTAAAATTTGCATGAAAATAATCGCATCAGAAAATGAATAGGGATTATCAAATTGAAAATGATTGCACTTAATGTAAATGTAGATGTCCAATTTCAACTAAATGTTATATTCAAAGGGGTCTAAGGATAAGGTAATCAGTGTATAGGACAATAAATGTAGAACTGAAATTTAGGAATATATCATAATAACCAAAATGAAGGTAATTATTAATGCATATACATTTATAACATCTTTATATTGGAACTGAAAGTTGATAATTATGGCACTAAAAATACTGAAAATTAAAGGATGAATATACTGTGATAATGTAATGACCATGACTCTTCAAACAGAGTATAGATGAGTATTGGGGGGGGGGGCACGGCTCCCATCAATACGCCAGTGATGGATTAAATACTTTTTGCATGTACGATGACAATGCTCTCTCTCTCCCTCACCCATCCTCACTACGTGTACATGTCATGTATGTGCAAGATAAATTATGAGGAATAATTGCATAGCATATGAAGTGACATTTCTCAAACAGAGATTCCTTTTATATTATTTACTGTTGTATGTTTGCATTTTTGTTAATCATATTAACCCATCTTGACCACTTTATCCCCCCATGATAAAAACCTAGTAGTCAAACAATGTTTCCTTTTATTTTCTTTTGATATACATGCAATGTATACATGTGAGAAAAAAAATTATAGTGCCAAACATTTTTTGAAAATTTTAATTTAATTTATTCCTTCAGGTGAGGCTCTGTCCGCATTTCCAGGAAGACACAAGATAGTATCAGAAAGTCATGCCAAAATCGACGACTGAAGGGTTTGGAGAGCCAGACAAAGAGCCTAGAAATGTGATTTAACCCGTAAGTTAAACACTCTTGATTATAATTCTGATTCACTTTGGCATAGGAAGTAAGTCACATAATAACAATTTGAATGATTTTTGTCTTCTTGATTTGCTCTTCGTCAAGAATCCAGTCCATATTTTAGAATTAAACTCTAAGTTCGGGGTGTTAAATTGATATATGATATTTCTTTTACAGCTGCAAAAATAACAAACCAATATCAATCATTGGTAGATAATGTGACTTGCTTTCTCTTGCCAAATTGGTACATGAATATTCTGCATTTCTATAATAATTATTTACCCCCACCACTACCACCTAAGATGCAACATGTCAAATTACTGCAAAGACATAGATGTTTGTTATTCACTTCATCATATTTTTAATGATTAATTTGTCAGTAAAGGAGTAAAAGGACTCTGGGAGATTACACGAAGAAGCTCACAGAATTTTTTTTTACTGGTAGACCCTTTACATTCATTTGATGAATTGTGTTGATGCAAAATCAACTGAATGTAATGGGTACAAAATCCTGTTAATAAACCTTACTAGGTGAGGCTATTCCGGTAGATCATCCCGGGGGTGCCTGAGGATCTTGTCCATTTGGAGAAATCTTGCAAAGTATCGAAAGGTGCCTCCACCCCCCCCGTCTATTAAGGGTTAACAATGAAGTGAAATTAGGAATAACTTTGGTATCTTGCTTATATGCAATATAAATTAATTTTTATTTCAGGTACTTCAATCACATGAACAGCAGGAGCAAAAACAGCAGCAACCACACATGAGATGTAACGACTGCATTGACCAACAGCAACAACAACTTCAGCAGGAGTTTCAACAAACACATCAGCAAAAACCAACAGCAGCAGCAGCAACAACAGCACTTATGAAATGAATTTAATTGAAACTCCTGCACAAAAGCCAATGAGGCACCAGTTTTCAGACATTCATTTACAAAATGAGACTTCATTTATTCATTCTTTTACAGGATGAAGATTTTTTTTTTTGAAAGTGTAAATTTGCAGGAACACAATGTATGTTCCCTATGTATCTATTTAATAATAATAATAATGGATATTTAGAGGCGCTAAAAACATAAAGTACCATAGCGCGTACAATGTATGAATAATTTAACATGAATAATAATTTAATAACTACAATATTCAAGATGAAAAGGGAAATTAATTATTGAGGAAAAAGGTATGTCTTAAGGGAAGATTTGAAGCCAAGAACACTGGAAGCATTTCTTATAGAAAGAGGGATAGCATTCCAAGTCTATTTATTGAAATAAATTTAACTTTAAAAAGGAAAAATTATGATTCAATAAATATCTACTTTTTATTTGTCAATGAGTAAAAATACCTGCATTTTCTTTGAATTTTCTATTTAAAATGACAAAAAGAAATTTGTCAAATCAAAATCATAAAAAAATTGACCAATATGGCTGCTCAGGCACTCAAAATTAGATTAGTCGGAAAATAGAAGACCACTGAATTTTTTTTCAGAATTAGTTGATGGTTTCCAGAAATTTGTCGCTGATTTTCTGTGACAAATTTTCATGAAATGGAATTTAGTAGGAGAAAACCTCTGAATAATTGTTTGATGAAACGCCCCCTGTGATAATTGCCAGTAATCCAGTCATTTTTGGTATTTTGATGAAAGAGCTGTTTCTGCGGCAATATTTGACGCAGCTCAAATAGCTGCGTCAAATATAGCCGCAGAAATTGTCATTTGCCGCAGAAAGTATCTGCGGCAAAGTTTTGTGAAACGGAAACTTGACGCTGTTTTTAGATTTGCCGCAGAAACACAGATTTGCCGCAGAAAATGGGAGTTGCCGCTGCGGCAAATGTTTTATGAAACGGGCCCCAGTGGGTGCTTCATGAAAGTTGTCAGCACTGACTAAATTGTCAGCGCTGACTATTTTAGTGAAATCCTTGGTTTTGATTGGCTGAGAGACACTGGTATCTGACTGTACTATGGTAACTGTCGGAGAAAGACAACTTTTCATGCTGACAACTTTCATGAAACGGTCCCCGGTTTTGCGTCACCCGGGTACGTGGTTCCGAAATTATTTTTAGTTCTGCTGGTCTAAATGTATTTATTTTATGCTTTTTATGATCTCAGAAGAGTCCCCAACAAATTTCATTGAAAAAAACAAAGAAAAACAAAAGGTAAA
This sequence comes from Lytechinus pictus, assembly GCF_037042905.1. Lineage (NCBI taxonomy): Eukaryota > Metazoa > Echinodermata > Echinoidea > Temnopleuroida > Toxopneustidae > Lytechinus > Lytechinus pictus. The sequence continues at coordinate 23,164,274 of NC_087255.1, read as the reverse complement.
AAACAAAGAAATACATAAGACATTGCAAAAAACAAGATAATACATAAGAAAATTATTTGATGTCGCAATTTTGTTCATGTACACTTGCTAAGAACACCACAAAGATTTTCTATATACCAAAATTAGAACATTTGGAGCTTTATTTAGGGAGTTAGAGGAAAAAGTATGATTTCGCATACTAATTACGCATAATCACTTAATAGCGATTCGCAACAATTGTGTAGATTATGTCCCAGGCCTGGGAGCCCCCCCCCCCCCCCCGGCCATATTAACTCCCAAAATACCCCGGCCTAGATAGGGTTAAGCCCCTTTCACAATTGGTCTGAGACCACTTGCGACCTTTTGGTAGCACGAATTAGGCCGCAACAGGCATCAATCGCTATCTATCTCATAAGATCGCCGAAACGCGGCTTTCACAAATGCTACAGCTGTCGTATCACAAAATTTTGTAAATATGTTTTTCGTTCATTTGCTTTGTTATATTATCCTTAATAAATTTCTTGTGAACCTTTCAGCATGCATGTGCTGCTGGTCAATTTGTATACCAATAAATAATAATAATAATAGTAATACTACTACTACTACTAATAATAATAGTAATAATAATAATAATAATAATGATAATGATAATAATAAATATGTTTATTCATAACGACATACATTGTATTTATCTAAGCACTTGCAGATTATTATTAGAACGCACATAAAAAAATATTATTATCATTATTTATCATTATTATTATTATTATTATTATTATCATCATCATTATTATCATCATCATCATCACCATTATCATCATCATCACTATCCGTCCTGTATACAGCAGTGAACAATGCCCTTCAGCCCATTCCAAGTTGGCAAGGATGGGTATATTTGCCTTGCCTGTAACCATGGTAACCTCCTCTTTTATCCAGCGAGAGGGTCAGAGTACGGTTTCATTAAAAGGATAATACGACTATGGTAACTTTGCCGTTATAAAATAATTATTTCGGCTTGTGCCATCATCGCATCGGGTTATCGCGTCGGGTCAGGCTCTCGCGAAACCCGATCATTCGAGAAAAGGGTCCCCTCAATTCCCGAAACGTCGGATCAGTTTACCTGACCGTCGAGAAAAGGGCCTCCTAAATTTTCGAAATGTATAGGGTCCAATACTAATTTACCCGATGTTTTTTTTTTCTATCGTAAATTTCTCGAAAAGTCTGGTTAACTGAACCCAACGTTTCGGGAATTAAGAGGGCCCTATTCTCGAATGATTGGGTATACGCGATTGCCCGATCGACTCGACGCAAGAACCCGATGTGATGACAGAAGCCATAATTTCCATTCTGTTTGATTTCGAATGGCTTATGCAACTTACATTTAAACAATAACACTGTTATTGGGCTTTTATGGATATCACTAATTTAGTGATAATCATTTTCATTTTCATTTATTCATTTATTCAAGTCCATTAAAATACGTTGAGCATATAAGAAATTAAAAAAACATAAAGAAACAAAGATACAGAGTAAGATGCAAGTAAGATTTTTTTAAAGGCTAAGATTGTACAAGGATATTTACATGGTAACCTCCTCATGCATAACAATGAACATGAAATGGGAAGCTGCAAAAGAACAAAGCAAATGTTCTGTTGAGGCCGTCCTATGGACAGTAAAATATAAAATTCAAGACTTGTACTATAATCATTAATGTCATGTATTTGTTCTTTGTCTAGTTGACAAGTATCGACCATACTTAATGACAGGCTGTGGAGAAGGACAAACAAACTACGTCAACGCAACGTTTTTAGATGTAAGATATTTTTTTACGTTTGATACTTTAAAATCAAACTATTACAAATTGAGAAAAAGTAAATTTAGAAAATATTCAAAGCAAGCACATTCTCTAATTTCTATCATGGTTTGATTTAATTTATTAACCAAAGTTAAGACCACACATCTTTTCATTCATTTCAAATGAAATTCTACAAAGAAATACAGTCTATTACCTACACATTTTTAAATAATTTATCATACTTTCATGCAAAATATGTTTAAGTTGTTTTTTAGATCAGTCTTTTTCGATATGATCATCCATGTTCAATTTGAGGGACGATTTCCACCCTAGCTTAATAGCAAGAGATATAATTATATTTGTCAAATTAAAGAAATATATTGCTGTACCACATAAAAGTGCAGTCTTGATTTGCTTGTATTTTCTATATTTATATTTATTTGATAGGGGTTCAGTAGACGTGATATGTACATGGCAACTCAGATGCCCCTCCCTCATACCATCGAAGATTTCTGGAGGATGATTTATGATTACAACTCTAAAGTCATTGTCATGCTTAATGATATCAACAAGAACGATCAGGTAAATAGCTGATTAAACATTAACTACCAAATTATTACTTTGAAAACTGAGTTTGATACAGGAAATGTAATGGTATTGACTTGCAATTATAGTAATTTTGTCATTGTGGTAGCTTCCATTGTAACAGTGCTTAATAGCAGCCAGTCATGGTTTCCATGGTAATTACCATAATGAAAATGTTGCCACATTGTAAGCCTTTATGACAAGGCATCAGTTTCTCGTATTCAAGGGGTTAACGTATTTATAAAATCGTTCATAATTATAATAGTTTATTATCATATTATAAGATTAATGAAACATTATTCTGCTCATCCGTTGTCGTTTTAATGAACATTACAAAACTTAACATTGCTCATAACTTTGAACAGTGTTATAGGTTTCTTCATTGTGACGAGGATGTGGCAAATACGGTGATAAACATCGGTATAATTTTTGGATCCTGTCTGTTGTGACATTTGCTTTGTGATGCAATTTCTTAAATGAAGATATGACTTTAACTTGATTCTTATTTTAATCGTACTATTAGTAATACAGATATATATGTTATGGATGCTAGTTGCATTGACATTATTTTGTTATTCCACGTTTATGATGATTACATGAGTTGTAACGTGATCTCAAAAAAGTGATCATAGTGAAATATAAAAATCAATAATCCCAAATTAGCTATCGAAAAAGAAATAACAACATATTTGGTCTGTGCTGAGTTTCTGTCATTGCTGGGACTGTAGCGTTTACTGTGATAATCGATTTTTGCAACTTATCAGTGGGATGAATTGGTATCATCATACAGGCTGTAGAATAGGAACGTTCCGAGGGGACGTCCCAAATCTTGTGGTGGAAAGAATATGACGGGTAATTTGAACATCCACTAAATGAAAATAACTTTCACAAATTTAATTCTTAATTACTCTACTGGGCGTATGTTATTTCTTTAGACGTGTGCTCAGTACTGGCCTGCTGGGGACGAGTCTCTGATTGATCAATTCGTTATTGATGTTTCAGCAGAGGAGAGGGAAGGTGACGTCATCATTAGGACATTCCTCCTGTCCAATACGAACACGGTAGTAAGTTTCACAATATCGTTGTTTCTTTCATATCCAGTTTAATAATCCAAGTTATAATAATAATAATTATACTTGCTTTTATAGAGCTTAACGCTTCTTTATCAGAATTCTATAAGCACTCTACAATAAATTCAGTATTGTTACCATGGCTACTGTTACGCACTCAGCATTTCAAGGAATAAATTTCTGCCAGGTGCCCATTTACCTCACCTGGGGCCCGTTTCATAAAGCTGTTCGTAAGTTAAGAGCGACTTTAAGAACGACTGGTGATCCTTTCTTACGCGCTAAATCATCGCCAATGAACATACCATTTACCAAAAGAAAGGATCACCAGTCGTTCTTAAAGTCGCTCTTAACTTACGAACAACTTTATGAAACACCTACCTGGTTTGAGTGCAGCACAATATGGATTAATTTCTGGCCGGGATTCAAAATCCACTTGGCCATAAAAATTATATTGCCCGACATTCTTTTAAAAGTTGTGTAATTTATTTCTTCTACTGCATCAAATGTCATATTCAAACAGAATTAGAGAGTTCCTCTATGTATTAAATTCAATTGCATCTGATAAAAAAATAATCCGATTCCCCCAAATGTAAGATGTGTAGTAAATTCCCTTTCTGCAAATTCCATGCATATTATGTAGGGACGCCTGTTCTAGAAACAGTTGCGTTTGAACGTGTAAAAAAAATAATATACGCACCTCTGATTGGTTGAAATTCATGTCGCGTTTGATTTTTTGACTTGCGATTGATTGCATTTTTTTCGGCAACAGGTCCTTGTTTACAGTTGAACGATTACGACAGTAGAGACACAAGAAATATGTCTTCAGTTGTACCGTAATTATATAGTCTTCAACAGTTTCTTCTGTAGATGTCATGATCATTTTTGTGTAGTTTCATACATTTCTTATTTCAGGCCACTGAGAGTTCGAGAGTGATCCGTCAATACAGCTTTGTAGGCTGGAAAGCGAGGCAGAAGTATCCTAAGAGTCTTTCATCCCTTCTATGTCTTCTGGAGCTAGTCGAGGCTGGTCAGAGGGATGTGGGCAATGGACCTATTACTGTGCACTGCATGTAAGTATTCACCATCTTTATGTCACAGTCATACAGGTGGAATCAACTCCAAACCGATTGATGATATGTCATTGGAAACAACGTAATAGCTTTGGTCGGTTTCCGTAAGTGTGACTATAGCATAAATGAGTCGCAAGTAAGTTGTGACACTCTTTGCATTTTGCATGTTAGAATTGATATGACTAATAATAGTGAAGTATTAAGTATACCTTGCCTTTAAATTTGATTCTTGGGAAATATTTTCACCAATGTATAACTTTCTACCCCCACACTGAAAGTCATTTTGACCTTTGAAAAAAAAACGATGTCAAACGGCTCAACTTGCCCCATCCGTGGGGTAAGTTGTGCCACCTTCTGGGGTAAGTTGAGCCACAAAAACTATGTACAAAATGTATGCGGGAAGGCCGGCATGTAAATTTTTTTCTTTAAAGTCTTTTCACTTGCTAATTCTCTATAAATACTAACTTCCTCTAAAAGTAAAATAACTGTGATGTGAATTTGTTCTGTTCTGCCTGGATATCAATGGCTTTTTAAGGTTTTTTTTATTTTTTATTATACACTAACATAAGAATGACCATAGCTCAACTTGCCCCATGTTGGCTGGCACAAATTACCCCAGTCCGAACTTAATGCGATATTTTCACATCCACACATTTCTTATGCATCCATCATGTAAAAGACTATGACAAGAATGAGAATCCATACCTGGACTAACATTATTGTTCTTATCTCATTACCATATTTAAAGACATGTGTGGGTAAAACGCACTGATATATTTCACACCCTTTTTACTTTTTTGGCTGAAATTTGTATTTTCCCTCTAAAAAAGTACTTTTTGTTTCAAAGTTGAAAACAATGTGGTGGGATTAAGGGTTATGTAATGGGTCATCAATGCATGACACCACCACAATGTCTGACTCATTCATTATTGGCATGGGATTGGTGGCTCAACTTGCCCCTATGCTCAACTTACCCCGCCTTCCCCTATTCAGTTATCGACCTGGGTTGCATAAAACTTGATGCCCCAGTGCCCTTTTGTAAGGAATTACAATTTTCCGAGTCCCTCAGAAAGGGCATTAAGCAGTCGATCCTCTGGTTGCATACTTTCAAACGTTCACGTTCTCTTAGCAATCATGGATGTGTTTCATGAAAATTTTCAGCTCCGACTATTTCAGTTCAATCATTGGTCCGGATTGGCTAAGAAGAACTGCTCTCTGACTGTTACCATGGGTATAGGAGCTAACAGTCTAGTAAGTGCTGACAAGCTTCATGCAAAATAATCACCAATAGCACCGCCGCCCAGGCGCGCCGGAACACTTTCAGTTTTAGGGGGGCAAAATCCCGAAGGGGGCACAATATTTTTGACAGCGTGATATACCGAATCGATCGAGCGGGAGAGGGTGTGGGACCCCCCACGGTAAGGACTTTGTGTAAAAATGGAGTATAAAAGTTGCGTTTCTAAGAGCATTCAGAAATAAATTTTTGAGAATTAAACATAGAATTCACTACGAAAGACTATACTCATAATTTATGAGAACCTATGAAATCTACGCGCAAAACGATCGCTTCGGAATGTGGTTTTCATGTCTGATCAATTAAATTAAGCTTATATTGACCCAAAATACCAGAAATTACATTTTTCATGCAATATCCTTTCAGAAACATTTATTTATGTACATTTACATACACGGACGACGCGAGAGAGCACAATCATCATAAGTTTCAAGTAATTCCTGTCAGAACAAGGAGTGTATTAAGCAGAAGAAGCGTAACAACAGAAACAAAAGAAATTCTAATGAGTGTCTTTTCAAATTCAAAATGTTATACTGTTCTGACGTGGCAGACGTCGATAAGCACTTAAATCCCCATTCTATGCAAATCATTTCTGACATCAGCATTGGAGATACTCCCTGATTATCCATGCAAGGGCAATAAACGGTTTCATATTTTGTAACTGGAGGAAAAAGAAATATGACAAGCTTAATTGTCTAACAATTTAAAACTTTTCTGAAAATCATTAAAGTTTAAAACGTTACTCGATTTATGTGTTTCCTTTTGCATGTTTTGTATGGCTGGGAAGCACTTTTGGATGACTCCTTCAAAATCTTCTTTTTTCTTTACATATTTTCTGGGGAAAATGTGACCATAACTAGGAAATGATGAATATCAAATTCCAGGAAATATTCATTTGTAAATAATCATGAACTGATTAACAAACTACCGCAGTTCATAATGTGCATTATGTAACATTATTTAGAAGAAAACAATTACATTCCAATAGCGGAATATGTGGTTGACGGTACACCATGTGGAGTTTTCGAAAAAGTCTGAAATGTATTCATCATTTAAAGGGTTAAACGTTATCACACTGTAATAAGATGGAAAAGGGGCTTACATCAAAGGTATGTTTCACAGAGGGACATGTTCGTCAAAAGACGCGAGGCTTACTATGTTATGTAATTGCCCCGTAAGGGAGAATTTTTTTCATTTTTGACAATGAAAATGACAATTTTTTTTAGGCAGAAAAGTGCCTTCATCGTTTACTTTTGTCCTTCAATAATTTATAATTTTTCTACTTTTAGGGGGGCATATTCGGGGGCAAAATCTCGTTTTGCCCCCCAAAAATATTATTTTGGGGGTCCAAGTGCCCCCCTGCCCCCCCCCCCCCCGCTTCCGGTGCCCTTGCCACCGCCACCGTAGCCTCTTGTCGAGGCCCTGTCGGCTGCTTTAAGCTTTCCGAGCGAACATTGCGAAGCAAGGGAGAGAGCGAAGCAGAGCGCCGCGACTTTCTTTTGTTATTTTATTGTTTTTACCAATATACCGACCAAAAACTGGTCGGTGAAAATCATCCAATGAGAGCGCGGGCTGCTATGACGTCATATTGAATATTCATGAGCTCATCTTGAATGGCGACCCGTGGATTCTTGGCGAAGAGTGACGACGAAATATCAAAGAGCATTGAATATGCCTCTAAAATGCTGAATATTGACCGATTTAAGGATTTGCAAGTCGATAAAATTAAATCTGCACTGAAAGGACGAGATGTTTTTGTAAATCTACCCATAGGATATGGAAAAAATGTTATATTTCATGCGATTCCACTGTGTGTCGATTATCGTTCTCCGCGGTGCAGTGAGGAAATGCTGGAGTAGAGTTGTTTCCCCTTGACTGGAGTCTGACCAGCGGCTGACCAGTATCAGTACCATGGGTGTCGATCACGGGGGGGATGGGGGGGATATATCCCCCCCAATATTTCAAGTGGGGGGGATGGCCTGTATTAACATCCCCCCAATAATTCAGGGTAGAAAATTGTAATAATGATGATGAAAAAATGAAAAGTTTGATAATGATGATTATAGTATGCCATCAATCAGTTTGTTTCCCTCGCAATATTGTTATTAAATTAAAACATTCTTTTCCAGGGCTTTTAAACAGATGAGTGGAGGTTCAAGATGAAAAAGAATGAAATGTTTATGTACCGGTATATGATATTTTTTAAACACATGACTTAAAAGGACCCCGACGAAAAAAAAACTTTTGTTGATTGGGTGTTCCATCCCACCAGTGGTGAATAAATTAATTTTAAGAAATCAATTAATTCAAAAGGGTGGAAAAATAAACGGGTGGAAAAGGGTGGCAAGATAAACAGGGAAACCTCCATGGACGTAAATCCTAGAGGGGTAGATCTTGAAAAAGTACAAAAAACTTTTCTCAGATTTACCCCTCCCCACATCCAAGTGCATGATGTTTGTCCCATTTAATCTACAAGCCTTTTGAATATTAAACATTTTATCATGTGACCCCATCAGATACCTCTCATGAAAATATTGAGGTTCAGTGAGCTCAATATAATATGATCATATTTTTACAATGCCCATCCAATCGGCTGACAAAAAAAAACGAGGAAAAGGAGAAAAAGAGGGAGAGAGGAAGGGAATGTAATGGGAAAGAAGAAATTATTGTTCATTATGATGTTAGATTATACTATAATTCTGTTATTACATAAGACGCATTTTTCATAACTTTATGAAACATAATTTTATTAGGGCCCATGTCTTCATTGTTCCTGGTGCTCACATTGTCTGTTTAACTTTAACGAGATATATAATCCTGTGGCACTAAAACCTCCTGTTTTCAATATACTTCCTCGCACTTCGAATTATTATTTTTTGTGCAATAGTATGCTTCTTTTCATGACTACTCAAAGTGATTGCCACAGTTTAAGGTCTTAATATAAAACATTTCTTGTCCGTGCTTATGTTCGCATTAGTGAGATATGTCTGCTCTCCATGAATTCCTAGAATCAGTCCTTAAAATGTCCCTTTTTCTGATCTCAATATCAAAACTTTTCAGATCGCGCTTCGCGCTCGCATCATTTGGTTAATGAAATACGTATGGTCTTAGTGAATTCCTACAAACAAGCTTTAGAATGCCCCTTTTCAGGTCTGAATTTCCTAAATTTTCAGCTCGCGCTTCGCGCTCGCAATATTTGATTATTGAGATGCGTATGTTAATAATCATGATAACAATGACTTCAAGTGCTTCATGTGTAATTCTAACAAAATCAGCAAGCGCTTAGCACTCGCATTAGATGACTGTGGTGAGATATGTAGTGGATTCCTTAAATATAGTCCTTAAAATCTCCCTGTTTGGGGTCAATATATACAAAAATTTCAGCTCGCGCTTCGCGCTCGCATTGTTTAGCGAGACAGGTAAGTATCATGATTACAAAAAGTTGATTATAATGTCCCTTTTTACGTCCGAATATCAAAAATTTTTAGCTCGCGCTTCGTGCTCGCATTATTTCATCAGTGAGATACATATCTGTTTAATATATGGCACTGTCCTTAAAGTGTGTCTATTAGGTCAGAATACCTGGCAACTGAGCGCGCTTCGCGCGCTCACTAAGTGACTCAAAATGTTTGCTGGTGCCCCCAATGCCATGACCCACGGTACGCCACTGGGCTTACTTGTAACACAAATTGAATTTTTTTATTTTAGTGGGGGTAATATTGAAAGATCCACATCCACAAGAATATTTGTGTCAATCATCCCCCCCAACCAAGAATACCGATCGACACCCATGATCAGTACCAGTTTGGGGGCGGTGATGAGTCTTTTACGGCCAGTACTAGTAGTAGTAGTAGTACCACTGCTTGTAGCATTTTGCTGGTTATATCCCCTTTAGTGTCCCGCAATTAATTGAATCCCCTGCAGAATAGTGGACTACTATAGTATTCCGAACCCCGGACGAAACAGCTTTGACATTTCATTGGTTTACTAGGTGACCGGTGATATTACAACTCATGTATATTCATTAGGAAGACGTTCCTCATGAATATATAATTCAGATCAGATGTCAAGAGGCCCTGGCTCGTGCCAGGCCTAATTCGCTTTGCGAATTAGGAAATCCCTCGCTTCGCTCGGGAAGCAGCCGCCAGGGCCTGTTGCTCCAGAGTAGGCATATTTTGGTGGCAGCGGTGGGATTGATGTTCATCTGTTCATAATATCACTGTTACGTTGTTTGTACACTTTTTGTTGCTATTTTTCTGCCTGTTGCTCCGAAGCTAAGTCTTTTAGCAGCTACTTAGAATGAATATTGATATAAATAAATTGATAATTACTCTTGTTTTACACGGATGGTGCAAGACAGAGTGGTCTCTTCTGTGCTGTCTTGTCAACGATCAGTAAGCTGAAAACAGAAGGTAACATTGATGTCTTCCATGCTGTCAAGAAACTTAGGAAGTGCAGTGGAAGGATGGTTCCTACGGAGGTAATTATCATTTCACCAATCTTCCTCTTTCTTTAGAACCCCCCCCCCCCACAAAAAAAAAAAAATAATAATAAATAAATAAATAAATATATAAATGAATAAATAAATAAAAAATAAAAAAATGAAAAAGACACTCTAAAACAGGCCAGGGGAGTGTTTGATAAAAAAGGACGTGTAAGATTTTTTTAAATTCAACAATGTCTGTTTCATCAGCCAGTTACCAAAGCATCCGTCAGACTCTTGTGCTTCTCGGCAAAGCAACACTCGGGAGTGTTGTAAGATTGTCAGGCAACAAATGAAACTCTTTCTAGATGATCGCATATTTGTAAATCACTATTTTCTAAAGATAGAATCCAGACCTGGAGACTATTTGTTGTTCGCACGTTGAGGAATCCACCCTCTTGTCACATTTTATTAATGATTTAGATGAAAATATTTAAAGCAGATACGAACCAATAGCGCCATCTCGAGTCCTCAACTACTCATACCTGGCCAGTTTCCTGACCATAATGCTAGTGCAGTCTACTAATATAGACCCGCTTGAATGATAACATGCAAATTAAACTACTCAATACATTTGTACCACAATAATTATGTTACCAAGTAGCAAAACAATTACTTTTCCTCTCCAAACATTTTAGTTTCTCTATACAAATACAATTATAGGTCAATTTATTCTCTGTAGTATTAGTAGATTTCTGAAAACGTATATTGTAAGATTATGTATTTATAACACACAATCAATGAGAGATCACACACAGTTCACTCCCCCTTTAAAATATGAATGCAGACAATACTCATAGTGTTAACCCATCACGAGTAGCAATTAAAAATATAAAGACATGTTTATAAAATGAAGAATTAGTTTATTATTAATTCATATACCAATTTTTAGTTAATATGAAGTAGTTATGCTACAAAACAAAAAAAATATTATATCAGTTAAATAGGAAACGGAAAACTCTGAGAATACATGCTACATTTTTTTTTCTACGACTACGAGAATATTGGCAAGAAAGTTTTATTTTTCACCAAATGGTGTATGTGACTGTTGTCTACATGCGTAGTTGAGGCGTGGCAGTTCCACTGCCATGGATAGTGAGTAAATAATAGTTGCAATTATTATCTTTTATTCTTCTATTTGCAGGAGCAATATTTGTACATTCACGACGTTGTCCGGGGGTATCTTGCATCATGCGAAATCTATGAAAACTTCAGGTAGATCCACCAAGGAATTCCAACAAAAACTCTGTATTATCGGAGATGTTGCAAAGACACAAAAGACTTGGTATAATCCAAGAGAATTGTCAGAGAGCCCTATTTTTTCTGAAAAGAAGTGATGAAGATCGGATCGTCAGGACTATAATGACTTATAAGTGGACAAGTAGAACCGATGAGAAGTGCCACTGAAGATATCATCTTCCACCCTTCGAGGAGTTTGTTTTAAAGATTTGCAAAGATATCATAAACATCAAGGATGATGTATCCTCTTCAGAATTTGTGATGGTTTTAGTTAGAGCAACATAATTGAACGCAAGGATGAAGATAAATTGCATTAAACGTAGGACCAGTTAGTGGATAGAACGTTTTATCGATGATAAACATCGATAAACATAGGACCAGTTATTAGTCGATAGAACATTATTTGGGTACCAGTATGCATATGCATCCAAGGAGACAGTCTCTGGTGTGATCAAGTTTGGAGGCATCGCAATCATCAATTTCCAACAAACATCGAGGATCGTATAGATAATTTTTTAAATGAACGTTGCTTATTCTTTCATTGGCCGTCTGCAATTTTCCAGAGTTTTGGAGTAAAGCCAGCTTAAAAGAAGTGGGACAAAGTGGCTTTGGACCGAAGTAAAATAGTAAAAAAAAACATGTGACGGAGACGTAACGTTTGGTTGAAAGCCAGTTCTTGTTCTTCAAAACACTTGTTTACTTTACTTACTTTACTTTACTTTAATCCAGCGACGCTTGTAGGGCTATGCCTGTTCATCTATCAATGGAAATAAACTGTATGCTCCACATTACTGTATACTCCACACGGATGTATTTAAGTAAATGGTCTATCTTCAGTGTTAGGTAACATTATTCTGGTTTTCTACACAAAATTTACTACGACGACGTCAGAATTAACGTTGATAGTAAACTCAATTCAAAACACGACGTAAGTGTATTGTAACGGTTAAACCGGTACATATATTTTTATCAAGCAAAATATTATTGTCGATATTGCTCAAACTTCAACATCTTTATAACAACGATGTATTATTTTGTTTACCAGCGCACTGTGAGATATCAAAATACTTTGGCCAAGATGAAATCTGTGCTTGAATGCAAACTCATTTTCTTCAAAATACAAGTTAAAACAGTATTAAGGTGACTAACTGTATTCATTGTACCGATACATAATTCTGTTTTTTCAGTACGTTTTTTTATGACAGCAACAACGTTAAAATGAATGTTGATATTCCATTCAAAACACATGGCTCGACGCCTATTTTTTAATGACTGTGTTATGTCAATTAAGTATACAATCAACGTGATCAATATTTACAGTGAGAATTAATAAAGGCATCAATAATTATAAATCCTTCAATATTTTGGAATTCAATTCAATTCAATAATTTATTTGACAAGTTCATTTGCATACATGGCAGCCAAATGGCTGAAATTTTAGCATGCTTACATATACAATAATTGTCTAACATATTACATTTCAAGTTAAAAGACAGTATACAGATAATAATTATAGCATGATACCATTATATACATACAAACATTATGAGAAAAATAAATTTCGTTATAAATTCTAAAAGTCAAATTAATTCATTAATCAAAATTGCATATCCTAAAATTTAACACATTAAAAAAAACATTGTAAGGAAAAAGCATAGATAACATTAAAATAATGAGGCAAAGTAAGAGTAAAGGTGAAAGACTGGTAAAAGATATTGCACAGACATATTGAGAATGAAATTAAAACATTATTATGAATTTAAAAGATAAGTAATCATAAAAAGTATTGCACTATTTTGAAATCTCTTTGTTTTGCACCTTACTTGTTCATATTTTAGTTCTTTCCTCAGCATGTATCTGTTTTGTTTTCTTTTCTTGAACCAATCATTGGTATTAATATTTTTTTACTAAGGATAGTGCAAAACACGACATAATTGATTTCTTCTATCTTCCAAAGATTGCAGGTGTAAAGAGGCAAGAGCAGGTAAATACGAATCATATCCAGGACCTAGAATAATCTTACAAGCTCTCTTCTGTATTTGCTCAATTTTAGATATTTGGTCTCTTGTAAGTGAGCCAGTGAAAACTGGAGCACCATATTCCAGGACAGGCCGGATGTATCCGCAGAACACTGTTATTAAGTCGTTTTTAGTGAGATTAAACTTCTTAAGCATACGTAGCATGTATAATTTCCTGTTGCATCTTTTGATCAAATCGACAATATGAGAGTCCCATTTCAAGTTACTTTGGATCGTTAATCCCAGAACCTTAGCTTCTGTAACAATCTTCAACTCATCATTACCTATCAACAAAGGTGAGTGTTGGTACTGTTCTTTCATAAAAGAGATATGCATCACAGAACACTTAATTGGGTTAAGAAGCATATCATTTTGCTGTGACCAGGTACTTAGCTTGTCAAGATCATCTTGAATGATATAGGATGTCTGAGTTAACATGCGACTTTCAACAAGGGATAAGTCATCTACATAATTTATAACAAGGTACTTTTGAGTTATTACAAACATCATTACTCATTACAAGAAATAGAACAGGTCCAAGTTTTGTTCCCTGAGGGACACCTGCGTGGATAACACTGCAATCCGACAAGGTCCCTTGGTACTTCACACATTGTCGACGGTTCTCTAAAAAACTCAAAATCAGATCAATTAAACAAGAACAAACATTCATGGCAATCAATTTATAAGCAAGAATGTTATGGTTTATTCGGTCGAACGCTTTCGAGTAATCAGTGAGAACAATTGTAGAAATTGACTTGGGCTTCTCTGCATTTTGGAGGACCTGGTGGATCAATCTAATAAGGTAATGATTTGTAGAAAAAAAAAGAATTTGGATTTCACAGTATAAAGAACAGTAATTGGTAATTATTTTATCAAGGATATTATGCCTTCTCTTTGGTTGATTTACCATTTGAACAAATCTATCAATGCAAATTATTGGCTCAACGACAGAAATTCCAGCATCTGGATGTTTAAGTAGATATGATACAATCAATATATCGTTGATGATGAGGGTGGTTAGGTGGGTAGTAGACAACGCAGATCAATAAACAAGACACTTCACGAGGGAGGCGTGGAGGTCTCATCTTTACCCATAATATTTCGACATCATCGGGCAATTCAACAGTTATAACTTCCGGTAGTAACTCATACTTAGCATATAGAGCTACTCCGCCACCTTGCCTATCCTCGCGCGATTTGGTGAACAAATGATATCCAGGGAGGAAAGGGCTATCCATCTAACCATAATTAAAGAAGAAGAAAAAGTAGAAGAACAAGAAGAAATATAAGAAAACGGAGAAGGGAAAGGAATAATAAGAACTGAAATAGAGCAATACAATATATTATCGATATACAATTATGATTTTGTTTGTAGAAAGAGGAAGAAAGAGGAAAATAAATGTAGCTGATATTCTCCTGGTATGAGAATAATGTTGTGTAAATTATGTAAACATTATGTATCAATGACATATGACGTAACTATTAGAATTTTGTTTATTGATATGTTAGATGCACAATATCGACCAAATATTTTAGATAAGATGCAATAAAGCAGTGTAAATAATACATCTTGTGCGATGGAACAGATAACGATGTATAATATTTTGTAAAATGTCTGTTGAGTATTGTAGAAAAAAAACATGCCTAGATAAAAGTCATTTCATATTTGTTTAATTTAATGATTTTGAGAAATGTATATAAATGAAGTCGGTCTAGGAATGTCCTATTTGTATTCCAAAATGTAATCTTTTAAAATCATTGGAGACATGCGGAAAGAACCTGTTTGTAATCTTAATACTTAATATCATTTTTGCGTAACCAAGATAACACAAAATAGAGAAGCAATTTATAAACACTTGTTATTTAAATTTAGTATGTTGCTTAAAATAATTTGAGTGGTGCTATATGGATAATTCAACATAGACCAAAGTCAAATGATGTTATGAAAGAAAGACAAGCAAACAGTATGTGCCTTATTACCAACATCATACTTTCAAGTGCCTCTACTCGTCTTGGTTGCGCATGCGCGGCTAAAATCTGATTAGAATACGCGGAATACTGTTTGATATGAAGTGCAATTCAAATGTATAGTCGTCTTTGTCATTGTATTTTTATGATTATAACATATCAATTTAAATGTGTCCTCTACTGGATAAGATTGGTTTCATTTTTGCGCGATTTGTATTCACCCTAGTCACTCATTCAGTATTAAAATGCTCTCGAATTATTTTCTTTCTTTGTAATTATCTTCAAAGTTTACAACGTTTCAAATGTTTAATGATAATCTCAAACCACACAGACCCCCTTAAAAAATGCTAACTGATGTTCAACGTGATAGTAGTATAAAACATACTGAAATTCATATTATTACTTTGGTAGTCATACATCACATTGATATGAAAATTATAAAACAAAGATTAAAGGCAAAGTCTAATAAAACTTCAATTGATTTCAATCTAATAATATCTAAACCTAGCAGAACTTTGCAAACTTCATCAAGTCAGACATATCAGATGTAAAATGTTATTTTCTAATAAATGGGGAGTCTGTGCAATATAGTATTTAACCCATAGTTTTTGTGAAAGGCATTACCTTTTACTAGTATTCCACAGGTTACGTTCAATATTAAAAAAAAGGGGTATGCTCTTGCCCCGGGTAACCCCCCCCCCCCAAAAAAAAAAAAATAGTAGCGTGTGATTTAGTCTGATGATCTGAGCATTCATAATGTTCATAGACCAAGTGCATAAAGGCCTATTAAGTGAATATGAATAATGGCGGGTGCTACAGACTAATGAAACCATCGACGATCATCATATACGAACAGGTTTATTTTGCATTTTAGAGGTATCAAATAGAAATCCGTACTGATACTGAAATGACATCGCACTGAGATCAATAACGTAAACCTTAGAAAAAAATAAATGAAAATAAGAAGAGAAGAAATATAAAAAGCAAATGAGCATTAAACAGTCCAGATTTTGTTCAATGAAAACTAATTTGCACATTGGTTAAAGGTGAGATGAGAATGATAAAAAATGGGATCCTTATCGGGATCAAGAGTGCTTTATAAAAAGATTTTCAATTCAATTCAAATAAAACATTTATTTTCTTCCATTTCATTACATATTTTTCTTGTAAACATCAGTTCATACATAAATCAATTTGTTATAAAAAATATAAACATATACATGTTGGGTTTAAGGAAGAAGGCGTATACCCTAAAAGCTGAGGCTTTTAGGGTATTTAGATTACAGGCCATCACAAGCCACATTATAATAAAAAACGTGGAAATATTACAGTGATGCAAATTAACATGAAAATATTGCAAAAAGGAAAGATTTTAAATAATATTACAGATTATGTATATTTGGGAGATGATGCAACATTCAAAATTTTGAGCCAATTTCATATATGAAATATTTATTAGATTGTTATGGAATAAATGTGATTTAAAGTCTCCTATAATCACGATAAACGAATGAAATTGTAAAATGTGTGGGAAATATTGCTGCCCTTATTTTCCTCTTTGTTTCATTAACGGCATTGATTTTATCATTTTCATCAGTAATACCTTTGTCACATTTGCTACGGCCGCCGTAGATTTTAAAATTTCTACGGCGAGTAGCAATTTTACAGTCGCCTCAGAATTTCCACGGCCACTTACTCTAGCGGTCACATATGTTACGGTCGCCGCACGGCGTATTTTTTAATGTATGGAGAAAAAATCTGCGACTGACGTATGTCCTTGAAATTATGACGTACGGTCGCCCTAGGGCGACCCTGCGCTGGCCGTAGGTTTTTGACAAATACTACGGCAGACGTGAGGTGGCCGCAAGGCGCCCTCACGGCGGCCGCAGGGGGACTATACAGTGAGTATACCATGAATTGCTTGTCACACTCATCATGATATTTTACATTAGACATTTCATCGCACCATGCCCATGCGCGTATTCTGGGTGGGAGGGAGGGGGGGGGTTGAGGGCCCGGGCCCCCGGGTAGGCGAAAAGGGGGCACCGGAAAGAGGTTGGAAAGAAAGGGAAAGAAAAGGGAGATAAAAAAGAAGGGGGAAAGAAGAGAAAGAGAAAAGGGAGAAAAGAAAGAGAGAAGGAAACAAGAAGAAGAGAAAAGGGGAAAGGGGGAGTAATAAAAGTGGGGGGGGGGGGCAAATTGATGTTCGACCTAGGAAGGGGGGGGTCGCCAAATTAATGTTTGACACTGATCTGAATATTATACGATCAGTAAGGTTCGACCTAGGAAGGGGGGGGGGCAAATCGACCTTTGGGGTGATTCGCGCTTCGCGCTCTCATCGAATGATTAATTAGATGGACATCCTGTTAATGATTACCTAATGATTACCTAAATTGTGTAGAATGTCTAGTTTGGAACGGAATATAAAAAAGGTTCAGCTCGCGCTTCGCGCTCGGATCGAATAATTTTTAAGTGCCCATCCTGTTCATGATTACCAATAATGCTTAGAATTTCCAAACTTTGGGTCATTTTGGAATATAGACAATTTTCAGCTCGCCCTGACAGATAGAGAGATACCCATCCTGCTCATGCTTACAAAACTTCTCAGAATATTCTATTTCCAGGTCTATACACAAGCTATCAAAAATCGCGTTCGCATTATTTTTTTGGACTTATGAAATAAAACTCCCTTAACCATGTTAACTTGTTTGTATGAATAAAGTTAAGATGTTAATAAACGCGTTAGTCTTAAGTAAGAACTACACCCTAGGAAACAACAAAAATCAGCATTTAACTCCCCATGATAATACTGATAATAATGATAATAATAATAATTTTACCCAAGTTAGCCGCTGGTAAAAGGGCAATGTCTGTGCTTCCTGGTCACATTTGTTCTTTAAAAAAAGTGGTATTACATCATATTCATGGATAGAAATTACTTTTTATCAAGTCATCATTAAAAAAGTGGTCTGCAGTTGCCCTTTTTCATGTGATTATGATAATTCAACATGCATTTAAGGCACCTGTTTGCCTGACGAGGAGGGGTCGCCATTTTTTTTCTGAAAAGTACACATGCATATGGGCCAAAATTATAGGTCGGGCCCCCGAGGTGCAAAATTATAAATACGCGCCTGGTGGCTCCCGAGCAGATAACACAAAAGGAGAAGGGGAAAGGAGGGAAGAAAAACACGAGGGCAGCCGCACGGCCACCGTACGCTCGACGTACGGCCGCCGTAGACCGTTCTACGCCATGCCTACGGCTAGTCTAATTTCTACGGCGAGCGTAGAAAAGAAAAAATGTTATAACTCCGAGTTAAAATTCTACGGCCACACCTACGGCCTGTAAAAAGTAGGAATCCGCCGTACGTCGACCCTGCGGCCACCGCAGATTTTCTGCGGCCGCCGCAGAAATCTCTCGAATTCAGGTATCTACGGCCACCGTACGGCCGCCGTAGAGCAAATGTGACCAAGGTTTTAACTCACTGTACACTTAACCTAAAGTATAGGGTATGCCTGTATTTTTTGTACAAATTAATTATCCCCCACTTCAACAAAGATATTAGGATGTACCCCCCCCCCACAATCACGCCAGTTTATTCGAAGGATATTTTGATTGTTTTATGATCAAATTAATAACCACATTTAAAAGTCATTGGTATCATTCATTCATAAATGTAAGTATTATAACCATACTATGCAACCTTTGCAATAAGCTAAACGTAGGGATTTGTCATGGCCTAAATCTTGTGAGATTAGATGGAGTGACAGCGCGAGAAATTTAGCATTTTTAGAATGCAAAATTTTGCATTTTTAGAATGCTAAATTGACTACGTTATTTCGATTATGAATATTTTTTTCCATAAAAAAAGACCACAAAATAGGGAGGGGGGGCATTTTATATTGTACCCCCCCCCCTTCCAAAAGTAGGGGGCAGGGACGCGTCCCCTTATCTCCCTGAAATGTGCTAACCAACAAATCAGAATGAAATGTTTCAGCCTCTATGTCGTATTATGGGAATTGTACGATCTCACTACAATGCCCTTACAATCGCAGTACAGAAATAAATAATTAAATAAATGAATAAAGCAAGTTGTGTATATACTGACTCGGGAAAAAAACGTTTTATGCACATTTGACATGAAGGAAAGTAGCTGATAAATATTAGGAAATTGATACCTAAAAACGAAACACTGTGAGCACCTATCATAACCATGAGCATGATACAAATCTTACTAAAAGTAATAAAAGCTAGTTCCTGTCATTTTGGAGCCCCTCAATTTTAATATCATGTATGGCATCCCTAAGTTTGATATCAGTTTGGCGCCTCCTATAAGTTTAAGATCGAGTTGGCGCCGATAAATTTTAGATCATTTTAAAAAGGGCAAGTAATATTGGCATCCCTAATTTTATTTTACTTTGGTCACTTTGGCGCCTCTTGTTTGAATGATTTGATATCATCCCCTTACTTCAACAAAAAATTGATGCCCTTTTCTTTCAGGTCAATTTGGCGCCAAATTGATCTCAAGTAGATCAATATGGTGCCATTAAGTTCAATGTCAGTAAATTATTTTTTACACCCGTGTTTAACTTCCATTCTGCTCACCCTTAAAGTTAGGATAAAAAAAATACAGAATTTTTCCTTCATCTCTCTCTCTCCTTCTTTCTCCTCTCCCTATCTTTAGATTTTGTTTCTAGTCTATATTTATTTATTTCGTTTATTTATCTTACCTCCCCCTTTCCTCATTCTTCTTGTCTTTTTTTTCTTCCTCTCTCTCTCTTTCATTCTCCTCTCCCTATATTTAGATTTTGTTTCTAGTCTATCTTTATTTATTTCGTTTATTTATCTTACCTTCCCCCTTTCCTCATTCTTCTTGTCTTTTTTTTTCTTCCTCTCTCTCTCTCTTTCTTTCTCCTCTCCCTATCTTTAGATTTTGTTTCTAGTCTATCTTTATTTATTTCGTTTATTTATCTTTCCCCCCCCCTTTCCTCATTCTTCTTGTCTTTTTTTTTCTTCCTCTCTCTCTCTTTCATTCTCCTCTCCCTATCTTTAGATTTTGTTTCGAGTCTATCTTTATTTATTTCGTTTATTTATCTTACCTCCCCCTTTCCTCATTCTTCTTGTCTTTTTTTTTCTTCCTCTCTCTCTCTTTCATTCTCCTCTCCCTATCTTTAGATTTTGTTTCTAGTCTATCTTTATTTATTTCGTTTATTTATCTTTCCTTCCCCCTTTCCTCATTCTTCTTGTCTTTTTTTTTCTTCCTCTCTCTCTCTTTCTTTCTCCTCTCCCTATCTTTAGATTTTGTTTCTAGTCTATCTTTATTTATTTCGTTTATCTTACCTTCCCCCTTTCCTCATTCTTCTTGTCTTTTTTTTTCTTCCTCTCTCTCTCTTTCTTTCTCCTCTCCCTATCTTTAGATTTTGTTTCTAGTCTATCTTTATTTATTTCGTTTATTTATCTTCCCCCCCCCTTTCCTCATTCTTTTTGTCTTTTTTTTTTCTTCCTCTCTCTCTCTTTCATTCTCCTCTCCCTATCTTTAGATTTTGTTTCTAGTCTATCTTTATTTATTTCGTTTATTTATCTTTCCTTCCCCCTTTCCTCATTCTTCTTGTCTTTTTTTTTCTTCCTCTCTCTCTCTTTCTTTCTCCTCTCCCTATCTTTAGATTTTGTTTCTAGTCTACCTTTATTTATTTCGTTTATTTATATTTCCTTCCCCCTTTCCTCATTCTTCTTGTCTTTTTTTTTCTTCCTCTCTCTCTCTTTCATTCTCCTCTCCCTATCCTTAGATTTTGTTTCTAGTCTATATTTATTTATTTCGTTTATTTATCTTACCTCCCCCTTTCCTCATTCTTCTTGTCTTTTTTTTCTTCCTCTCTCTCTCTTTCCTTCTCCTCTCCCTATCTTTAGATTTTGTTTCTAGTCTATCTTTATTTATTTCGTTTATTTATCTTACCTTCCCCCTTTCCTCATTCTTCTTGTCTTTTTTTTCTTCCTCTCTCTCTCTTTCATTCTCCTCTCCCTATCTTTAGATTTTGTTTCTAGTCTATCTTTATTTATTTCGTTTATTTATCTTACCTTCCCCCTTTCCTCATTCTTCTTGTCTTTTTTTTTCTTCCTCTCTCTCTCTTTCATTCTCCTCTCCCTATCTTTAGATTTTGTTTCTAGTCTATCTTTATTTATTTCGTTTATTTATCTTACCTTCCCCCTTTCCTCATTCTTCTTGTCTTTTTTTTTCTTCCTCTCTCTCTCTTTCATTCTCCTCTCCCTATCCTTAGATTTTGTTTCTAGTCTATCTTTATTTATTTCGTTTATTTATCTTTCCTTCCCCCTTTCCTCATTCTTCTTGTCTTTTTTTTTCTTCCTCTCTCTCTCTTTCATTCTCCTCTCCCTATCTTTAGATTTTGTTTCTAGTCTATCTTTATTTATTTCGTTTATTTATCTTACCTTCCCCCTTTCCTCATTCTTCTTGTCTTTTTTTTTCTTCCTCTCTATCTCTTCCATTCTCCTCTCCCTATCTTTAGATTTTGTTTCTAGTCTATCTTTATTTATTTCGTTTATTTATCTTTCCTTCCCCCTTTCCTCATTCTTCTTGTCTTTTTTTTTCTTCCTCTCTCTCTCTTTCATTCTCCTCTCCCTGTCCTTAGATTTTGTTTCTAGTCTATCTTTATTTATTTCGTTTATTTATCTTTCCTTCCCCCTTTCCTCATTCTTCTTGTCTTTTTTTTCTTCCTCTCTCCCCTTCCATTTATTTTATTCTCTCTACCTCTCCCTACAATCCGTTCCTCTTCTTTTTCTCTGTCTCTTTTTTAATTTCTCTTTTCTCTTATCCCCCCTTCCGCCTTCCCTTCTCATTTTATCTCTTTCTCCCCATTTCTAGTGCCCCTTCACTTACCCGGATGGGGAGCATGGCCCCCAAGCCTCCCCTTGATACGCGCAAAAATAAGAAGACTGAGGAGGAAGGGGCAGAAATAGAAATAGTAGTTATAGAAAATGTAGAAGTAGTAGTAGTACAGAAGTAGTAGTAGTAGTACAGAAGCAGTAGTAGTAGTAGAAGAAGAAGAAGTAGTAGTAGTAGTAGTAAAAAGGGATAGCGTACATAGGCCTCTATGCATATATAACATACAAGAGCAATCGAAAATATTTCATTGAAAGAAATGCTTAATTAAAGTTTTTGTTTAAATAAAGACACTCGAAAACACAATCTCCCGATCACCTTTTATTTATTGTTCTAAAAGAGGATGAAAATAATGATCCCACAGAAACACTTCCTTATCTTTATATATAGGAGGAATTCACATGCATTAGAAATTAACAAACTACATTACAATTTGGAACAATTATCATTCAAAACATTAATTTTGTATGGGTTTCTTCACAATTAATTCGTTTTATTCAGAGCTGGATCAAGAATATCAGAGACTGGAGGAATTAAACACTCAAAATGGTTGAATTATTCTGATATTCATTTCTCATAAGAAAACAAAATCAGATTGCTCTTCTATAAAGGGGGCCTCACCCCCCAAAAAAAAAATTGAATCTATTTAATCAACATCCAGAAGTAGGGACACAACGGGGGTGGTGCTATTTCCGTAAACACTGGGTCACAAAGTTGGGCACTTGCCTCAATTGGTATCCGCACCTGATAATATATGTTAGTTATTATTTGTATTTTTACCCTCAATAAGCCTTCAAACTATACGGTGAGCTTCACCATTAAGCATGTTCACCATACCGTGGCGGTATTTTCTATATGCCGTTGAGGTCAAAAGTTTACAAACACCCAGGTAATTCTTGACAAAACGCTCAAATGGTAGAATCATCAAATTGAGAATTATGCCTGAAAATAACGCTACCGTTAACACACTAATGTAAATCAAGAAACTCCGTTTACTGTATTTTCACTGAACACAATTAAGACGTAGGGATGAGTGGAGTCACATTTTTGTTCCCGTTTCTACTGTAAAAACAAATATTTTGTTGCCATTAATTTTTCAACAAACAAACACGCAAAATATGGAGGAGCATAGTCGTGATTGCAGGAAAAATGTTCAGCTCTATATTCTAGTTACATAATCACACCAATAACATAATCATACCGATAACCATTGACTTTATTTGATATAAGATGAAAGATAAATGTGATAACATACACGGAACCTTTAATAGTGTTAGATCATTGTAAATAAACAGAAACCTGTTTTTCCATCTTCATTCTAATATAACTTGTAAAAATATACAAAATACACGAATATACAGTACTGTATATAGACTTTATAGACATTAACTTCATACTTCATAAAAATATAAAAAAAACACTAAGAACTATGCCAAGCAATATGATGCCAATAAAATAAAATGGTAATGATTGATACACTCTTAAAATGTTGGGCAACATACTGTCCACACAACAATTGGTTAAACAACTCTGGGTAGTTTTCAATAACATTCCGTTTAACATGTTTAATATGCTGATCATCGTTAACAAAATATATTACTTGCTATTAATAATCAAAACATTACCACATACCAAAGATAAACATGTATAAATGCTAAGAATAAAAATATTAAAACACAAGTAATTAACGAGATACATACCATGCAATTACATAATTATCATTGAAGTCAATTGTAATGAAATTCAACTTAACTACAATCATGACAATCTATGTCAACCAATATTCGATGACCAATAAACACGATTAATGAAATCGGTTATACAATCAGTGCGTCCCCCCCCCCCTGGAAATTAGTTTTCATAGAAACAACAATTATAAAATATGTTTTGATCGTCAAATTTAACATTAGTATTAAAAGTGAATCTCTTCTTTGATGTGGAGCCTTGTACTAAATGTATCTATGGCCGTCTGCAGACTTTTTGCGGGGGGGGGGGGCAAGGCGCAAAAACAAATCAAAAGGGAGAGTAGCGCCCGAGTTTGTCATGGGGTAACTTTTTCATTTTCTAAAGTGAAATTGAAGGATTTCGTGAACACTTTCGGTGGATTTTGTAAACAAAAAAAATAATATTTAAAAATGTAAGTTCTCAAAATTTCTCTGCGTACGGTTATGAGTGAATCCAATGAGCCTTATCAGAAACGATTTGCTCAGATTTTTTTAGTTCTGGAAATCTGTTTTCACTCTCATTCAGTATATTTAGAGATTTATTGAAAGAATCATAACAAAGAATACAAAAGAAAACACTATGGAGCAATCCTATTTACAATATTGAAAGTTTTCTTCTTTTTTTTTCTTTGCAACTTGATTTCGATATTGAAAATCCTTGTTTCTTATCTAGAAACGTGAACTTTAGCATCAAATTAAGTGTCATAATAATGGAAGAAAAGTGTAAGTTCATGTTGGAATAAGTATCATAAATGCTTTTCATTAACTGGGAATCATATTCTACGTGATGAGAATAGGATTCTTCATTGTATATTCATTACTGTTGATATACAAGACCGATGTGGATACAATATCAAGAACCCTTGATTTTTCTTACATTTTACATTTTTTGTCGCTGAGTACCATTGTTAAACTATAAAATGCAAATAAATTTATACTTCTAATGTACATAAATAAGTTGCCTCCCAATATTCTAAAATTAAAATACTTTTCACCATAGTATCAAATATATTTTTTCATTCCTGGATTAGTAAGTATCTGTATTTATTTCTAAATACATAGTTCAGCTCATGTAAACGATTTTAAGAGGGCACAACATGTTTGATAGGTCAAACCCTTTGAAAGTTGTGAGCAAGCGAACTGAATTTTTATCATTTTAAAACGAATAAACTAATTTTGTGACATATTTTGCGATAACATTAAGGAAATCACTTTTCTGTTCCTTGCTCCTTTTTTTCTTGGTCATGAGACCTTTGTGAGTCGAGTGCCCTCCCTACCAAGCCCCCTCCCTCTATAAGCAAGCATATATCTTATAGAGGGTTGTAAACTTGCGTCAAGGCTTTTGGTAAGTCATTTACATTGCCTGACATAATTATGTACATCCATGTATTTTGTTTTATTATCCGATAGAAATTGAAACTTAAAGCCAAAATTGTAATCATATACCTTTCCATAATAGAAATTACCGTTTGCGTCTATGTGAAGCGTCGATCCTTCCAATAAAGGTAAAGTATGGACCTTTACCTTCAGTTTGTGTAGCAAGCTCTTGAGCGAACTGTTGAGTTACCTCACATCCCAGCAGTCCGACCGAATGAATATCCCCCTTTGTGGATTTCAAGACATGGGCCAGCTTGCTTGCTCCACCAGCATTGCTAAACGGTCCATACCCCGTCTGGGGAGTCGATTGTTCAAGAAGCAATACCTCGTTGTTTTTCTTCAGTATTTTCATAGCTTTACCCGCCGCACTATCACAAAATGATGATTTAGATGTGACTTTCACCCACTTTCTTTCCATTTGAAGACGATCCGCGATAACAGCGGCACGTTGTGTCTCCCATGCATGTTTGGTTGATTCGGTGACACTGACTGTGCTACCTGTGCGGGCATTTGGATTGTCGGTTCGGTTACTATCCCACTTCCATTTGCCAAAGGTGCTGCTTTGTTGAGGAGGCATTTTTATAGCTCCCCTGTGCCGACTTGTTTGTAAGCCTGATACTCCATCGAATCTTTCGGTAGTGTCTTGAGTTGTTGAGCAGTCAGTCCAGTTTTTTCGTACAACCGCTGTTGCTGTTGCTGGGCTTTAAGTTTAGCGGCATTCTTCCCTGCAGTTACACCCTTGGTGATCCCCATCAGGAGCCCTTGTTCAAGAATATCTCCAAAATCTGGCAAAGGGACTAAAATATCCTTTTCGTCCTTCTTTGAATAGATTGCATAAGATTTACGAGTCTTGCTCTCACATTTGATCTCGACAAATCTATATCCGGCAGCCTCCATCTTTCGTCTTGTAGCTCCAGAATGGATTTCTTTCGAGATCAATCCAGATCCAATACCTGCAATTGTTCCCGAAGCTACGGCCAAAGTGGCAGCTCGTTTTGCACCGATTGCTCCTGCATTCACTAAAGAATTTGTGCCCTTCGCAGTCCCTAGGGACAAGATCGAAATGCCAACATTGAGTCCCACATTGCCCCACTCCTCTCCATGATCTATTCTCTCCTGCTCCGGACTCAATTCCTCACCGAATTCTTTTCTTATTTCGTTTTCAACCAATTTGCCCGTGTAGGGTATGATCCCACCGCAAGTCACAGCACCTTTAGCTAGTCCAACTACACTTTCCTTGCCCAACTCATCCCAGTCGACATGTTTTGCCCCTTCTTTCGCACCTTTAGTAATGACTTTATTCATGCCTGCAGCACCTTCATTGAGGGCACCTGAAACCGGATTAGGGATACCAAGTGTAGCAATCTGGGCACCAATACCCCCGACTTGACATGCGGCAGACAACGCTGTAGCTCCAAGTTTTTCCCCCTTTTCACCAGCTTTTTCAATTAAGTTGGAAGCGAGTTCAGTTTTACCGACCAAAGCGGTGGCCCCGGAAGCAACAGCAAGTCCCACAGTTTGACCAGCAGTTCCAAGAACGCTGTCTTCCGCCCAGTTCGTCCATCTATCACACGCTCGTTCAGGGTTTCCAGTGACAGCATCACCGAGTGACTGAACACTTCTCACTACTTCATCTAAGATTGGAATTTTAAACATTTTTTCCCGGGTAGCTTATACCGAATTCAGATCTAACAAATATATGCGTAGTGCTATGTTTTACGAATTTGTGACAAATTGGAAGCTTATATCTGGGTATATATAGTTTTATATTCGGTCGAGCGAATAGTCCCAAATGCTGTCTATTGAACCAGACCAATTCATTATTCAAGGGGGGGGGGGCGGTGGTGGGTTAATGGTTGATGTGCTCTAATATATCATTTACCTTCCTGACCACTTTGCGTTATCATTGCACTCTTTTTTGTCAAGTACAATGAATGAAAATTGAAAATACCAAGACCATATACATCTGTATCTCATAAAAGACCCCCAAATTTCAAAATGGAAGCGCCCTACTTGATATTGTTTCATTTTCTGATTGGCTATACAAAAGGCGGAGCTTCCTGTAAAACCGCCCCTATAGAGTGCAACTTACTTTATGCCATTCAAAAGCATGACTGCAGTTTAACCTAAAAAGAGAAAGCCCATATTGGTTCCGGGGGGGGGGGGCAGTCAAATATATCGCTGTACACATGCGTGACCCAAAAAAACGCGTTTAAAGGGGTGGTGTTTTTTTTTCAGTTTTGGACGCGGGCCGCGCGTGCACTCGTTAAGGGTATCAAAAACACCGATTTTCAAGAAAAGGGGTGGTTTTGAAAAATGGCCAATCGCGGGGTTAAACGTATTAAGGGTATTTTTTCAAAAGCTTTTTTTTAAGACCAGTCAAACGTGTTTAGGGTATGTTTTTTCCCCCGGGGTTATATGATGGCGACAACTTGTTCAGGGGCCAAAATAAAGCCCGCGAAAACTTAATTGCTTAGGGGGTTATTTTGCACACAGAGAAAACTCCTTAAGGGGGTGTTTATTCATTCACGTACAGCAATACATTTGACCACCCCCCATATGCATTTTTAATAGAAAGGCAATATCCACAAAGGTGTTCCTTTACAAAGAAAATCCCAACAATTATAGTACCATTTCTTCAAAAATGTTTGTACCCTTTTTGCCATTTTTCTCAAACAAATGAGTTCACAATCTCGATGATACGGATGGAACGTCAATACATATAAATGAATTTCGATCATGACTTGTGATTGGTGTTATGGCATGAACATGATGAAAATACAGTTCTTCATAATCACGAAATGTTGCTCGTTTTGGGTGAAACTTGCAGCCTCGCAAGTAAAAGCTAGATTTCTCATGTCAAATTAATTTAGAGTTTAATTAATTCTAAAAAGTCTTCCCTATCAAAAATTATTTTGTGAAAATGGCGGTTTTGGTTATTTATAGCTCGACCACTGCATGCCCGAACTGGTGACTGGCGACAATATTGTTCCGGGTTTTATTTCGTATAAGATACAGGCCTATGGGTAATAATAATAATAATAGTTGGATTTATAAAGCGCTTTTTGCCAGAGGATACAAAGCGCTGCTATTATTACCCCGACTTTAGGTAGGGTAGGGTAGGGTTAGATTGAAATGGGGTTTGATGAAGGTTTATGGTTGAAGTTGGTCATTCCATTCGTGCATGTGTGTAATTTACAGCGGAGAAATTGTCGTCTAAGCACATGTCATGTCACCGCTTGGACTGCCCTCATGTTCGCCGTCTGAACACACTGTTAATCAAAAGACATGTTCACCCCTAGAAAAGGTTGATTTGAATGAAAGAAGAAAAATCCAACAAGCATAACGCTGAAATTTTCACCAAAAATCGGATGTAAAAAAAAAAGTTATGACATTTCAAGCACTATCAAAGATTCCCCAAGCCTAAATTCTTTTAAATCTAAATTAAAAGGTTTCTCCAAGATACTCGTTAGTTTATTTAACTCTTCATCACTCATAGTTTATATTTTGTTCATATATATACTCAGCATTACGAACCGTGACTTATGATATTTTTCGTTTTCCTGTTGATCCGTAATATTCGCTGTGAGTGCCGGCCGGGGCAAGAATCTGGAGACTATTGATCTCGCTTTTTTTTTCATTTTCTATTTCTTTTTTTCTTTTTTAAAAATCTATACATTCAAATGGATTCATGCTCAAATTTCTACCATGTTGTATTTGTGTTTTGTTTATATTGTTCATACGAATATGTAATCGGAGGCTGCAATCTACAAGCTTCGCTTTTTAGCAGCTTCCTCTGTTTTCGACCTGATACATGGTTGTCTTGATTGATATACATAATAAGTTTCCTTGTTTTATTGATTATAATTATATCAAGATGTATGTAGCAAAACTTATTGTAAATAATTGTTGGAAATGGAAAATAAATGAAATGAATGAAAAAGTTTTGCTTAATTTCACAAAACAATTATATGCACATCCTGGTCGGTATGCAAATAAGGAGACTGATGACGTCATGCACTCCATCCACTAGAGGTCGTGTGGTCTAGTGGTTAGAGCACTGGTCTCATAATCGCAAGGTTGTGAGTTCGAATCCCCACTCTACCATTGTCTCCACTTTGATAAAAAGGCCCGAGAGTAATATCTGTCGTCTATATAATGTCAGCCACTATGACTGATTAACCTACCACCGATACGTAAAATGTTTCCGAGGTAATTGGTTATACCAGCTTTGCGTTTACCAGTATAAAGCTGTCCTACCGAGTTCCTAAAGGAGTTACCATACACAGAAACATAAATTCACTATTTATTTTGTACTTTATTATATGAAACATTATAATTTTCTCCTCATTGTCAAGTGAAACCACGATTAATTCCTCCCTGAACATGTGGAATTGGCATTGTATGGATCAGTCAAGTTGGTCCTTATTGTCAAATCTGTAAAAAATGAAATATTGTATAATTTAAAAAAATAAGAAACAAAAGAAATAGTGAGTGGATGACATCATCGACTGTCTCATTTTTGCATGTCCCCAAATGGTGCATATCACTGTTTTGTGACAAATAAGCGAAACTTTAAAATGTCACAACTTTCTTTTCCATTTATTCAAATCAACATTTTCTAGAGTGGACGTGACCTTTAAAAGAGAATGAAACCCTTGGAGCATTTCAGCTTGCATAAAAACAGAAAAAGGAGAAAGAAACCAATCAATGAAAGTTTTAGAAATATTAAACGAATATAACAAGAAAGTTATGAGCATTGAATGTTGAGATTACTAAGACGTGAGGGTATCATCTCAGTGGCAACGCGACCAACATGTATGATATCACATAATTCAACTCCCCAGTTATATTACTACATATTTTACTTAAATAGTCTCTTTTATCGATTCTATTCACAGATTAGGTGCCTTTTTCATAGATGTTCCATAAAATACATCATGGACAACGAGTTCGTATGTAATCATTGCGATGGCTATGAATATGTGTTCTAAGGTATATATTCAGTGCGCCAAGGGGAAAATTCTACTTCTGTGACACAAAATTTTAGTCGAATTGCCATTGTGAAGATGTCCACACCAAACATGTTCTTAATAAAGAGAAGATGGACATGAACAGGATGCTATTATGTAGCAGGCGAGATTTCGGTGTTTATATATATAAACATATATATATATATATATTTATGTGTGTGTGTGTGTATATATATATATATAGAGAGAGAGAGAGAGAGAGAGAGATAGAGAGAGAGTGTGTGGTCTTTACTGGAGACTCGGTTATATAAAAATTGTTAAGAATCTTAAAAACTAAGACCCATTATCCAGGCTATCGTTTGGAAAAAACATGGATATAGAGTATAGTCTTTTAATGCTCCAGACCCGGTTATTTAACAATTTGAAGATCCTTCTAAAATAAGAACCTGTACTAAATCATAAGTAAAGAGCATAGTGTTTCAAAAAATATTTAAAAACTGCAACACCTCACCGTCTACCAAATTAAGACCCTGTAAAAATGAATATAGAATGTAGTCTTCACCCAAGACCCTGTTATATCAATAATAAAAACAAAAATCAAATTTAAGACCTCACCGTCTCATTCCTGTGGAGTATAAAGTGTAGTCTCTTTCTCCAGACCGGGTGATTAAACAAATTTAAAACTATTAAATCCCCGCCATCTTCCACTACTAAGACTCTGTAATAAAAAACGTGTATATAACGTATTCTCAATTTTCTAGTCCCGTTTATTTAAACAAATCTTCAAGACCCCACAGTCTAATTCCTGTGAAAAAAGATGGATACTGAGAGTGTAGTCTTTACTCCAGACCTGTGATTAAAAACCTTCATAATTAATACCCCAAACCAAGACTCTGTTATAAAGCAAGGGTACATAACCCGGTGAATAAAAAAATGTAAATAAACTTTAAAACTTAGACCTCACCATCTTCCAAACCATTGCCATGTAATCAAGCATGTGTGTGTGTGTGTATTTGAGTTTTGTCAGACGTGTATCAATCAGATATGATTATTTACGTCTGGGACCGACCTTTAACGTCACCATCCGAAAGACGTGACCAGGGCTCGAACCTCGAACCTCTGCATCAATTTGTAACTTCCCCACAGCTTGGATTACAGCCGCACGCCACAACGCCCAGCATATGGATATAGAGTGTATTCTTTTCTCCAGACCCAGTTAGTTGAAAAAAATCAAGAATCTTCGAAACTTCAATCCCGTCATCTTCAATATTAAGACCCTGTAATGTAGCATATGAGTATACAGTGTAATTATGTGTATATTATACATATATCTTTATTATAGACTATTAGTTTGGAAGATGGTTTTGTGTGTAATGTGTTATACGTTTGAGGGTGTTATTACATTGTGGGTATAACATCTCTCGCCCGAATGACAAAAAAAAATACTCGTGTGCCCCATTCGCCTTGAAAGCGCCTCAGGCAGTGTTCGAAATTGAGTGTCCCTTAAATTTCAGTCTGCCCCCCCCCCCGCCGCCTCTCTGAAAAGCGTTTCATTGCCGATGGCACTGTAGCTTATCCCTTATGCAGGCATGTTTCTCATTTTAACAGTAATGTTATGAAACATTTCATGAGAAATAGCCTTAATATTGATAAAAACAGTGATTTGCACATATCCCGGAGGTGTGCACATTTTCCGTGAAAATTGTTCATTTGCACATATCCCGTCGTCACATTTGCACATATGCCGTTGATCAATTTTGACAGATTAGCACATTTCCCGGCGTGGCGTTTGCACAAATCCCGGCGAAATTTTGCACATATACCTTTGTTTGCACATATCCTGGCGTTTGCACATAACACGGCTCCACAGGGCATCAACTTTCGGCTATCAATCATTTTCATCAACCCTTGATCAGTAAATCAATTCATAAATCAATTTCATCAATATAATAGTCACTCACTATTCAGCTATTTCAATCAATTAATTTTATAAATCAATCAAAATCATTCATTTTTTAGTATTAATTCAATAAAAAACTGACCCATCAATCATCTGTTACTCGGACGTTGAGTTTTGAATACATCCAGGAAGTGTGAGGGTGTGTGTGTTTATGTGAGAAAGAGAGAGAGGGAGAGAGAGTGAGGAGGGATGAGTACATGACTGAGATCCACATTTTATGCTACATTAAAATGTCAATTTCTGTTCACATATTATGCATCAAATTTCCATTTAATAACTTCAGATATCGAGATTGATCACAATCAATCGTTAATTTTTCATAACACCTTTAACTTTGCAAGTTCCAAAGGACTCCTCTCTCTCTCTAAAAAAAATTGGAAAGCTTATTCCTCGCGTAACTTCTGAAGGTTTCCATGGCGAAGAAGAATAGTGTAGTAGGTTTCACGGAACACCGTGTATCTTATTCCTCCAGATAATATCTTATACCTCCCCAATCTAATGTTCATACCATTTATGTGAGTGGGCAATGCTCACTTAAACATAAATAGTTTCCCAACTTTTTGGTGTCATTTAAAGGTCGAGTTTATCAGGGAAGTGTCATTTATAGAAATAAGATAACAGGGTTTTTTTTCTTGCAACCCCCTTAAAAGATTCAGTTTTAGTTTCGCTTGAAGGAGAACAATACATGCTCTTTTTGAATTGGCCAAGCGTTATCAACTGAAAAATTATTTGTTTTCGCGGATAGAGCGGTATGCTATTATTTAGGCTTTAGCTCCGGTTTCGTTTCATTTTATCTCCAAATACAATGTAAGTATAACAAATGGTTCAAATTTTGAATTACTGACTTGCGACCAACTGCAGAAATATTTTGTATTCGTGAAGGAATGATAAGCCAATTACGATTCATGTACAGATTTTATTTTCAGTTTCATTTCTTTTTCATTGTTTAGAGAACAGTGACTTTGACAAGATATTTAGTTTTGATTGTTTGTTATAATTATTCATTTTTAGATTAATAAAATAGAGGATAATGAACCAAAACTGGAACAAAATCATGGGAGTTACATGAGAAGATAAATTATACCCGATATTTAGCACTCTTTGTAGTGATTTAAATGAAATACAACTGAAAAATGATGATTCGTTTTCGTGAATAGAGCGGTAGGCAATTATCAAGGCTTTAGCTCCGGTTTCGTTTCATTTTATCTCCAAATACATATAAAAATAAAAAATTAATCAAATTTTGAATTTCTGACTTGCGACAAACTGCAAAAATATTTGAAACTAAAATCAGGGGAGTCAAATGAGAAAATAGATGATACCCGATATTCAGCACTCTTTAGTGATTTTAATAAAATACGCTTCTGCTCTTTGAGATAATGCTCATTCGTCTGGGCACTAATCAAATTTTCCATTAATTCGACATGACTGTTTGATTCAACAAATTTTAAACACAAAAGGATATACTGTATACATAAGAGTACAGTATAATGCAGTCTGTTGGGAACTGAACCGGGGATCTGAATTACAACGGCTAATCAATTCCTTGAATGCACTGTGCGCTGAGCTATTATTATGTTTGAGATCACACAGGCCTAACTACAACTGAAAAAAAAAATGAAAATCCATAATTTATTGTTCGAAATAGACATGAAATGAAATACTCCGAAAATTTGCTTTGCCCAGTTGATCGTGGGCCCGGCAGCCGCTGTGCAGCGCCAGAGATATTCATTCGAGCCAACCCATAGCTCAATATTTTTAAATTTGATATTGCTGATTGACAAAAATAAATGAATATGATTGACAATCTAACACTGATTCTAGGGAGGGTACCTACTGAACTTCCTTTTTCTAAATTGGAAAGATATATCACTACTTTGGAACTATTTTTTTTACTGGCGGGAAAATTAGGGCCATTTTACTCTCTCAACTGATGAATTCATAGAGATATATACTAATAACGCTCTCTATGGATGAATTTGATCCTGTCAGGTGTAGTCTTCATAAATTCCGATTTATTTTTAAAATGAGCCGGTCGAGGTGCCCTTTTATGGTCAGATATGGAATGTCAGACATATATCCTGTCCACTGGTAGTAAACATTCAACCCTCGAATTTCCTCCTTATTTTTTATGAATTTTTTAAAGTGCCACTTTAACACACGAGTCTATATGGGAAATGAATTAGGCTAGTGATACCTCTTGAGACAGAATGATAACACATGAGACGTAGATGGCGATCTTTAGTTTCCTTTTATTGGTGCGGGTGTTGAGCCATGCTGGCATTTATCAGACCTACATACCCGAATAGAATTAAATAAATTGAATGGAAATAAGGCTTAGGTAAGACTTTTACCTATATAGTAGACTTTTTAACTGCAAAAAAAGGGGTGAAAGCTGCATTTTTTAGTACAAATGTGCCTCTTGGTATGTATATTCCTTTAACCCATTGGAAATTTTTTATCCAAAGAGACACCCTGCATCTATGCAAAATAACCCTAATTAGCATAAATTATGTAAATTAGCCTCTAAAATGAGTAATTTACTAAAAACACTTGTAAAACTGTAAAGCTACTTCATAGAAATGTCAAATTTGATGCAAAGCGTTTGTGGAAGTAGCAAAAGAAAACCATTAACCATACATTTCATTACCTAATTTGCATAAATTATACACATTTTCAATCAAAAGTGCCCCTTTTTCAAATGATTCTGGATAATCTGAATTGAATAAAAGTATCAATAAATGTGGTATGTAAATAATGAATAGTAGAAATGTGTCTTAGGGTCTGGGAAAGATATACTTTTTTTAAAATATGCAAATAATCCCTAACTACCATAATTTATGCATTAAACTGCAAAATGCTCTAAACATTAGAAAAACCGCTTTAATAGTAAAACATGTCTTACTCGTGACAATCTAATGATGATGAAAGGAAAAGAAACTATACATGAGAAAACTATATCAGTGTAATATTCAATATTTGCGTTAAATTCATTTGTTTGTGATATTCAGTGCATAATTTGCATAAATTATGCAAATTAGTACTATATTAAGCTTTTGTGTGATTTTGAATGATCTAAACTTAATAAATAATTATATATGTGTTAAATAGGATTATTATAAAGTATTCGGGCACAAAGAATTCACTACATCAATTGACCACTTATTACCATAAATACGTATTAATGAGTTTACCTATACTAATTCCATGAGTAGTGTAAAAAATGAGGCATTTTAATCAGTACTAACGTTGTATGGATGGAGTAAAAGAAAACATTTACCAACGAGCCGTTTATGCATCCATATTGTCGTCTAATTTGCATAAATTATGTATAAATTATGCATAAATTATCACATATTATGCAAATTATGCAAACATAAAATGGCTAATTTTCGCAGTTAATACCTGATTCCCAATCAAAATTCTGGCACAATTAAAACAAAAGTTCAATATGACATGAAGAGACAAGTAAATACAGATAGAAATAGTTTGTTGGGTGTAGAACTACACAACTTTT
This sequence comes from Lytechinus pictus, assembly GCF_037042905.1. NCBI lineage: Eukaryota > Metazoa > Echinodermata > Echinoidea > Temnopleuroida > Toxopneustidae > Lytechinus > Lytechinus pictus. Next base: position 23,128,329 of record NC_087255.1, on the reverse strand, counting down.
CATATCATGCTTATTACAATTGGTATAATTATATAGTTCCAGACAGTGTTATTTAATTGCTTGTATCAACTAAATTGATTCTCTTCTAACATATACATGGGATCATATTTACAAAAATTGGTCCCACAGTTAAAGAAAATTTTAGAGTTTTAGAGTTCATAGTCTGAAACTTTTATATTTTCCTAAATGCTTCGATGCCACAATTAGCAAAACAACTTTTATATTTATGAAACCTCCTCTGCTCTTGGAAAAATTAGAAAAAGACGGAAAAGGGTATTATTGTAGTTTTAGTATTGAATTAATTTTTGTTCTGGTTTCTGTGAATGCGTATTTTGAGCCATGTTTAGTCAAATGAATTACTTACATACGATGTTATTTAAGAAACTCTGCACTTCAAACATTTTCTTGTTTATGCTTTAATAGTTCCTACTTTGTATTATATGTAACATTATATTCAGTTCATAGTCTGAAACTTTTACATTTTCCTAAATGCTGCGATGCCACAATTAGCAAAACAACTTTTATATTTATGAAACCTCCTCTGCTCTCGGTAAAATTAGAAAAAGACGGAAAAGGGTATTATTGTAGTTTTAGTATTGAATTAATTTTTGTTCTGGTTTCTGTGAATGCGTATTTTGAGCCATGTTTAGTCAAATGAATTACTTACATACGATGTTATTCAAGGAACTCTGCACCTCAAACATTTTCTTGTTTATGCTTTAATAGTTCCTACTTTGTATTATATGTAACATTATATTCAGTCAATTTATTTCTTGTTATGCATGGAGAAAAATAAAAAAATTGCTATGCATTTTACATGCAATGACGTTCTGGTATCCAAAGCCTAACCTCATGGGAGCCTCTCGAAGGTACTCCACACCCCTTTCTCAATATCAAGAGTTATATAATTTTTATTCGAAATTATCGCTATAATTTCCACCGATCTTTTGAAAAAGACAGAGGATACATTGTTCTAAAGGTTGCATTAAAAGACGTCCTGGTACATTGAAGCCTGTACCCTATACTATTTTACGTTGCTTGTCAAAGTGGCCTCATCACTTTCCTTAGACTATATTATTCTATTTAAAATATCCTTTTGATAACGCCCCTACTGTAAAAGGGGCGCTTTTGCTGAAAATTAAATCAGCTTCTATTTTCATTAACGTTCTAAGATAAAGGAGGCATAAGGATTAAGTGAAGAAAAATCCTGACAAATTAAATCCTCTCCCCATCGAAACCTATAAAAAGTTGCACGAATAATTATCTTATTAATTACATTTCTGCAAATTCTGCTACACTGTAAAACCACTTCAATAAGTAATGTTCTCTTGGATAAGAAATAGAAGACCCTACTCTACTGGTTAGTAACCAGTAGAGCATGTAACCAGTGGTTACATTAGATAACATTTGGAACATCAAAGCCTTTCCCAATGGGAGCCCCCATGGCATTTCTAGTACACAATCAAGCATAAAAATATATTATTGTTCGTAACATGTATTATTTCATTTAGATGGGTATTAATACATTTTCCACTATCTTCTTGTAATGTAATACAAAATATGAAGATTTTCCATTGGAAAAGGTGCCTTTACTATACATTAGCTAGCCATGGTAAATATTAAAAAGTAAGAGGAATGTTTTTTGCCCCAAAGGGGGTTTAAAAAGTGCAGTATGAAAAGGAGTGGGGAACCATGAAGGTACGCTCTGTACCATGAATTTTCTACATGCAACTTGTGAAATGATTCGTCCTATATTTACCTAAAATAATATGTAGAATTGTGGGGAGGGGGTACTTCGACAGGCACACAATGTTGGATATGCTTCAAAGTGCCGGATTTTCTCTACCTGTAACTTGGCAGACAGGCAGAGTGTCCCCTCTATGTTAAAAAAATCAATAAATAAATGGAAGTGGCTTTTCCATGTAGAAAAAATGACGTTTGGCCCAATTGAGAGTTCCAAAAGGACGCTAGTTCAAACATAGATTCAATGCGGAATGAGATGTGATACTTTCGACAGGCAGGCTCCTTTGTGGAATATAGGATCTAATGAACTTAATAACATGAAATCGACAGAGCAACGTCTCCTCTATCTATTAAACAGAGGTTCCATAAAACTAAACTTTGCTTTACTAGGTGTTAAAGACGCCTTTTTGCCACCGTGGGGGCTACAAACACATAAAATATTTCAATATTGTCAAAATATGGAAAGGGATGGGGAAATAGCCCCCTTAGAAGTAGGCTTTAATTTGCCTGAATTTCTTATTTATATAGCCTGTGCACTAGAACAATGCCTCCTCCTGGGCACTGTGAACGATTTTTACAGGGGGTGCTGATGTAAATTTGAAAAGCAAAAAAGGTTCAATATAAAATGAAGGTCATTTTGGTCCCAATAAATTTAACAAGCAAAGAAACAAAAAGGATTGCGCTACAAAATGAAGGTTATTTTGGTAATTTGTTTTCGTTTTGTCACATCTGCCGGAATTCCAGGGGGTGCTGTCTATGAAGAATAATACACGCAGCACCCCCCCCCCCCCCGAAAATATTGCGGATGCTTCAACCCACGCTTCCCAGTGCCAGGGCCTCCTCTATATAGATGCTGCTGTTAATAAGTGCCCTTTTCCAGACGAGGGCTTCATTTAGACGATATTTTCAATATATATTGTCAAAACAAAATAAAGGGTGGGGCAACTTCGACAGGCCCCGTCATGTATATAGGGACTTATTTCCATGCGATATAAAACAATGCCTTCTCTGTTGTTGTTTTTTTTTTCCAAGAGGAGAATGTAAAGCGGCTTTACTGTGTAGTAGAAATGCATCTTTCTTCCGATGGGGCACTAAAAATATTTTATTTCAACATAGAGTGGAATCAATAAAGGGGTTTGAGTAGTTTAGAGCTTACGTGTGGCTGTTCTTCAATGTACCGCAGCTCCTCTACATGTTACTTGTATAGTATTTTCTCCTCAATCTATTCCAAGATATCAATACAAACAAAAGTAATCTTTTTGGAGTTCTAAAGACAATAAATTATTTTTAAATACATAAAACAAAAAGGGGAAAGTGTATCCAAGGCATGCTCCTGTTGGGTTATAGCATCTACTGTGCTAGAGCATTATTACAAACTGCAGAACAATATCCCCTCTAAATAAAAGAGGTTCCCTAAATATAAAAGTTGCTTTACCAAAAACGCCATTTGCCTTGCCTTTGGCTTTAAAACACGATATTTTTATATAGTGTCGAAATACGGAGAGGGGTGGGAGTAAATTCGGTGGGCTGCCATGGGCGTAGGCTTAAATAAACCAAAAACTTTCTTCAGGAAACATGTTGACTGATGTCTCATACATCTGTCTTTTCCAAGTCGATAATACATCTCAAACTGACTTTGTAAAGTAGCGGGAATGCAGATTTGCCACTTCGGGGTCTCCAAAAGATAGATATTTTAATAAAGTTAAAATATGGATTTAGGTGGGGGTACATTCGTCATGACTCATGTGTTTATATTTTTGATGTGCCAGAGCTTCATTAAAGTAACCTACAAAGCAAGGTTTCCTCTAAATTTTCCAAGAGAAACAAACTAGAAACAAATAAAACAAATGGTGTTTTACCGATACCGAAATGCATTTTGCCAGTATATACCATATATTACGTTGTGGCAGACACACCAACAAAAGCGATACGAGAAGCCGATGGAAGCTGTTGTGTTGGGATTGTGTTATCTCGAATGACATACCATTGATCGCTTTATAGCGGATTCGTGAGTGTGACTGTGACATAGAGGTTTGTTTTTGCCTCGTTTTAGCGCAATATCACGTAATACATTTTGACATATTTTCCCTCTTTCTAAGCAAATTAAGACACTAATACTGTCATGAAACATATCTATGTTTTCGCTAATATATTCTCTTTCCTGTAGAATGTTGACATTGTGCATTATTATAAAACAGTTCAGGATTCATGAAAAAATACTCTGTTTTAAATTATAATTTGCATAATTCATGTAAATTAGGTAATAATAAACAAGGATATCCCAATGATTTTATGACAATTTTTTTCCCTGTCTTACCCTAAGTCTTTATTTCCAATTTTAGGGCAGTTCTGGTTAAATTTATATTCTTAAATACTTGTTTTCACTATATCGACATAATATGCAAATTACTTGCTTATTTGCATAGATACAGCGTGTCTCTTTGGATGAATCTTTTTCTTTTGACTCAAGGAACATTTGTGCCAAGTGGGACAATTTTGTACTAAAAAATGCAGCGTTCAACCTCTTAACAAGTCTACTATTACGCTCTTTTTTTGTCATGTAGAATGAATGAAATTGCAATGGGTAATGATCACTATAGTATTCTGTAACATTACATAATTCCTATTGCAGGAGAAGACGAGTTATCTAATTTTACAGAATCCTTCAGTGATCATTACCCATTACAATTTACCATGTCCGTTCTCCTCTCCTACCGGACCTATCCCTTCCCCACCAAGCAATAATACCCTGAACCTACTTATTCTACAATTCTTGCACAAAATGCCTCTTTCTCACACGGCCTTAATGCATTGCAACTAAACATTTTCTGGACTAGATGTCTACATTACATTCAAATTAAGTACAGCTCTATACTCTGTGGATCTCAGAAACAACGGATGAAGGATACAGAAGAAGAATAATAAGAAGAATGAAAATGCCAAGATCATGTACTTCTGTATCAAATAAATGACCCCCAAATTTGAAAATGGAAGCGCCCAACTTGATACCTTGTTATTTCATTTTCTGATTGGCTATAAAAAAGGCGGAGCTCCCTGTAAAACCGCCCCTTGGGTGCAACTTACTTTATGCCGTTCAAAAGCATGACAGCAGTTTAACCCGAAAGAGAAAGCCCGTATTCATGAAATTGGTATGCATTTTGAATAGAAAGGTAATATCCACAAAGGTGTTCCTTTACAAAGAAAATCCCAACAATTATAGTACAAGTTCTTCAGAAATGTTTGTACATTTTTTGCCATTTTCCCCAAACAAATGAGTTCACAATCTCGATGATACGGATGGAACGTCAATACATAAATGAATGATCACTGAAAGGGGTCATGTGATTAGTGTTATGGCATGAACATGATGAAAATACAGTTCTTCATGACGAAATGTTACTCGTTTTGGGTGAAACTTGCAGTTTCGCAAGTAAAAGCTGGATTTCTCATGTCAAATTAATTTAAAGTTTAATTTATTAGAAAAAATTATTCCCTATCAAAATTTGTTTTATGAAAATGGCGGTTTTTGGTATTTATAGCTCTAGTCCACTGCATGCCCGAACTGGTGAATGGCGACAATATTGTTCCGGGTTTTATTTCGTCTAAGATACAGGCCTATGGGTAGGGTTAGATTGAAATGGGGTTTGATGAAGGTTTAGGGTTGAAGTTGGTTATTCCATTCGTGCATGTGTGTAATTTACAGCGGAGAAATTGTCGTCTAAGCAAACTGTCATGTCACCGCTTGGACTGCCCTCATGTTCGCCGTCTGAACACACTGTTAATCAAAGGACAAGTCCACCCCTAGAAAAGGTTGATTTGAATGAAAGAAGAAAAATCCAACAAGCATAACGCTGAAAATTTCATAAAAATCGGATGTAAAAAAAAAAAGTTATGACATTTCAAGTTTTGCTTAATTTCACAAAACAATTATATGCACATCCTGGTCGGTATGCAAATGAGGAGATTGGTGACGTCATCCACCAGAGATCGTGTGGTCTAGTGGTTAGAGCACTGGGCTCATAATCGCAAGGTTGTGAGTTCGAATCCCCACTCTACCATTGTCTCCACTTTGATAAAAAGGCCCGAGAGTAATATCTGTCGTCTATATAAGGTTAGCCTATATGACTGATTAACCTACTAGTACCGATACGTAAAATGTTTCCGAGGTAATTGGTTATATACCAGCTTGACGTTTACCAGCATAAAGCTGTCCTGCCGAGTTCCTACAGGAGTTATCATAAACAGAAACTCACGATTTATTTTGTATTTTATTATATGAGGCATTCAAATTTTCTCCTCATTGTCAAGTGAAACCACGATTAATTCCTCCCTGAACATGTGGAATTAGCATTGTATGGATCAGTCAAGTTGGTCCTTTTTGTCAAATCTGTAAAAAATGAAATATTGTATAATTAAAAAAAATAAGAAACAAAAGAAACAGTGAGTGGATGACATCATCGACTGTCTCATTTTGCATGTCCCCAAATGGTGCATATCACTGTTTTGTGAGAAATAAACGAAACTTTAAAATGTCACAACTTTCTTTTCCATTTATTCAAATCAACATTTTCTAGAGTGGCCGTGACCTTTAAAGGAGAATGAAACCCTTGGAGCATTTTAGCTTGCATGAAAACAGAAAAAGGGGAAAGAAACCAATCAATGAATGTTTTAGAAATATTAAACGAATATAACAAGAAAGTTATGAGCATTGAATGTTGAGATTACTAAGACGTGAGGGTATCATCTCAGTGGCAACGCGACCAACATGTATGATATCACATAATTCAACTCCCCAATTTATATTACTACATATTTTACTTAAATGGTCTCTTTTATCGATTCTATTCACAGATTGGGTGACTTTTTCATGGGAGGACATGTAGTAGATGTTCCATAAAATACATCATGGACAACGAGTTCGTATATAATCATTGCGATGGCCATGAATATGTGTTTTAAGGTATATTTTCAGTGCGCCAAGGGGAAGATACTACTTCCGTGACACAAAATTTTAGTCGCATTGCCAATGTGAAGATGTCCACACCAAATATGTTCTTAATAAAGAGAAGATGGACATGAACAGGATGCCAATATGTAGCAGGCGAGATTTAAGTGGGTGAAGTAGGTTGATGGTTCACGCGTCTTTCTTTCTGAGAGAATGATTACTTATATACGTATGAAGTCCAGAACGGACAATTAGTATTCATTCAATAAAAAAACTGACCCAGCAATCATTTATGAAGTCTAGAACGGACAATATTATAAATTCTAAAAATTAGGGCATGTGGAGCCGTGTTATGTGCAAACGCCGGGATATGTGCAAACAACGGTATATGTGCAAAACGGTTTATGTGCAATATATATATATATATATGATTAATAATATAGAGTATTTCTAAAGCGCCAAATCCACATTGATTATGTGCTCAAGGCGCTGAAATATACTTGGTATATTATTATTACCCCGGCTGTAGCTGAGCGACTATATATAGGCGCTAAAGCATTCAAGGAATAAATCCTACCGGGTACCCATTCACCTCACCTGGGTCGAGTGCAGCACAATGTGGATAAATTTCTTGCCGAAGGAAATTACGCCATGGCTGGGATTCGAACCCACGACCCTCTGTTTGAAAGTCCCAAGACTAATCCACTGGGCCACAATGCTTCAACATATATATATATATATATATATATATATATATATATATATATAGAGAGAGAGAGAGAGAGAGAGAGAGAGAGAGAGAAGAGAGAGAGAGCGAGGGAAAGAAAGAGGGAGTGAGGAGGGATGAGTACATGACTTGTAAAAGAACAATAAAAATAATGTCCTTTTAAAGGAGAATGAAACCCACATGAGCCACTGCTGAGATCCACATTTTATTTTTTAAATGCTACATTAAAATTTCAATTTCTGTTCACATATGCATCAAATTTCAATTTAATAACTTCAGAAATCGAGACTGATCACAATCGATCGTTAATTTTTCATAACACCTTTAACTTTGCAAGTTCCAAAGGACTCCTCTCTCTCTCTAAAAAAAAATTGGAAAGCTTATTCCTCGCGTAACTTCTGAAGGTTTCCATGGCGAAGAAGAATAGTGTAGTAGGTTTCACTGAACACCGTGTATCTTATTCCTCCAGATAATATATTATACCTCCCCAATCTAATGTTCATACCATTTATGTGAGTGGGCAATGCTCACTTAAACATAAATAGTTTCCCAACTTTTTGGTGTCATTTAAAGGTCGAGTTTATCAGGGAAGTGTCATTTATTAAAATAAGATAACAAGTTTTTTTTTCTTGCAACCCTCTTAAAAGATTCAGTTTTAGTTTCGCTTGAAGGAGAACAATACATGCTCTTTTTGAATTGGCCAAGCGTTATCAACTGAAAAATAATTTGTTTTCGTGAAGAGAGCGGTATGCTATTATCTAGGCTTTAGCTCCGGTTTCGTTTCATTTGATCTCCAAATACATGTAAGTATAACAAATGGTTCAAATTTTGAATTACTGACTTGCGACCAACTGCAAAAATATTTTGTATTCGTGAAGGAAAGATAAGCCAATTACGATTTATGTACAGATTTTATTTTCAGTTTCAGTTCTTTTTCATTGTTTAGAGAACAGTGACTTTGACAAGATATTTAGGTTTGATTGTTTGTTATAATTATTCATTTTTAGATTAATAAAATAGAGGAAAATGAACCGAAACTGGAACAAAATCACGGGAGTTACATGAGAAGATAACATATACCCGATATTCAGCACTCTTTGTAGTGATTTTAATGAAATACAACTGAAAAATGATGATTCGTTTTCGTGAATAGAGCGTTAGGCAATATATTATCCAGGCTTTAGCTCCGGTTTCGTTTCATTTTATCTCCAAATACATGTAAAATAACAAATTGATCAAATTTTGAATTTCTGACTTGCGACCAACTTAAAAAATATTTGGAACTAAAATCAGGGAAGTCAAATGAGAAAATAGACGATACCCGATATTCAGCACTCTTTAGTGATTTTAATAAAATACGCTAATGCTCTTTGAGATAATGCTAATTCGTCTGGGCACTGATCAAATTTTCCATTAATTCGACATGACTGTTGGATTAAAAAAAAACTAAAAAAAAACATATACTGTATATATCAATAAAAAGTAAAATGCAGTCTTTTGAGATCTGAATTACAACGGCTAATCAATTCCTTGAATGCACTGTGCGCTGAGCTATTATTATATGTTTGAAGAGACAGAATGATAACGAATGAGACGTAGCTGGCGATCTTTAGTTTCTTTTTATTGGTGTATGGACCTACTACAACTAGGTCCATGATTGGTGCGAGTATCCATGGTTAATCCATGCTGGCATTTATCTGACCATGGACCTATATGATCAGACCTACAAACATACCCGAATAGAATGAATTAAATGGAAATAAGGCTTAAATACCTATATACATATCGATCAAGTTATTTTAAGTTAAAGTATGATATACAAAATATGGGATAAACATCGACAGATATTCAATTGCAAAAATAAGAGTGATCCTACCTGTTATTGTTTTCTTTATATATATATATTTTTTTTTTTACTTTATTGATTTATCTTTTATTATTTTGCTTTTGCTGACAAAATGTCATTTTCTGTGCACAAGATCTTATTTTAGGGTCGTCAAAATAATTTTATTATAATCATTTTAACAATTATTTTATGCACGCAAAGCACCCTCACCTTTCAAAATATATTTTCATCAAATCGAAAGTATTATAAGCATAATTAGTTTTATATATAAAAGTATATACATATTCAAACCATAATAAACAGTACAAGTTAAAAACTTCTACGTTGGACCATGGTATATCATCAGAAAAAAAGGCAAACTCGTTAATGACAGCTTTAGCGATGATTACGTGAATTTATCCAAATTGCTGTATGTTAAAATTAATGTGTTTAGGATTTTGAAATAAGACTTCGTATTATATCTGAATTGCACGCTTGCAGAATGATTTCAAGCAAACTATTAACGAACAACTTTTAGATCTAGACCAAAAACAAGCGTTATCAACAGGTTATTGACAAAATAGTTTAATTGTTAAAAAAATATGTAAATCTAAATCGAGGAAACTTTCTTGATTTTCTTCTGTTGTCATGATTATCAGTCTTCGTAATGTCCAGCATACACACACAAGTGAATAGCTACTCAAGCTCTCTGCCCTATCCCACTTCATGACGTCACGAAAATCCACACGTTTAGCGACCTGTTCGAAGCCGATTATTCGAAGGGCATATTTTGCTGTTTTAAACTTAGGATATCTACTCTCCATTTTTTTAAAGAAATATTGGAATAGAGTGAATATGATCTTCATGCAATTATATTTACATTGGTATATATGCACGAAGATCATTATTTATAATCAATTAATTTCTCCTTTAAAATAATATTGTTCTAGCTTATACTTTGCTAATATCAAATAATTAAAAGACAATCACTGATAAAAAAAAATGACAATCGATAGCACAATGATTGAAACTGAATACTAGCAATGAACCTGCTTAAACATTCCGTGCTTCTAATTAAAATCCAGACTAATTTTTGTTGGTATGGCTATGTCCGCACCTTTACAGAATTTAAAGAAAAGGAGCTAATCAGAAATGACTAAGGGCCTTTTCACACGTGAATCTTGAATCATCATTGTAATGATGATTGCTATTGTAATCATGTGATTAGCGTTCGTGATTCTAATCATGTTCTAGTTTGGTTTCACACGTGCTAAATATTCCTCATTAGCCTTATTTTTCACTGGAATCATCATTCAAATTACGATTTTTTACCGTGTGAAAGGGCGGTGAGTTGAAGTAGACTAAAACTACGAATTCGTCAAATATGCTGATAACAGTATTTGTTGCGATGTTCCATTGCCGTAATCAAATGAAGCGTAATCAAGATAATATTCTGATAAAAACGTCACAAAAGGGCCAATTCCTATTGGTCAATTTATGTAACCTAGAATATAATCATTAACTAAGAGAGTGGCTTGATTAAAAATAATCTTTTTAGACTTCGGTCCCGAGCCATATTCTTACAAATACAAATCGTACCTACACGTATATTATTTGCTTAGAAAGTAAAAAATAAAAATAAATAAATGATCCTTTGCATGCAGGTAAATCATTACGTTTGATTTGTGTTCACATGGTACCAAAATAAAAGTTAAGATTAAGACTTAACTGTCATTTTCTGATAACTAAATATACAAATAATAATTGTCTCTACACCGTCATCTAATGAAGATTGGAAAGTACTGGGGCCCGTTTTATAAAGAGTTACAGTTTGTAACTTTACTACTAGTATTATAGTAACTGTTGTAACTCTTTAAGAAACAGGCTCGAGGGTTCCGTCTTATATAGAATTGCGATTGATCCGATCAACTACAACTATGGAAAGCCGGCAACGCCATTATGTATAATGCATGTTTGTAAAAAAAAAAGTTTTATAACTATGATGTGTATTCATACATGCATCGTTTTCTTGATAATTCAGTGTGCTCCTCTTTGTTTACTAAGGACATTGTGCAAATTTCTTGTAAGAAAATTATGACATTGATGGATTTCCATCTAGCTAAGTTTGATTGGATCAATCACAATTTTTTGTAAGACCGAACCCAATTGTTGTTCAAGTAAGAACTTGGCGTGTGACAAATATTTTGCTTCCGGGCTATTCTATTTACCATGTTTACCAGACATAGCAACTAGGATTTAGTATTTATAAGTAGGCAATCTGCAAAAATAGACATCAAATTCCTTCAATCATGGACCTATGAAGAGATGGACATTCATCGCTTAGATAATGAATTCACTAACAGGTGACGGTAATTGTCATCTGAATAACATTCTCTTCATACTAGTCTTCTTTGGTCCTATGATCGTCACCGTGAGAAGGGACTGAATTAGTTCGTGATTGGACATTTATATTTCACAAATTATATGCGCAGTTGATAGAAAATCAATGAAATAATGGATAATCGATGTGCAGTTTTTGTTTACCTTTGTTAATCTTAGTTCCATGTGTTTTATTTGGGGAAATGTCTGCATATTTTAATATAGAGGCAATATTGTGATTGATTGTTTACCATTTAAAATTCAATTTTCCCAAGTTTCTCCATAATATTCCAGATATACGTGGCACATAACATGTGTAGATCGTGTATCTTTCAATGTTATTGAGGTCCTTATGTGTGAGCGGTAGTTAGCGGATCGAATAATATCATATTTTATATCATAAAAATCGTCTGCTTCTCAAGTTTGCTGATCCATATATGAAGCATATTGACTGAAAGGCACATACTGAAACAGGGGATCAGCCAACAAAAATCAAGACCGGGAAACTGTTCCGTCTTTGAGTGATCAGATACCCTTGGTAGTCATGGTAATTGCTATTGTTACAACACCTGTATGTTCTCATTAAGATGCGCATAACCAGGTGACGGTGACTATCATTGGGTCAAAGAAATGCTCGCGTTAATCGTCCATCTTTTCATAGGTCCATGCTTCAATACACCAACAAGTACAACACATCTACTAATATAATTAAGGCTTCTCTAAAACTTGGTCAGGGCCCTGGGAACGATTTTTTTTAGTAGGGGGGTGGGGCTGGTTAGGAATAAAATTTTTACAAGCAACAAAAAACGGGTTTTTATACAAAATGAAGGTGATTTTGGTTCAAGTTCTTTTTTAGTAGGTCTACATGATATCTAGGGGTTGCTATATTTGTTGAATAACACACGCAGCATCCCCCCGCTTCCAAGGGCCATGCATGAGCTTGGTAAAATGTTCAGTAATCATCGAACAGTTCAATCTTAAAAAAGTCAAAAGACGTTAAATTGGGTTTATCATTTTTTTTAAATTGTTATCAAGTCTTTGCAAAAAATTCTAATTTGTTCTCCTTTAGGATATCTAACGCCCTCGCTCTATACAATTTTTTTTTTTTTTTTTTTTTTATCATAATCAAAGGGCCCTTTGAGAGTTTTTTTTAACCAATGTAGTAAATGTTTATCAAACACCGACAAACAAAATTATCACTTATACCAGTCTCTTATCTTTCAAAACAAAGGCCTATATAAATCCATTCAACTCGACTCAACTGAAATCAACTTATCTCAACTCAAATCATCTTAACACAACCTAAATCAAATAAAATCAACCTAACTCAAATGTAACAAAATCAAATCAATGAAACAAATCAAATCAAATATTTGACTTGCCTGTAAGTTTGTAACCATGGTAACCTCATCTTTTATCCAGCGATAGGATCCGAGTACGGTTTCATAAAAAGGATAGTACGACTATGGTAACTTTGCCGTTATAAAATAATTATTTCGGCTTGTGCCATCATCACATCGGGTTATCGCGTCGGGTCAGGCTCTCGCGAAACCCGATCATTCGAGAAAAGGGTCCCCTCAATTCCTGAAACGTCGGGTCAGTTTACCCGACCATTCGAGAAAAGGGCCTCCTAAATTTTCGAAATGTATAAGGTCCAATTCATTTACCCGATGTTTTTCTAAAACTATAGCAAAATTCTCGAATAGTAAGGTAAACTGAACCCGACGTTTTGGGAATTAAGAGGGCCCTTTTCTCCAATGCTTGGGTATACGCGATTGCCCGACCCGACGCAAGAACCCAATGGGATGCATGATATGGAAACCATATAATTTCCATTCTCTTTGATTTCGAATGGCTGCTGGGCGCTTGTTACCAGGGTCATTCAACAATTGCAAATCTGCTATAATCGTGGGTAAATTATGTAAGGGGTTCCTGTGTGACGGGCAAAACTTGCTTGAAACTGGCCATGCTCACGCATCAACTCATTAATTCAACAGGTTCAGGCGGGCAAAAAATCTAGCATATTAAAAATCAATGAGCACTTGGAAATTATATCAATGCACCGATTCCGATTATATGTATTGGTAACAACGTAGTTGGTCTTGGAAGAAAACCATTGCGTTGAAAACTAACGTAATCGGTGGTGGAGCATACATAAGACGGAACCCTATAGAGCCGATTTCTTAAAGAGTTAAAACAGTTGCTATAATATAGTAAAGCTACAAACTGTAACTCTTTATGAAACGGGCCCCAGTACTTTCACATCTTCATTAGGTGACGGTGTAGTGAAAATTATCATTTGTATATTTAGTGATCAGAAAATGACAGTTCAGTCTTAATCTTAACTTTTATTTCATTTGATACCGTGTGAACACGAATCAAACGTAATGATTTGCCTGCATGCAAAGGAGCGTTTATTTATTTATTTTTGTTACTTTCTAAGCAAATAATACTCGGGACCGAAGTCTAAAGAATTTATTTTTAATGAAGCCACTCTCGTAGTTAAGTGATGATATTCTAGGTTACATAAATTGACCAATAGGAATTGGCCCTTTTGTGACGTTTTTATTAGAAAATTAACTTGATTACGCTTACATTTGATTACGGCAATGGAACATCGCAACAAATACTGTTATCCGCATATCGTAATTTAAATGATGATTCCAGTGAAAAATAAGGCTAATGACTTATATTTAGCAGGTGTACAAAATCCTGTTAATAAACCTTACTAGGTGAGGCTATTCCGGTAGATCATCCCGGGGGTGCCTGAGGATCTTGTCCATTTGGAGAAATCTTGCAAAGTATCGAAAGGTGCCTCCACCCCCCCCCAGTCTATTAAGGGTTAACAATGAAGTGAAATTAGGAATAACTTTGGTATCTTGCTTATATGCAATATAAATTAATTTTTATTTCAGGTACTTCAATCACATGAACAGCAGGAGCAAAAACAGCAGCAACCACACAGGAGATGTAACGACTGCATTGACCAACAGCAACAACAACTTCAGCAGGAGTTTCAACAAACACATCAGCAAAAACCAACAGCAGCAGCAGCAGCAACAACAGCACTTATGAAATGAATTTAATTGAAACTCCTGCACAAAAGCCAATGAGGCACCAGTTTTCAGACATTCATTTACAAAATGAGACTTCATTTATTCATTCTTTTACAGGATGAAGATTTTTTTTTTTGAAAGTGTAAATTTGCAGGAACACAATGTATGTTCCCTATGTATCTATTTAATAATAATAATAATGGATATTTAGAGGCGCTAAAAACATAAAGTACCATAGCGCGTACAATGTATGAATAATTTAACATGAATAATAATTTAATAACTACAATATTCAAGATAAAAAGGGAAATTAATTATTGAGGAAAAAGGTATGTCTTAAGGGAAGATTTGAAGCCAAGAACACTGGAAGCATTTCTTATAGAAAGAGGGATATCATTCCAAGTCTATTTATTGAAATAAATTTAACTTTAAAAAGGAAAAATGATGATTCAATAAATATCTACTTTTTATTTGTCAATGAGTAAAAATACCTGCATTTTCTTTGAATTTTCTATTTAAAATGACAAAAAGAAATTTGTCAAATCAAAATCATAAAAAAATTGACCAATATGGCTGCTTAGGCACTCAAAATTAGATTAGTCGGAAAATAGAAGACCACTGATTTTTTTTTTCAGAATTAGTTGATGGTTTCCAGAAATTTGTCGCTGATTTTCTGTGACAAATTTTCATGCAATGGAATTTAGTAGGAGAAAACCTCTGAATAATTGTTTGATGAAACGCCCCCTGGGATAATTGCCAGTAATCCAGTCATTTTTGGTATTTTGATGAAAGAGCTGTTTCTGCGGCAATATTTGACGCAGCTCAAATAGCTGCGTCAAATATAGCCGCAGAAATTGTCATTTGCCGCAGAAAGTATCTGCGGCAAAGTTTTGTGAAACGGAAACTTGACGCTGTTTTTAGATTTGCCGCAGAAAATGGGAGTTGCCGCTGCGGCAAATGTTTTATGAAACGGGCCCCAGTGGGTGCTTCATGAAAGTTGTCAGCACTGACTAAATTGTCAGCGCTGACTATTTTAGTGAAATCCTTGGTTTTGATTGGCTGAGAGACACTGGTCTCTGACTGTTACTATGGTAACTGTCGGAGAAAGACAACTTTTCATGCTGACAACTTTCATGAAACGGTCCCCGGTTTTGCGTCACCCGGGTACGTGGTTCCGAAATTATTTTTAGTTCTGCTGGTCTAACTGTATTTATTTTATGCTTTTTATGATCTCAGAAGAGTCCCCAACAAATTTCATTGAAAAAAACAATGAAAAACAAAAGGTAAAAAACAAAGAAATACATAAGACATTGCAAAAAACAATATAATACATGAGACAATTATTTGATGTCGCAATTTTGTTCATGTACACTTGCTAAGAACACCACAAAGAGTTTCTATATACCAAAATTAGAACATTTGGAGCTTTATTTAGGGAGTTAGAGGAAAAAGTATGATTTAGCATACTAATTACGCATAATCACTTAATAGCGATTCGCAACAATTGTGTAGATTATGTCCCAGGCCTGGGAGGCCCCCCACCCCCCGGCCATATGAACTCCCAAAATACCCCGGCCTAAATAGGGTTAAGCCCCTTTCACAATTGGTCTGAGACCACTTGCGACCTTTTGGTAGCACGAATTAGGCCGCAACAGGCATCAATCGCTATCTATCTCATAAGATCGCAGAAACGCGGCTTTTACAAATGCTACAGCTGTAGTATCACAAAATTTTGTAAATATGTTTTTCGTTCATTTGCTTTGTTATATTATCCTTAATAAATTTCTTGTGAACCTTTCAGCATGCATGTGCTGCTGGTCAATTTGTATACCAATAAATAATAATAATAATAGTAATACTACTACTACTAATAATAATAGTAATATGATAATGATAATGATAATAATAAATCCGTTTATTGATAACGACATACATTGTATTTATCTAAGCACTTGCAGATTATTATTAGAACGCACATAAAAAAATATTATCATTATTTATCATTATTATTATTATCATCATAATTATTATCATCATCATCATCATCATCACCATCATCATCATCATCACCATCCGTCCTGTATACAGCAGTGAACAATGCCCTTCAGCCCATTCCAAGTTTGCAAGGATGGGTATATTTGTCTTGCCTGTAACCATGGTAACCTCCTCTTTTATCCAGCGAGAGGGTCAGAGTACGGTTTCATTAAAAGGATAATACGACTATGGTAACTTTGCCATCATCGCATCGGGTTATCGCGTCGGGTCAGGCTCTCGCGAAACGCGATCATTCGAGAAAAGGGTCCCCTCATTTCCCGAAACGTCGGATCAGTTTACCTGACCGTCGAGAAAAGGGCCTCCTAAATTTTCGAAATGTATAGGGTCCAATACTAATTTACCCGATGTTTTTTTTTTCTATCGTAAAATTCTCGAAAAGTCTGGTTAACTGAACCCAACGTTTCGGGAATTAAGAGGGCCCTATTCTCGAATGATTGGGTATACGCGATTGCCCGATCGACTCGACGCAAGAACCCGATGTGATGACAGAAGCCATAATTTCCATTCTGTTTGATTTCGAATGGCTTATGCAACTTACATTTAAACAATAACACTGTTATTGGGCTTTTATGGATATCACTAATTTAGTGATAATCATTTTCATTTTCATTTATTCATTTATTCAAGTCCATTAAAATACATTGAGCATATAAGAAATAAAAAAAAACCATAAAGAAACAAAGATACAGAGTAAGATGCAAGTAAGATTTTTAAAAAGGCTAAGATTGTACAAGGATATTTACATGGTAACCTCCTCATGCATAAAAATGAACATGAAATGGGAAGCTGCAAAAGAACAAAGCAAATGTTCTATTGAGGCCGTCCTATGGACAGTAAAATATAAAATTCAAGACTTGTACTAAAATCATTAATGTCATGTATTTGTTCTTTGTCTAGTTGACAAGTATCGACCATACTTAATGACAGGCTGTGGAGAAGGACAAACAAACTACGTCAACGCAACGTTTTTAGATGTAAGATATTTTTTACGTTTGATACTTTAAAATCAAACTATTACAAATTGAGAAAAAGTAAATTTAGAAAATATTCAAAGCAAGCACATTCTCTAATTTCTATCATGGTTTGATTTAATTTATTAACCAAAGTTCAGACCACACATCTTTTCATTCATTTCAAATGAAATTCTACAAAGAAATACAGTCTATTACCTACACATTTTTAAATAATTTACCATACTTTCATGCAAAATATGTTTAAGTTGTTTTTTAGATCAGTCATTTTCGATATGATCATCCATGTTCAATTTGAGGGACGATTTCCACCCTAGCTTAATAGCAAGAGATATAATTATATTTGTCAAATTAAAGAAATATATTACTGTACCACATAAAAGTGCAGTCTTAATTTGCTTGTATTTTCTATATTTGTTTGATAGGGGTTCAGTAGACGTGATATGTACATGGCAACTCAGATGCCCCTCCCTCATACCATCGAAGATTTCTGGAGGATGATTTATGATTACAACTCTAATGTCATTGTCATGCTTAATGATATCAACAAGAACGATCAGGTAAATAGCTGATTAAACATTAACTACCAAATTATTACTTTGATAACTGAGTTTGATACAGGAAATGTAATGTTATTGACTTGCAATTATAGTAATTTTGTCATTGTGGTAGCTTCCATTGTAACAGTGCTTAATAGCAGCCAGTCATGGTTTCCATGGTAATTACCATAATGAAAATGTTGCCACATTGTAAAGCCTTTATGACAAGGCATCAGTTTCTCGTATTCAAGGGGTTAACGTATTTATAAAATCATTCATAATTATAATAGTTTATTATCATATTATAAGATTAATGAACACTATTCTGCTCAACCAGTGTCGTTTTAATAAACATTACAAAACTTAACATTGCTCATAACTTTGAACAGTGTTATAAGTTTCTTCATTGTGGCAAGGATGTGGGCAAATACGGTGATAACCGTCGGTATAATTTTTGGATTCTGTTTGTTGTGACATTTGCTTTGTGATACAATTTCTTAAATGAAGATATGACTTTAACTTGATTCTTATTTTAATCGTACTATTAGTAATACAGATATATATGTTATGGATTCTAGTTGCATTGACATTATTTTGTTATTCCACGTTTATGATGATTACATGAGTTGTAACGTGATCTCAAAAAAGTGATCATAGTGAAATATAAAAATCAATAATCCCAAATTAGCTATCGAAAAAGAAATAACAACATATTTGGTCTGTACGTGCTGAGTTTCTGTCATTGCTGGGACTGTAGCGTTTACTGTGATAATCGATTTTTGCAACTTATCAGTGGGATGAATTTGTATCATCATACAGGCTGTAGAATAGGAACGTTCCGAGGGGACGTCCCAAATCTTGTGGTGGAAAGAATATGACGGGTAATGTGAACATCCACTAAATGAAAATAACTTTCACAAATTTAATTCTTAATTACTCTATACTGGGCGTATGTTATTTCTTTAGACGTGTGCTCAGTACTGGCCTGCTGGGGACGAGTCTCTGATTGATCAATTCGTTATTGATGTTTCAGCAGAGGAGAGGGAAGGTGACGTCATCATTAGGACATTCCTCCTGTCCAATACGAACACGGTAGTAAGTTTCACAATATCGTTGTTTCTTTCATATCCAGTTTAATATTCCAAGTTATAATAATAATAATTATACTTGCTTTTATAGAGCTTAACGCTTCTTTATCAGAATTCTATAAGCACTCTACAATAAATTCAGTATTGTTACTATGGCTACTGTTACGCACTCAGCATTTCAAGGAATAAATTTCTGTCAGGTGCCCATTTACCTCACCTGGTTTGAGTGCAGCACAATATGGATTAATTTCTGGCCGGGATTCATAATCCACTTGGCCATAAAAATTATATTGCCCGACATTCCTTTAAAAGTTGTGTAATTTATTTCTTCTACTGCATCAAATGTCATATTCAAACAGAATTAGAGAGTTCCTCTATGTATTAAATTCAATTGCATCTGATAAAAAAATAATCCGATTCCCCCAAATGTAAGATGTGTAGTAAATTCCCTTTCTGCAAATTCCATGCATATTATGTAGGGACGCCTGTTCTAGAAACAGTTGCGTTTGAACGCGTAAAAAAATAATATATGCACCTCTGATTGGTTGAAATTCATGTCGCGTTTGATTTTTTGACTTGCGATTGATTGCATTTTTTTCGGCAACAGGTCCGTGTTTACAGTTGAACGATTACGACAGTAGAGACACAAGAAATATGTCTTCAGTTGTACCTTAATTATATAGTCTTCAACAGTTTCTTCTGTAGATGTCATGATCATTTTTGTGTAGTTTCATACATTTCTTATTTTTAAGGCCACTGAGAGTTCCAGAGTGATCCGTCAATACAGCTTTGTAGGCTGGAAAGAGAGGCAGAAGTATCCTAAGAGTCTTTCATCCCTTCTATGTCTCCTGGAGCTAGTCGAGGCTGGTCAGAGGGATGTGGGCAATGGACCTATTACTGTGCACTGCTTGTAAGTATTCACCATCTTTATGTCACAGTCATACAGGCGGAATCAACTCCAAACCGATTGATGATATGTCATTGGAAACAACGTAATAGCTTTGGTCGGTTTCCGTAAGTGTGACTATAGCATAAATGAGTCGCAAGTAAGTTGTGACACTTTTTGCATTTTGCATGTTAGAATTGATATGACTAATAATAGTGTAGTATTAAGTATACCTTGCCTTTAAATTTGATTCTTGGGAAATATTTTTCACCAATGTATAACTTTCTACCCCCACACTGAAAGTCATTTTGACCTTTGAAAAAAACTTTGTCAAATGGCTCAACTTGCCCCATCCGTGGGGTAAGTTGTGCCACCTTCTGGGGTAAGTTGAGCCACAAAAACTATGTACAAAATGTATGCGGGAAGAACCGGCATGTAAATTTTTTTCTTTAAAGTCTTTTCACTTGCTAATTCTCTATAAATACAAACTTCCTCTAAAAGTAAAATAACTGTCATGTGAATTTGCTCCGTTCTGCCTGGATATCAATGGCTTTTTAAGGTTTTTTTTAATTGTTTTATTATACACTACCATAAGAATGACCATAGCTCAACTTGCCCCATGTTGGCTGGCACAAATTACCCCAGTCCGAACTTAATGCGATATTTTCACATCCACACATTTCTTATGCATCCATCATGTAAAAGACTATGACAAGAATGAGAATCCATACCTGGACTAACAATATTGTTCTTATCTCATTATCATATTTAAAGACATGTGTGGGTAAAAAGCACTGATATATTTCACACCCTTTTTACTTTTTTGGCTGAAATTTGTATTTTCCCTCTAAAAAAGTACTTTTTGTTTCAAAGTTGAAAACAATGTGGTGGGATTAAGGGTTATGTAATGGGTCA